>NW_027555736.1:9351709-9951709 GCF_003287225.1 Phascolarctos cinereus
ATGAACTGTGGTCATTGTTTCTCTACCAATGCATTCATTCCCTGCTAGGCAGAAAAGAACATTGGTGAATGTTCTAGATCAGGTCAGTATCTGGATTTTGCTAAAGCTGGAAACATGTTCTCTAATGACCCTTGGGCTCCCATCTGTGACCAGTTAGCTCCCCAGTAGATCCCTTCTCCATTTATTCTTTAGCTCTTCTCGATAAATAAGTCATCATGCACAATCAGGTCTATTGAATGAAAACACTGGGACTGTGGTGATTCTGAATTTTTAAAATTGCAACTCCACTTGTGAGCCTTGATTTTTTTGTGCCCTACCTATTTCATCTGGCCCTTATGCCAGATAATTGCTCCTAGAAATATCTCCAAAATCCTCCAAAAAGCAAAACTATTACCCTTCAGAATGTTCTAAAAATATGCATATCTCTGTAGTAGAAGATATGGTCATTTGAAGAATGAGACATTGTAAGGAAATCAGACCAGCAGAAAATGGGGTCCATATTTTGTTTGGGTGCCAGCTCCACCTACTACTATGAAACATTATAACTGAAGTCCAAACAGACCCAGATGGCTTAACAGGGCCCACAGTGCCTCCTGGAGACCATTTCCAGACTCTTGTGCCAGATGAATCCACTTCACCCCCTAAATGTCATTAGAGTCCTCAAAGAATCACACTGAAGAGGGTGACATTCCCTTAATGGATTTTTAAAAATATAGTCCGAGTAATTGATGCCATCCAATCCCCATTTGTTTTCCCCTGTTTCACACATTTAGGCCATTCCAAAATTCATAATGACTTGTCAGTGTTAAGTCTGGTGACCTAACAGCATTTGGAATTCCTGGCTTAGTGGTGAATTACACTGGAGGCCTCCCCCTCCCCCTGTGCACTGTGATGAATTGGTGTCTTTCTGCTCTGTGTCCACACAGGAGGAAAATTGATTTAATTAGATTAAGCAGTTCCCATCCAATTGGGTTATCTCTCAACATTCTGACTGTAATCACTTCTTCTATGAGATTGGGAATAAATATAAATCAATTGCATGGATTTCATTAAGTTTAAAGGAATGCAGCTACATTATCGGATGTTGCTGAAGAAAGACAAGAGCCACCTAACAGACAAGCTTGGGGCTACCCTTAGCCATTTCTTGAGAGCAAGTGGAGGTCATGGGAAGAATACCAGACATGCACACATGATTCATTAAGTTGATATCCCTCTTTTTTCTAGGCCTACTTCCACTTCACAATATCTCTTGTCAGCATCTTTTTGCCATAGCTGACAAAATCTCCTTTTTGTCTCCATTGGGACCACCAGGAATTGGATTCTTCTGAGATGATGTTGGTGCATGCTTCCTAGCTACGTAGTAGCATCACTAGGAAGATATTGGGATTAAAAAGGCAGGTGTTTGTGGAATTTGTACAGGGTCATGAAAAGTGTCCCCTTTGGTAGGACATGTTCTATGACCTCTTCCATTCTTTTTGTGTTTGAGCTACCTTAAAAATTAATTTGTGGGTGGCTTTGTAATCTTGGCACTATTCTGTATAGATTTTTACAAATCGTTTGGTTTCCGTTTGATTTTGGGTGGGTAAGGGAAGGTAGGAGGGAGAGATGACTAGCTGTAGATTTATAAGAACTTGAAATGAGAGTAAAGGGGTTCATTGAAGCATTTTTAAATGTTTAGAAGAAAGCCAACAGAAGAAGAGCCAGAAAGAAGAACAGACTAGTAGGATGAGTAAGCTACAAATCCTGGAGAACAGAACCAGAAACAATGGGTTTAAGGAGGAAAGCGGATTCAAGAAGCACTTCTGAATGATCCGAGGCTTGATCCAAGTGGAAAGGGCTGCTCAGGGCAGTGCCAGGCTCCACCTCACCGGACAGAGATTTTTCAAGTCTGTCAGTGTGTCTGAGGTTCATGACTGGGCAATCCTCACGATTAACACCCTTGGAGGTTGGATAGGACGTAGGGGGTAGAAGGAATTGAATGCGGTCAGGAGACCTGGGTCTCAGGTTCATCGGCACCATCTGAAATGATGAATGAGAAAATGCTGAAAATGATGAAAGTTCATAGAATTAGGCTGGGAAGGTCCCTTAGACATTCAACAATCTCATCACATAAGAGAAAAAGCTGGTCGAAGCCAGTGTGCTCTTAGTAGAAATGATGCTAAGTTTGGAGTCAGAAGGCCTAGTTTCAATCCTCATTCTACTACTAATGGGCCTTGGACAAATGTTTCACTTCTCTAGACATCAGCTTCCTCATCTATCAAGTGAACTAGATCATATCTAAGAGAACTTGACTCTACGTGTCCCATGATTCCAGTGATTCAACAGTCTAATCCCGTGATTCTACAGCCTGTGACTCAGGTGTGACGTGACTTGCTCAAGGTCACTTTGCTAAGGATCCATGTCCTCTGGCTTCAAATCCAGCCCACTCTCCATGAGACTATTCTGCGTGAAGATCAGATAGTAACCCTCCTCTGGAAATGAGGGAGCAGCAGTATCTATAGGCTCTTCAGTTGAGTCATGGAGCTGGTCGGTACGGGATGCAATGAAAAGAAAAATTTAAGAGAAGAAAAAACATATTGCAAAGCCACATGCCAGGCATTGGAGAGCATTGGGCATTGGAAGCCAAACGGAGAGAGCCCTTCCTTTAGAAATAGAGAATCATGATGATCTCCAGGTCTCATTAGATTAGATTAATTAGACTAAAAACATTAGACTAAGAACTAGAAGGAACTTTAGGAGCCCCTTATTTTACAGATGGGGAAACCAAGGCTGAAAGAGCCTCAGCAACTCACACAGCGAGTATGTGAGGCAGGTTCTGAACCCTGGTCTTTGATCTGGATCCAGAGCTCTATCTACTACTGTGAGGTTGCTATCTACCCCTTCATCTTACAGACAAGGGAATGGAGGAGCTGAGAGTGGAGGTTCCACTAGTTAGCGGCACTGTCAGGACCTCCTTCCTGTCCCTGACCTGCCTGGGACACCATTCTTCTACCCTCCCCCCCCATTCGTTGTTTTACATTGCTTCTATCTGGGGACAAATTGACCCATCCAAGAGGGCAGAAACTCAGGCACAGAGGTTCTGTGTCTGTACTGAGGACAAACATAAGCAGACATTCCTCCTGACCTTGTGAGGACAAACTCTCCAGCTGGGGATTCCAGTAAGATCAATATGTCGGTTCTAATGCTGTGTGTTGGAGGCTGCTCTTAAAAGTACTTGAATCTGGCCCTCTCTTTTCCATCCAGCCCTTGTTTTCAGAAGAAATCTCTAGAGTATCAGGGAAAAACTGGCTTCTGTTGTTGTTTCTCATTCCATTCAAAAGACACTCTCGGAGCCCTGACAACACTCTGAGTCCTGGAGCCAACTGATCGAAGATGCTAATTCTTCTTCATTTTGGTGCATTGTCACATTTCAGTGCCTTCAGGCTTTTACAATGGAGAGATCAAAATGGGCTGAGTGGCTGGAAGCCCAGAGGTGGATTCAGGATGAATTCAGGCACTTCCCTCCACCCTATTCCCACATGCCCTCTACGTGGCCTTGAGCCGATGCTTGATTTCCCGCAGTCAAGTTTCTGGGAATGCAAGAACAGCTCATCATACCAAATCCTTAAAGGGCTGAAGTCTCATTTCAGTTCCTTTGCTATTAATTTTCCTGTCTTTCAAACCCTGAAATTAGTCTGTCAACAAACTATCACTGATGGTATAATCTTGTCTCCTACCCTGCATTTTCCTGATACTTTCCCCAAATCACAGAATTTCAGACAGATCCCACAGGCACCAGGGTCCAGTGGAAAGACCATTGACTTAGGAGTCGGGGAACTGAGCTCAAATCTTGGCTCTACCCATTGCTACCCAGTGACCTGGGACAAAGCATCATCCCTCTTGACCTCGGTTTCCTCATTGGTGGACACTGGACTCAATGGCCTCTCATGTTCCACTTCTAGGTCTGGGGTTGCCTGACTATATCATCTCTCAGTTTCCTCACACATACTGCACTTCTCTGATTTCAAAGGGATCTGTCCATTATATCAGTTTACTATGTGCCTCGTTTTCCTCAAATCAAAAATGATGTGTTTGGACTAAATGACCTCTACACATTCCTTCCAGCTCTAAATCTATGATTCTGAAGATTTCTCTTTCCCAGAGACCCAACAAGTAGGCACCTACCCTTTATGTCTCACTTAAGGCAACCTAAGATGGCATGCATTTTCTTGGCAACCATATCACCTTGCAGACTCATGTGACTCATATTGAGCTTGGAGTCCACTAAAGCTCCCAGATCCTTTACAGACTGACTGCTGCCTAGCTAAGTACCCTAAGCATTATACTTGAGAAGCTTACTTTCTGAACCCAGGTGTAAGAAATGAAGCCAGATGTCTCAAATTCTCAGTGAATTAGCTTTCAGTTGAAATCATCCAGGAGTGATACCTCTCTCTAAGGGATCTATAAAAGCCTCCTTACTTTAACTGTCTGCCAAGAGGCAAGCTCCTGGGATCTGACAGCAGAAAGCTCGGGTTCGAGTTCTGTGGCTGATTCAAAGTCATCTCGTCTTCCCATGCCTCCTTTCCCATGCCTCCTTTCCCTCACTTGTAAAACAAGTACAGAAACATCACACTGTACTTCTCCTTAAATAGATGCCCAATGTGAGTGACTGAAGCTAAGTCGTCAGTGGGAGTGCCAGGGCCCCCTCTTCCCTGTGGGATCTAACACAAGCTCTTCAGTTGGATTCCCCAAGCTCTTCCATCTCATTCCAGTCTCGACTTTTTTCATGTGATTTTAGAATGGAAGCTCCCTTAGGGCAGGGCTCCCCAGCACTGTAGCTGGCACCTGGTGGATGCTTAAGACATGTTTGTTCTTTTTAAATTGTTCTTCAAAAACTGAATAAGTATTAAGTTCTAGGGGCAAAACGAGTGAAAACTAGCCATGCTTTCAAGGGGCATGGCAGGGGAGGGGAGAGGTCCTACTCAAGACCACTGTATCCCCATCTCCGAGGCCAGGCAGAGTTTCCAAACCAGGCTTGGAAAGCAGAGCTGAGGCTTCAGAGGGAATTTGAGCCACTGAATCTGAATCTGGGGTGCTGCTCCTTCCTCCTCGTTCAAGCTTAGGCAAGTTCCTCCTTAGGAGAAAGAGATTGGATCAGATGACCTCGAAGGTCCCTTCCAGCTCTGCATCCTGTCTGCCAAGGCCTGTGGCTGAATGTCAAAGCTATGTTTATTTCTGACCATCACCTTATTTGTTTTGGTCACTAGCAAAGTAACCTTGGAAAAGTCATTTAACTTCCTTGGGCCTCCTCAGTTTCCTCATCTGTCAAATGAGGGCATCACATGAATCAGAGGACCCTGATGGTTCCTTTTGGCTCTAATGATGGCATTCCATGATTAGGCCCATTCATGGCTGAATAAACCCTTTTCCTTGGGATTTGAAGAGATGAACCAAGTTTAGTTTTTCTCACCTTGCATCAGTCCATCCTGTGTGTTTCATCAACCCATCTTGACCTTTTCCTATTAAAAACATGTTTGGAGTGTTTTGTTTCTTTTTTTTTTTTATCAGCAGCAGGTCAACATGGGGAGGTCCCATGCTCAGGACCATGACTTTTCAGGGCAGGGCTCATCCACTGGGAGCCAACACAGAGCACTGCATTTCCTCACTTCCCAGATGGAGATAATAACAGCATCTACTTTCCAGGACTGTTGTGAAGACAAAATGAGATGATATTTGTCAACGTTTTGTTTTTTCTTTTCCAAACCACAAAATGCTAGCTATTATTATTGTCGCCATCTTTGTTGTTGTTATTGTTTATTGCATCATGCTTTGGTGTCATGGTGGGCCACAGCTCAGGACCGAGAGCTCAAGCATCTGGGCTCCAGTCTGGATTTGGATGTAAACCTGAACACATCATGTCCCTTTTCTGCTCCTCAGGGCCATCTTTTGGCAAATGAGAAGCTAAAACTTAATGGGATCTGCTCAGCTTTAAAATTCTCTACTGGATAAATGAAAAAGAGGCAGGATGGTTCAGTGGGAAGAATGCTGGATTGGGGGTCAGAGAGCAGGGGTGCGCTTCCCAACCCTTCCACCTACCGGCTGGGTGATCTCGGCCATGTCGCTTCCTTTCCTGGTGTGTCCATTTCCTTGGCTGAAAATGAGGGGTTGGACCAGACGGTCTCCTCTGTCCTTTCTGGCTCTTAATACTGGATCTCATGCTCATCAACAGGTAATGATCTAATCGACCTTTCCTTTTTGTTTTCCAACAGAGGCCTGTTGGCTGGCAACTTCACAACAACCCATTACTGGGAAGATGGCACCGAGGTCTCCCTGGCACAAACTTACACGGTGAGTCGCCTATGTCTGAATCGATTGGTTTTTTAGAGGGAAGCGGCATGATTGACATTTGCCCTCATCTCAAACTAAGCACATTGACATGCTTTTTGCTGGGCACAGACGAGGATAGGAGACTGGCCCAGCAGAAAGATGACCTAATAAAGGTGCGTGCTGCTAGGAAAGGCCAGGAAAAGCTGTGCTGGGAGATGTTTACCAGTCATAGAGCCAGATTCAAAGGTTTGGAGGCTGCCTTCTTGGGCATACTTATTATAAAACCCCACCTAGGCATGCTAGGGCCACCCCAGCAGCCTTTTCAAGACCTTCCCTTTGGCTAAGTTATAGTTGAAGCTTCTAGGAGGCCTGGTGAGGAAGATTGGACTTGGTACCAGAAGCTCTGAGTTGGAATCCTGCCTCAGACATTTACTTATTGTTTAACCCTGGCCAAGACACTTCATCTCTATCTGCCTCAGTTTCCTCATGTATAAAATGGGGATGATAATGCCTCATAAGTATTTTATGAGGATCAGATTTGATAAGATATATTAAGTACTTTGCAAACCTTAAAGCTCTATATAACTGCTAGCTGTTCTTGGAAATACATTCCAGATCCTCTGCCTTTTTTGTGTCCTGGACCCTTTTGGCAACTTGGCAAAGCTCATGGACCCCTTCTAGGAAAAATGCTTTTAAATGCATAAACTAAAAGTATTACAAAGAAAAACTAATTACATTGAAATACAGTTATCAAAATATTAAAGGAAGAAAATTATGTTCACAGACCCTACATTAAGAATCACTAATCTAGACATTGGAAGAAAAATGTCTCTAGCAGAAGCAAGACTATATAGACCCCGGGTCTTCTTGATGGAACAACAGGACAGAGACTGGATACTGAGGGAAGGACTCCTTTGGGTCTGGCGACCTTCCCTAGGCTGTCTGACACACCTGAAGGCTTCATTGACAGCTTGGGTTTCCCAGCTGCCCAGCACACCTAGGCATTCCATTCCCAGAGAAATAAGCCTCCCACCTTCTCATCACAACAAACTCAGCTCCTCAGTCCCTCCATGCTCTGAGCCACAGCTCAGCCCCAGACCTTAAGTTGTAAGGTTTTGGGTTTTTTTTTTTTCATTAAAAAAGGGCCTTATTCCCAGAGAAGTAGCTACTGATATCCCCATATTTGTCAGTCACTCCTCTGAAGTTTCATCTATAAAATTGAGCAAAGAAAAGAAGAGTTGAGAAACCACTGTGAGCTCTTATCACAAAGGGGCGATGCACGTCCAAGGTATGATTAGATCAGCAATTGTGTATTTCCTTATTTGCCAAAGTAAATGAGAAATGTACCCACTGTGCTGGACATCGTCCCAGGATCCTTGGTTCAGGGACTGGAGTGGGTAGGCCATTAACAAGGTATTCTCAGAAGCAGCCCCTTCACTCCGGCCAAGCTCATCTGCTCACCATCTGTTGAATGCTAGCCACTCGTTACCCTCCCTGTCCTTTGTCACGGCTCCATTCTGCCTCCTGAGAATTTCCCCACTTTTGTGCTATCTGCATCCAACCTCTCTTTCCAAGCCCATCGCAAAACCCAGGAGGAGGATGAGACAAGATGGGGAAATGTGGCCAGTCGGGCGCACTTGGAACTGTTTGAATGGCTACACGCTAAGAATGGAGAGTTGCCAACAGGAATGGCTCAATGCTGACTTGGAAGGAGGTTTCTAGTTGGGTTCCCCGGGGAACTGTGCTTGGCCTTGGGCTATTTCACATTTTAATCCCTGCCTTAGACAAAGGTAGTTATGGCTCATTCATCAAATTTGCAGATGACATATGGCTAGCCTACCGGATGACATGGTCAGGAGCCAAAAAGATCTTGAAAGGGGCCAAAGCATTGAACTGAATCTAATAAGATGAAATTTAATGGGAATAAGTTCAATTTCACAAGTCCAAGACTGGGGAGGCATTGCTGAATAGCAGTCTATCTGAAGAAGAATTGGAGAGTGAAAGCCCATTCTAAGTCAGTGGTGAGGTAAGGAAACCAAAGAGGTCAATGTGGCCTTTAAGGCTGCATAAGAAAGGCAGGGAGCCCAGGACTGGGGAGGTGATGGTATCATTGAACCATGCCCTGGTAGGACCACAGCCGAAGCATCATGCTTAGTTCTGGGAGCCATCTTTAAGGGGGACATTGATGGGCTCAGGAGTGTCCAGAGGTGATAAAGGTGCTGAGGGACAGGCCTCAGGATCATGTGATATGATTGGGGAATGTTGGGAACTGCAGCAGAGAAGACTGGGGAGGGGGCATGATCTTTGCTTTTGAGTATTTAAGGACCGCCTCATGGAAAAGTGGATACTTTTGTTCTGCTTGGTCCACAGGGCACAAGTGGGAACTCTCAGCTTTGTGGCTAAGTCACTGGCCATCTCTGGCTTGCAGTTTCTTCTTCTTAAAATGAAGGAGGTAGGCTAGGTGACCTCTGAGCTTCCATTTAGCTTTAAATCTATGATCCTATAGTCCAGTGGGTACAAATTTCAAAGAGTTAGAGTTAGGGTCAATGAAGACCAAACTGCCCAGTGGAATGGACTGCCTTGAGAAGTAGTGGGCTTTCCTTGCTGGATGTCTTCAAGCAAGGGCTGGCCAGCCACTTGTCAGGCACATTCCATACGTGTGGAGGATTGTTGTTCAGGAGCACAACGAATTGAAATGTCTCCAAGGCCTCTTCACACCAAAACTCATGATTTTGAGAGATCAGGGGAAGAGGATGAACTTATACCCAGCAGGAGATTAGGGGGCAGAGGAGCTGGTACCTTAAGGAAGAAATATGGGGGGTTCTGTGGCAGGCTTAATGGAGGGTGTATGCAGAAAAGGGCAGAAAAACAAAAAGATCTGGGAATGGCCAGGAGGAAAAGCATGTGTGAGGAGTGATGTGAAAGGATTAGAAAGATACCCTGGCAGGGCCTTAAATGCCAGGCTTAGGAGGCTTTCTCTTGTGCTCTTGGCCATAGGGAGCCACTGAGTGGATCTGGGCATGGGTGTGATGTCATTAGGCTTGTGTCTTAGGAAAATGATGTTGGCGCCTACCTAAAGGATGGCTTGGAAAGAAAGGGATGAGACCAGACACAAGGAGACCCACTAGGAGGTATCGTGGTAGTCTAGAGGAGAGGCAACAATAATAGTGTTACATGAAGTGCATTCTTAGGGTCCTTGACGTTTTGCAAAGTGCTTCACATATGTTCTCTCATTTTGAGATTATCTGATCATTTTGGTAGATGATAAAAACTGCTGAGAAATAGTGGTAGAGAAACCTAACAGAGAGTTGAGAATATGGAAGAATCACCTGCTTAGAGACAAGGCTTGAAGCTATGGAAGCAGATGAAAGAATGGAGCCAACAATGGAGTCTTATGAGAGAAGAGCAGGACAGACAAGGAGGGGAGAAGAGGGATGAGGAGCAAACCTTGTGAAACCCTCACTCAGAGGCCAAGGGCCATGAAGACCCAGAAAAGGAGGCTTTGAATGATGAGTCAGAGAGGTTGGACAAAAACTTAGAAACTTAGACAAGGCCATGTTTCAGCCAACAGTGGGGAGGGCATCTGGAAGGAGGGCGTGGTCAGCAGTGCCAAAAGTTATTGAAAGCAGAGGAGAATGAGGGACTCAAAGAAGGACAGTGAGTTTTGATAAATAGATAGTTCTTTGGGACCTTAAAGGCAGTAAACTCAATAGCACAGAGGACAGGAGCAACCCATTCTAATATTTGGGGTGAGGGAGAGGTGACAGGGAGAGAACCTTTCCAAGAAAGGGCCTGTGGTCTAACCTGGAGAGGATGAACAGGATGAAGAGCAAATCCAGGTGTGTTCACAAGGTTCCCAAGTGAAAGGGGTGAGTAGGAAGTAGCATCAGTCTGAAAAGGGGAAATTAATCCAGGGACAGGGACAATAGTATATGAAAGGGAGAATGGAATGCCCCTGAGATGGCACTTGGTCTCCCCCTGAAATGCCATGTTGATGTCAACAGTGTGGCAAGCATCCCCTTTCTTGGTCATTCTCATTTCTGCCCCCAGATTGCAGGAGATTGAGACCTGAGTGAATAGTGAGCAGTGAAAAAAACGACAAAACTTGGATGGATGATCACTGGCAGGGGAATGGAGTAAAGAGAAGGCGGGTTTTCTAGCCCAGGGAAGAGCTGTACACATTTAATGTGTAGTAATGAAGATGGTGAAGAGGGAGGCAGAAGATGCATGAGGGTGGGCATGGTGGAGGCTGTAAGGGAATGGAGGAAACCAAAGAGGGTGGCCACTGTACCAACCAAGCCCAGATGAGCACAATTTAGTCTCTTTTTCATTCATTTTTGGGGAGAGGGAGAGATGGTACAGGTATGAGGGAGAAGCACCCCAAAATAAGACCATGGTGTAAGAGTGCTTCTCAGAGTCATTTCATTTTAGGCCCTCCATCCCACACCCCAAAAGGGATCCCCACTATCACGTTCTCAGTAAGAGACGACCCAGCCTCCCCCAGGCCCTTGGAAGGGTCCCTGCTGCTACCCACACCCACACATGCCCATCAGCTGAGGAATGAGGCAGCCTGCATGAGGAGCAGACGTCTCGTCTTCCATCCAGATCGTTTTCAGCTGTCATTTCCTTCTCTTGTTCGTCTGCTTGCTCCTCTGGTCTTTGCTTCCTGGTTTCATTCCCTTGGCCAATTTTCTCTTCTCTTTTTGTCTTCATTTAAAGGGAAGATGGGTCAAAGAAACATCATTTAAAATGAAAAAAAAAAGACAAGGGACTGGATAAATAAGAGCCCCAGCCCTGCCAAGAATGTTTTGGCCAAAGGTTGGGAAAGCTGTCAGCTCAAAGTCCTTGCCGCTCTCCCCAGATGGCCCCACTCCTTGGAGTGTCATTGGGAGCTGGCAGCCACGTTTCTGTAAAGATAAGAAACAAAAGGTCAGGCTTAGTAAATAAAAACCACCAGCTATAAACAGCTGGCTTTCTGGATGCAGACGGCGTAGAAGGGCTTCTTCTGTTCCCTCCTGTGGCCCTCTACAATGAGGCCAACAGATGTGCCGGGGGGGGGCGGGGGGCCTGTGGTGTTGAATCGGTCCTGAGGACAGTCGGAAATGACTGGCTGACCCTGTGTCCTCTAAAACCAGCCTGGAATGGATTTTCATAAATTAGAAAAAGGACAGCCATAAAATAAAAGGAACCATTTTCAGACAATAACGTTTTTATTCCCTGATGATAAATATGAACCAAACTGTTGGCATTGGCTTGCAGGTGGACAGGGGAGGTCTGGAAAGTTGATGGCCCATCTTTCACCACAAGAGGGCATCCTGAGAAGATGGATCGTTGGCCCCTCTCCCCATGTGTATTATCTTCCCTAGTTGAATATAAGCTCCTTGAGGGCAGAGGGAGTTACCAAATAAGCAGATCAAGGAAATGCTATAGATGTAGTTTTCTAGATTTTAGAAAAACATTTAATAAAATATACTATGCTTTGGGCAAAGATAGAGCTGTAGACTAATGTTGATCCAGTTAAATGAGTTCAGAACTGGTTCATTGACTATATTCAGAGGGTAGTCATGCAGAGTTCAAAGTCAGTGGGACAGGAGGTCCCCAGAGGCTCTGGACTCAGCCTGGTCCCTTTTACCAATGACTTAGATGAGGACCCAGACACAGACGTCTCAAGTTTGCAGATAATACAAAACTGAGAGGGGTAGCTGACTCACTTGGTTACAGTATGGATCTAGATGGGCTTGACAGGAGAGAGAATTGGTAGGAATCAACCAACAAGCAATTATTATGCACCAACAATGTACCAGGCACTACGCTGAGGACATGACAAAATAAAACAGGCTCTGCCCTCAAAAAGCTTACATCTAGTGGGATGAAGCGCAGCATGACTAAATGCCCAGTCCTGTGCTCTGATTGAGGGAATCAACCAGGCAGATACCAGATGAGAAGGAGGATGGAGGGAGGAGAGGAAATGGGCATTTATATAACACCTTCTGTGTGCCAGGCACTATGCTAAGTGCTCTACAAATAGTCTCTTATTTGATGAATGAAGAATGGCTAGACACCCATTTGTCTGACAGAGATCAGACGGTTCAAGTGGACTACATGCTCAATGTGAATATGAATCCTCCACCTTGGGGAAAAACTTCCAGGAAATGCCCTCTGCCCCAGAGTATTGTGTTCAGAGCGGGCAGCAAAGTTTGGAAGGCATATTGATCAGCTGGAGAGTGTCCAAAGGATGTCTGTGTCATATAAGCATCAGCAGAAGGAACCAGGATGTTTAGCCTGGAAAAGATAAGGTTAAGGGACAGACCCGGGAGGGCAGCGATAGGTGGGTATGAGTGTGCAGAAAAGGGACTGGCCTTGTTCAGCTTGGCCCCAGAGGGCACAGCTAGATGCTGGTAATGGAAGGCAAATTTAGGCTTAATGTAATAAAAATTTTAAAACCCTTCCTAAAAAATATTCAAAAGAGGAACAGGCTGCTTTGAGAGGCAGTGAGCTCTCCCTGCTTAGAAACTTTCAAGTAGAGGCTGGAGGACCATGTATCAGGTACAATGTAGTAGGATTCTGCCATGTATAGGTTGGCCTTGATGGCTGGTGAGGTCAGAGGATCAATTAGCTAACTGACAAACATTTATTAAGCACCAACTATTTGCCAGGCACCGTTCTAAGTGGTAGGGAGCCAAAGACAAAAGTGAAAATCTCTACCCTCAAAAAGCTTACATTCTAATGGGGGGGAAATGATGTGTACATATATTCTCATATGCTAAATACATCCAAAGCATGTAAGAGGTAATCCCCCCTTGGGACAGAAAGGACATTTGCAGTCTGGGGGACTGAGAAAGGCCTCCCACAGAAAGGGACACTGGAGATGACTCTTGGAGGAAAGGGGGATTCTGAGGTAAGGAGGGAGAGAGTGTTCCAGGCATGGAGGCATCCAGAGCAAAGGCATACAAGGTGGCGGGTGGAGTGTCGCATGTGACAGATAATGTAGACCTGAAAGGGGCCTTGGAATTATCCAGCAAAGCAGCCCCATTGAGCGTGCTTTTTCATCTGCATCGTTTCCAAAGTGCCTGTCGCCCGCCCCGGCGAGGCAACCCTTGAAGAAGACCAGTAAAAGAGGCAGTTGGGCTAGACTGCTTCTTAGGTCCCTTCCAGCTCCGAACCCCATGATCCTGCTCTCAGGCGACCATGTCCCATTCCTGCCCTTGGATGTCTGCCCTGGGCCCTTGTCCTTTCTCTCCACATTTTACATTCAAGGGTAATCTTATCAGCTGCTATATATTCTATTATCATCTCTACACAGGTGACACCTACCATAGCTCAGATGTAAATGTTTATTGGTGTTGAACTAATCTCAAGTTAACATAACTAGGCCTGATCTCTCATTAACTACAGTTCTCAGCACTAAGACACACCAGCAACCGTTTGAGGATGTCAAGCCTTTGAGGATTGCCCAAAGCCCTGGGAGATCAAGGGATTTGCCCAAGGTCACACAGTCAGGTTGGGTCAGAGATGGGGCTCAAACTAAAGCATTCTGAATCCAAGTTGTTGCATCCAACTCTTCATGACCCCATTTAGGTTTTTTTGGCAGAGATACTACAGTGGTTTGCCATGTCCTTCTCCAGCTCATTTTACAGATGAGGAAAACTGAGGCAAACAGGGTTAAGTGACTTGCCCAGGGTCACATAGCACATAAGTGCCTGATGTGAGATTTGAATGTGGGTCTTCCTGACTCCAGGCCCAGCGCTCTATCCCCGGTGCCACCTGGTTGCCCTCCTGCAACCAAGATCCAGTCTCTCTTCCCTACACTATGGCATACTGCCTTGCTATGATTAGTAATACCATTATTAATTTGGCACATTTCCTGAAAAATGCAGAAATGATGCTAAAAGCCACTGGATGAAAACTGAGTAGGAAACCAATTTGTAAAGGCAATATGTTTTCATAGAGATGCTAGCACAGATAAGAATGTTAGGATTTTCGACAGAGTTTGGCCTTTGGGCCTTTCTTCATGTTTCCTGCAGCTCTACATGATGGCGTTTTCCTGTTTCTGGCCAATGTGCCCATACTGTGTTCTGTGGAGGCCCACCACCATGTGTGTGAGTCTGCAAGGTCAATGCTGCATTGACCCCAGAAGCAGCACCGGTCACCACCTGTGCCACCCCCACCCCATCTTTCATTTTCACCTGTATTACAGATGGCTGTGCACCACTGACCTCTGCCCATTCTCCAGCCCACCTCAATCGCTGGTCTAGCACTGAAGGCCAGAGAGGCACCTGGGGTCCCACTTCTCATGCTGGCACAGCAGTGGTCCCAGGAGATGATCCCCTCATGGTCTGAAGGCCTTGTTCTTCCCCTACTTCCCTCTGCCTGCTCCAGGAAAAGAGGGAAATGGTGCCCCATAGGACTGTCCATCACAAAGGCCATCAGGGATGGCTTTGATCCAATGGTCTCACCTCCAACAAAGGTTACTATGAACCTAGGGAATTATGTAGAGAGAAGTACTAGCCCCAAAGAAACCCTTGGCGGGCATGTGCCTGGATGGGGCTCCTTCTCCAAATGTGGATTTCCCCTCTTGGATCAGGCCACAGATTGAATATGTGGGCTATTTCCTATTTGAGTACTGGCTTTTCCTTTGGATGTGGAGAAAGCCTGATAAGCCTCAGGGCCTCGGTGTGAACACATACTTTGGGAGCCAGAGTATACATACTTGTTTTGTGGTGTGAACCCGGGCCCTCTGTCATGTTTACTTACTTGTGGCTGCAATCATTTTTAGTGTACAGCTGGGCTTGGGTTGTTTAAGGGAAGATGAGGAAGGGAGGGAGGGAGGAAAAAAGGAATAAAAGAAGGAGAAAAAAGAAAAAGAAGAAAGGAAAAGTCACATGTATTCTGAGCAAGCATTCTTTTCATACGCTCTAATTGAATTTTCTGGGCCTCCCTATCTTGACAGTCCCATCTTGCACCCGCCCCCCTGCCTTCTCAGGGCCCCTGCTCTCTTTCATTCTCTCCCTCTCCTTCTCTCTCTCTCTCTGACAAAAGAGAGGCAGTCTTTAGAAGCCAGCTTTTTGAGGCTGCAGGATTAAAAAGCCCATCTCGTCTGATGCCGAAAAGGTTAATTAATGCAGGGAGATGTGAATGAGCCAAGTATTAATAATTTTTAAAAGCATGTGAAATGCCCGTCAAGTGAAACGTGAGTGATGGCTTTTCTCTCCCCTCCTGAAGGAGCAGCCCCTTTTCCAAGGCTCCATGGTCTCCTATGTGCTGTACAGGGGAGATGTGAAGGAAGTCATTCCCTAACCATTGTTAGGAATGCAGAATCAAGGCTTTATTCCACAGGACACTTCCCCCTGATTCCAGACAAGATCACTGTTTCCTGAGGCACAACCTCTGCTCCGGTTTTTCTTTGTGGCTCCATTATTGAAGGAGTTCCATGGGCCAGCTAACTCTCCCAGAGAGCTTTGCCTCCTCATGAAAGGCCCTCCTGTTTGATTTGGTTTTTTAATTCTTCCATCAGATAATTTAACAAAGTATCTTCACTCCAATTACATCATCCTTTCTTCCCTCACTTCCCCATCAGCTCTAGGCTTGGGTTCAAATCCCAAC
Organism: Phascolarctos cinereus; assembly: GCF_003287225.1. Taxonomy (NCBI): domain Eukaryota; kingdom Metazoa; phylum Chordata; class Mammalia; order Diprotodontia; family Phascolarctidae; genus Phascolarctos; species Phascolarctos cinereus. The sequence continues at coordinate 9,367,619 of NW_027555736.1, forward strand.
TCGGACACTAGCTGGACACTAGCTCTGTGACCTTGAGAAAATCACTAATCTCTCTGAGCCTCAGTTTCCCCTCCTGTTAAGTGAAGGCTTCTAAGGACCTTCCAATTCTGCATCTACGAGCCTAGGATCTTATTGGCTCTTTTGTTTTTATAAATGTTTGCATGATGGTCTTTTTCCCAGATTGCGAACATTTTTTCAGTATCTCTTCCCCCACCACCTCCCCCTCCCCCCACCAAGCCCTCCCCTGTGACAGACAAATGCAGCTGAACACCACCCAACACACCTCGTGGCCACATACGGCAGTGTTTGCCTCCCTCATCCCATGCCTGCCACTCCTCGCCTCCTCCTCCCAGGCAGGAGGCTCCCCTCTGAAGTTACGCCCCACTCACTGCCCTGGCCGGCCCCCTGGGGTCTTTCAAAGCTCACTTCCATCACGTTCCCATGGTCAGCACATGGATTTCTTCTGGTTCCACCTCAGTTCATCTGAGTCTTTCTCAAACTCTCTGAATTCCTCTTCTGCATCTTTGCCTGTAGGTCAATAAGGTGCCTTTTACCTTCAGTTTGTTCAGCTATGGCACCATCGATGTAATGGAAGCTCCTCGAGTCAGCAGCAGCTGCACTTTGTCTTTGTCTGCCCAGGGCCTGGTCTCTGGCAAGCACTTAATAAATGCTCATTAATTAATTTATTTATTGTCAGCCTCTTCTTTTGTCAGAAGCCGGAAGTTGTAGCCTAGTTTGTAATCTTTCAGGCCACTGAGCGGTATAATAGATAGAGTGCTGAACCTGGAATCAGGAAGACCTGAGTTCAAACCCTGCCTCAGAACCCTACTAACTCTGGACAATCGCTTAACCACCATTCTCATTCTTCCTCTGTAAATTGGGGCTGCTAATAGCACCTCCCTCCCAGAGTTGCTGTGAGAATCAAAATCAAATAGATATTAGCTGTAAAGTGCTTAGCAAACCTTAAAGCACTATGTGGATGGTATTGTTATTATTGCCAATAATAACAGCTAACATTTATGTAGTGCATTAGTGTTTGCAAAATACTTTCTCGCAGCAACCTTGGGAGGTCAGTGCTATTATTACTCCCATTTTATGGAGGAGAAAACCAAGGCCAGAAGGGCTTAAGTGACCTTGCCCAGGGTCACACTTCTTTCATTATTGTTATCATCATTGTTGTTAATCATTACAGTGCCCTGCAGTGGCCCTGTGGGCCTCCTTACATCACTAAGGTCATTTCTAGGTGGGTGCAGAAGCTAAATCCCTGGGCTCACTTTGCTGGTCCCTGACTTTGTGGGCCATCAAGGAGCTTTTGTGAAGATGATCAGAGACAGTCTAGTTTAAATACCCCTGAAGAGGCTCAGGAAATGGGGGGTGGCACAGCAGGGGAGAGGGGGAGACCCAGGCCTCTTCAGTTCAGCGTCAGACACCGTGACGGAGTTCTGGGTTTTAAAGAAACAGGAACGTGGTTTCTGTGGGATTCGGACATTCTTCAGGGATGGGGAGAAGCCCTGGGTTCGAATCTTGCCTCTGGCTCTTAGCTGCTGTGGGACCTTATCCCCCTCTTTTTCAATGGGGATAAAAAGGCTGATGCCCCCAACCTCATGGGATGGTGGGCAGTCTGAAATGAGAACGTGTGTGACTGTAAAGCGCTTCACAGACTCTGAAGCGACAGGGAGTCGCTGGGCCTGGGATCTCATTGGCGTGAGAACTCCCAGGTGAGGTAACTGCTGCTGACCCAGGCCAGCTGGAACCTTCTCTGCAGCTTCTTGTCACAGAGAATTTCCCTAGTCCTCAAAGGCTGAGGCACTTGTCTGGGTCACACAGCCAGGTTCAGGGGCAGGATTTGAACCCAGGTCTTCCTGCTAGATCTGTCTACACCACATCAAACTACCTAGATAGATGTGTAAATATAATGCCAGCTCACAGTCTTGTAATTGGAACAACAGCCTTGTATAAAGAAACCCTGATCAAACCCAATTTCCTAATAAGGAAGCTGTGACGGGACATTTCAATGACTTACCCAAGGTCAGCTAGCTGGTACATCAAGATTTGAACCCAGGCCCTCTGACTCCAATGACAACCCTCCTTCTGCTGTTCCCTGCGTTTCGGGATTATTGAGAGCACTTTGTGATTTTTCAAATGTGATCCAGCCCCCACATCTGCTGTCCAGCACTGGGCCCACATCACTGCCTGGCTGCAGCCTCTGTCCAAGACTTAGGTTCTGATAGGCCAGTTCCACTGGGGACCCATTCTAAATGCCCATCATCCTCTGCATAATCAAGTCTTTAGTCTGCTTGGTTCTTCCTGTGTGGATTGTGGGCTAGTCCCTTTGGAGTGGCTGGAGAACACTGAGGGCCTGGTACTGTTCTGGGCTTGATGTAGACAGGGTCATGTCTTCAGTAACTTTCTTAAATGGTTCTCTCTCTCTCTCTCTCTCTCTCTCTCTCTCTCTCTCTCTCTCTCTCTCTCTCTCTCTCTCTCCCCCCTCTCCTCTCTCTATCTTTTCCTGTCTGTCTCCCCACCCCTCTTACTCTCACCCTCTCTCTCTCCTCTCCTCTTCTTTCTTTCTCTCTCTCTCCTCTCTGTCATCTCTCTCTCTCTCTTTCTCTCTCTCTCTCTCCCCTCTCTCCCCTCTCTCCTCTCTCTATCTTCTCCTCTGTCTCCCCACCCCTCTTACTCTCACCCTCTCTCTCTCTCTCTCCTTAGGGTCACTGTTACTACCATGGACATGTACAAGGACATCCTGATTCGATGGTCAGCCTCAGCACTTGCTCTGGACTCAGGTAAGTCAAGGCAGCTCTGCCCTGCTAGCCTCGTCTCCAACACAGCGCAGCGGCTGCTGACTCTGCCATTGAGTGGAGAGATCTCGGAGTCTGTCTGAGGTGCTGCGTGCTGGCCTTGAGAGGCAGACGGCTGCCAGCTTCTCTCTCAGGGTGACCCTTTGATGGGGCTTTCCATTTACCTCCCCATCCTTAGGGCCCCGAGTTGTCTCAGCAAGAAGCTGAGCCTCTGTGTTCATTTCAGCAACACAGGCATGGGGGGTGTTGTTCACTTTCATCAGCACAGGCTGAAAACCTCCTAATTCTCAGGGCTGAATGTCATGACAGCTCCAAGGAACCTATAAGTTCTTTGTTTGATTAATAACGAGGATCCCAGTCATTCCATGACAACATGACTGAGTGGCCGGGATAACTCTTGGGTGAAGCCTAGGAAGGCTGTGGTGGGCTGATGGCCCTTCGTGCTAATGGACTATGGCCTGAGCTCAAGAAACACTTCCCTTCCCAAGCCTGACAGCCTGGCCCTGGGGCTTACTCACACAGCAGTTCCAAATCACTGTAATTAGCTGTAAACTGGCTCTCCAGTTCTCCCTGGAAAAACCAGGTTCCTTGTCAGAGATGCTGCTGCCTCAGCCCTTTCAGTTCCGGGCTTAGTGAGCTGGGGAGCAAGCAGCCAGGATCCTCAGCATCTGACTTTCAGGCTGGCTTTTGGCCCCGAGCTGCATTCTTCAGGACTGTGAGGGAGGCAGGCTGGCCGGCTGGCCAGCCTTCCCAGGAGAGATCGAGGGGAGGAAGGAGATCTCACCCAAACACTCCTCCCTGCTCTTGGCTTTCATTACCCAGGGCCTGCAGGCTCCAGACAAGAGTCCTTCCTGGCCTGTGTGGCCTCGGACCAGGCGTGGTCTCCTCCAGGCTTCCTTCCACAGACTGCATCTGGCCCCCTGCTCAGGTGCCTGGCTGGAGAGAGCCCTCAGAGGGACGTCACCTACAGAGGGATAGCAGGGGCCTTCTCTGTGCTGACCTCAGTGAGAAAAGCGGGCCTTTGGAGTGCCTCTGGAGAGCTGGCCTCATGATCAGTCATTTGGAGGGCTCCTTCACCAGCACGAGGCTAGAAATCCAGTGCTGGCCAAGAGGCAACATCCAGGCTGGACCTAAATCCCAGAAGACCTGGGTTTGAATCCTGCCTCTGATACTTACTGGCTGTGTGACCCTGAGTGAGAGTCATTTACCTCTCTCTGGGCCTAAGCTTCTTTCTCTGCAAAATGGAAGCTCCGAGGTCATTCCAGCTCTAAATCTATTGACCATTGAAGGCAGAAGGTGGGTGATATTATAGTTGAGGAAACTGAGTCTGAGTTTAAGGGACTTGCCTAGGGTCACACAGCCAGATTTGAACTTGATTTTTCCTGACACCAGACCTAGGCTCTATCCACTGAATCACCTAGCTGCCTAATACAATATAATAAGGATCACTATAGAAATGGAAAGGAAAGAGATAAGGTCTCTTATTTGGATGCATCTGTTTTCAGCCACCCCCTAAAACTTCTGCTTCTCCAAGGTCTTTGTGGCTAAGAAGTAAGAAGAGGGAATCCACACATACCCACAAACTATGAGAAAGGAATATGGGGTCTCTGGACCCCCTGGATGTGGATCACTGACCCTGCATGGATGAGGCACCTGTGATGATGATTGAGGATTCCAGATCCCAATCTCCCTGACGCAGAGGCAGAATCCCAGAATGTCAGAACTGCAGACTTGGAGAGGAGCTCAGCAGCCCTTCCCCCGGCCCTGCTAGCCCACGCCTGACCAGAAGCCCCCTCTCCGACCTCCTTCTGTCCAGCTTGTGAGCCGGTTCCCACTGCACCACCCCAAACACTTCTGCACGCCCAGCAGGATCAAGGCTGTTGGTCAGGGCTGTTGCATTGTCAGGGGGCCTCCAGGGACCTCCCAGCCTATCCACTCATCACCACGCTCTTCTTTCTCCAAAACTCCACTGAGGCACACCAAGCCTCTCCTCTACCATGAAGGTGTTCAGCACGTCCTTGAGATAACAGGGTGAGGATGTGAGAAAGCATGAATAAATAAGAACCAGTAAATACAAGGAAGGTTGTATTGAATGCAGAAAAATCGCTTGAGAACAGATATTGGCTTTTTCTATTTCATTTTCCCTAAATTCAGTCCTGATTACCTTCCTGGGGAAGAAATGGATGGAGACTCATGGGAACTCTGCTTTGACAATGTCCTAGAGCTTTTGACCTGTGGCCTGCCTTGTTCACAACGTAGGGGAGTGATGAATGATCCCCCAAAACACCAAATCTGGGAAAATAAAAGGAAGCATATTGCCTTTTCTTGTCCTGGTGGAGCAGAGCACAGAATTTATGTGTGTGTGTCTATGTACACATGTGTGTACATATCTGCACGTGTGCTATGATGACCAAAAAGAAAATCTAATATGTTAAAGTGCTATGTAAATGTTAGCAATGATTATTGTTATTTTGATTATCATCACCAGCCCTGCAGCTAGCCTTTCATTTACCCTCCTGTTGCCTCTTAGAAGACTGCCCTAGTGAATGGCAACCTGAACTCGTCAGGAAACATGGGTTCAAATCCTAGTGTCAAGCACTTACCAGCTATGTAGCCCTGGCCAAGACCCAGAGCCATTTATAGCCTCAGTTTCCTCATCTGTAAAATGGGGATGATGATATCCTTCTACCAAGGAAAGGCCCCCTCCAAGCCCTCATCACAGAAGATGTTGGCTCTGCCCCCTTCACAGGAAAGCACTTTGTAAACCTGTGAGATGTCATAGATTTGGAAGTTCCTTCTGAGGAAGCAGATTGCAGCCCAAGCAGTCTCCCCACCCTGTGTGATGCTTAGAGCCTTGACTTCGCCCAGGGCCTGGGCTCACACCTTCTCAAATGCTTTGCCACTGGATGACCTTGGACTAGGGCATGAGTGTCCCTCAACTCTTTTCTCTGCAGTAAAAGGAGGGAGTCAGCCTGGGGCCCTCTAATTCTCCCCTAAGTTTGCAACAAGGGGCCCACCCAGGTGCTGGGGGCTTTGCTCAGAAACCTTCAAGCTCTGTGGAGATGCATGCTCTCCACATTAGGTAGACATGGGCTCACAGACTCCTGGGATCATTAATTTGTATCTGGAAGGGCCGTGGAGTTCTGCCCCCCCCCTTTGTTTTACAGATGAGTAAAACCAAACCCAGAAAAGTAAAATAACTTGCCCAGGGTCATACAGTCCATAAGTGTCTAAGGTGGGATTGGAACCCAGGTCCTCCTGGCCCCAAGGCCAGTCCCCAATCTCCTATATGAGTGTTAGGCTGCTAGTGAAGCATGAACCATAGGCATCTGGGCTGAGGAGTGCAAGAGAATGATACATATTGGGAAGTTTAGAATGTGACTGCCAGAAAGTTTCCTTTTATCTGACCTGATTTCCTCCAGTACAAGTCAACTCTCTTTTCTCCTTGTCAGTCCTTAATGGGGATGCAGCTACACAGTGCCCTCTGGCTGGTGGCTGCTAACGTCTCGACCTTGAGGCCTCAGGAGCTTGGGACGAAGGGGGAGTCAAAGCATCCCAGGGACCCTCAAGAGGCCCCTGCCCTCGTATCTGAAATGAGGGAGCAAGAGAATACCAGGGGGCGTCTTTGTATGCTGGGAAGGAAGGCCTGGGAGGAAACAGGGTGACAGAAGTGCTGGAAAATGGAGGAGGGACTGAAGAGCTGCAGGAAGAGGTTAGGAAAGTAGAGGGGGAAACAGTGAGTCTGAGAGGAGAGCGGAGATTTAGCGAAGGGCTTATTCAGTGCCTGCCTTGGGCCAGGCTCTGGTAATACAACCCAAGAAGCAGCCCTGCCCTCCACAAGCTTGCCTTCTCCTAGGTGAAAAGACCGGTAAATTGATCAATCAATTCAAAGTAAATACAAAGGACAATTGCTGGAGGGGCGTGGGAAAGCAAGCATCCCAGCATGTGGTGCAGGTGATTCCTCCAACCATTCTGGAAAACAGTTGGGAGCCTCACCCCTAGTGTGGGGAAGCTGTGACCCAGGGATATGACTGCTGGCTTGTGCCCTAAAGAGGTCAAAGAAAAAGGGAAAGGACCCCCGTGTAAAAAAAAGAAAACAAATTTTATGGCAGCTGCTTTTGTGATAACAAAGAACTGGGAATTCAGAGGATTCCCATCACTCGGGGAAGGGCTGAGCAAATGGTGGTACATGAAGGTAATGGAAAACGATCGTCCTCTAAGAAATGAGGAAATCATTCATCTTACCTTCTTCTCAGCTCTCTGGTGTGCCCCCTTCTCCCCTCTGAGCCTGCCACCACCCTGGCACGAGCCCTGATCCCCTCCTGCCTGGGTTACTGCAGTAGCCTCCTGTTGGGTCTGCCTGCCTCATGTCTCCCCCCACTCCGGCCCATCTTCCACTCAGCTGCCAGAGTGATCTTGCTTCATCCCAAGGTTGGCCATGTGTCTCCTCTATTAAATAAACTCCAGGGTCTCCCTGTTACCCATGGAATCCAATACAAACTGGGTCTGCCATTTAAAGGTCTTCCCAGCCAGGCCCCTTCCTGGGAATGGGAAGCCCATTCTCCTATATATTTCTCTCCATCCAGTGCCCATCCTCTCCCTCCCTCAATCCAGATGTACTAGGATGCTTGCTGCTTCTCCCACAGGGCGCTCCATTTTTACCATCTCCACTCCTTTGCATTGGCTGTTCCCAATGCCTGGAATGCTCTCCTTACCTCTGCCTCTCAGAATCTCTGGCTTTCCTCAAGGCTCAGCTCATATGCTACCTTCTTCAGGAGACCATTCCTGGCCCCCTGCCTTCTAGAGCCTTTCCCTCCACCTATCCTATCGTGTCTTGTTCGCCGTTTACATACTTCTTGTCTCCCTCATAATCTCCTTAAGGTCAGGGGCTGTGGAATTTTTGTCTTCATACCCCCAACTGGCTACCACTGTGCCCGGCACACAGTAAGTGCTTAATAAATGCTTACTGATTGATTGAATGATACTGGAGACCTTCTGTCAAGCTTTATGGATCCAGACACAACTCTCAGACTGTCCGTCTGACTCCTTCCCTCTTACCCTTCTTTCCCTTCACCTTCTTTCCCAGTCCGACCCAGGCTAGATAGAACCTTTCTTGCCTCTTCATGAACACTGAGCATCCTTGGCAAATCACTGCGCCCCGCTTCCAACCACCAGCCATCCTCCTGTTGTCCTCAGAGCCATCTGCAACTTTGGCTCTGCCGCCATCTGGGTGCTCTGTGATTCGCAGCCAAAGTGCGTCACTAGACGGGCTTAGGTTCTGTCTATGAGCAGCGGAACATTCGTCAACAGAGAGATACCCAAGGTGTGTTGTCAGCTCAATCGTCTACCCAGCAGAGAATCAAAGAGAAGAGAGAGCTTTGGTAGGCTAAGTGCTCCTGATAGAGTAGCTGATTAAAACCTTATTATCTGGGAATAAAAGATGAAGAAATGGGGGGAGTAGCATCAGTGAATGGAGATCCAAAAAGTGCCAGGAATGTGGTGTGTACCAAAGACATTCTCAAAATCCAGAGGCATGTGAGTGATCCTGAGTGTCTGAGGGAGGCGATGCTTTCATTAAATCCAGTGCATGATACAGTTTTGGGGGAAATCAAGGAGCTGGGCATTCCTGCATTGTTTCCAAGGACACTGACCAAAGGCTAGGAGACCAGGAGAAGATCTGCCCTGGAAACAAAGAAGCAAGGAGGGACCCAAACAAATCATGTTTTAAAAGAAAAAGAAGATAAGGAGAGAAAAAAACCTAGAAATGGTATACTAAAAAGGGAAGAGAGAAGAACGCTTTACGAAGAAGAGAATGGCCACATTAAAAAATCAGTGATAAAAATTAGTAGGGTCATTTTTAAAAATTTAAAAGAGCTCTAGGGGCAGCTAGGTGGCCTAGTGGATAGTGCTCCAGCCTTGGAGTCAGGAGGTGCTGAGTTCAAATCCGGCCTCAGACACTTGACACTTACTAGCCATGTGACCCTGGGCAAGTCACTTAACCCCAATTGCCTCACAAAAAAACAAAAAATCAAAATAGCTCTACAATGGCTCAAATGTGAAATGCAGTCCCAAAGTGACATTTTTTTCCCCTCAATAGTATTTTATTTTTTCCAATTACATGTAAAGATAGTTTTCAACATTTATTTTTATAAAATTTTGAGTTACAAATTTTTCTTCCTCTGCAATATAGCAAGTAATCTGATATAGGCTATATATGTACAATCCTTTTAATCATATTTCCCCATTAGTCATGTTCTGAAAGAATACTCAGAACAAAAGGGAAAAACCACAAGAAAGAAAGAAAAAATTTAAAGTGCAAATAGTCTGCTTCGATCTGCGTTCAGACTCTAATGTTCTTTCTCGGAGGTGGCTAGTATGCTTCATGATGAGTCCTTCAGAATTCTCTTAGATCCTTGCATTGCTGAGAAGAGCTAAGTTTATCAACGTTAGCCATTGCACAACGTGGCTGTTACTGTGTACAACATCTCCTGGTTCTGCTCGTTTCACTCAGCATCAGTCCATACAAGTCTTTCCAGGTTTTTCTGAAGTCCGTCTGCTCATCATTTCTTATAGCACCATAGTATTCCATTACATTTATATACCACAACTTGTTCAGCCATTCTTCAATTGATGGGCATCCTCTCAAAATTTCCAATTCTTTACCACCACAAACAGAGCTGCTATAAATATTTTTATACATATAGGTCCTTTTCCCTTTTTTTTTTATCTCTTTGGAATACAGGCCTAGTAGTGATATTGCTGGATCAAAAAGTATGCACAGTTTTATAGCCTTTTGGACATAGCTCCAAATTGCTCTCCAGAATGGTTGAATCATTTCACAACTCCACCAACAATGCATTAGTGTTCCAGTTTTCCCAAATTTTCTCTAACATTTATTGTTGTCCTTCTCTGCCATATTAGCCAATCTTAATAGGTGTGAGGTGGTACCTCAGAGCTGTTTTAATTTACATTTGCCTACTCAGTAGTGATTTAGAGCATTTTTTCATATGACTATAGATAGCTTTAGTTTCTTCCTCTGAAAACTGCCTGTTCATATCCTTTGGCCGTTTATGAATTGGGGAATGACTTGTATTCTTCTACATTTGACTCGGTTCTCTACATATTTGAGAAGTGAGGCCTTTGTCAGGAAACATTGTTGCCCAGCTTTCTGCTTTCCATCTAACCTTGGCTGCATTGGTTTTGTTTGCACAAAACCTGTTTAATTTAATATGATCAAAGTCATCCATTCTGCATTTCGTAATGTTCTCTATCTCTTGTTTGGTCATAAATTCTTCTCTTCTCCATAGACCCGACATGCAAACTATTCGTTGCTCTCCTGATTTGCTTATGGTATCACCTCTTATGTCTAAATCATGTACCTATTGTACCTATGGCAACCTTATTTTGGTATATAGGATGGGAGAGTTCTATGCCTAGTTTCTGCCATACCGTTTTCTAGTTTTCCCAGAAGTTTTTGTTAAATAGTGAGTTCTTGTCCCAGAAACTGGGATAAGCAGCAGAGTTTAATTAATTAGTTAATTAATAAATTTAATTAAACTTAGGTTCCTGGACTTCATGTCTTTGGATTTATCAAACAGTAGGTCATTTACTACTGTGTCTTGTGTACCTAACCTATTCCAGTGATCCTCCACTATTTTTTAGCCAGTACCAAATAAGTGTCGATGATTGCTACTTTATAATATAGTTTTAGATCTGGTTTGGCTAAGCCGCCTTCCTTTGCATTTTTTCATCAATTCCCTTGATATTCTTGACCTTTTGTTCTTCCAGATGAATCTTGTTATTTTTTCTAGCTCTGTAAAATATTTTTTGGTAGTTTGATTGGGTATGGCACTGAATAAGTAAATTAATATAGGTAGAATTGTTATTTTATATTAGCTTGGCCTACCCATAAGCAATTGATATTTTTCCAATTGTTTAGAACTGACTTTGTGTGAAAAGTGTTTTTGTAACTGTGTTCGTATAGTTTGGGGGTTTGTCTTGGCAGGGAAACTCCCAAATATTTTATATTGTCTACAGTAATTTTAAATGGAATTTTTTCTTTCTATCTCTTGCTGCTGGACTTTGTTAGTATTACATAGAAATGCAATGATTTATGTGGGTTTGTTTTATATCTTCCAATTTTCAGAGTTGTTAATTATTTCAAGTAGTTTTTCAGTTGATTCCCTAGGATTTTCTAAGTATACCATCATATCATCTGCAAAAACTGATAGCTTTGGTTCCTCATTGCCTGCTTTTATTCCTTCAATTTCTTTTTCTTCTCTTACTGCTATAGCTAGCATTTCTAGTACAATATAGAATAATAGTGGTGATAATGGACATCTTTGTTTCACTCCAATCTTGTTGGGAAAGCTTCTAGCTTATGCCATTACAGATAATGCTTACTGATGGTTTTAGATAGATACTAATTGTCATTTTAAGGAAAATTACATTTATTCCTATGCTCTCTAGGGTTTTTAAAAGTAATGGGTGCTATATTTTGTCAAAAGCTTTTTCTACACCTGTTGAGATAATCATATGCTTTCTGTTAGTTTTGTTATTGATATGGTCAATTATACTAGTAGTTTTCTTAATATTGAACCAGTCCTGCATTCCTAATATAAATCCCACCTAGTCATAGTGTATTATCCTCATGATAAATTGCTATAATCTCTTTGCTAATATTTAAAATTTTTGCATCAATATTCATTAGGGAAATTGGTGTATAATTTTCTTTCTCTGTTTTGGCTCTTCCTGGTTTAGGTATCAGCACAATGTTTGTGTCATAAAAAAAAATGTTGGTAGACTCTTTCACATATTTTTCCCAAAAGTTTATACAGTATTGGAATTCATTGTTCTTTAAATGTTCCCTAAGGGACTCTTTGACTCTATAGTTTATCATACTAGTCTGCCAAGCAGCCAGTGAAAAAAGTATGACTTTGATGCCCTTTCTCCTTTCTTATTTCCAAGTGCTGTATTTTGCCTCCACACCAATCTTTGTCTTTATTCATCTGCTTTTCTCTGCTGCATTGTTACTGTACCTTAACTTGTCAGTATTCAGGACATTAAATTCCATATCCATTAATAGAATACTCTTCTCAACTCTTCTGGTCCAAGAGATTCCCATCTAAGACACGTGCATGGTTAAAGAGTTCACCTTTTAGTATAAGGCAGTGAACCTACCTTGTTGTGGAACAAGGTAGTTCTTAGGAATTGGATCATGGCCAATGGTGGGTTGTCTACTAGGCAATAGAACTCCTGATGATGGAAATAAGGAGCCAAAACAACAGTATAGCCAGGAGAGCAGGAACTTTGTCTATCTGTTCCTGGCACATGGCATTTAGTAAATGTTTATTGAAATGAATAGCCATCTTCTCTTAAATTTATAATCTATCTCTATCCTCCCAGCTAAGGAGAATAGAGGGGCAAGCTTCTCAAAGCCACCAGTTTTTGCCTGAAAGTGATAATAATATTTATATAGTACTTTAAGTTTTTCAAAGTGCTTCACATATACTGTTTCTTACATTCCAACTAGTTAGCATGAAGTAATGGAATATGATATGGACATAGAGTCCGGTGACCTAAGTTTAATTAAATTTATTAATTAACTAATTAATTAAACTCTGCTATTTATTAGCTGGGCAACCATGCATAAGTCACTGCAACCTGCCTGTCAGCACATAGTAGGCAGTTAATAAATTTGGGGATTTTTTTTGCTATTGCTGATTGACTAGGTTGTAAATTAAAGTCAAATTAACGAACCCACAAAATTAACTACTCCCTTTCCTTATAAGTACCTAAGTGGTAAAGTGGATAGAGCCCTGGGCCTGGAGACAGGAACAACTGAGTTCAAATCTAGCCTCAGACACTTCTTAACTGTATGTCCCTGGCCAAGTCACTTACCCTCTCTCTGACTCAATTTCCTCAACTATAAAATGGGGGTAATAATAACACTTCCCAAGGTTGTCCTGAGGCTCGAATGGGATATTTGTAAAGTGCTTTGCAAACTTTAAAGGTAAGCACATAGAAATGCTAGCCATTATTGGCTATTGTCTTTATCATTCTTCTTCTTATTATTATTATATGGGTCATCGTCAACAGACCTAGGATTTTGTAGATGTGGGAACTCCCTGCTCAGATCCAGATCAGCTACCTAGCACAATCTTAGGGAATCATTTGAAGCTCAGGGGACATTATTCTTCAGGAGCTGGCATGTCCCAGAGGCAGGGTCTGAATCCAGGTCTTCCGAGTTCCTCATTAAGGGAGGAAGATGGTGGGGTAGAAGGTTCAGGAGCCAGCCTTGGAGCCAGGAAGGCCTTAGGGTGGGGGGAGAAGACCAAGAAATGATGACCAGGATCAACGGATGGGAACCATCCCAACTCGTGGAGGTAGCGGGAATCCCTCAAGGAGACGCAAGTGCCTGGGGCCACCCAGGCTGTCCAGGGCATTGGACAAGGTCAACCAGGTGGTGAGTCCTCAGTAGCTGCTTTTGTTACTCTGCTTCTCCTAGTAACCCAAGCTTGAAAATGGTGGGGCACATAACCCCCCAATCCAGTTCACTCATTCATTCATTCATTCATTCACTCAACAAGCATTTCTTAAGCCTGTCTCCCAAAGTGCCTTAGCCTTGGCATGTCCTAATACCTGGAATGCTCCTCCTCCTCATCTAAATTTCTTGGTTTATTTTTTCCCTTAAGAGATGGCTCAAATCCCAAATCTGCGGAGACCTTCCCCAATACCCCTCTTCCCATGAGCCCCCTTTGCCAGCTGCTTGTGTCTTCTCCTAGAGATTACTTCCATCTACTCTGTCCAGATCTCCTCTGTACCCAGGTATCTACATGTCATTTTCTCCATTAGAGTGGAAGCTCCTTGAAGACAAGGATTGTTTTCCCTTTTACTCCAGTGCCTGGGACATAGCAGATGCTTGATAAATGCTTATGGACAGACTGATTTGCCATATTCCAGGCCCTGTGCTCCGCACATCCCAGAGATGGTATACTTCCTTTGGCAATGACTCCATTCGTTCATCTTTCCGTTCCCACCAGCATCGCATGATTCACATCTGGAAAAGCTCTTAGAGATCTTCTAGGCCAATCCTTCATTTTGCAGATGGAGAAGCTGAGGTTGAGAGAGGGAGAATGACTGTCCAGAGTCTGGGAGCATCAATTTGGACCTGATCTTCAGACTTCATGCCCCCTTTATAAACCACACTGCCCCACCACCCCAGCTTCACTCTGTATTTCCTCATGTAAGGATATAATAATGAAACTGATTGTAATAACAACTAGCTTTCACGTGATGCTTTAAGATTTGCAAAGTATCTTGTTTGATTCTCCAGCAGCCTTAGGAAGTAGGTACTATCATTATCCCCAGTTACAGAAGAGGAAACTGAAACTGAGAAAGATAAAGTGACTTGCCCAGGGTCATACAGCTGGGAAATGTCTAAGGCAGAGTTTGAACTCAGGGCCTCCTGACTGGAATAGAACACTCCCCACTGCACTATCCAGGCCTCCCTACCTTATTTCTCTCCACAGTCTAGTCCCCCCTATAGTTATTCTTCCTAAAATAACTCATCACACAACCTTGTTTCCCTCTCCCCTGCTCAAAAACTTTAGAGGTCTCCCCACGGCCTACAAGATGGAATCCCAGACTTTTAGCCTGACATTGATGGTCTTTCTGCCCCCTTACCTGGCCTGATTGCTCCTCCCCTTCCTCCCCCTCCCCTACCTCCTCTTCCTCCTCCTCCTTCTCCCCCTCCCTTATCTCCTCCTCCTCCTCCTCCTTCTCCTCCTCCTCCTCCTTCTCCTCCTCCTCCTCCTTCTCCTCCTCCTCCTCCTCCTCCTCACAGCAAACCTTTGCTCTAGGCAAGCCAGCTCCCTGATTGTTCCCCAGACAGACGTGCCTGGCGCTTCCCCATCTCCTCTACTACCGGGTAATTAATCACTCCTTCCTGCGTTTCTCCTTTGAGCTGCCTTGAACCTTCAATTACCCCATTAATGTTTTCCTTTTAACTTCTCACATTTGAACGTCTTATCTCCCTGGGTAGATTGTAAATGCTATGACACAGTCATCCCCACCCTGTATCATCTTAAAGAAAGCAGTGTGCCTATACCTAAGGAGGTGATGGTCCTCCTGTCCTCTGCCCCAGTCACAGAACTGCTAGAGTATTAGGTCTGAGCTTGGGAACCAGGCTTTAGGAAGGATATGGATAAACAGCAGCATTTCCAAAGGCAAACAATAAATAAAAACATACTTATAAAGTGCTTACTGTATGCTAAGTGGAGAGAGTGAAGCCAGGCCTCTTAGGCACTCCCCTCTATTTGAGGTAGACAATGAACAGGAGAGACTTCAGCTCCAAGGCCAATCAGAAAGCTGAGAAATTGCAAGGGGGGTGCCTCAGGGTCAATGGCAAGGCCCTTAGGATGCAGTGGCAGGGCAGAGGGCCATGCCCCAGAGGTCTGGCAGGTGTAGAGGCAGGGCAGAGGCTAAGTCCTGGAGGACCTGAAAACACAGAGACAAAAAGAGGCGGTAAGACCTTGTGGTCCCCTCTCTCCAGAGCCCAGCTCATCTGAGCAGCATGGGAGCTGCTGAGCTCTCTTCCTGTCTGTCAGGGGTCCTGGCAGACTGGGGTTGGGGGAAGGGAGAAGGAGGGGACAGCAGAAGGGGCAATCCTGAGGGTAACCAAGGTGGAAAAGGCTAGAGACCATGACATAGGAAGATCAACTGAAAAAATCCAAGGGTGTCCTGGCTGTTTCTGAAGAGTTTACTGCTCAAGCACAGGGCAGAGTAGATGGCGTCTAAAGCCCCTTCTCTTTGACATTGTGGGTGTCCATAATGCCTTACTGAGGCGTCATTGCGCAGTGGAGGCACCAGCCGGAGAATTGGAGGACCTAGGTTCAAATCCAGCTCTGCCATTTGCTGCCTTTGTGACTATGGTTTCACTTTACTGGGCCTCAGTTTCCTCATTTGTAAAGAAGCAGAATTGTACTTGATCCCTCATAGGGTCTCACCCAGCTTAAATCTTTGATCCTGTATTCCTATCTGACTCTGAACTGTGTCCCTTGCACATGGTAAATGCTTAATAGACATTTGTAAACAGCAATACTTACAAACAGATTACACAGAAGCATTTGACGAACATTCCTTGCTGGAAAACATCCCAGTCACATTGATCTGGCTTATGAAAGTGATCATTAGTGTATTAATTTTGTTTGTACCATTTTAAATCACAAAAAAACCTGAATGATAACAATCTGGCTTTCACCAGCTATTCCCTCACTAATAATAATATGGAAGCTCTTAGGAACCAGCTCCGGTTCTAATTCCCTATAGTTGGTACCAACCTATCAAGACACCCCCCAAAACAGGATAGAAAAGTTAAATTAGTAAGAGACCAGCAAGTCAGCCAGAATAATCCGTATTTTCTATTCATTATCTCACTCCAGGTAGTCAAGACTCAGGAGCCAGCAAGCCTGTGGGTATGACAATGGCACTCCAAATAACAGCAATGTCAATAATACTAATTGAGGCTGGAGTTCCATGGGCCATATGTTCCCATGTAGGGACTAATGAGGCTGAAAAGCAATGAGAGCTGACCCAGAGCCAAATGACCAACTTGAAGGAGCAAAGGGTCATTTAATCCCTTACTCAGAAAGTGGCCAAGGCCAGCTGAGAAGGCTGGTACATTCCATTCCACCTCCATTCCATTGCAAAGCAGAATTTAACATTCGATTTGTTACTAAAATTCTAAATAAAATTGTTTCATTCATTTATTGATAACAAATGTTTATTGAGCACTCAGTATGAGCCAGAGGCCCACATCGGCATGCAGAAGGCTTAGTCTCCACTCTAATCAGAGCTCACCAATCTTCTCTTGCCCCAAACTTGCAGCCTTCCCCTGATGGCAGATACCTTCTGGCAACCAGTCAGTCAATAAGATTTTGTTAAGCACCTACTATGTGCCAGGCACTGTGCTAACCACTGGGGAGCCAAAGAAAGGCAAAAGACAGTCCCTACCCTCAAGCAGCTCACATTCTGATACATACTCTCTCTCTGTCTTTCTGTCTCTCTCTCTGTGTCTCTCTTCTTCTCTCTCTCTCCACTTCTCTCTCTCCCTCCCTCTCTCTCTCTCTCTTCTTATGTCTCTCTCTTCTCATGTCTCTCTCTTCTCTCTCTCATCCCTCTCTCTCTCTTGCTCTTCTCTCTCTCTCCTCTCTCTCTGTCTCTCTCTTCGTCTCCTTCTCTGTCTGTCTTCCTCTCTCTCTCCACTTCTCTCTCTCTTCTTCTTCTCTCTCTCTCTTCTCTCTCTCTTCTCTCATCCCTCTCTCTCTTTCTCTCACTTTTCTCTCTCTCTCCTCTCTCTCTGTCTCTCTCTTCTCTCTTTCTCTCCACTTCTCTCTCTCCCTCCCTCTCTCTGTCTCTCCTTCTCTCTGTCTCTTTCTCTCTCTCTCTCTCTCTCTCTCTCTCTCTCTCTCTCTCTCTCTCTCTCTCTCTCTCTCTCTCTCTCTCTTACACACACATACACACACACACACATACCCTGTGAAGAGCAAAACAAAGTATTTCCAGGTCTCCTAATCCTGCCTGAGCTCACTTGTCTTTTCCATCAAAGCACCAGATTTGACATCGAATTAGGTTCATGTTCACATAGACAGACAATGCCTCCCAACTTAGATGAACTGGTGACTTTATGGAAGCAGGGACTCCGTTCGAGGGCTCAGCTCACCTGCCCCTCCTAGGTGGCTCTTGTTTAGGGCACTCCTTAGCTGTGGGTCTGTCCCCTGACTCACAGCCAGGGAGTATCACTGGATGAATGCGGGGCTGACATCACAGGCTTCTGATTCCAGAAGAAGTTGGAGGTCCTCAGAAGCCCTGCTCTATCTCTTGAGCCCATCCAGCCAGTCCTTTTGTCTTGTGTGTCTCAGGGGGGCCCAGCTGACTGTGCATTCTGAGAGTATGTCCATGCTGCGTGTGCTGATGGATGAGCTCCAAACCACGGAATCGCAGGATTATAGATTTAAAGCAAGCAGGGACCTCAGAAACCATCTGGTCCAGACCTCTTATTTTATAGATATATGGAAGCTAAGTGGTGCTCTGGGCTTGGAACTAGGAAGAGTCGAATTCAAACCCAGCCTCAGACACTCGGTTGCTGTATGACCCTGGATAAGTCATTTCACTTCTATTTGCCTCAGTTTTCTCAACTATAAAATGAGATAATAACAGTGCCTACTTCTCAGGGTTGTGAGGATGAATTAAGATAATATTTGTAAATCACTTAGCACAGTGTCTGACACATAGTAGGTGTTATATAAGTACTTATTTTTTTCCCTTTTCCTTATAGATGAGGAAACTGAGGTTCATAAAGATTATGTAAGAAGGGTTCCCTATAGAAGTCAAGGTGTTCCAGCTGCCCCATCTGCTGATAACATTGTGTTGATTAGATACAGTTCTAGATTATTCCAGAGCCTCCTGAATTGCATGCAGAATCACCCTAGAGAGCTTAAGCCAACTATCCACATAGGAAAAACCAAATGGATGAAGAATGTCTGTTGTCTGGCCTGGAAAGAATTGTTGGCTGGATCACTTTCATACTTTAGAATGCCCACCAAGTTTGTCTTTTTAATGATTTACATTTTCTTGTATTCTTTCAGTAGCCTTCATGCCATGAACCCATCAAAGTCTCCCAGCTGAGATGTCCAGTTATAGAAATCTCCCTCCATTACTATGGTTCACCTTCTTCTGTGTTAAGTGACCAATTAAGGCCAAGCTTGACCGCAGCAATTCTTCAATTAAACTGTCTTACTGAGCTGTCATGAGGAGAGCCCAGGGAGTGCTCTTAGCCAGCATTTCATGTCTTTGGCTTCATGGACAACTGAAAAGCCAAAACAAGAAAGGAGAAAGGGGTTCCTGAGCTCACTCACAGCCTCTAGAAACTTTCCACTGGCTTGAAAAATTCACTCAGTGATTTGTTTCTAGGCCTGGGAACTTTGACTGACATTTTCTCTTGCAAACATCTCACTGATTTAAATTCTGAACAAAAATATGTACATGACAGTCCAGCCACTTTAAGGACTGATGTCTTTGAGTCAGGAAAGCAGGGCCATCTGTTCCCTTGTTCCTCAGTCACTCTTTGCCCACTTTCTTAACTCCTCTCTTTAATGTTGTTTTCTTTCATTGTTTTCCTTTTTTCATCTCAAATCTTGGAGAGAAGTGCCCCACACTGAGGTCAAAAGGGTCTTCTGGTGATTCATAAAGGATTTCTTAAGGAAAGACAGAAAGAGTCCAACCCAGCATACTCTGGAAATCTCAGCAGCGTTACTTACCAGAAGCTGGGTCTGTACATGCCTACCCACTGGAGAGAGCAGAGGAGGCAGAAAGAAACAAGATTAGAACGACTCAAATTAAATCAAGAAATCATTTGGAAATCCACCAAGGGCTTTCCAGTTCCTTCAGCCCATCCTTTTCTGCCCCTTCTCTCAGCTCCTTGTCTTTGCCACACCAACTCAGAACAACAAAAACCGTTCTGATTGTTTTATAAATGTTAAGGCTTAGACCATAAACTTTTTGGAGGTAGAAACAGTGCCCTGGCTCATGCCATTGGGCATTTAAAGATTGGTTGAAGGAACTGGGGAGGTTTATCTTCGAGAACAGAAGACTTAGGGGGGTAGGATCCCTATCTCCAAAAAGAGTTCTTAGAGAAGGAGGGGAGTTCAACTTGTTCTGGGAGATTCCGGGAGAAAGAACTAGCGACAGTGAGTAGGGGCTTCAGAGAAGAATTTGGATCAATGTAAGGAAAAATGTGCTACCAATTAAAACTTGCCAAGATAGAATGAGCTTCCTGGGGAGATAGAGGGCTCCTCATTACCTGGGTAGCTTGAGATCTTCAGTTCAAGGCTGGACAGCTACTTGTGGATATATCGCATGGTTAAAAGCTCATGTTTGGGATTGAACCATTGGGGTCTCCATGAGCTCTGAGATTCCATAATAAAAGCGCCATTGACTGAAGCAATCTGAATGTATTCCAGTTGGCTTTCCAATACCCTTGTGACCAATTCAAACCCTTATTTCAAGCTAGTGACTGGTTCTATGTGCACCTACATAATCTTAAAGTTTAAAAATAAAGAACTTCCATAGACAAGGATTGTGTACGTGATTTCATTGGTGTATGAGAACATCAGGGTTAGGAAACTCCCTCTACAAAAGCTGGTCAGTACCCTCTCTGCCATGGGGAGTCTTCAAACACTGAGGTTAAGTAACTTGCCCAAGGTCACACAGCCAGAATGTGTCAGAGGCAAGACTTGAACTCAGGTTCTCCTGACTCTAAAGCCATGCCAACCACAGACAGAAGATTCAAGATGCTACTCATAATGTCTCTTATTTGGGAACTGGGTTTGGAAACTATAATTTGTATCAAAAAAAACCAAACAAACAAACAAACCACTGACCAACCCAACTGCTCCTAGCCTTGTGTGGTTTAGCAACCTGGTCAGGAATCATCTCAATCTGTTACTTCCCGTATTGCCAGTATCATCATTCACCACCTACACTAGCTGGCGACCTTTATAAATTATAGTCTACATTTTATGTAAGTGAGCTCGCACTGAAGCCCTCATCTGATGTCTCATCACAGAATGATAGAAATAAATATAAAGTTTGGGGTTCAAAAATCAAATTGACCCTGAGCATGTAAACTAGTCCCCTAAACCCTTCAATTCTTTTTCAGACATATTAATGACGCATACTGTCCTTTTCTTTTACCTGTACATATTATTTTTGAACCCAAGATTTCATATTTCTTTCTATTATTCAATTTCATCAAATTCAGTTTAGCCCAGAGCTCTAGCCTGTCAGGATCTTTTCTGATATTAACTTATGTCCCCCAATGTGCTAGTTTTCCATCCCACCTTAAATCATCTGCAAAGCGGATAAGTAGGTCAGCTATAGCATCCTCAAAGTTATTGGTCAAAATATTAAAGAGAGCAAAGCCACGCCCACTTCCCGAGGCACCGCGCTAGACAATGCCTTCCTTCCAGGTTGGCACCCAACCACTGATAACCACCTTGGTTCTATTCATTCAGCCAGCTTCCCGTTCACCTGATGGCACCATTGTCTAAGTATACATCACTCCAACTCCTCCATAGAAATAACATGAGAAACAATACACAAATCTAGGTATATTATAGTTACAATATTCCCATGATCCTCCAGTCTGGTAACTCTACCCAGAAAAGGAAATGAGGAAAATCTAACATGACCTGTTCTTTTTTTTTTTTTGGTGAGGCAATCGGGGTTAAGTGACTTGCCCAAGGTCACACAGCTAGTAACTGTCAAGCATAGGCCAGATTTGAATTCAGGTCGTCCTGACTCCAGGGCCAGTGCTCTATCCACTGTACCACCTAGCCGCCCCTATCATGATTTGTTCTTGATGAAGCCAGGCCGACCCTTTGTGATCACTATCTATTTTTCTAAATGTTCACTTAACTATCCTTCTAATAAGAAGTTCTAGACATGTACATCTGGATATGGTCAGTGGGTAAATTTTTTTTGTTAACCACGTTATGTTTGTTATGAGGGTTTTGTTTATTTTTTTCTCAATTAAGCTTAGGGAATGTGAGAGAAAAATAAAAAGATTTTTGCTTATTGAAAAAAGACTCAATTAAAAAAAATGCATTCTAGAAATTCACCAGAAATTGAAAAAAGGCCACTGGCCTGTACTTTTCAGACTAAAGCCTTTCGTCTTTTTGGGCAGAGGGGAAAATTAAGACATCTGCTCTTCTCTGCTCCTGAGGTATTTCTGCTATTCTTTGTGATGTTTCAAGTATCACTGATGATAGCTCAGCCATCAAATTCACTAATCATGTGATGTGTTTCCCAGAAGCCTCACCTATTTCATCTTTGTATCAAAGTGGTATCAAGGTTTTTGTCTTCATTGATTTTCATTTGAATGTTATCCATTATGCTTCCTTCCTCCTCCACTCCCAGCATTTCCTCCCATGAGTATATCTTCTTAAGGTATAATGCTACTCCACCTCAGCCACCACCACTGCTACCTTCTTCCCTGTACAGTCTCTTTTGAAGAAAATATTCCTTTCCAGAGCCGTCATCTAGTCATGGGTCTTGTCCCACTAAGACCTGGCAATACCTATTATGTAAAATTTGCCTTCTTGTGGTGAAGACCTTGGTCCTTTGTATATGGACATCTGAGGCCATTTTGGGATTTGGTTTTTGCTTACTTATTTCTTGGAATTTTTCTTCCATTAATTTTTGGACATTCCCATGTTACAGTTATCCTCTATGTACCTAGCTGGACAGAAAAAAATGTAGTCTGTTTTATCCCTATCACTTTTCTAGTTTAAACCTTTTTTATTAGATTTTCAAATGAAAGGACATTTTTGCTAGTCCTTGTAAGTAATCCCTGCCTAGGAACACATCATCCCTATATTCTAAGCCACTGTCCAGAAATACAAACCCCATTTGCAGACATCTTTTAAAGCCACTGTTCATTTTTCCCAAATCTGCATTTCTCTTTTTGACTCTTTTCCTCGGAACAGCAACAAGGCTGAAGATGCCACCCATGCCCCTGTGGTCGTCAGTTTCTTGCCCAAGGCTTAGTAATCTTTAGCAATGTCTTCTCAACACCTTCTGGGAAGGTCATTTGAGCCCACATCAAAATAAACTGTTAGCCAGTTGGTGTGACTAGACAAGACATGCTCTGTCCTGTCTTAGACAGATGCCCCTTGAGGCCCACAAATTTCTCTTTTGTTGCTCTCAGGCCAGCAAAGAGCCGCCTCAGTCTCTGGCACAGTGGGCTCACACCCCCGGGACCATCGCTGCTTCTTCCGCCCCTCCTGGAAGATCTTCCACCTGTGAATCCACACCATCTTTTCCTGGGGCTTTGGTGGCTTCATCCTCAGGTGATCAGACTTCCTCCTCTCTGCAAAAAGCTGCACATCTGTTGCTTCACTCCACTGTTCAGTGATCCTTCTCTTTCTCTTTTGTGTGGCACTCTTTGTAGGGTCATAGATCTAGAGCCGAAAGAGGCCTTAGAGGCCACCTAGTATAGCCATCTCATTTTACAGATGAGGAAACTGAGGCCCAGAGAGATGAAGTGACCTGTCCAAGGTAATAAGGGGCAGAGCTGGGACTCAGACTCAGGTCTTGTGCCTCCAAGTTCAGTATTTTGTTTGGTTTTGGTTTTTTCCGCTTAGCGACCAACTGGCACTTTTCAGGATGCCATCTTTGCCTCTCAGTGTCCTTTGAGAGACTTTAAAGCACTGAACACAGCTCTTGGTACGTAGTAAGCACCGTATAAAGGTTTATTCCTTTCCTTTCCTCCTGATAGGAAGTGGAGACAGAGTTTCCTTCAGCCTTGGAGCGCCCTCTACAGAGATCACTGCAGAATTCTCCCTCCTCTGCAAATGACACGTTGGTCCTTTGCCATCCTTATATCCATAGAGCACCATGGGGGCAGGCTGCTTGGAGCAGCTTGAGGGCCTTCGTGTTTGTGGTTGTCATCCTGCCCTCTTCAGTAGAACTTGGGCTGACCTCTCCCCATTTTCTTTCCATGGATGTCCTAACTCTTCCTTGCTTACAGGATGGAGTGTGTCTTACAAACTACCTTCTCCTCCTTACATGCTCATTGATCATCTTCTCCTCAGGCCCCTCTGCTCCAGTCTCCTTGTGCTCTTCCTTTTCCTCCAAGTCATACAAAGTCACCTCTCCAAACTCCAAGCCTGGCCTTCTCCACAATGCCAGATCCATCCTCCAAACCACCTTCCCAGTTCCTGCTCCTTATCCTCCTTCTTCTTCATGGTGGTCATGGTTTATAACCATCTCCTGACTCTCAAACACAACCCCCCCCCAAAACTGGAAGCAAGACATCTCTTCATAAAGAGAATCCATTCTTATGCAAGACATTTTCCCTAAATTTCACAAAGAAAACGCACTCAACTCTCTGCAAAGTCTTTTCTTAATCATCTTAATTTGCTCTTATCTAAATTGCAGTTTTTCTTGAGAAAAATCTTGCCTTCAAGACCATGAAAAGACTATTAAGTAAAATCATCTAATTAACTTGCATTTAAGAAGAGGGGAGCAGGACTTAGTCTACGATTTTTGCCTCTCACTTGCCCTTCAGCCTTGGAGCTCTAAGACACATGGCCCAGCCAAAGAAGGCATGCTGTCCAACATCCTCATAGCAGACAAAGAAGTTCACATTCATTTCCACTTTGCAGTGTAGGGTTATTTTCCAAGTCCTCTCTTTCATGACTCACCAGCCAGACGTGCAAGCAAGTAGCATTGTTAAAAAGATCATCCCGGAAATATATGGTCAGGAAAGAAGAAAGGGAAGATAATGGGAGGGAGGGGAGAAAGTGAGAGAAAAAAGATTGACAGCCTGGCAACTGGAGAAGAGTGATTGGAGACATAGTGGAAAGTCTCCAGGCCATTGAGTGGAGATCTGTGGAGTGTTTATGAGAGGATATGTCCAAGGGTCTACACTGGAGGCAAAGATGTGGATGAGTAGCAATGAATGAGTAAATAAAGCATTTGTTTGCTCTAAATCATTATTGATTAGAGAAATGCAAATCAAAACAACTCTGAGGTACCGCATCACACCTATCAGATTGGCCAACATGACAAAACATGAAAATGATAAATGTTGGAGAAGATGTGGGAAAATTGGAACACTAATACATTGTTGGTGGAGTTGTGAAATGATCCAACCATTTTGGAGAACAATTTGGAATTATGCCCAAAGGGCTACAAAAATGTGCATACCCTTTGATCCAGCAATAGCACTTCTAGGGCTATATCCCAAAGAGATCAAACAAATGGGAAAAGGACCCACATGTACAAAAATATTCATAGCAGCTCTTTTTGTGGTGGCAAAGAATTGGAAATTGAGAGGATACCCATCAACTGGGGAATGGCTGAACAAGTTGTGGTATATGAATGTAATGGAATACTATTGTGCTATAAGAAATGATGAACAGGCTGACTTCAGAAAAACCTAGAAAGACTTATATGGTCTGATGCTGAGTGAAGTGAGCAGAACCAAGAGGACTTTGTACACAATAACAGCCATGTTATGCTATGACTAATATTGTTAAACTGAACCCTTCTCAGCATTATGAGGATCTAAGACATCTCCGGAGGCCTCGGGATGGAAAATGCTGTCCACATCCAAAGAAAGAACTATGGAAGTCAAATCGCTATCACTTATTTTTACCTTCTGTTGATTTTTGTTTCCTCTTTCTGATGGTTCCTCCTATTGGTTTTAATTTTCACTTACAACTTCACTAATGTGAAAATATGTTTAATGGTTATGTAAATGTAAAGCCTATATCAGATTGTGTGCCATCTTGGGGAAGGTGGGGGGGGGAGGAACAGGGAGAAAAATTTTCAACTCAAAAGCATATGGAAGTGATTGTTGATAAATCAAAATAAATTAATAAAATTTAAAAAACAAAATAAAATAAAGTAAATAAAGCATTTGTGAAGCCCAGCTTAGCTTGTCATTAAGCTAAACCCCAGCTAAATACTGAGGTTCCAAATTGAAGTCATTCAGTTCCTGTTGTCAAAGAGGTCACATACTAATGAGGGAAGTCCACATATGGAAGGAAGCTGCAGGTCCCATGCTTAGTAGAGAGGGAGCTGTAGAAGGGAGGTTGTGGAAGGACTGAAGTCTTGAAGTCTGTCCTAGACCTCAGTGTTTGGGCCAATGTGCAATGTTTTATGGGCGTGGGAACTCATCCCTTCCATGGGGCCACTCACAGCCTCTCTCTGCCCTCTCAGCCTGGTCCTTCCACACATCTTCCATAAAAAGCAGTGTGATTCTATGGGGAAAGTGCTGGCTATGGAGTCAGAAGACCTGGATTCAAATCTTACCTCTGACATTTATTTACCTCTGTGACCTTGGGCAAATCACTTCACTCTCTTGACCTCAGTTTCCTCATCTGTAAAATGAGGGGGCTAAACTAGACAGCCTCTTCCAGCTCTAAATCTATGACTATGACCTGCTGTGAGAGACTGGATGTCTTCCTCTGGTTTTTCTGATGGCCCATAGATACTTGGGAAGTGCCCTACACCTCCCCACTCCCAAATTATCTTGTATCTCTTTTATAACTTGCTGTATACGCACATATTGTCTGTTCCATTTGATCTCTATCACCAGTGCCTGGCAGTTTCCCTGGAACATAGTAGGTGCTTCATAAATTCTTGTTGATTGATGACTTCATTGATTGATTGATTGATTGATTGATCACCTCAGAGCTGGGAGAGACTTCTCCAGGCAAGAAAGCCTCTCCCCAAAGGGATCCCAAGGCTGTCTTCCACCATGTTTCAGACCCTCCTAATGCAGACATCTCTATCTCCTTTGGCTCTCTACAATCAGCTGTTCTGTGGTTCCTAGATACATAAGAAGATGCCATTGTAGTTAGAGCATGTGCCATAGCTCTGCCTGGTTTTTGGAGGTCATGAGCTTATCCTCTGGTAAAGCCCCCCTCAGATGCCTCAGCATGGCACCTCAAGGGCTATGTTAGTGTATGGTGCTGCAACCAGGGGCAAGAGGCTAGGACCATGTCCACCAGGGCTTTGAGTTTAGAGGGCAAAGCAAATCAGTCCAAAGAATGAAGTACCCTCTTTCAAAAGAATTTGAAAGTATGAATGACCACGTTCACTTTCACTATGAGTCATAAATATGATAAGAGCCACAGACACTCTAAAGAAGCTGTAGCCTGCTAACTGTTTCTTTCTCAACAGGGGACTTATTCTGTTAGGAAGCCAAGCCTTCATCTTAGAGCCATTGAAGGATGCTGCAGGTCAACACAAGTTCCAGCCAGCAGAGACTCTGAAAACCACCTGGGGAGCATGTGGACAGCAGCATCTCAACATCTCAGGCAGGACTGTGGATGGCATGCAGTGGTCCCCTCACTCATTTACAAGGAGGGTAGGAAAAAAAATCCGTTTCTTTTTCCTGGAAGGCTGGGAAAACTCAGGCTGTGTCTACACTACCCAGTTCAATCCATTTCAAGGAGCACATCTTAAGTCCTTATTGCAGGATGTGCTGGACGCTCTCCTTAGGCACAGAGGGAACAACAAAAAAACCTGCCTGGAGGGGTTTATGTTTCACTGTGCTGTTGTGGAAGATTGGGCCCTCCATCTCCCCCTTCTGAGCGTTTGCACAAGCTGTCCTCCGTGCCTGGCATGTCCTTCCTCCTGACTTCTTAGCTTTTAGAATCGTTGCTTCCGTTTCCTGTTCCTTTACTCCCAATCACTCTCTCCTTCAGTGATCGTTGTTTACATGTTGTCTCCTCCAGACAGAACCGAACTCTTGAGGACAGGCTCTTTTTCAAATTTTATCTATGCATCTCCAGGGCCTTGTACCTTAACTTGCTAGATATTTAGGAGATTACATGGGAACACTGAATTTAGAGACAGAGAACCTGGGCTGAAATCCCACATCTGCTGCTTACTACCATGTGTGAGTCACTTCACCTCCTGGCTCCCAGTTTCCTCATCTGTAAATCACAGGGTTGGACCAAATGCATTTCTGGGGTCTCTTTGAGTGCTAGATCTATGAGTGTGTGAGCTAGGATTCGAACCTGAGTCCTCTACCTCCAAATAAGCCCCCTTTTCATGGCAGCATGCAGCCTGGGTTTGAATCCTACCAAGTCCCTTAACCACCCCCCACCCCAGCTCTTAATTTCCTCAACTATAAAATGAGGGGGTTAGAGTCCATGACTTCTGAGTTCCCTTCCAGCTCCAAATCTCCAGAATTATCTTCCTGTGGAATGACAGTATAGACAATACTGTACTATTTTGCAGTTGTAATAAAACATCTACATGGGTCTTCAGCATGAGCCAACCACCTTTGGATTTTTTGTAATTAACTCTACTTATCACTCTCAGTTTGCTGAACTAGGGGCATCCCAGGAATTTGTCCTAAATCATTTTGATTTACATAAAGACTAGGAAGTACTTAATGGTGACATTATTTTGCTAACAATATATATTGAAATTTAAGTGAACCCTTAAATTGAAATGGAGAAACAGCACATGCAGTTTTACTGAGCTCTCAATTTTTTACTCTGAGACCATATCATCTCTGATTGGTTTTATGGAAGAGAAAATGTTCTTGACATCTTTCTAATGGAAATTGTGTTCAGAGGAATGACTTCCAAATCAAGCATGGGTGGATAAAGATTCTCTGCAGGATTACTTCAGATGATCACAAAGAATGAAGCTGCCCAACAGAGCTTGTGATCCTTGCCATGATTGGCCATGTTTTACAGACCTTTGACCTCATCTCCATTTGCTCTTTCTCCACCAAGACAGCTCACAAGCCTTCCTTCTCTTCATGAGTTGCTGGGTCCCCTCTCCAAAATATCACAGGGAAGCCAGCTTGCTGGACATGAATGTCTCCAAACTCAGCTCGATGTCTGGCTCTTGGAAAACAGCTGCAGTCCATACTGGAAGTCCTTCTCCCTTGAGAACACATGTGAGATATTGGATTCTGTGGGTTGAGTCTCTGGAGGCCCAAAGCCACCTGCACAAATGATGAGGTATCAAGGGATGGTTTTGATAAAAATCCTGAAGTCATCCACCAGCTACTGACCACTATGTTGATAGAAATAGAGCTCTAGGCTTTGAGGCATCAAAAGCATTTGTGCTGGGCAAATACTCCAACTTCCTCATGCCAGCATCTTCTGTCCATATTCATTACGGGCAGAGTTTTCTTTGTGAAGCTGCCTGAATAAATCTCCACATGGATACATGGACCCCCTCTCTGATAAACGCTTTAGCAATTGTTTGTCATTTTTACAAGGGTTTGTACCTCCTGGTATCTGGGGGAGCATTTGGACAGAGACCCGAATGCAGAGTTACCAGTTACCTCACTGGCTCACTTCTCCTTGTCACCCAACCTGCTTTGGGATGACTAATCCCCTACTTCCTTTGCTGCCCTGTCCCCTGTCATTTGGATTGCGTTTAGGAATCCAAGCTAAGTTTAATATTAGCCTAAGCTAAATATAATTAAGAAATTAAATCTCCTGTTGCAAAAACACATCATATGATGCCTTCCAAACACAAATACAAATTACTTTTGGATTATGTATTGTTTTGGGGATTATTTGCACCCTCCATAATTATGCATTGATGGTAAATCACTGCCAATTCCAAAACCATTTAGACTTCTGGGTGCATCAGAACAGGAAATGAGAATCGGCCCTAATGAGCTTTGCTCAAATGCCCTAACCCTGGACTGAATTTGTCTTCTTTTTATAAGACTGTAGGACTTGGTTCTGGAAAGATCTTAGAAATCATCTATTTCAATCCCTCCATTTTACAGATGGGGAAACTGAGGCTCAGAAAAGTAAAATGACTGCTCAAAGTGACATAGTCAGCAGGAGAGCAAAGATTTGCACCCAGGTCGTCTGATTTTCTCACCATGCTGCGGTTTGCTGCTGCTGCTGCTGTTGTTTTAAAATTGGGTGCTTTTGTTATTGCTGATGTTCTAATGGGATCTAGAACAGAAGAGAACGATTAAGAAATTCACTTCTGTTGCCTTTGTCAGCTCAGACCAGGAGCCTTTTGGAAGGGAGCTCTGTTGTCTTCCTTTGATCTCTCCTTTGCTCTTAACCAAGAGGCAGCCATGGTCTAGTGGTGAGAGCCTGCCTTAATCCAGGACGACCTGACCTCAGATCCCAGCTCTGGCACACACTGATTGTGCGTGTGTGTGTGTGTGTGTGTATGGGGGGAGGGGCAAATCCTGAGGCTCTCAGTTCTCTGGACAACTCTGTAAGTCTCTAGATTAAAGAGAAGGTGTCACCTGCATTGGGAGAGGACTTTCCTTCCCTGGAAGTTCTGTATACCAATGAAATCACAAGCTTAGTTCCTATCCCTAATAAAGAATAATGTGCTTGGATTCCACACATTTGGCATTTATTAGCAAGAATTCAGGTTCTGTCAATTTGTTCTTAAAGCACTAGGCTTTACTAGAGCAGATAAATTCCATTTCTTTATTAAAGAAATGTAAACTAACCCTTGATTTATGAATTTGCTAATTGTTCTTCCAGACTGTGGGAACGAGTCATCCTCCACTTTCTAATTGTAATGTCCCTATGTAGGATTTACCTACCCTCACAAGCAGCTGCCTTGCCCGACCAGGTACAAAGAAATGCATCATGGCCGAAAGGTCCCAATGTTTCTTTCCCATGACAGATCCTGTTTAGTTAGAACTCTAGATCTGTGACCCCATGCTTTTAGAAAGATCTGGGTTTGAATGCTCACTCTGGGACTGGGGTAAGCCATTAGGCTTCTCAAGCCTCTGCACCACCAAGCTGCCTCCATCTTCTGCTCCAACTGTCTCATTTTACAGATGAGAAAACGGTGGCCCCAAGGCTTAAAGTCACATGAGGTGTCAGAGAAAAAGTCTAATCCCTCCTTCCCATGACAGCCTCACAATACACAAACACATCTCTTGTGTCTCTCCTGAGTCTCCTATTCTCCAGGCTAAAGTGCCCTGGTCCTCTGAACGATCCTTAGAGCAGGATTAGAAAACCCTTTGCCATCCTGGTTGCCCTCTGCTGCACACTCTCCTGCTTATCCACATCCTTGCTAAGATCTGGCCCCCAGAAGTGACCACAAAGCCTAGTGGTGTTGTGTCCAGATGAGGGGGCAGTGGGAGCATCACCCCTTCATTTATTCCTGGATGTAGGACCTCTCTTCAAGAAGAGTGCATCTGGGCTGGTTTCTGTTCAGAAGCTTTAAGTGAGATTTTAAGTCATACAACCAGTTGGAAGATTGTGTGTGTGTGTGTGTGTGTGTGTGTGTGTGTGTGTGTGTGTGTGTGTGTGTGTGTTGTTGTGGTGGTGGTGGTGGTGGTGGTGGTGGTTGTTTTAATTTTGGTCCACATCAGCAGATAACTAGTTTGGCTGAATTTTGCTGAGCAGTCCAGATGTTTTGAAACCATGTAGACACAACCTAACTCACCAGCTTTGGACAGCTGGGGGAGATGAGCCGTCAGTGCTCATCAGCTTACCCCTCATTCACAGCTTTTAGTGATTATGTGGTTGGGCGTTTCTCCCAAGCCCTCAATTCCATGAATTCATAACAAAAGTCAGATCTTTCTGAAAACTGCGGAGCAAGAAAATGATGTTCATTGCTGACTTGTTGTCTTGGGAACGGCCCCCTCTGTGCACAGTTGGCCAGGGCCAACGCAGGGTTACTCTGAGGGAGGTCAGAAAATCAAGAGGGTGCTTGACCCTGGACTGGGTGATTTCTAGTGTAATTTTCAATACAGTTTTGATGGTTCAGTGAATGGTCTATGGGTTAAAAATGCAATCTACTGATGTTAGCACTCGAATTCTCAAATATTCTCCATGCACCTCTGAGGTCACTGATTTGGATGTCTCTCCAACGATGCAGATTGTGACCTGCGCCCTCCTTCCTCTCCTGCAGATCTTGCTTATGCCCTGCCATTCATTTGCAATGTAGGGTTCACTCAACATCCTGGAGGCTTCCTCAATTTCACAACATTTCAAGATAACCAGTGTTTTAGTGCCATGTTTTCAAGACAGCTCCCATAAAAATCCTCCCCTGATGCCTCTCTGTGCCGTGGGGGAGAGCCTGACCTCTGAAAGCCCATGCCAGATCTTTGGCAAGCCATACCAAAATAGGCAAATGTTGAGTCCAGGCCTGGCAGCAGTCTACATGTCTATCACCCAGGTACCAACATGACTGAATTCAGGTTAGCCACTAGTTGCCAACTTTGGGGGACCACAGCAACCTAGGACAATGGTACACGGAACATGGCCTGCTGTGGCCACCTGTGTCAGTGTGTGGACCAGCCACACAGATAGAGTCTGAGGTCCTTGAAATATTTAAAATGGAAACATCACATCCCAAAGGCTTGTTTTATGTGAGCTTGCTCTTCATCCCAGTGTATGAGTAAGTGAAGATGGGCTGGTCACGTGGTGAAAATAAGACCCTAGAATACCAGGAGAACTGAGGGTGGGCTCACACATTGGATAGGAACTCCTGGTTTATGGGATTGAGTAGATTGCAATGGATCAGATTTAAGAGTAAATACTACCAGAATTCTTTGTATCCCCAGTACAGCACGGGGCACATACTAGGCATTTAATGGATGTTTGTTGAGGGGTTATTGGGCAAGGAGAATCACAGAATGAGAAGGCTCCTAATGAGATTCCAGTTAGATGCCAGTGATCATTATCTGTAGTCCCACCCCAGCTAGCAGCCCTACTGTGTTCAGAACATGGCTTTTAAGTCTCCCAGTTGGCAATCAGACATGTTATCCCGATTGTGCTGGAAATGGTTTCATAAGTTGTCAGCAAAGCCTTCTGTGACATCCTTAATGGATGATATGAATGGGAGGGGCCTACCACCTGCATCTGTGGAAGGACTGAGATTGCAGGGCTAGCAGAGTTTTACTTGATTTTGTCAGCTCAGTTCCTCAGTACGTCAGGGGCTGGGTTCCAATAAGCTCTGGCAGGAAATAGGGTTCAAGTCTGTTGTCCAGGGAGTGGAGAGGCTAAGCGCAGGTTGGCCTCAGGGATTATTTTGTTTGTTTGGGGGGGTTTTTGCCTTTTTTTTCAACCACATTAACTTTCAAAGACTCTGCCAAGTGAGAAAGGAGTCGCAACCTGCATCGGTGGAAGGAGTGCCTATGCCAGTAGTGTCACAGATCCTTGAAGGACAGGAAATGTCCTTTCCTTCCCTCCATCCAGGCTGCAGATTTCCTTCGAGGAAACTCAAATTCATCAATCAGCACAGCTGGGCAGCCCAGAGGAACACTCCTAGGATACAAACAGTCTTCTTTAAAAGTCTGTTTGGAAGATCCTGAGCCAATGAGAAGATTTTAACTTAAACAAAAGAGAAAAAGGAAAAAGGTTCCTCACCTACTCCCCCCCACCCCCCACCCTCCCGGGCTCTGTGACTGGAACTCGGGTTGGAATCATGCCTTGGTCGTTGTTTTCCTTTCCTCTCAGAGAGTGCTGGTTACAATGGGCAGAGTTTCAATGGGAAGTATTGCATCCAGTTCAGCTCATGAACCCCGAGTCTTGGGTCTGAGCTCCCAAGTGGACTGGACCTGCATTTCCTTCCAGGGCTTCGATTACAGAAACAGGACTCTTTGTTTGGGACTTTGTGGGTTTGTCTCTTGAGACCACCCTTCGAGGACGGCTCCCCTTTGTTCTCCTACAGTCTCCCTTGGGATTCCTTAAGGAGGCAGAGAGTTGGATTCAGTTGGAAGAATCATCAATTTAATCTGGTCCAATGAGCATTTGTTAAGCCCTTACTATGTGCGGAGTGCTGACAATATAAAGTAAAATATGAGACAGTCCTGGCCTCAAGGAGCTTAGGTCAATCAAACCGCAAGCGTTTATTAAGCACCCATTATTTTCCAGGCACAAAAACAAACCAGTCCCTGCCCTAGAGTTTCCATTCCACTGGTTTCAAACGCTTTAAGTCCAGTGGAAGGCAGTTTGCTCTTAGCTCCCTAAGCTGAATCTTGCCCCAATTCCATTGTGTTCACATTTTCTTCTTACCTGTGTGCTCTTCCCACCTAGGTGGTGCAGTGCTGGCCCTGGAGTCAGGAGGACCTGAGTTCAAATCCAGCCTCTGACTTACTAGCTATGTGACCCTGGGCAAGTCACTTACCCCTGTTTGCCTCAGTTTCCTTATTTGTAAAATAACTGGAGCAGGAAATGGCAAACCACTCTAGTGGTTGCCAATAAAACCCCAAATGGGCTACCAGAGAGTTGGACACAACTGAACAACTTTCCAGAGCAGGTGACTCTCCTGTGCCCTTTTTGACCTTGAGAGGTAGAAGTGAGAGGGAGCTCGGCCAAGACCCTGAATCTGCTTTTCTCTCAGTCATTTCTTGTCATTCTTTCTGCTGATGAGATGTCACATTCCTAAGCTTGCCCTCTCTCCTCTGGGGAGCGCCATAGCCCCATCTTCCTTCTGCGCCCCAGAGTGAAATCTGCCTCGAGTCTGTTCTCCCTCCAGTGAATCTTCCAGAGTTTCACAAGGCACAGTGCAGTACCAAGGGGAGAAGGCTAGAGGCAGATTCAGAGGACCTGGGTTCAAATCCTGATTGTTATTTCCTTCCTATGACCTTGGAAAAATTATTTTACGTGCCTCAGTAACTTTATCTGCAAAAGGAAGCAGATAAGGTCCTATCTAGCTTTAAATCTGTGGCCTATGACCTATAAAAATAGCTCTTCCCACCTTCATAAGCCAGAGGTCACATGTCCTTTACAAGTTTTAAGTGTGTTTTGATATGAAAAGAAGACTGGACTGGGAGCCCGGAGCCCTGGGTTCTATCATTAGAGCTGGGAGGACTCTGAGGAGTGTTCTCATTCCAGCTTTTCCAGGATCTCTGAACATGACTTCACAGAAAGCCCTGCTGTTTTTTCCCTGATTCTGTCTGTGACTTTACTGGGAGTTGATGACCCTGGAGGTCCTCTCAGCTCTATCCCATCCAAACAGACAAACTTGAGTAAATCTCCTACTATGTACAAGGCCCTGCTCTACAAAAAGACAAAAATTAAGTCATCCCTGCCCTCAGGGAGCTTATATTCAACTGGGATGAGAGGTGAAGCACTGTATACTCCTGTTGCTTTGGTGTCCTGAATGATAATAATAATAAATAATGACTAGCTTTCATGTAGCACTTGAAGGTTTGCAAAGCACTTTACACATTTTGTTTCTTGCTCCTTACAACAACCCTGTGAGGTAGGGGGCTACTTTTATTCCCATTTTAAGTAATTTGCCAAGAATCATACAGCTAGTAAGTCTCTCAGGGCAGATTTGAACTCAAGTCTTCCTGACTCCAGGCTCAGTGCTCTATAATAACATATAATATGGTGATCATTGCTCATACTGGTAGTCATCCAAGGCAGAAACCCTCATGATGCTCTAACTGTCTAAGATAAGAAACGGGGACTCCTCAAGCCCATAGGATGATTTAAGAAAAGTTAACTTTCATGGACAATGTGGGAGTGTGTGCGTGTGTGTGTGTGTGTGTGTGTGTGTGTGTGTGTGTGTGTGCGTGTGTGTGTGTGTGTTCTTGAATGTACATATTTGTTAAAAGGATTTTGTTTTGCTTTTTTTCTTTTGCAATGGGATATGGAAATGAGAGGGAGAAAAAAACAGTTTTTTGTTCATTACAAAACCTCAATCACAAACTCAATCACTAAAATGAGGGAGTTGGACTTAAAAGGAAAAGTTAAATTTATTTAATTTTTTGGCAGCGCAAACGGGAGACGCTGAAAACAACCAAGTATGTGGAGCTTGTGATTGTGGCAGACAATCGAGAGGTAAGTTCACAGCCAAACTCCCAGGAAGAACTTGGAGGGAGGGATTTGGGGCACATGCTTGCTTTGGGTTATCTCACATTGATTTAAAAGCATCAGCAACAAACCATATCAATAATCATCTGTGGCGGTAGCACCACAGACAGCAGAAAGGTTTCTTTGGGGGCTGTAATCGCTAGTCCGGTTCAGTTATTGAAGAAAAATGAATTGGAAGTTGATAGCTGATGCTAGCTTACTTCTCATCACATTCTCTTTTTTTTTTTCAGTCAAGGGACAGTTTATTATAACACCAGTATGGGGGGCAGATTCCTAGTGAATCTTCACAATTTAATGGGGGTAAGATTGGTACTTCCATACAAGAAAAGACAGTGAGAAGATCTGGATGGGATTAAAAAGTGGTAAATAGCCTGGGGTGGTCCAGGTATAGACAATGAAAGGAGTTAAGTGGGAGAGCCACAGTGAAAGAGCTGTTAAAAGGATTATTGAGTATCAATAATGGACCAGATGCCTCAGGTCAAAGCCAGTATGGGAAAGTTCAGGGCCTGGGTTGTGTGGGGGAAATTTTAGGGGGACTTTTAGGCTTTTAGGGAACTAGGTTCCATAGCCCCATCACTTTCACTATTCTAAAGAAGTAGGGAAAGTCTTCCTTCAGTGGACCCATGAGCATCTTGGTATGGGCTCTCCCTTCAGTGACCCACAGTGACCTCTCCACTCGTCATCTTTCTAAGTTATTTCTGTCCATGCCCTCCCCCAAACCCATGTTCATGGTTCTAGAGTCCTCAGAAACACTGCTTGATTATTCTTATTGCTAATATTGACTTTCCTCTTTAAATTAAGTTTCAGAGACAAGGAAAAGATGTGGAGAAAGTTAAGCAGCGCTTAATAGAAATTGCCAATCATGTGGATAAGGTGAGTCCTTCTTGATATAATTAACTCTTGGAAGTTATATAAATGTTTGAGATTGAGGTTGAGCTGATTCAGAGCTTTTCATATTATTAACAAGGCAACCATTTTGCTTACTTATTCCAAACCTGTTACCCTGGCAAGTAAAGACATTAGGGGACAGCAAAGCCAGTCTACTGCCCTAGGGGTATGTGAGACCCCTCTAGTCCATTCTCCGAATACATATCCACTGGTCCATCAACAGCAGCAACTCTGGGTGGACAGCTCCTGTCAAAAGGTCAGTTTCATGTGGTGGAAGCGTGGTGTAGTAGGAAGAGGATTGGATCTGGAGTCAGGAGAAAATAAAGTGTTTGGGCTGTGGACATACAGTGCTTTGGATTGGGAAACTCTGGTCTAACTTCATTTAAACACTTTTCTTCTACTAAACTTGCATTTCAAAGTGCCCTGACTGGTGGAACAAGGAAGCCTTTAGAGAATTAACAACTAGACGACCAGATAGTTGAAGTAGATAGGAAACTGCTGGAAGGCCAGGGATGGTTATGGGTAGACGTTAGCAATTTTATGCAAAGTAACCCCTACACCCAGCAAAATAAATATGTGAGGAATGACCAAACAGATTTGTTGGTACTTTAATGGAAAAAAGAAATAAGTCAATAGATAGTTGTAAAAGTTCAAAAATAATTTATCTTTAATTACCTTAGGAGTCAGGGAACACAAGGAGAGACATGTTGTTTTATGTCCTCATTAATGTTAACGTGGTGGGTAAAACCTGAAACTAACCTCCTTATCAGAGAAACCAGGCACAGACATCATTTCATCCCTGCATCTGCTCATAGAAGCCAGGAATTTCAGGGGAGGGGAGAGTGACACATTTTGTGAAAAGGTCATGGGAAGGAGGATGCCAGTCTGAAGTTTTCAAAGCGTACATTCCTCCAAAATTCAGACTCGGTCTGAATTCTGGCCTTAAGATAAGATAGGATTAGGCCTGCGAAGTAAACTCTGAGTTAGATAAAGCCATGGTGGCTAATATTTCATACCTAGGTGCTTGTATTTTTTTTAAACGCTATTCTTTATTGTATCTGGACATAGGTTTATAAAAGAGGACTGGCAAGTAGGGATTTATTAGAAGCTTGTGATGCTGTTAGAGTGAGCCTTCTCTGTGGATGCCACAAGATGTAGTCGAGGAGAAGTGGGTTCAAATTTGACCTCTGACTTTTACTGGCTTACAGCCCTTGGCAGGTCATTTAATTTCTCTGGGCTTGAGGAACTTTCCAAGGTCTTGTCTCTAAGTCATAGATGGACTTTTTCTTCTCATATGCTTAAAAATAGAATAGTATTCCTAATTCTCTCAATTATCCACACTTGAGGACTGTCTATCAGATAAGCCTATGTGTTCATGGAGAATTATCACCATTGACTTCCTGAATTATGAAACAGGTATGGAAGGGAATGATCATCCTCTCTGGATAGGCTGACCTGAGCCTAGAGCCAGAGACATTGCAGTCCAGGCATGTTGG
Source organism: Phascolarctos cinereus (assembly GCF_003287225.1). NCBI lineage: Eukaryota > Metazoa > Chordata > Mammalia > Diprotodontia > Phascolarctidae > Phascolarctos > Phascolarctos cinereus. The sequence continues at coordinate 9,405,173 of NW_027555736.1, forward strand.
CTCTTGGTATGGGTAGAGCCTTGCGTCAATGAGTATGGAATGGAGAAAACAAAATCCCAGCCCGATTGGCCAAGTAGTGAGACAGCAGCCAAGAGGATTATCCCCCAAGTGAGGAGAAGCAGCTTGGTAAATGAACAAAGCATTGCATTTGGAGCCCAAGGATCCGGATTTGAATCTCGTCCCTGACACATTCCCTCTGTGACCTTGAGTGGGACACTTCCCTCTCTGGGTTTCAGTCGTCTCATCTGTAAAATGATAGAGCTAGACAAATTAATCTCCAGGTCCCTTCTAAATATATGGGCCCATGACCAGACCTTCATCACTTTTCCTTTGAGCTGAAAAAATCACCTTAATATTTGTGCTTCTCAGACATTTGGATATTTTAAAACCAGGAGTTCTTCACCACAATGATCCATGACCATTTAAAAATATGTACTTTGCTAACAGTATTTCAGTATAATTGGTTTCCTTTGTAATCCTATGTATTTTATTTCATGCATTTAAAAATATGATTCTGAGAAGGAGTGTGTAACCTTCATCAGATTGCCAAAGGGACCCCGGACACACACACACACAAAAATAAGAACCACTGCTTAAAAGAGGAGAGTTTCACGTCCTAGTTAAGTTACATTTGTGATCACCAGGTCAAGGAGGGACTGAGGAGTTACCACTCAATAAGGTCATTGATGAAGTACTTCCTTCTTAACTTTTAACCTCAGGGAATGCTACAGTCTCCAAAGACAGATGTTAGTCTCCAAATAAAAGTTGTCAGTCATGAGCAGGCTGCAGTAGGTGACTGATGAAGGGTTGCAGGTGAGTAATATGAAGGGGGACAACAGAGAACTGTCCAATCAAAAGCAAGGTGGACTTGTCACATGGAAAGAATGAGGGATGCATTCACTTGCTCAATGTCAAGAGATCTCAGTAAGGTCCTCCATGTGTTTGATGGACCCGCTGGAGAAGATACATGGGAGCACATGGACAGGAGTCTCACAGGGTGGGCAGACCTAGACCATGGGGTCCTGGATCAAGAACTGGAAGGCCCCTAGAGATCATCATGTCCGGCCCTTTCATTTCACCAGTTAGGAAACAGAGGTTCACAGAGCTGAAGTGACTTGGCCGTGGCCATACAGCGTGGATGAGTGATGGCCTCGTCCTTCCCATCAGGGTCTGTAACTGGCTTCTTACACATTAAGTTGAAGAGTTATCTCTAAACAGGGTCTGGGAATTTGTGGCTCAGGCTCCAGTTCCTTGATGGAATGCTGATAACAATAATCTTCAAATGCTCTACATTTTCCAAGTATTTTCATTTCCATGTGGGATTCTTCTTCACTTCCCAGCCTGAAAGAGTTCATCTAACGCAGACTATCAGCCTCTCATTTAGCCCAGTGTCCCAGGCTCTTGGAATGCAGCAGTTGGACAATCCTTCATTTCTGCCCAGACACTGTGCCAGTCCCAGGGATGGCTGGAACCTTGACCCCAATTAGGACTGCCCTTCCCAAGTTCCAGCCCAGGGGGTGATTGCCATGTTACCTTTTCCTCAATAACAGCTACGTTAAGAGCCACTGATGTTTATATAGTGCTTTAAGGTTGACAAAGTGTGTTACACACTTGGGAGAGCGGGGGAAGAATTGCAACTTATGTGTAATTGCAGTTTAAATGGAGTGCCTGTAGTCTGCCTATTGACCAATTATTCCATCAACAAAATAAGGGAGTTGGACCATTACAGCAGTCTCCTGATTGGTCTCCCTGCCTTAAGTCTCCTCCCACTTCATTCATCTTTGACATCATCATGCCAATGGGAGTTTCCTAAAGTGTAGTCTGACCATGTCACTCTCCAGGTGAGAGGATCAGAGGAGCTCTAGTGGCTTCCCACTGCCTCTTGGATAAAATACAAACTCTCCTATTTTGGCAATGAAAGCACTCCAAAATCTTGCTCCACCCTGACTTTCCAGGCTAATTATGTGTTGCTCCTCCTAATGCATTCTGGGTTCCTGTCAAAGTGGCCTAGTCACTTTCTCCACCCTCTTCCCAATACATGACATTCCATCTCCCACCTCCAGGTCTTTGCATCTCCACCCTTTCACTCTAATGCTTTCCATCTTCATCTCTGCCTCATAGAGCCCCCACCTCCCTTCAAGGCTGACCTTGAGAGCCACCTCCTTCAAGTGGTCATTTTTGATCTCCACAGATGCCAGGTCTTGATCTTAGGAAAGGGGCTTGGTGATACAGAGGGACAGATTTGAGATACTTATGCATAGAGGTGATGATTAAAGTCATGGATACTGAGTCCTGGGATATTACTGATACGGGAACTCCCAGATGAGGGCTTTCCCTCTGCCGGTGCAGATTAGTACCTTCTCTGAAATGTAATGATTTACCAAGGGCATGTGTCAAAGTCACAGAGCTGGTCTGTGTCAGAGGAAAGACTTGACCTTCATCCTCTGACCCCAAGGCCACCACTCTACCCTCTGCACCAGACTCCTTTGCACTTGAGCCTATGGAAATGGGAAATCCCATCATTAGTATGGAAAGTCTCTGGATTTGTAAGCAGCCCTCCTAACACTGAGAGATAGGAACAATTAGCTATTTACAGATATTGACTAATTAATCCTTACATGACATCGCTACTGGGAGGGCATCCTTATCTCCCCTGTACAGAAGAGGATGCTGAGGGTGAAATCAGAATTGGATTTTGGACATTCCTGACTTGGAATCCTGTGCTCAAATCACCATTGCCTTTGTGGGCATAGAGCCCTCGGTCACCCTGAGATGGGCACTTGTGAGCTGTAAAGGAGTGAGACTGAGAGCTGAAGAGGGGCTGGAGAATCTGGGCCGAGGACTGGCAAAGAGATGCCTCAGCAATATGGAGGACAAAACTTCACGGAGGAAAAACCAGCCCTGGTGTTATCCATTAGTCAATCAACACACATTCATTCAATGTTTGCTCTGTACCAAGCACTATACTAAATGAGAGGGATGGGGATACAAAGAAAGGCAAATGCCCTTGAGGAGCTTCCATTCCAATGGAATTGTGCCTGTAACTGAGGGTGATTTGCCCTTTATTACCTGTGTGATCTTGTGGGCACCTCTGGGCCTCAGTTTCCTCAACAGTAAAAATGAAGGAGCTGGGCAAGATGACCTCTGAAGGCCCCTCCAGTTCTACATCTGATCTTTTGCTGCTGCATCTGTATTTTTCCTCTTCTGGTCTCAAGGGCTCTCCCAGCCAACCTGACTCTTGTAGAAGAGGAATCCACAGCCATCTCTCCTTCCTTCACCATGCCAAGGCCGGTACCCAACCACCTCCTCTCCCATGGCCAGCACCGGTCCTGAGTCTTCTTTCCGATGCCCTTCAGGAGCCCAGGGAATACCTGGAAGCCATGCGCCCTCCTCTGCCCTCCTTAAATGTCCATGGTGCTCCTTTCTGGCCATCCTCAACCTTGGACTTAGACCAGACACTGGCTGAGGTATCTGTCATATAAAAGAACAACACGCCAGGCCATGGGCATCTAGGTTCTTATCGTGAGGTGCAAAGAGTCATTTGTTTATTTAGCAATGATGGGAGTCAAATGTGCAACATTGTGCAGGCTCAGGATCCCACAGAGAAATGCAAAATGTGTGCAATGAATTCAGAAGTCCTGTTTACTCGTAGGGAAAACCCTTCCTTCCTCTCTGCAAATCAGCAAGTGATTAACCTTGACATTCCTGGAGAAAGAGTCCTGATTCATCCATCCGCTGGTTGGATTTTCCCTTCTTGTGGACATGGCCCGACAGCCTTTGGCTAGGCTGTAAGTTTAAGTTTCAGGCAGTGATTTTTATTCCAAATGAAGCCAGTGCAAAGCTTCCCAGTCTAGCGGTAAAACGATGAATAACTGTGACACAGAGTTAATCCACAACATTTGTGGAGTGTCTATTGCACATGCCTCAGTGCACTGTAAATATTCATTAGGCTCCAATATTACCAGAAAAGAGGATTAAAAATGGGGAGGCAAGATGAGATCTATTTTCATAAGCTCCTTGATTCAGAGCTAGAGGAGGCCTGAGAGGCCATTTAGTAAAAAAAATAAAACAAAAACCCTCATTTTTCAGGGGACGCAATTGATGGTGAGAGAGGCCAAGCAACTCACCCAAGGTGATGTGTTCAGTGTCAGAGGCAAAATGTGGACCCTGGTCTTCCTAACTCCCAGTTCATGCCTTTGCCCCTCAGACTGGCTATAAAGAAGGCCCAGGCATCTGTCCAGCATCTCTGATATCCAATACGCCAAACTCAGCCCTCAAGACACAAAAATGCTAGGTGCCACCCCTTCCCGGTATGCTGTTGAGACTAAGATGCAAATATGGCCCCAGAGAGAAGGCGCTAAGTCTAAAGGAGTGACCAAAGGAGATGATCTGTCCTAAGAACCTCAGAAAGGAAAGGGATGGACGGCTTCATGGAGGAGATGACCCCTGAACTAGGCCCTGAAGCAAGTGAAGTCTTTCAGCAGGACTTGATGTGGAGATCAAACAGGACAGGTGGAGGCTGGCCAGTGAGAGTAGGGCAAGGCTAGGAGTCCAAGTAGAGAGAGTGTGGAAGACAGGATGATGGGGAAAGAGGAGGCAGCGACATTAGGCTGGGAGAGGGAGCTTGGAGGGAGGTTCTGGGGGGACTTCAGGACAATGCCAGAGGTTGTATGTTCACCTGTAGGGAATAGGGAGCCACTGATTGTCTTTGTTAGGGGAGTGACCTCATCAGAACTGTGCATTGAGATGGTTTTGGCAACTCTGGAAAGAGTGGATGGGAGAGGAGGAAGGCTGGAGCTAGGGAGGTAAATTAGGAAGCTGCAGAGTAGCCAAGGCAAGAAATGATGAAGGGAGAGTGAAGTAAACAGAGGTGGCATGACTGGAGAGCAGAGAAGATGTGGGAGAGCTCAAGGAGACACGTGAGAAGATTATAAAAGCTCTAGGAGTTAGAGCTAAGGCCATTGGGTTGGATCCTCTGGTCATTCAGCACTCTTTTGTTACTCAGTCACTTTGTTTCACTCTTGTCTTACTCTTCATGACCCCATTTAGGGTTTTCTTGGCAAAGATACTGGAATGGTTGGCCATTTCCTTCTCCAGCTCATACAGATGAGGAAACTGAGGCAAACAGGGTTAAATGACTCGCCCAGGGTCACCCAGCTAGTAAGTGCCTGAGTCTGGATTTGAACTCACAAAAATGAGTCTTCCTGACTCCGGTCCCAGTGCTCATTCACTGCACCACCTAGCTGCCTTGCTATTTGGGCAAGTAAAATGGTATGACAGAAGCTGAGTTGCAAAGGGTTAAAGAGTAAGGAATGACGGGGAATGGAGAGAACTGTTTTTATGAGTTTACCGTGAAAGGAAATTTTCACAAACTGATCTACTAGCTTGTCCAATTTCTTTAGTTTTACAGACCACTGAACATTCGAATAGTATTGGTTGGAGTCGAAGTCTGGAATGATATTGATAAGTGCTCCATCAGCCAGGACCCGTTTACAAGTCTTCATGAATTTCTAGACTGGAGAAAGATGAAGTTGCTGCCTCGTAAACCCCATGACAACGCACAGCTTGTAAGGTGAGGGGCTGGGCTTCCCTCTCTGCTTCAAGAAATAGAGTAATGAAAAAGCAATCAGACTCTGAATAATTAGCAAACTAGGAATAGCCATGGGGAACAGATTGGGAAATATGGCCCACCTCCTGCAGGAGGCCCCTCCAGCCCTCAGCAGTCAAATGACCTTTTGTATCCATCTGGAATACACTAACAGGTATACATGTTGTCTCCCCTAATGGAGACATGAACTCCCCAACTGTAAGCAGAGACTTGCAAATTTGATTTGGTGTTCCCACACCAGGCATGGTGCCTGGCACATAGCAAGCATTTAGTTCTTCTGGGTTGATTGGTATGTCTTTCCTTTCCATGGAGAGATGGAAGACCATTAGAGCAGAGTTTTGCTTACATGATCACATCTCAACATTTTGACATCATTGCCCTCTGTTAAAGGAGGCGGGGGTGTGGGGGAGGGTGAAGAGAATAGTGGAAGGAAATATCCTGGAAAGACATGTTAATAGTGAACTACAAGGCAACTTGAGTCACAGGGTCATAGCCCAAAAGCTGGAAGACAAGCTGGATACCATCTGTCCAATACTCCTATTTTACAGATGGGGAAATTGAGGCTTCATAGGTGAAGTGACTTGCCCAAAGAGACTTCCACATCCATACCATCAAAGCAGAACCCATAGCATCCTGGAGTCACGGGCCCCTGGGGAAGTTCCATGGTATCCACTGTGTCCCATGGTGGGACCAATCCCTTCCATGTGGAAAATGATGTAGACTTACTGTGCTTGGCCCCTGAAGGTAGAACCAGGAGCACAGGGTGAATCTTTCCAAAGGGTGGACTTTGGCCTAAGCTAATGTCCTAATGAGGGCGATCCCAGAGTAGCCTGTGCGGTGTCAGGAGGCTCTGGCTGGGTTACCCCCCCCACACACACACACACATGCACAGTCCTTCAATCTAAAGCTAGCTATTTTTGGAGATAGTGTAGAAGATGCTTTGTTCCAGAATAGATTAGACCAAATGAGATTCCTTTCACCCCAGAGATCCTGTGATTCTAGGCTACATCTTCACACTTCTTCCCTGCAACAAAAGAATCTCAGTATTATCCATATCTTTGTATTTTCAAATATGCCAAGTGCCAGTCAATCTTGGCATAAAGAATTGGGCTGCTTATGTCATAATGTTGGCTTCTTTTAATTATATAAATGTGTCCTATTGGGTGAACACTTTTAGCTATGGGAAACAGGAAGACTCTCCACTGTACCTAACCTCACACACATTTAGTAAGAACCTACTATGTGCTAGGTGCTGTGCTCAGCACATTCTTGTGAAGAAGAAAGCTAGAAGAAAAGGTGATTCTGATCTCAAAGAGTTTTAAGGCCCTGGGGCTAAGAAGTCCATTCTTATGCCAAGACTTTGATGCTTTTTCCTGTGGTCACTCATTTCTCAGGTTTAAATCAGCCTTGATGTTGAAGTGAGTTTTGAGCCTGGTCCATGCCCTAAACAGGAAGGAAAAAAGGATCTTGCTAAGCAAGAAAACCAAAGCATTGTCTTCAAAGGATCGTTTTCCACTGATCTGGTCCATTCCACAGAAACACAGGCCCTTCAAGATGGACGGGAACTCTGAGACCATTTGATTCGATTCTACTTAAGCCAGAATCCCCTTTACAATGAAACAGAAAAGTGGTTGCTGAGATTCTTCTTGAAGAGAGGGAGCCTCCTGCCTCTGGAGGCAGCTCATCCTCATCTGGGAGGGTTCTCATCAGGAAGTTTTCTCTTGCACCCACCCTATATCTGCCCCTCAGTGCTTTCTGGTCATTGTTTCTAGATTTCCACAGTTGCTCTTCTTGGCCTTTCAGTGGAGTTCTCTGATGAAAAATACCTTTGTAAAGACGATATAATCCAAAATTCACAAAACAACCATTGGGATTTTAGATTACATCTATTTCCGGGTAAATTGTTATGTTATTTTTCCTTTCCCAGTGGGGTTTACTTCCAAGGGACCACCATTGGAATGGCGCCCATCATGAGCATGTGCACAGCCGAGCAGTCTGGAGGCGTGGTCATGGTAAGCAAAGGGAGCAGAGGAGTGGCTGGCCCTCAGAGACTTTCCCCTTCTCTCTACCATGACAACTTTACAAACATGATCATGGCTAAGAGACAACATAAAGGCTTTTCCTTGTGGCTTTCCAAGTTCAATTACAACTGAAATTCCAATTATTCCCATATACTTATATCTACCCAACTGTTTTCAAAATCACTGATGATGTACAACAAATTGGAATTGGTGGAGAGAAAAAGAAAATCCATCACCGGCCTTATCTCCATGATTCATGATTCAAAGTGGGTCTGTAACTTCTGGTCAAACCAGTCAACTGGGGGAAACCTGTAGAGCCTTGAGGTGCATCAAGACCTGGGAACAGGAGCCATAGCTCGACATGCTCTTTGCACAAGGTCTGGCCAATTAGGGTTAGCCCAAAGTTGTCACTAGAACAGCCTCCAAGAATCGTAGTCCGAGACCTGGAGTTTTTCATTATTTGCCATCACAGATATGATCAGTACCTCTAGGCTGGTGGACAATGTACGTCAATGTCTTGGAAAAAGGGTTTGAAAGGTTGTTGTAGTAAGGGTAAGTCTACCATGTTCATGTTGTGTGTTTATGTCAGAGGACAGGTTGGACTGGGGAGCACAGTCCTGGTTTCCTCTGGATTTAGGGAACAGCTAGGGTTAATGTGCAACCCCCCAGGGAAGTGCCACCAAGTCCTGTCAAAGGAGTGTGTGTGGCATATCCGCCTTGTTCTGTGCTTGGTCTGAATATTTAGTCCTCTAAGGGAACCAGAAATCAGACAGGGAATATTCTTAGCCTGGCCTCCTGTCTCCATTAAACAAACAAAGTCTTGCCCTTCCAAGGAACCTTTAAAAATCTCACCACATTTTTTAAGGAGAGTATTTCAAAAGATCCAGTTGTATGTCAGGGAGTAAAGGGCTGTTTTCCATAGTCTAGTAATTCCTCCTCATGTATTTATTTCCTAAACTAATCATCTTCATGAGTCTACATGACAAACTTTTCCCATCTGCCTTGGGTCATGGTTAGAAGTTAATATAGACATACGTCTCACAGACAGATGAATGGGGCTTACAGCCAGGGTCTCAGACCTCACAAAAATCATTTCAGTCGATCAGTCAGTGAATAATCATTTATTAAGTGCCTAATATGTGCCAGGCAAATATGTGCAAAGCCCTGTGGATACAAAGAAAGGCAAAAGACAGTCTCTCCTCTCAAATTCTGTCTTTGTGAGTTTTCCTTGGACCCAGAGACCTTTTATGCTGAAGCAACTATGGAAGGGCATTGGTGATAAATGTGGTGCCCTTGGGACCAGGTTAATTGCTAGTCAGCTCCAAACTGCATTTCTCATATGGCAGTGTCCACCGAATTTTAAACATGGGAGAAATCCCTAATCTGTGACTCTGCAACAATTTGTTATTGACTTTACGATCCACTAAAGTTAATTTGTGTGTGTGTGTGTGTGTATGTGTGTGTGCATCTAACAGCTGAAATCAAACCCTCCTTCTTCACAAAGTCCTATTCCGTGACAATTAAAATTTCTAGAGATAAACTCAGACTATTGTTTTGACACATGTCACTTTGTCTGTCTTGAAGCACTCTCCCTAAGTTTCCTTCTCCAAAGACAGCAGCAGAAAAGTGTGATCACGGCAGCAGCAGTAGCATAATTAAAATGACTTAACCGAAAAGGATGTTCTGGTACTGAAGATTCCACTTAATGATCAGAAGATTTATTCTGCTAATTTCTCAGCCAGCATCAGTGAGGAGATGGTCTTTAAAGCTTTTAACATCAGGCAGGGGGACATGCTAGGCAACTTTTGGATGCCAGGTACTAGAAAATACAAGGAGGTTTGGAATTTTGACTATGTCCAAGAGAAGACCGCCAGTTGGGCAAAGCACCCAGACTTTTCTATTCCTCCTATGACTTTATGGCTAAAAAAAATACAGTAAAATGGTTTGCAGCCATAAAATTGATATCACCCTATATGTTCAAGGCCTAGAAGAAGTCCTGGAGAAAGCAAGGAGGAATTTTACTAAAAACCAAAAGCGTGCTCCTGACCCTGTGGTCTTGGGTGGATTGATTGATTGATTGATCGATTGGCATGCTCTGGGGAGCTGTTGGGCCCTTGCTCTGGCTTCCCAAGGCCCCAGTCCTTCGGGCTACCCAAACTCATTTGACCTTGGTTATTGACAAGTGCCATGCACCCAGATGACCACCTAATCAGTGAATATTAAGTACCTACTATGTGCCAGGCACTGTGCTGGGGACTGAGGGAGCAGCAGAGATAAAAGTTACGTAGTTCCTGTCCCTAAAGGAACTTAAATGGTGAGGGAACCTTTCTTTTGGCTGCTTCTGAAAGAGACGGGCAAGGTAAAATCAGATGTGTAACCAACCCCACCCCACGCCCACTGCTCTTCTGGCTCCTGATGGCGATGAGAAGGCCGCTCTGGGTTCTCGGATAACGCTTTCAGGTTGACAAAGCATTTTACAAGTGTTACCTCATTTGAGCCTCACAAAACACAGCAACCCTGGGAGGTAAGTGCCATATCATCCCCATTTTACAGAGGAAGAAACTGAGACTGGGAGAGGCTACGTGACTTATCCAGGATCATACAGCCAAGTGTCCAAGACCGGTTTGAACTTGGGTGTAAACTCCTAACTCCAATCCCACGCTCTGCCCATTGTGATGCCACCAAGCAGCAGAGGCCAAGGAGCGTTGCGCTTGGTTTTGTCAGTGCAGGGAACTCCTTGGGTGGAGCTCAAAGGTGCGGCCATTAGAAACAAACTGAGTTTTGTTCATGGAAATGGCGCTCAAGGACCACTGGGATTTCCCTTCTGGTCTGCAGCTGCTGCCCGCGTGGACTGTCAGCCCTCGCGGAGGGAGAGCCCCCACAGAGCAGGGACTGCCTGTCTCACTCTTGCGTATGTGTTCTCATCGCTGCCCTCAGTGCTCTGTACATAGTAGGTGCGTATTCAATGACTTTTTAAATTTTTTATTAGTTTGTTTTGATTTATCAACAATCACTTCCATAAGGTTTTGAGTTTTAGATTTTCTCCCCCTCCGTCCCCAAGATGGCGTGCAATCTGATATAGGCTCCACATATACATTCCTATTAAACATATTTTCACATTAGTTACATTGTAAGGAAGAATGAGAACCAATAGTATTCATTCACTTTTGCAAATCGACAGCTCATCTATAAGTTACAGACTTTGGGACTTACCCAGGGAAGGGAGAGGTCCTAAGACCTTAGCTTTAGTGCAGATAGGGACCTCAGACTCTCTCATTTTAGAGATGAAGAAACGGAGCCCCACAAAAGTCAAGTGACTTGGCCAGGGTCACACAGCAAGTAAGTGTCTAAATTTGGATTGGAACCCGTGTCCTATGCTCTGGGTCTGGTCTGTTTGCCTTGATTCCCCTGAACCAAGGCCTGAGGTTCCAATGTGTCAGGGAAGACATGAGCCTAGGGGTCTCTGCTTCAAAGCCAGCTGTCTTCCTATAAGATGACTTACGCCATACTCCCTCTCGGTATCTAATGCTTGTCCTACTATGCCCGTGATTTCATTGGCATTTGGAACTCCCAACAAGGGTACTCTTTCTACCAACGCAGATCAGAACCTACAACTTAGAGTCTTAACGGATTGCCAGGTCCACTGAGAGGTTAGTGAACTTTCCCGGGTCCACACAGCCAATGTATATCAGAAGCAGCACTTGAACCCAGGGCTGCTTGACTCCAACCTGCTGTCTACCCACTACGCCACACTGCCTCTTATTATTGAAACAATGCCCCTCCTCCATTTACAACCCCTGGACATTGTGTAATCCCCAAGACCCAGGAGGAGATTATCATCCTTATTAAGGGCACAGTCCTTGAATTTTCTCCAAGAACAAGATAGCTATGACTTCCATACGCCCCACCCTCCTTCTACACACTCCTCTCCTCGCTATGTGTTCATAAGGTTCGCTTCAGCAGAAAACTCTCAAATCTGAACAGAGGAATTCACCAGCAGTTTCATCAGTCCTCAGGATAACTCCAAGCCCTTTCCCACACCGCTCCTTTCTCCTGCTGGGGAAGGGCAGGACGTCTTGTTAGGCCATCCATCTTCCTTGGTCTATTTAGGAACAGTGGCTCAGTGAGGGATTCCTACTGATAACTGATAAAAAGAGGACAATGCCCATGGTTTCTTGGGTTCCCTCTTGTTTAGGAGAAACACAACCAAGAATTTTAATGGTAGGGATGATCTATTTTTTTCCCCTAGTGCAAAGTGTCAGCTTCCTGAGACTGAGTCAGGAAGGTCTGAATTCAATTCCAGTTTTACTTACTAGCTGTGTGACCCTGGGCAAGTCAGCCTCTGTTTGCCTCAGTTTCTGCAACTGTAAAATGGGGACAATAATAATACTTCCCTCCCAGGGTTTTTGTGAGGGTAAAAATGAGATAATATTTGTAAAGCATTGAGCGCAGTGCCCCACGCACCTCCCATCCCTTCCCAGGACCTTGTTACAAACAGTTTGCTTTCTCTTCTGGCAACACAAAACACCCCCTCATCTAGTATCATTGATTCACAACATTCTCAGAACTGGCCAAGAGCAAAGTGTTTCAACAGCCCAGAAGCTGGAATATCGCTCTTTGGAGAGGTTTGTAAATCACATTTATTAATTAATGAACCATCACTGACCCAATTTAGTTGAACTGAATCCTAACCTCCTCGTGTTGATTTTTAACATCTGTGGAAGGAAATCTGGTTCTCTGTTAATAGTGGGGTCACCAAACTATAGTTTCCAAGTGGAGAAATTACCTCCTTATAGACAATCTCATTGTCAAATGTGGAGTCCAGAAACATAAATCCAAAAATCCAGAGGCCACGGTCCATTTTCACATTCTGTCTCATCTGTCCAATCAGGCCTACCTCGATTCCATCTGGAATCTATGAAAATCTATTAGAATGATGTCCCCTGCCACCATTCATCCTGGATTGTCCTGAATGATCTAAAGTGGCCTGGAGTTGATGGAAGCAGGCACATTGCAGGGATTCTGCTGACTTACTGTAACTCACCAAATCTACCTTTCTGAACTAATTTTATTTTGGGATAATCCAGGACAAAAAGAGATGAAATTGGACCTTAATAAAATAAGATTGGCTGGTTCCTCCACCCCCTATAGAGGAAAATGAATTTATACTTTGGCCTGAATAGAGCAAAAACTTCTGAGGAGATTCAAAAAACAGGGTGGAGAAGATAGCATGAACCGCTTCATCCTGAGGAAGATGTGGAGAGTTCTAAAAACATGAAGAAAGGTCTGGATGGGCCGCCAGGGGGCATATCAAACTGACTTGACTCTACAAATGTGTACATGACGCCTTTGAGGCCCACTCTTGAACATGGGGACCCCAGAAAAGCTACCCCGAGTTTGAGATACTGTGTGTCAGCACACTCAGAACCAAAGAATATGCGCCCCCACCAATGGGTTTCCTCTGTCTATCCATCCAAGAGAAACATTAAGGCAAAACAAAAGATTTAATCAAGTAGCAGAATGAATAAACAAGAAAAGGTTCCAATGTGTGAATATGGGGAACACTGTACCCCAGGCTACCACAGTTCTAGCAGAGAGGTAAAACCTGAAGAGAACATGTGAGACCCTATTGTCTCCCTGCATGTAAAAGAGACTCCTTTTTTCTGACTGGTGTAGACACCCCCAGAGATCAGTTGCATTAGGTTCATGGGAGTTAAGGGTGACTGAGCAGAAGTGAATGCCCTATGTCTCTTTCTTTTTTTGAGGATCACTCTGACAGCCCTGTGGGTGCAGCCGTTACCCTTGCCCATGAGCTCGGTCACAACCTGGGCATGAATCACGACACCCTGGAGAGGGGATGTCACTGTCAAGTAATGGCTGATAAAGGAGGCTGCATCATGAATCCATCCACTGGGTGAGTAAAAGCCATCAATGCTTCTTGCTGCTCTGGGCTCCCAGCTTCCCAGCATGGAATTTCTCCTGTGAAACATTCATGCAGAAAGTTTTCTCAATTTTTCAGTCAATAGAAACTTCCAAAGCCAAATTTCTTGACAGGTAAAATAGTAGAATAACCCACGCAGCTGGGGTCTCCACTCTGCATAAAGCATCTGGCCTGGAGTCAGGTAGACTTGAGTTCAAATCCAGCTTCAGACACTAACTAGATGGGCTAGTCACGTAACCTCAGTTTGCCTCAGTTTCTCCATCTGTAAAATGGGTATAATAATGGCATCTACCTCCCAAGGTTGTTGTGAGAATCCAATGAGATAATAGTTGTAAAGAGCTCAGCTGCCACATGGTAAGTGCTATAGAAATGTTAATTTATGTTTATTATTATTATTATTATTATTATTATTATTATTATTATTATTATTATTATTATTGCTGTTATCCACTCAGAGGGTCATGCAGACAGAAATCTTTCTTCTAGGAGAAGCAGTGTCATATCTCTTCTTGTTATTTAGAAAGCTAAGATCATAACCTAATTCAAACATATGTTTTAGATTTGATTCTGTAAGTGAATCATAGACTCATAAAGATGGGGGCTATCTCGCCAGGTTTCCCACCCAGTGCCAGAATCCTTTACATTTTATCCAGGAGAGAGAGTGATTTAGCTGAATTCTGCCCATCATAAGGGGCTCTCTACCTCATTGATTGCAGAACATTCCAATGCCTCCTTCAGGCTGGGGGAAAGGGCAGTGCTAGGAAGGAGGAGTCTTTACCAAAGCTATATCCGGCTCTGGGCACCACCATTCAGCATGGATGCTGATAAGCTGGAGTGCATCCAGAGGAGGGTTAGCACAGTGGGGAAGGACCTGGAGATCGTATTGATTGATGGGGGCAGGGAGAGAGGTGGTAACCTGGAGAAAAAAAGTCTCCTATCAGCAATTAGAGCTCTCTTCAAGCATTTGAAAGGCTGCCATGTGAATGGAGGCTGAGCTTGATTCTACTTGGCCAGCTAGAAGTGGTGGGTGGGAATTACAAAGATGCCAACTTCAGTTAGATGTCAGAACAAGTCCCTAACAAATGGGCTGCCACAGGAGGGAGGGAGTTCCAATACAATGAGCAGTGAGCATCTAGGGAGTGGCTCCTAGTAGGAAGCACCATATCAGGAGCTGGGAATCCAGGCATTCTACCGTGCTCCTCAGCTGGAGTGCTTATACTTACAGTGGATGTCCCTGTCTGTTTACCTGATGCATTCCCCCAATCAACTATGATCTATATGAGGCACCAGAGGCAGGTAGATATTGGGCTCAAATCTTGAGACTTTTTGCCCTCCTAGGTTAAAGAACTCAACCCTCAGGCCTTCTTCTGTTTATCTTCATGGAGAGATTATGGAGGCTGGCTGAGTTGGCCAAATTACCCAGACTTGAAAACCAGGAAAGGCAGGGTTGCATAGTGGATAGAGGCCTTGGAATCCATAAAATCTAGATCCAAGTTCTTCCCGTGACACCTTTTAGCTGTGTGGTTCTGGGCAGCTTGCTTAACCTCTTAATGTCTTAGGCATCTCTCTAGACCAATCTCGAATGCAGACCAGTTTGCCAGACTCTCTTGGTGGAAGGAATTTCCGTGCCCACCAAGAGTTTGCCACAGTGATAGAAGCATAGATTTCAACCCTCCCAAAATGAAGACTATATCTTGAAATTATTCTCAGTACTTAAATATTCTAATGGGATTCTGAGCTCCGCCAATGTATATTGCAGCTCAACTATGACTCCCTGTACTGTGAGTCTTATATCCACGTTCCCCTAAGCTTGGCACATGGTGGCGTATGACGTATGGTGTCTCCATCCACTGCACAGAAGGCCTTGTTGGCTTCCTGCAGGCATCATGGATACCATTCATGGCCAGCCTATCTTCTCTTCCTACCCTACATTTCTGGGATGACGCCTTTTATCCCTGTTTTCAAAATTTCCTCAATGGTTTAATGTGGCTACCACGCTGCCATGGGGAGCATCACTGTCTGGGTGAAGGTCACTTTCTGCTCTTTTGAAGTTTTGACCTTTGTCCCATTGCTGTGATCTCCCATTGGGTTGTAAGCTGCTTGAGGGCAGGGACTGTCTTTTGCCTTTCTTTGTATCCCCGACATTTAGCACAGTGCCTGGCACATAGAAGGAGCTTAATAAATATTCACCGATTGATTGATTGATTGATTGATTGATTTCTGTAAGGACACACAATAGAATGTAGACACTCCAAAGAAAGGCCCTGACTTCTGGAGAAACTTGGGGTCTTTAAAAGGGCTTTGTAATTGGGAAGACATTGATAAAAAAAAGTCACCAAAGTGCCTAAAATACTCTTTGAACCTACCAGCATTTGTAAGTTCATTCTCAGCACTTTTCCCCTTGCTGAACTCGCACTTTTCAGAATCTTTTTTACTTAGTTGCTCCTTTACTATTCCTTCCTTCCTGTTCAAGGGGGTGGTAGCTTTAATTTGCTTCAATGGAAAGAAAGTTCATAATGAGGTTAGTGAATTAATCACAGGAGTGCAAAGGGCGGCAAGGGTCACGCCACCTAGTCAGCTCTCCAAAACCGGCCACCCACAGGGAAATGCTGCTGCTGCTTCTCCCCTATCTTCCTTTTTTCCCACCTCAGTTTCTTGTTCTCCTTGTGAGAGGAGAGTGAAGACAGGATTCTGCTTACACAGGAAAACACAGCCCACACTTCCCTGATTCTAGGCTGCCTTCTCATTCCATGGAGGGAGCCCTGGGTTCTCACAGGCCAGGCCAGTAGAGAGCTGGCATTGGCAGATTCCACCTCCCAGACCAGTTGGGGAGCAGAACAGTTGCTGGATTTGGCACCAGAGGGCCTGGTTCACACCTCGAGTCTGCCACAAACCATGTGGCCTTGGGCAAGTGCCATCCTCTTTCTTAGCCTCAATTTCCCAGAATTGGCACAGGTGATCTGTGGGTCCTCTCAGGTGCTACTTCTGCCATGTCTAATAGCTCTAGCTAGTAGTTCTCTCTCCTTCCTAACCACTGCCAAATGGAAACTTCAAGTATGAGGTTTGAGCAGAAGAAAGGTCAGTACTCCAAGGACCGGTTCCCCTAAGCAAGAAGGGGCTCATTCAAGGCAATTCAACAAACATGTACTAAACACCTCCTCTGTGCCAGACACTGCGTGCGGGGGTGGGAATGCAAAGAGAAAATGGGAAATTATCTTTGCTCCCAAGGAACTTCCATTCTACTATGACATGTAATCAGAGAAGTAAATGCAGAAGAATTTGAGGAGGGAAAAGAGAGCACCAATAAGTAGAAAGTTCAGAGAAAGTGTTGTGGAAGAGGTCACAAAGGATTTCTAAGAGGTGGAGTAGAGGAGGAAGGGCATTCCTGGTATGAGGGATATCGATGCAAAGGCAGAAGGTGGGAAATGGAGTGCCAAGGAATGGATCAGTAAGTAGAACAAGTTGACTGAAGGGTAGAAAATGCAGGCAGGGGCATAAAGAGAAATGCATCAGGAAAGGTCAGTCGGAAGGAGATTACAGATGGATCTCATTAAACGATTGAGAGCTTTGTATTTTATTCTAGAGGTTGTTTAAATTTTTTCACAGTTATTTGTTTTTAATTTAGGAAATAAAACAAGCATTTTCATAACATAGTATAATAAAAAAAATATGATTGCACATGAAACTGCAAATCTATTATGTACAACATGCTATTCCTTTTAAATATATAAAAAGTTATCATGTAAATTTCTTTTTTTTTCCTTTTTTCTTCCCTCTCCCCCACCTCACCCTAGAGTGGCTACAATTAGACACAAATGTAAAATTATTTTATACAAACTTCTATTTATTAGTTCTTTCTCTGTACTCAGCATTTTTCTCCATATGTCCTTTATAGTTAATTTGGGTATTTATGATAGACAAAATAACTCATTCACTCAAAGTTGTTCTTAAAACAATATTGCTGTTATTGTATACAATGTTCTCTTGGTTCTGCTCATTTCACTCTTCATTATCTTCGAAGATCATTGAGCTCTTTGTTTCTTATAGCACGCTAGTATTCCATTTCAATCATATACAAATTGTTCAGCCACTCCGCAATTGATGGACATCCCTGCAACGTCCAGTTCTTTGCCTCCACAAAGAGAGCTGCTATAAACATTTTAGAACATATAGGTTCTTTTCCTTTTTCCCTAATCATCTTTGGGAATAGACCAAGTAGTGGTATTGATGAGTCAAAGGGTATATAGGCAGTTGAATAACTCTTTGGGCATAATTCCAGACTGCCCTCCAAAATGGTTGGAACAGTTCACAATTTCACCAGCAATGAATTAGTGTCCCAATTTTCCCACAAAACCTCCAACATTTGTTGCTTTCCCCTTCAATCATTTTAGCCAATCTGGTAGGTATAAAATGATATCTCAAGGTTAATGGAAACTTAATTTTCATTTCTCTAACCAATAATGATTTAGAGCTTTTTATATGACCATAAATTGTTTTGATCTCTTCTTTGGAAAACTTCCTGTTCATATCCTTTGACCATTTATCAATTGCGTAATGATGCATATTCTTATATATTTGACAACGTTCTTTCTGTATTTTAGGTGTGAAACCTTTATCTGATAAATTATCTATAAAATTTCCCCCCAATTTTATGCTTTCCTTCTAATGTTGGCTATACTTGTTTTGTTTGTACAAAAGCTTTTTAATTTAATGTAATCAGAATTATCCATTTTATATCTAACTTTGCTCTCTTTATCTCTTGTTTATTCCTAAATTGTTTGCCTATCCATAAGCCTGATAAGTAATTTGTTCAATATTGTATGGAAATCCTAGCAATAGCAATAAGAGAAGAAAAAGAAATAGAAAGAATCAGTATGGGAATGAGGTAATAAAACTATCTCTTTTTGCAGATGATGTGATGATATACTTGGAAAATCCCGACAACTAAAAAGTTAGTTGAAAAAATTGATAATTTTATTAAAGTAGCAGGATATAAAGTAAATCCACATAAGTCACCAGCATTCCAATATATCACAAACGAAACCCTATGAGAAGAGATAATAAAAAGATACCCCATTTAAAATAACTCTAGTCAGTATAAAATATCTAGGAGTACAGCTGCCAAAACAAACCCAGGAACTATATAAACAAAATTATTTAAAAAAAAAACTTTATACAAATAAAATTAGACTTAAATAAATGGAGAAATAGTAATTGCTCATGGGTAGGCAGGACCAATATAATGAAAATGAAAATTTTACCTAAACTAATTTATATATTCAATACCACCCCAATTCAATTGCCAAAAAATTATTTTACTGAATTGGGAAAAAATAGCAACAAAATTCATTCAGAAGGACAAAAAGTCAAGAATATCAAAAGAAATACTTTTTTAGAATGTAAAGAAAGGAGGTTTAGCAGTACCACATGTCAAACTGTATTATAAGGCATTGATTATTAAAACTATCTGATGCTGGCTAAGAAATAGAAAAGTAGATCAGTGGAACAGAGTAGACATACAATTTACAGCAGCAAATAAATATAATAACCTTGTATTTGACAAGTGTAAATACTTAAGATTTGGGGATAATAATTCATTATTTGGTAAAAAAAAATTGTTGAGAAAACTGGAAAGTGGTATGGCAGAAACTGTGTATAGACCAATATCTTATACCACTTATCAAGATAAGGTCAAAATGGATACATAATCTAGATATAAATAGAGATATTACAAGAAAATTAGAAGAACATGGAACATGTTACTTATCAGAGATTAAGTTTTTTTAAGCAGGACAGGAACACAGTCAGACCTGTCCTTTAGGAAATTCATTTTGGTAATTATCTGAAAGATGCAACTGGAATCAGGGAAACCAAGTGGAAGGCTATTACAGTCATTCAGATGAAAGAGAATGAGTTCCTAAGACACCAAGTGTTCATTTTAGTGTGAATAGAGAGAAGAGGACCAACCGAGGAAAGATGTCGTTGCAGCTTGGGTATAAGTTGTGTAAATTATCAGACTTGTGAAATAATGAGATTGAGGGGGAGGGGAGAGGAGAGGAAGAGGTGGCTGAGAGATACTGAAGATCAAGGATGGCTCTCAAGTTGTTGATCTGGGTGACTGGGGGGATGGTGGTGCCCTCAACAGAAAGAAGGAATTGGGGAAAAGGAGTAGGGTGCTAAGTTCTATTTCAGACACTTTGCCTTTGAGAAACTAGTGCTTCCATCCCAGTGGAGCTGTCCAGCAGAAAAGGGCTCGGGTGAAAGACTGGAAGGAGAGAGCCAGAAGTCAACTGTGTAGAAAAGATCATTGAACCCGTGGGAGCTGATGAGATAGATCCCCAGAAGACAAAGATTTGAGAGGGAAGAGAAGAGGTTCCAGGACAGGTCTTGGGGGGACACCAAAAGTCGGGAGGGGACAGGATGTGGAATGTGATCCAGCAAAGGAAAACAGGGAAGAGTGGTCATAGGCCTGATCCAAAAGGGGTGTGAGGGCTCCACGTAGTGGCCCGTGCCTGTGGTCCCTTCTAAGCACGTGAATTGGGGAGTTCTAAGCTGCAGTAGGGCTAAAGCTAATTGGGGGTCTGCACTAATTCTAGCACCAATTCTGGTAAGCCTCTTAGATCAAGGGGCCAACGTACTGCCTCCATGGGGTTGAACCAGCCCAGATTAGAAATTGGGCAGGTACAAGATACCTTGCCAATCAGCAGCTGTGGTTGGCTAGTGCACTTCCAAGCTGGGTGAGAGAGGGAGACTCAGGCTCCAAAAAGACCCTGTGCTCCAGTGTCTTCTGAGTACCTTCTTAGCTCCAGAGCCAGAATCCCATTACCTGTGCCTTACTCAAGATAAATAGTCCGAAGTGGAGTTAAGCCTGAGAGCCAGGCCTCCTAACCCCATGCCTTGACCCCTGAACAATGCCCTTATTGTCATCATCATCATCATCATCATCATCATTAGTAGTAGTAATAGTAATAATGATGGTGATCACAGGCTGCTAGGTGGTACATGGACAGCACTGGGCCTGGAGTCAAGAAGATCTGAGATCAAATTCAGGGTCAGACACACTTACTAGCTGGGTGACCCCAGGTGAGCCACTTAACTTCTATGTGCCTCAGTTTCCTCTTCTGTAAAATAGAGATAACAACAACACCTGCCTCCTAGAGTTGTTTTGAGGATGAAGCGAGTTAACGTGTGTGAAGCATTTCTCAAAGCTTAAAGCCCTAGCTGGCTATTGGTGATAATAATGTGAATATTAATAATAATAGCAATCTTTTCTGTACCTCTTCTAAACCTTGCTCTGCTCTTCACAGACATTATCTTACCTGACCTTCCTGGCCACCCTATGGGGAGTCTTAGAAAGATGACAGTGACTTACCCCAGATAACTCAGGGACTAAGTGCTAGAGTCCGGCTTCACACCCGGCTCTGTATAAGTGGGTACTTGAGAGGTGGGCATCTGTCCTCAGGTCCAGGTGAGCCTCTTCAAAGTGCCGATTGTTTCATTCTTTAGCCTGGGATGCTCAGAACCCAGCCCAGGCCGTGGCTCCCAGGAGCCTTTTAATCAGTGTTTACTGATCAACTGGTGATAGATTTCATTCACTGGGCCACCAAATCTTGCCCTAGGAGTGGATGGAAAAAGGCCAGTTAATTTTAGTGTCCCCCAGCTTTCCAATTCTCCTGACAAATGCTGTCAAATCCTTTGCTTCTGGGCTCACATCAAGGGGGCTATCTGGTGGTCCTGTTAGTTTTGAATTTTTAAAGAACCAAAAAGAGCATTTTTCCTTCTTTCATTTCTTTCTCTCTTTTTTCTTTCCCTTCTTTTTTCCTTCCTTTTTTCCTCTTTTTCTTTCCTTTTTTCCTTCTTTTCTTTTTAAATAACTCTTTAAATCTATCATTTTAAAAATTCCACTTATTCACATTCACAAATTCTCAAATCCTTTTGAGGACAAAGCTCACCATGACAATTCCCCCCCCCAAGAGTAATTATTGATGAATTAGTCACAGAGATGGAAAACCCAGGTCAAAATGCAGGCTTCTTCACCATTCACCAATGTGGCCACAATGCCGCCTCAGAGAGCAGGCTTGGAGGGCCTGCCCCGTGAAGAGTTTGTGCCATCATGAATTATTACTGCTCTCTAAGTGAGTGTGTGAGTGTGGGTGCCCACGGGTTTTATATCTTTGGATAGTTAACATTAAAAACTGTCTTGGAAATTGCTTTTTGGCAAAAGTAATCTCCAGGGATTAGTGTAGAATTTAATCACAGTTGGATCTGTCCATTAATGAGCTTCCTTGAGCACGAGACCTAAATGTGTGCCATGTTTACGAGCCAGAAATATTCCAATGGCTCTGCCCTGGCAGCAGAAAAGCCTTAGTCATGTCTCATAAGACTGTGGGAAACACGAAGGAGATGAGGTTGGCCAAGTGTTCTGCAAACCTCAGAGTGCTTTATGCATGGCAGTTCTCTTTGTCATCAATTATCATCGTCAGGTGAGGTCGGAGAGAAAAACAGAAAGAGACAGAGACAAGCCAGAGAGAGAGAGAGAGAAACAGAGAGACACAGACAGAAAAAGAGAGATACAGAGAAATACAGAGAGAGACAGAGACAGAGAATACAGACAGAAAAAGACAGAGACATGTTTTCAGTGGTATAGTGAGCTCCCAATGAGAAAATTTCTCTACCAATAAAAGCTGACAACTCTTTTGTCACTTTTAGCTTTAAATACTTGCCTGGGGGCAGTGAGAATTGTGACATCCAGGGTCACACAGCATGTGCCAGAGGCAGGATTTGAACCCAAGTCTTCCTGCTTCCATCCAGTATGCTACACTGCTATTGTTGTTATTACTACTACCACACCCCACTACCATTGCTACGACCACCACCACCACTATTACTACTTTCATGTATAAAATGGATTAGCTTTATTCTGATTGACCCTACCATATGGAACTGCAAACATTAAGTGGAGATTTCAAAGAGAAAGATTTGGGCAGATTTGGGCTTACTATCAAGAAAAACTTCTTAAGAAGAGAGCTATTCCAAAGTGGAATGGAATGGGCTGCCTGGTTTGGGTTCCTCTCTCTCTCTCTCTCTCTCTCTCTCTCTCTCTCTCACTCACTCTCTCTCACTCTCCCTGTCTCTCTTTGTCTCTGGATGTCTTCGAGAAAAGGCTAAAGGTTCACTTGTTGCCAAGCATGTGTTTTTCGAGGGGATCCCCATTTGGATGAGATCATGGCCTCCTTGGAGTAGTGATTAATCAGCTACCCATCATTTGGGAGAGAGCATGCCACAAGTGCCTTCTTAAATGCTTCCTAATCAACAAGCCTGCAAAGCAGGTGGAAGGATGGTGTGGGATGGGCAGCCCAGGGCAGGGGGAGGGGGAGATGCCCTCAATACTGTGTCATCTGCAAACAGGACCGTCTGTAGGACCTCACCATCTCCCATTTTCCATTTGGATTCTGGCTGCCCGTCCTCTGTTGGTGGCTAGCCCTCTGGGGGCTCCTACTTCTCCCTGCTTTACCCTTTGCATGATATCACTAATAAAGGATCATCAAACAGTACCTTTGCTGTTACATCTTTCAAGAAATCTTGTATGACTTTTTCCTTTAACTATATTTAATATATTTTAGTTTTGCTGGGTCTAGATTTCCCAGCAACCTATCTTATCTTGACTATTCTCATGCTTTGGCATCTTTGCCAGTTTGTTGGGGATGAGGTGAAACTTGGCAGTTATTTGAATTTGCATTATTAGTGATTTTGCAGCATTTTTTCATATGGTTGTTAATACTTTGCCATTCTTTTTCTGAGAACTTTTTGTTCAAATCGCTTGACTAATTTTCTAATAGAGAAAGGCTTTTGGTCTTACACATTTCTGTTAATTGTCTATGTATCTCAGATAACAAATCCTCATCTTGCACAGAGTTTTCCCATTGTCTGTTTTCCTTCTTAGATACACAGTTGTGTTTTGCAAAAGCTTTTCAATTTCACGTAATCAAAGTGTCTCTTTTACCTCTTGTAATTGCCTCTATTCCTTGTTTGGTTAAGATTTCATCTCCTACCCAATGATACAAAAGGTATGTGATCTGCCTCTCTTCTCA
Organism: Phascolarctos cinereus; assembly: GCF_003287225.1. Lineage (NCBI taxonomy): Eukaryota > Metazoa > Chordata > Mammalia > Diprotodontia > Phascolarctidae > Phascolarctos > Phascolarctos cinereus. Next base: position 9,428,834 of record NW_027555736.1, read on the forward strand.
TTTTTATGTAAATTTTTATCATGAGGTCATGTATCAATTTTTAATTTATATAGACTGTAGTGTAAAATGTTAGTCTAAATCCTATTTCTGCTTTCCAGTTTACCCAACAGTTTTCAAATAGAGAATTTTTTCCTGGATAATTCATTTTTTTAGCTTATCTAATACCAGGTTATTGAGATCCAATATTTCTAATTCTCCTTTGTCTAAACTTTTCCATTGATCTATCCTCCTATTTTTAACTGATACCAAATGGCTTTGTTGACTGTTGCTTTATAATATAATTTGAGACCTGAAAGTGCTATTTCTCCTTTTTTCCTTCCTTTCTCTCATGATTTCCCTCAGTAGTCTAGGTATTTTGTTTCCCTAAATGAGTTTTGTCATTATTTTATCTGGATCTATGGAGTATCACATTGGTATTTAATTGGAAAAGCATTAAGTCTTTAAGTTAACTTTCATTGTATTGCCATTCTTATTGTACTGACATGGCCCAACCATGAGCACTGAATTTAAGCATCAGCAATTTAAGTTTTTCTTTATTTCCTTAAGGAGCGTTTTGTAGTTGAATCCAAGCAAGTATGAAGTGTGCTTTGGTAGTCTGACTCCCAAATATTTTGTAGTGTGAACGTTGTAATTATTTGGAATGAGATTTCCCTTTCTGTCATTAATGATTAAATTTTGTTGTTATACGGATGTTCTATTGATTTCGTGGGTTTATTTTGTTTCCTCATCTCGTATGATGTTAACATCTATGGGAGGAAGCTTCATGGCGATACCGACTTCTGCCAATGCAAACGATGATCTTATGGTTAACACACAATCATCCCCTGGACATCTTGTCTTCTCTGTACCTTTCAGACAGTTTTAATGCTATTCAGGTTAAAATGTTAAACAACATTTCTTAAAGGTCTACAGCCAAAAAAATTATACTTTGTTGGGCTGGGGATGCAAAGATGAAAGATAACCTTATTCCTGTCCCTAATGAGCTGACAGTGTAGCTCTGATGCCCTGTGGTCTTTCCTGTTTTCTTATGTTCATAACGGCCCTCTGAGGTTGGAATAAACCGTGGCTGATGATCAGGAGGCGTTATATCATAGGAGAGGCTATAGGAGTTAAGACCGGGGGGCCAGTGTCCCCTCTGCCATTGATTGGAATGTCCAACCTCAATTTTCCTCTGCCTCAGTTGCACTTCTGAAAATACTAATCACAAACTCTCCTCTGCTTGTTTTCCAGAGTTTCTATGGGAATGCTTGAGCCAGGTTCTCAATGAACTTAAAAGTTTCAGTCATTTTTGAAAGTTGCAATAGGTTCTCACATGGGCTCATGTAAAGTGTTCTCACTTTATAGGACAGTTGAATTCTAGTCCTGGCCTGACCTCTACTTCACTGTCCAATAGAATGTAAGTTCTTTGAGGGGCTGTTTCATATCTTTGTATCCTTAGCACATCCAAATATAGTGCCTGGAACACAGTAGGTACATAAAAAATACTTATTCATTGATTGATGATTAATTGTGACCGTAGGTAAACCACCTCTTTTCTCTGGGTTTCAGTTTCCTCCTCTTTAAAATGAGTGTTTGAACCAAGGATACCATACAGTTTTAGTGTTTTCTGATAAACCTATATGTCTGTGCAAATTTGAGTATAACTTGAGCTTTTTGTTCAAAAAAGTATTTCAAATACACCCTGCAAAGCCAAGGTGTCAGAAGCAGGCCTTGAACCCAGGTCTCTTGAGTTCCAATACTGGCCAATCCACTCTATTGCATAGGGATAAGAACTGCACTTGTGGTTCCATTGATATGTGGAACTCCCAGCCCAGAAAACTCCCTCCACCATGCTGGTCAGCACCCACTCTGCCACTTAGAGTCTCGGAGGCGCAGAGGGACTGGCCCAGCATCACAGAGTTCACATGTGTTAGCAGCGGGACAAGAATTCAGTCTTCTTGACTTTGAGGCCAGCTTGCTATCTACCTCAAAGACAAAACAAAAATAGCCCCTGTCCCCAAGGAGCTTCCAATCTGATTTTCCTGAAATAAGGAGCATGCCTTTCTGAGACCCTCAGATGTCATGAGGGAGTTAACGTAGCTCCCATCTGCACCAGGATGCCAGCCAGCATCGACTAGTTGTTTCTGGCCCCATGTAAAAGGGCCATGGTGTTCCTGCCATTAATTGACATCTGTAAAACATTTGATCCATTCATAACTACACGTGGCGGTACCACTGTGCTCTCTATGCCAGGACTCCTAACATCTCTTTTACTTTTATAAAGATAATTACAACTCGAAAGGATCTTTTCATGTTAAGACTTTGCTTTCCTTTCCCTGCTGTAATCAGCTTCATATTTTCCACTGCAAAAGAGTTACTTGTGTGTGTGTGTGTGTGTGTGTGTGTGTGTGTGTGTTGAAAAGAAATGATGCCACAACTTTCCTGGTGAACTGGAGTTGGAAGAGTTTGGGGGGGGGGGGTGGAATTATTTGCTGGCCTTACTTTAGACCAGGTTGGCAAAACTTTGAAGAGGAAACCCTCCCTCCCAACATGTCAGTGGCAGCATACAGAGTAGTGTGTTAGTCATAAGAATAACTTAGTTGGATAAAATAAATTGAGGAAAGGTCACCTTCTCAAAAGGGATAAATAATTCACACCACCCGATGCCTTCTGGGAAGAATATCTTCTATGAGACCCAACCTGCTCTTCTCCCCAAAAACAATTTCCAAGATGCCTTTGGGCTCCTGATGAGGGAACTTTCTCTCTCAATGCACGCTGGCCTCTGCTCTGCCACTTGAAGTCTTAGAGAGTTGCCTGGGTCACCAAGGGGGCGAGCAGCTCGCTCAGAATGCCATAGCCAGGATTTCAGAAGCAAGACTTGAAACTGGGTCTCCCAGGACAATTGCAGCATGCTGCATGGCTTCTCATGAGACCACATAGCTTGAAGGGCTGGCCTTCTAAGGGCCCTCACAGGTAGCTTATTCATTCATTTTGCCCACTTTTTAACCCGTTGTTGGTAGAATCACAGCTTTACAACTAGCAAAGACCTTAAAGGTCATGTAATCTAAGCTCTTCATTTTATATGTGGGGAAACTGAACCTTAAAATGACTATGTCTTATGCACATTCAGATGGGCAAATTCACAGAGGTGAAAACCTCCCTGAAGGTGCCATGTCATCATTCTACCGAATCAAACATTCCTTTTTGGGTAGTCAGTGAACAGGTAAATGTAGTCTTGGCATCTTTTAGTGGATTTTTTATTTATAAAGATATTTGCAATAGATTCGTGTGTGTCTCTGTGTGTGTGTGTGTGTGTGTGTGTGTGTGAAAACCTGTCTATTCTCCTATTTTGATCAAAGAAACCCTCTCTATATATTAGATAGATAGATAGATAGATAGATAGATAGATAGATAGATAGATAGATAGATAGATAGAGATATAGATGTGTGTTGTATGTGTGAGTGAAAACCTGTCTAATCTCCTATTTTGATCAAGGAAACCCTCTCTATATATTAGATAGATAGATATAGATATATATAGGGGTGTTGTGTGTGTGCGTGTGTGTGTGTGTGTGTGTGTGTGTAGCTCATTCTGCCGAATATTTTGTAAAAATGAGTTGGGAGTGATTAATGCCCTTTGTTCATAATAATAATTTTCCCACAATACTAAATTCTGTTGTTTTTTCCACATTTTCTACATCCTTCCCATTCTTAGATCATAAAAACTGACCCTTCAGTTCCCTCAAGATTGTGTTGACTCAAGCGTTGGCTTCTTCTGTGGGGACTTGGTCTATTTCAGCTGTCCTTCCTTCTCCACTTTGTCTAGTGCCATTTATACTTCTTCAGTCAGCATGTCAGAGACAGTGGTGTTGGAATCCAAACTTGGTGATACCAATAACATTGATGTAGAAAATATCTCATTACGGAAATGTTGATAGAATCAATCCATTGTCCATCCATTTCTTGTACCCCTTACAGTTTCATCCTTGAAGGATCATTGGATGATCTGGGTTAATTAAATCTCTTGCCAAGCTTTTTATGGAGTTGTTTTTCCCCTCTGTTGCTTCTGGCTATCATTCTCTTCTGTAAGATTTTGCAAACAAGTTTATGTTCCAAAATGATATTGCCATTGTTCACCATTTCTCTTTGCAAGAAAAGCAAGTGTTTTCTAGCAGAGGTGACTTCCAGGTTCTTTGGGGCTCTTTGTTGTGGCATTTGCTTGATTGTTAGCCTGTGTCAATAATTGTTCTTGTATCCCCATTGTTTAGTGTTTGAATAGGTCGGGTTGAAGTCATTTTAATTACATCCTATGTTGTTTTCTCATCCTTTTCCTTTCTTCAGATTTTGTCTTGATTGTTGACTTTGCTTAACAAGTTATATTCCCACTGTACACAGAAAGATGATTCAGAAATGATTCACACAGCGGCAACCACTCATTTCCTGTCAAGATGTAACCAATTCAATTTTATTCTGATATTATTTGATGCTTGCTGTATCCAGCTCCCCCTGAGTCTTTTCTTTAGGAAAGTCACATGCATATGTATGTATACATATGCATGTATGCATAAGATTTTTGTATGATCTACAAGCCTTTATACTCTGTCTTTTTTAACCTTGAACCATTTTTCTAGCATATTTTTCACTCTCTTATGTCTATCTTTATATTAAAGTCACTGGATTTTAAAGTATATGTTGATTAATCTAGAAGGTCTTACTGAATGTAGAATTTTCATCCCTCCTCATCGTCTGTCAATATTGACACATAAGCCATAATTATGTTTATATCATGGAGTCTCAGCACATGAGAGTTGAAATGGACCTTGAAGACCATCTTGTCCATCTATATCTAAACAAAAATCACTTTTACATTGTCCTCATCATCATACTCCAGCCTTTGCTTGAAGACATCCAATGAGGGGAAGGACTGGGGAGTCCATACTATATGGGATTGGAAGTTTTTCTTTCACTTAAGGGGAAATCTACTTTAATTTCCTCCAGTGACTCCCAGTTCTGCCTTCTGGGGCCAAGCAGAGTATGCCTAATCCCTCCTTGATGAAATGGCCCTTCAAGTACTTGAAGACAGCCATAACATCCCCCCTGAGTTTTCTCTTCTTCAGATTAAACATCTCTAGTTCCTTAATTGATCCCTGTATGACATGAACTCAAAGCCTCCCACCGTTCTGGTCTCCTTCTCTAGACATTCTCCACCTTATACATGTCCTTCATAAAATGTGATATTCCAAACTAAACGCAGTCCTTTGGATGAGGTCAGACTAGAGCAGGCTACAGTGAGAATTCCCCCCTTTTAACCTGGATGTGCTTCCTTTTTTAACAGAGACCAAAATTGCACTAACTTTCTGGGGTGTCATGTCACCATGATCTTTCTGCTTTTGATCATCATGAGCACTTCAAGGCAAGATGACAAAGTGTAACATGTCATGATGGTTTCTGTATTTGGACATATGTTGAAACTAACTTTGCCAAGCTTTTTCTTCACCTCACCAGAGAGAAGCCATGGGCTGTCCCATAACTTACTTCTGGTTTTGTTTTTAGCAGAAATGTCAAGACTGATAGGATTCAGCTGCCCCACTAGACAAGGACCTCACCACGTAGACTAGTAACTGACAAATTAAGGTTTATAGACAGTCTAAAATTGTCTAAAAACCAATTCGTAATTCCCACTGCTCCTGTTTCCACCATTCTGCCACCATTACCACAGAAGTGGCAGGGGGACCTATGGGACTGAGGGCCATTTTGAGGTTTTCTTTATTTCATGGGAAGCCATCAGTCACAGAATCCATCACCATATGGCCAACCTGCTAGTTATGGCCTCTCCATGCTCTTCTTTGCTGGATTTCAGAAAGCAAATATAGTGTATCATGGGGCCTACACTTAAAGCTTCTCTTGCTCATTGGGACCTTCCAGGAAGTAATGAGCCTCCAAGAACCCAGGCTCATCTCCATGACCCGGTACTAGGCATGATACTTGTGCTAGGCCCCGTAGGGCCCACATGGATGTGAAGAATCAAAGAAAATCTTTGTTGGGGATTTCTGAGAAAACCTCAAGAAATTATTTACTTCCATACTTAATAGATTATAACTAAAGTCAAAACCTGTTTTCAAAGACATGAAAAAAGATTCACTACTTTTAAAAAGAGAAGGTGCCAACCTTTACTGAAAGAGGGAGTTTCTTCACCAATGAAATCACAAGTCCAGCCAGTCCCTGTTCCTGTTCCTAGTTTCTAAAAAAGAAAGAGAGACTCTGCTAACATCAAAACACCACTTGGTTAGAATCAATTTAATTATCTAGTGAAAGCAATTTAATTGGCTCAATCCAGACATTATCATAGGAGAAAAATGAAGTGGCAGGGAGGGCTTCTTGTAAACACTTTAAAAAGGGGACATCAATACTAAGTTTGTCCTAATTTCCTCCCAACATAATTAGATATTGTTCCCTGCAGAGCAGAGCACGTTATCTGTCATTCAGGCTGAGTCGGAATACCAAGCTTCTTTGCTGCAGTGCAAAGGGTGAGTGGCCTTGGCTCATCGAGACTTGTTGAGGGCATGGCCCGATGTTTGCCTTCTTCAGAGGCTCCACCAGGTGAAGCTGACCCACAGCAAGCATCGCAGGATGCTTGAGGCACCTCTCTCTAAAGAGAATGGCAGGAGCTTCCATCAAGCATGCATGCCCTCTCTGAACAGCCATGAGGGGCAATGTGGTCTTGGTTTGCCATTTCCTTCTCCAGCTCATTTTACAAATGAGGAAATTGAAGTAAACTGAGTTAAGTGACTTGCCCAGGGTCACACAGCTAGTAAGTGTCTGAGGCCAGATTTGAACTCAGGTCTTCCTGACTCCAAGCCCAGTGCACTCTTCACCACCTGGCTGCCCTACATCTAGATATAGACATTGGGATAGATATGTAGATGAGCTCGATCGTGGATAGATGGGTTAATACTGAGGCTATAGATATGCTTCTAAATCAGAAGTTCTTAACCTAAGGTCTGTGAACTTGATTTTTAAAAATATTTTGCTATTTCAATATAAGTGTTTCCTCTACAGTCATATATATTTTATGCATTTAAAAGCAGGATTCTGAGGAGTCTGTAGGCTTTACCAATGTGTGTGGAGCATAAAAAAGATTAAAAAGCCTTGCTCTAAACTGATAGCTGGATATCAAATTGGTTTAGCCAAATATGTAGATAAATAGACAGTTATAACTGTAGACATGAGGAAAGAGAATGACCCCTGGACTGCCATAATTCCTGCCCTGGGCCCAGAAGAGCTGCCTGGACATGAGTCCTACAGGCTTCCCAACTCGTGACAGAGGGAGGAACATGAAAGATGTCCGGTCACTCCTCTGTCCTCCAGAGGAGAAGACAGACAGGACAGAGAGGGAGGAGGGTGAGCAGAGCTGAGAGGAAGTGGCTGATGTCATGGGTGACAGAAAGGGACAAGAGTGAGGACCCCAAAGACTTAGCGAAAGCGTCCCTTCCTTCTCTCTTCCCTTACCTGCAGCCACATGGCGCCCATCCTGGGCCTGGACAGAGCAGAGACCCCAAGCCTCGATACCTCCCCGTTCTGCACTCTGCCAAGGAAGGGGCCAAACTTGAATCCAAGGGGATCCTGCCCCAACCTCCTCACACCAGTCTGGATGACTCCCTGTGGACCACAAGGGGCTCTTACCCCATTCATAACCAAAAGTCACCCACTCCATCACTGACTCCCTGGGGACCCCCTGGTATGAGCCAGCAAGGAAGGGGGCTGCCCTCCTCATTCAGAGGGCTGTAAAGGGCCATTTTCCAGAGATGGCTGGGTTGAAAAGGCCCCATACTTGTGATGCCTTCCATGATTCTTCACACTACTCCATGTCATCTCTGCCTCCTCTGAAATTCCATTCTTAAACAACCATAGACTTGAGAGGTGGAAGGGATCTGATTGCATTTAGTCCAGCCTGAACAAGATTCCCTAGTGTGCAATACGCTGACAAGCCTTTGTTGGAAGAATTGTAGACAAAGGAGGGCCAGAAGGGAGGGGAGCCTCAATCCCCCCAGGTTTCTCCACCTGCTTTTCAGTAGCTCTAATTCTTAGATTTTTCTCTAAATTCTCTTAGTCTCCCCTCAGCTGCTCCTCTTGGTTGAAGATGGTGCCTCCCAGGATGCTCTCATCTCCTGGATCCCATTGCCATGGCGACTGACTCCACACAATCCCCTCTCCTCCGATTGGAGGTCTGGAGGGTGGAGCAATAAATTCTTCCTGGGCCTCCTTCAGAGGGGGCTCGGATTTTTCCAGCTAACCTCAGCTGCTTGGTGCTAGGGCCAGAGGGGAGAGCTCCCTCTGCTCTCCCCTGTTTTTAGCTTCCTTTTTCATGGTGTCTTCCCCCATCAATTGTAAGCTCCTTGGGGGCAGAAATTGTCTTTGTCTCTCTTCTTTTTATCCCCAGCACTTAGCACAGGGCCCGGCACGTAGTAGGTGCTTAATAAATGTTTGTTGACTATTAAATCATGCCAAAATCATCCTTACAGCAAGTTTCATTCCTTGCTTCTCCTCCTGTTCCTTCCAGCACCAAGAAATCAAGCAGCCAGCATTTATTATGTGCCTGCTCCCTTATGGGAGCTTATGTTCTCTTGGGGAAAGCAGTAGGTTGAGGAACGGGACCCATGACTTCATCAGTGTAGGGAAGTCCCAGGGGAGGGCACACCCTCCACCACTGCAGGTCAGTGCCTTCTCTGCAGTTTAGAGTCTTGGAGAATGTTGTTATAATATACACATGATACAAGTAGAGTCAGTCTGATCTCTCTTCCACTTGAGGGTCTTCCCGTAACCCTTGCCATCCCTCATCAGAGCTGGACATCCTCCCCTCCTAACGGTTTCTGTCCTGTTTTACCTCCATTGTGGTCATTTATGTTCTCCCCAACACAGTTATAAATATAAATTGTAAAAAAGCAGAGATTGCACCTGACCCACCTCTTCCCTTCCCATAATACTTGGCATGTAACAAGTACTAAATTAAAGCTTGCTGAATGAATGATATGAAGTGGTTTTTTGTACTAAAAAATAGGAAACTACTGTGGGCATGTGCTCTCAGGCCAGCAGAATGAGTGGACGGCTGCTGTAAGTGTCCCCAGATCCCTTGGCAACCCACGGCCTGTCCATCAGAGCTGGCTTTCTAAAGTCTTTTCATTCAGTCATCTCATGTGTATTAAGCACTGATCACGTGCCATGGTAAATACAAGGACAAACAAAAAACAGCCCAGCCCTCAGGAAGCTTACAGCCTACTAGGGGAAAGCCAGCTCACAGACTGGAAAACAAAAGAAACAGGAAGCAAATAAAAACTAATTTGGTAGAAGGGGAATCAGTCACTCAAGCAGCTTTATTAAGTGCCTACGATGTGCCAGGCACTGTGCTAAGCATTAGAGATACAGAGAAAGGGAAAGAAACAAACAGTCTTTTCTCTCAAGTTGCTCTCCCATGAATGAGGGAAGCACCAAGTCAACAACTCTGTACAAATGAGATATAGGCAGGATAAGTTGGGGGTGGTCTTGGAGGGAAGGACTTAAGGTGAAGGAAAACCCTTGTAACAAGTGATGTGTACTAAAGCAAAGCAGGCTGTGTCCAAAAGCATCTGTGGCATTCTGCTCTGGGTCTATCCCCTTCCCAACCCCCTGTGTCAGGAAGTGGGTGGCACATTTCATCTGGAATCTTCAACTGTCCCTGCATCGATCAGAGCTCTTCAGTCTTTCACATGTGTATGTCTTTATAATTCTATTATTGCCTAATTTTTTTCCTGGTTCTGCTCGTTTGACCCTGCGTCTGTTCATATAAGTCTTCTTAGGTTTCTCTGTAGCTTTGCCTTTTTATCATTTCTTATAATATAATAGGGTTTCATGACATACATATACCATCTATTCCCCAATAAATAGGTAACCCTTTAGTTTCCAATTCTTTGCCACCATAAAAAGAACTGCTGTAAAAATGTATTTGTGTACATGGGTCCTTTTCTTCCTTCTTTGATATCTTTTGTATAGGCCTGGTGGGCATCGGGTAGCTAGGTGGTACAGTGGATAAAGCGGCAGGCCTGGAGTCAGGAAGACCTGAATTCAAATCCACCCTTGGACACTTACTAGCTGTGTGACCCTGGGCAAGTCATTTAACCCTGTTTGCCTCAGTTCCCTCATCTGTAAAATGAGCTGGAGAAGGAAACAGCAAACCCCTCCAATGTCTTTGCCAGGAAAACCCCGAATGGGGTCAGGAAGAGTCAGAGATGACTGAAATGACTGAACAACAACAGCAACAGCCTGGTGTGGGCATTGCTGGGTCAAAGAGCAGTCGCAGTGTAGTAATGGTTTCAAATTGCTTTCCAGCACGGCTGGGCCAATTCACAGTTCCACCAGCAATGCATTAGTGTGCTTGCTTTCCCTTGGCCCTTCCTACAGCTGTCATTTTCCTTTCTTGTCACCTTGGCCAATCTGATTGGTGTGAAGTAAAATCTCAGAACTGCTTTAATTTGTATTTTTCTAATTATTAGCAGGTTGGAGCATTTTTTGATATGACTTTTTCATATCTTCCTCTAAAAACTACTTGTTTCTATTCTGTGGCTATTTATCAATTGGAGGATGCTTCTTATTCATATAAATTAGAACCCGTTCCTCATGTGTCTTAGAAATCAGATCCTTGTCAGAGAAACTTGCTGCAAAGATTTGTTTTCCCAGTTACCTGCTTCCTTTCTAATTTTGTTTGAGCAGAAATTGCTTAAACTTTAAGAAATCAGAATAGTCCCTTTCATCTTCTTTAATTCTTTCTATCTCTTGTTTTGTCTTGAACTATTCCCATGTCCATCTTTGTGAAAGGTAATTTCTTGCTTCTTCCTCTACTTTAATTTTTTTTTAAGATGTAACCCTTTATTGTGCCATGCATGCATTTAAAGCTTATCTTGTGTGTGTTGTGAGGTGATGGTTTATACCTAGTTTCTGCCAGACCTCATTCCAGTTTTTCCAGCAGTTTGACTCTGTGCCTTTTCATTAGCTGCCCCCCAACCCCTCCTCACTCTGTATTCTGCCTCCTGGCTTCCTTCAAGACTCACCTCAAATCCCACCTTCTTTGGGGGGGGCCTTTTCAGTCCCCCTCCCCCTGCCACTGCATGCCAACATTCAGTTAGTGCCTTCCCTCCTGGATTACCTCTCATTTACTTACATGAACAAACGCTTGTGGGAATACATTTTGTATGTACCTAGTTGTTTGCATGTTGTATCTCTCGCTAAACTATGAGCTCCCCAAGGCATGGACCATGGTTTTTGCCTTTCTTTGTATCCTCAGCACTTAGCCCGGCACCTGGCACACAGTGCATGCTCAGTAAATGATTGTTGATAATGATGATAATGTGGAAGAAGATGATGGTGAGTGTTTAGTGCTTGAGTCAGCTTTCAAGAATGCCCAGAGTTTGGATAGGTGGAGGTGAGAACAGCAGAAGGCCTTAGGGGCAGGTGATGGGTGTGAACACACCTATGTCTCTGATTCTGTAGCTCTGTCAGCTGAGCAGACACAGAGACAAATACATAACTTATTTCAACAAAGGTTTCCCGAGCACCTTTAGTCTGGGAGAGCTGCTGGTTTGGAGACTGGGTAGGCATCTTTAATATTCCAGTCTGTGTTTGCCCCATAGAGACAGATGGGCCCTGTGCCCCCAAGAAGAGACTCATTTACCAAGTAGCAGGAGATTCATAGATGGTTAGCGCACAGAGATGAGAGACAGAATGTTGGGTGTGGAGGGGAACAGTAAAGGGGCAAGTTCCACTGGCACAGAGAGTGTGTTATTAAGCCACATGGAAATCCATAGCTCTAAACTTTCGGACTGGCAGAGCAGTCATGACCCTGAAAACAGCAGCAGCTGGAGAAAACTGCTCAGTCATTCCACGGGCGTCTCGACAGCGCCAGCGTTCACATAGGTTGATAAAGAGGCTTATGATGAAGCCTCCGCCCCCACAAAGAGACGCCCTCTGCATAGTTAATGCTGTTCCCCAATGCAGCTTTCAAGGGCATAGTGACCATGGCTGGCGGCAGGGCAGAAGAGACCCAAACCAGCCCCGACTCAAAGGCTCACGCTGCATGCCGGCAGGAGGGGGCACCAGAAGGTGGTCGTGCTCCTGGCATTTGCCAACCATCAAGCCCAGTTTGAATGTCGACATTAACTGCTTTGTGCTCCCCCAGCAGCATATGAACAAGCTCACCGAGGTCAGTGGCTGAGTCACTTCTATCTTTGTGTGCCCCTCATCCACTGCTTGGCACGTCGCTGACACCAAATGGAACTGAGCAAATGATTGTTTAATCGGCCGCTTGGTTGATTAGAGAGCTGTAGAACAAAGCATTCTGAGAAAGGCATGGCCGAAACTTATTTTTGACCAGAAAATCAAGGAAGGCTTCCTGGTGGAAACAGCATTTGAAGTGGACTTTAAAGATTGGGAAGGACAAAAGAAGTAGGAGAGGGAAACCCTCCAGGGTAGCCTGAGCAAAGACATGGAAGTGGGAGAGCATGGAGCATGTCCAAGGACAAGCAAAGGTGGGCCACACAGGAAGAACCCTGGGCAGAAAGCCGATGACTTCAGTCCCATAGCTCCAGGCCAGCTCTGTCCATTGCACCACCCTGTTCCCTGGGCTGTGATCAGAGTCAGTGGAGAGTGTGTACGTCCACAGTCATAGATCCTTAAGGAATTGACACATGGAAGCATGCCCCTGTTTTATTTAACTTCCTGAAACCAGACCTATGCAGTTAAGAGACCTACCCAGGCTCATTCAGCACCATCTTTTTTTGAGCCCATTCCAAACGTGGCTGGCTAGTTTTGGGGGGTGAACAGTAGACTGAAAGTGAAAGTTCATGCGTCAGGAATTTGAGAAGATTCTTCACTAGACATGCTAATCTATGGCGGCAGAGATCTGTAGCTCCCAGTTACAAGACGCGTCTCATTTTTCATCTAACCCTTCCTTTATGGCTCTGCTTTGAATCTTGTGTCATTAGAATCTCACAGTCTCCACTTCTCAGATAGGCTTGAAATCCAGCTTTTCAGATGAGCCACCCAAGAGATTCGCACTCTAAGCTCTGTTACTGGTACATGCCAGGGGAGCTCATGGTGTGGTACAAGGAGCACTGGCTTGGGGGCCGTGGGACCTGGGTTCATCCTTGGGACTTCAGACAAGTTCCTTCACCTCTCTGGGTCCAAATCTTGCTTCAGACATCTGCTGGTTGTGTGACCTTGGGCAAGACCATCTGCCTCAGTTTCTTCTCTGTAAAATGAGGAAGCTCATTCTACAACATGGCCACTAAGGTCCCTTCCAGCTTTAATCCAAGATCCTATGACCAGATGGTTGCTCGGGTCTCTTCGTGAATCTATAATCTGGCATGTCAGGACATCCTAACACTGGTTTGATGTATGATCTCATCTGTGGGGTATTACCTCCAATGAGACCGATCGTAACATATCTGTGCCTGCCCATGCTATGAGATGCTTACTGAGAGGCAATGTGGTATGATGGGCAGAGCTCTGGCCTTCGAGTTGGGAGGATCCAGCTTCAAATCCCCCCTTAGACACTTACAAGCTTAGCCAGTAACTCTAGCTCTCCCATCCTCAATTTTCTCACTGTATTGATGATATCCATCATCATCACCAGTGTGTGATAGTTCCTGACATATAGTAGGTGCTTAACAAATATTGATCATCATCATGTGCTTAGGACAGTGTCTGACACATAGTAGGTGCTTTGACCTCTCTGAGACTCAGTTTCCTCATCTGTAGAATGGGTATTAAAAAATACTGGTACTGTTTGCTTTGAAGAGTTATTATGGGCAAAGCAGTTTGTAACTTTATAGGGGTATAGAGATGGAAATTATCAGCTTTATGGAAGACGTCCAAGGACAGACACAGTTCTCTAGGAAAATACAGGAGAGAAAGAATCCTGAGAACTAGGTAAGGGCATGATTGGGGAAGTGGAGAGGGTAGCAGCTGGACTGAGCCTTGAGAAGAGAGAAGGATAACTGGATCATATGCAGATCTGACCTGAAAGAATCATCGGAGGTCATAGATTCCTCCTCCTCCATTTCACAGATTAAGAAACTGAGTCTCAGGGAGATTAGGATAGGCCACTGAGTTATGAATGTTTGTTGAAACATGAAACAGATGATGATAAGAAGAAAATACAAGAATATAAGAGAGACGCACCAAAATCTTCCCCAAAGGATCTGAATCTGACTCGTTCTCCTCCCTCTTCTGGCCTCAGACCATGGCCAATTTGGCTGCTCTGTGGCCCAAGGCCTTAGTCATATGCCGCGATCTGAGAATGTCTGGCATCTCTCTTAAAGATGCTCGTGGAGATCTCAGTCTGGAATTTGTCCTGGCAACATTCCACAGAATTTTATTTCTTAGATAATCTCACCATCCCAATGATGACAGCCTCCCTTATCTGTGGAATGGAATTAGCTGTGTTATTTGTTTTGAGGGCGCCCTGATAAAAATGATTGGAAAGGAAATATAAAACACTATAAAATGTGATGTATTGCTCTTCTTTGGAAAAAGCAATAAAGCTGTCTGTTTCCTTTGCTGGAAGAGGAGATTGCTGCACACACAGTGGGCACCCCTTTTAGATTTCAAACATGGTAGTATTTTATTGACAAAGAAATAGTTAACCTTGGGAGGCAGCTCGGGGAGCTGCCAGCACTATTGTGGCTCAATGAAGGGTTGGAGTTCTTGCATGGAAACAGATGCCCTGCTAGCGAGAAGGAGCGCAGGCAGGGAGAAAGCAATCCCTGACATGCCTCTTCCTATTGGCCACCACCTCCACCCTGCAATGGATACATTGTCAAACCTGCTGGCCCTTACCCTGGTGTGCGAATTATTTACCTCTCCATTTTCCTTGTATGCATATTCAGCCATTGGAAAAGCACTAAATTTGGAGCTCAATTATGGACAGATTTGCAGAGCCATATTTCAGTTCTTCCAGTGCTTGCCGGTGAGAAGGGAGCTCTAGTCATCTTAAATATCTGGAGAGGGCTCGAAGGCAGAGAAAAGAGCAGAGCTCTTATGAAATAGGCCCAGATAAATCACTGTTGTCTTAGCTTGCCAGATAAAATCAGACCTCTTCTTCTTCCTCCATGATTAGACAAAAAGTCTGATGATCTAAATCACACCAGTCATAAACCAGATTAGGATGAAATTGGGAAATATTTAGCAAAATAAATAAAAATACAATAAAACATAGATCATGTCAATACGTGGTTTTCTAGGTCAATATGTGGCCTGCGAGGAGCTTTGTATATGGTTTAATGACCCAGGTTTCTATTTGAGTTTCACACTACTTATCTAAGCGATCTTGAAAATCTTTTCTACCTCTAAATCTGTGATCTCATAATCCTATTAAAAAACCTTGGAATCTAAATAGGGGAAATTTGTGTGAAGAATGCCAGGATCTCAGAGCTGAAAGGAACTTAGAGGGCACCTGATCCACCTGTATCTGAACAAGCTACATCATGGATGGTTTGATGGATGGATGGATAAAATGGATGGATGGATGGATGGATGGATGGATGGATGGATGGATGGATGGATAGATGGATGGATGGATGGATGGATGGATGGATGGATGGATGGATGGATGGATGGATGGATGGATAAAATGGATGGATGGATGGATGGATGGATGGAATGAATGAATGAAAGAAAGAAAAAATATTAAGTACTTACCATATGTGAGGCAATGGCCTGCACTCTGGGAATACAAATACAAAAGTGAGAACAATCTCTGCCCTTAAGAAACATATGTTCTAATAGGGGGATTGAGTTCATAGAGGAGATTGGAGGCTGGAAAGGGAATATTTTGTTATGTAAGGTGACAGGTATGGTGCATAGAGCCAAATGGGGATAGGTTGACTTTTTTTCCAATACCAATGGAGGATTGATTTCTTTATGGTTCCAGAACTATAAATAAAGGAGGGTTTGGAGAAGACAAGGTAAGAAAGGGAGTTGAGACATGAACACTGACTATACAACCTGGAGAGAGGATTTCCATGGAGGAAAATGAAGCATGGCCAGAGCCTGTCTAAATGTATTGTGTCACAAGAGGCTCTCATCCCCAAAGTCAACCAGCCACTGCCTGAAAATCTCCAGTGAAAGGGAACCCACTTCATAGTGTGGGTGAATATATAGGATGTCATAAGTGCAGCTAGGTGGGTTATCACCTAGTGAGATGTCTAGAAGTGGGCATCCCTCCCCCATCTGCATGTTTTGTTTTGATTTTTTTTTAACCCATCAATCAGTAAATGAGCATTCGTTGAGCACCAGCTATGTGTTGGGCATTGGGCTAGGTGCTGAGCAGTCCCTACCCTCAAAGAACTTACATTCTACTGGGGCCTACAACACTTACTGGGTATCTCTGGTGCAGGTGAGGGGGTCATAGGAATTATGAGTGGAGACATCAGAGGCTAGATCTCATGCCCTTTCCAGGAGTAATGTTGATATTGATTTGATTATTATTCAGGACAGAGAATAATATGCCTAGACTGGCTGGGCCTGGTGGCATGGTGTAGTGGTGAGAGCTCTATGCTCAGAGTCCAAAGGTTTGAATCCTTCCTTATACACTTATTAGCTGTATGACCCTGGATCAGTCACTAAACCTTTATGGCCCTCAGTTTTTTTTTCTCTTTGAGATGAAGGGTTTAAACTCAATGAACTCCAAGGTTCTTTCTGTTTCTAAAGCTTCAAGCCTATTTTCCTGTGCTGTGGGGCTGGCCAGACAGAGAGGCATAACTCCTCAACCTTCCAGTCCAGGCCTTTCTGCCCCAGAGTGATTCCCAAACCGAGGTTGGGTTAGCCCCCATCAGTAAGTGACAGATACACTCAGCATCTTCTCTGTCTGCAATTTCCATTCATCTAAAACTTGAGATTCAAAGAATTGGGCCAACCAGAATTCTGGGTCTGGGCTTCTCTTCAACAGAATTTAACAGAGCCAAGAACCCAAGTAAATGTAGGACAGTTAAAGAACCCAGTTATGCCATTAACAAATAGATTGACAAAGAGATCTCACAGTGAGGTCTAGAGACCCTTTCAAGGGGTTCTCAAAGTGAAAACTATCTTCTTGATAATACAAAGACATTTTAATTTTTGATACAGTAAATAGTGAAAGATGTAACTCATGTAAGCAAAAGTTCTTTGTAGGTTCTAAATCATTTTTGACAGCATAAAGGGGCCCTAAGAGCAAAAAGTTTGAGAACTGCTGACGTAGAGATGGATAGAGGGATAGATGGATAGGCACATAGATCCATTAATACACAAAAAGAACATTTAGTTAGCACTTACTATGTGTTAAGTGGCAGGGGTGAGGAGCTTCAAGTTTGGATTCAGTCGAAGGGCCGCACTTGAGGACCTAGAAGGCCACACATGGCCTCGAGGTCATAGGTTCCCCGCCCGTCAGCTAGAGTGATATGCCCAAGCAAGACGGAGCCTCCCTGGCACCAGTGCATGCTTCAAAAGTGGATGTTGATTGATTCGTTGGCGAGGAACAGCAGGTAGCTCTGTCCCTATTCTCGCCAACCCAGGGCATGAGTCCACAGGTTTTTCTTTGGCCTTTCCTGGCTCTTTTTTACGCTCAGCATCAGGCTTGATTTCCAGCCTAAGCCCCAGAACCGTGAAGCCTCATCCCTCCACAAGCTTGCACATTCTTATCGATGAGGTAGCTGGCTTCTCAGAAACCCCATAAATGATGAGCCCAGTTCTGAAAAGCTCACACTGATCCCAGACACTCTCCCTGGCTGCCTCCCTCCAACAAGAGAAGCACATGTCTGAAGACAATTCCCAGGGATTTTTGCAAGGCAGATAACTCCAGAATTTTCCTGTCAAGCTTGATAAATTGGCTTAGGATGATTCACCCTAAGAACAGAGCAGTGAAATTCACAATAGGACTCTTTACACGAAAGGCATTTTCTGCCTGCAGATTTGTCCAAGTAAAAGCAACCTCTAATCACATTTGGCTTGGCAGGTTCGCGACTGCTAAAATATTAAGCCGTGACAGCCTGGATGGTAGGCAGCCATCAGTGGGTACATACTGTTTTTCTGAATTACCCTGTCATCTGTTCCATTGTCCTCTTTGGGCCCAATTGCTAAATCTGCCCTTCTGGTCATTTCTGCCCATTCCACTTTAGCTGGAGAGGCAAGTGTATTTAAGAGAGGAGGCACAGAAGCCAGGGCAGTTGAGTCAGGACTTCTGAAATCAATATTCTCTGCTCACCATTTGGGAAGCCACTTTCCTCAGCAAGGATGGGTGGAGGAAAACATCACACAGTACCAGTGGGCTTTGTTCTTTCCTTCTGAATGCTTTCCTACATTACATTTCAGGGAATTATTGAGCTATTATTGCTTTGTGTCAGCTTAACTTACTACAGGCCTGACACATCGAAGGTTGTTTATTAAGAGTATAAAAAGGTGCCTTGTAAGGAACAGGCTGGTCTTCTGAAACCATTAACTGCAAAACTTTACAAGGGAGAACTTTCATGTCATGGGTAGCTACATGGCGTAAGTCCCTATTCTCTCTCTCTCTCCCCTTCTCTCCTTCTCTGTCTCTGTTTCTCTGTGTCTCTCTCCTCCCTCCTCCCTCATCCCTTTCTCCCTGACCCCTCTCTCTCCCTCCTTCTCTTCCTCTCTGTCTCCGTCTCTCTATCTTTCTCTCCCCTCCCTCCTTCCTCCCTCCTCCCTCTCTCTCTATTTTATGATTACTCTAGGGAATAAAGCTATGAAACGAGAAATGGAAACAGGCTGGAGATGCCTGAGTGGGAGGGTCATATTTGCAGCTTCTGAAGCAGGCTGGAATGGACATACCTGACAGATGATCATCAAGAAGATTTCGTGGACCTTTGACTTTAAGCTCTCTCTGTTCCAGCCTCCTCTCTTAACAGAAAAGGAAGCTAAAGCCCCACCAGAGGATCATAGGCTTGAGTTAGAAACATCCTTAAAGGGCATCTGGTTGCCTCCTTTGGGGAGACAGAATTGCCTCTGGGTTTGGGCTTGGGCTGAGGGTTGGCTCCGTGTTGCTGTCGTTTTGAGTGTGGCAGGTGTATTACAGCCCTACTGTGTTCCTGGCACATGGGTGATGGAGGGGAACAGAAGAAGAGGGATAATCCAATGCCGAAAGCACTGAAGTGCCTGCTATGTCAGGGGCTGGAGATGGAGAGGAAAATATTAAATGGCACTTGCCCTCAAGAAGCTTCCATTCTAAAGGACACGGCCCTTATTTTCTTTTTTTATTATTATTAATTTATTTATTTTTAGTTTTCAACATTCACTTTTGTAAGTTTTGGGGTTCTAAATTTCCTCCCTCCTCCCCAAGATGGCATGCAATCTGATATGGCCTATACATGTACAATCATATTAAAAATATTTCCACGTTGGTCTTGATGTGAAAGAAGAATCAGAACTAAAGGGGAAAACCATGAGAAAGAAAAAATGAAAACAAAAAAGGTGAAAATAGTATGCTTTGATCTACATTCAGACTCCATAGTTCGTTCTCTGGAGGTGGATAGCATTTTCCATCATGACTTTTTTTGGAATTGTCCCAGATCATTGCATTGCTGAGAAGAGCTAAGTCTATCAAAGTCGGTCATCACACAGTGTTGCTGTTACTGTGTACAGTGTTCTCCTGGTTCTGCTTACTTCACTCAGCATCAGTTGATATAAGTCTTTCCAGGTTTTTCTGAAATCCACCTTCTCCTCATTTCTTATGGAACAATAGTATTCCATTACATTCATATACCACAACTTGTTCAGCCATTCCACAACTGATGGGCATCCCCTCAGTGTCCAATTCTTTGTCACCACAAAAGAGCTGCTATAAATATTTTTGAACACGTGGGTCTTTTTTTCCTTTTCTGTGATCTCTTTGGAATACAGACTTAGTAGTGGTATTGCTGCATCAAAGTGTATGCACAGTTTTATACAATGCCCTTCTTTTCTTTTTTTCTTTTTTTTACATTTTTTTAAATTTTATAAATTCCTTTTGATTTATCAACAATCACTTCTATATGCTTTTGAGTTGAAAATTTTTCTCCCCCTTCTTCCCCCATCCCACTCCCCAAGATGGCACAATCTGATATACGCTTTACATTTACGTACCCATGAAACATATTTTCACATTAGTGAAGTTGTAAGTAAAAATTAAAACCAATAGGAGGAACCATCAGAAAGAAACTCAACAGAAGGTAAAAATAAGTGATAGCGATTCGACTTCCATAGTTCTTTCTTTGGATGTGGACAGCATTTTCCATCCCAAGGCCTCTGGAGATGTCTTAGATCCTTGTAATGCTGAGAAGGGTTCAGTTTAATAATATTAGTCATCGCATAACGTGGCTGTTATTGTGTACAAAGTCCTCTAGGTTCTGCTCACTTCACTCAGCATCAGACCATATAAGTCTTTCCAGGTTTTTCTGAAGTCAGCCTGTTCATCATTTCTTATAGCACAATAGTATTCCATTACATTCATATACCACAACTTGCTCAGCCATTCCCCAATGGATGGGCATCCTCTCAATTTCCAATTCTTTGCCACCACAAAAAGAGCTGCTATGAATATTTTTGTACATGTGGGTCCTTTTCCCATTTGTTTGATCTCTTTGGGATATAGCCCTAGAAGTGCTATTGCTGGATCAAAGGGTATGCACATTTTTGTAGCCCTTTGGGCATAGTTCCAAATTGTTCTCCAAAATGGTTGGATCATTTCACAACTCCACCAACAATGTATTAGTGTTCCAATTTTCCCACATCTTCTCCAACATTTGTCATTTTCCTGTTTTGTCATGTTGGCCAATCTGCTAGGTGTGATGTGGTATTTCTCAGAGTTGTTTTGATTTGCATTTCTCTAATCAATAATGATTTAGAGCAATGCCCTTCTTTTCAAGAAGCTTATATGCTTGTTAGCATTTAGAGAGATGGTCAAGAAATAAAGAACAACATAAAAGTAGATAATAAACACATTATAATGTGACAGACCTTTATAGAAGCCTGAGAGCCGCCCCTCAAAGTCCATAAGAGCTGGGTTCCAGCCTATCTCTGACATATCCTGGCTGTTTGACCTTGGGCAAAACACTTAACCTCTCTGTGCCCCAAGTTAACTCTCTAAGGCTGTATATTGCTCTGCATGGATGGGAGTCCTCATTAGGACCTTCGTACACTGATGAAGCCCCAAGCACAGTTTTTTAAAGTATTTACCCTCCATCTGTGCCAGCTTAGCAAAGACTTCTGTTTCTCCCACCATCATAGCTTTGCAGTCCTTGAACATGGTGAGAAAAGCCCCCGCTTTGATTCCTACCATGGGTAGACTTCTGGGAAGGCAACAGAGTGAGAGCTCATTAGGGAGCCAGCCACCTCCCCCTAAACAAGCTACATTTCCAAAAATCCTCAGACGGACATTGAAAACCACCAGCAATCACAGGGAAATGAGAGAAATCCAAACAATGGCCAAACAATATATTTTGCAATCTCAGAATCAGAGACAAAGCATCAGAAGAAAGATTGACCATCGTACCATCAATAGTGGTGAGAGAAAGAAAACAAGCAATTTCTCAAGACCCAATAAAATGGGTGATGAGCATCCCAGAAGAATGAAAAGAAGAAATGAAATCAGGCAAAATAGTCATATGAGAGAAAACAGGGAAGAAACTGGTTGTACCTGTGGACTCTGGAGACAAGACAAATGAAATTGGGTCACTTAGGACACTGTTGAGATCTCAGACCCTGCTGACGTGTTCATGGTAGTGACTTTGTCATCCAGCAAGCAGCACACAGTAATTAGGCACCTACTGTGTGCTAAGCCCTTTGCTTCTTTCTGCCCTTAGATCACAGAGGTAGCACTATGGATGTCTAGTCCATTTACTGATTCCTTACAAGTTAAGGCAAAAGACTCACCCCAAGTTGGGTCAGGGAAGTGAGTCACGGTTGAGTCTGAGTTTCTGGAGAGATGGAGGTGGTCAGAGGGTGGAGTAATACAAGGTCATTTGGAGGAGGGAAGAAGTAATAGTGGGGATCAGAGTCAGGAAAGTCCTCCTGCAAAACGTGGTCAACTTTTGAGATCCGGGAAGCCAACATGAGGAGGGAGGGCATTTCAAGCATGGAAGACAGCCTATGCAAAGTCACTGAGGTGAGAAATGGAGCGCCAAGTATGAGGAAGAGTATGGAAGCTAGTTATGTTCGACCATAGAGTGTGACAAGGGGAGTGATGTTTATAATAGCTGTTTATAATAGCGTTAGAAAGGCAAGACAGGGTCAGGTTGAGAGGGCTGCCAACAGCCTCTGCAGCAGCCAGGAAATCTTCACAATGCCTTATGGTCCCACTTGGAGGATGTCAGACTCCTTCACTGAATCCAGACAAGTGTTCGTGAACCTAACGGAGCTTTGTTGTTCAGTGGTTTCACCCGTGTTCAACTCTCTATGACCCCATTTGGAGTTTTCTTGGCACAGATGTTACAGTGGTTTGCCATTTCCTTCTCTAGCTCATTTTGCAGATGAGGAAACTGAGGCAAATGGAAGTGACTTGCCCAGGGTCACACGGCTAGTAAGTGTCTGAGGCTGGTTGTGAATTCAGGTCTTCCTGACTCCAGGCCTGATGCTCTATCCACTGTGCCACCCTCTATTTGTAAATGCTGGAGGAAAGAGCAGGGACTGTCTTGCTTTTTCCATCTGTATTCTTCCATTGCTTGGCACATAATGCTTAACAATTTCATTCATTCATTCATTCATTTATTCATTCATTCATTCATTTGGCAGCTAGGTAGGATGGTGGATACAGTGCTGTTTCTAGAGTCAGGAAGATCTGAGTTCAAATCCAACCTCAGACACTTATTAGCTGTGTGACCATGGGTGACTCATTTAATCTCTGTTAGCCTCAGTTTCTTCATCTGTAAAATAGGGATCCCTCCCAGGGTTGTTGTGGGAACCAAATGAGATAATAATTGTAAAGAGTTTAGCACCGTGCCTGGCACATGGTAAACACTATCGAAATGTTAGCTGCTGCTATTATCAGCAGCAGCAGCAGCATTCATTTTTTGTGTTCCCCAGTGGATTATAAGGTCCTTGTGGAAAGAGATGTGTCATTGCTGTTTTCATCTCCTCACTGCCCAGAACAATGCCATGTACATTGTTCGTGTTTATTTCAACTCAACAAGCACCTACTGTGTGCCAGGCAAATGATTGTAAAATTGAATGAAATGTTGACCTTATCTATAGGACCGAGTTTCAGGAAGAGACCAGTGACTTTTTCAGAGAGATTCTGATCCTTTAATTCTTTTTTTTTCTTTTTTTTAAATTTTATTAATTTATTTTGATTTATCAACAATCACTTTGGTATGCTTTTGAATTGAAAATCTTTCTCCCCCTTCCTCTCCCCCACCCTCCCCAAGATGGCGCACAATCTGATATATGCTTTACATTTACATACCCATTAAACATATTTTCACATTAGTGAAGTTGTAAGTAAAAATTAAAACCAATAGGAGGAACCATCAGAAAGAAACTCAACAGAAGGTAAAAATAAGTGATAGCGATTCGACTTCCATAGTTCTTTCTTTGGATGTGGACAGCATTTTCCATCCTGAGGCCTCTGGAGATATCTTAGATCCTCGTAATGCTGAGAAGGATTCAGTTTAACAATCTTAGTCATTGCATAACATGCCTGTTATTGGATACAAAGTCCTCTTGGTTCTGCTCACTTCACTCAGCATCAGACCATATAAGTCTTTCCAGGTTTTTCTGAAGTCAGCCTGTTCATCATTTCTTATAGCACAATAGTATTCCATTACATTCATATACCACAACTTGCTCAGCCATTCCCCAATGGATGGGCATCCTCTCAATTTCCAATTCTTTGCCACCACAAAAAGAGCTGCTATGAATATTTTTGTACATGTGGGTCCTTTTCCCATTTGTTTGATCTCTTTGGGATATAGCCCTAGAAGTGCTATTGCTGGATCAAAGGGTATGCACATTTTTGTAGCCCTTTGGGCATAGTTCCAAATTGTTCTCCAAAATGGTTGGATCATTTCACAACTCCACCAACAATGTATTAGTGTTCCAATTTTCCCACATCTTCTCCAATATTTATCATTTTCTTGTTTTGTCCTGTTGGCCAATCTGATAGGTATGATATGGTACCTCGGAGTTGTTTTGATTCGCATTTCTCTAATCAATAACGATTTAGAGCATTTTTTCATATGACTATAGATGGCTTTAATTTCTTCATCTGAAAACTGTCTGTTCATATCCTTTGACCATTTATCAATTGGGGAATGGCTTGTGTTCTTATAAATTTGTCTTAATTCCCTATATATTTTAGAAATGAGGCCTTTATCAGGTAGACTGGTTGTAAAAATTCTTTCCCAATTTTCTACCTTCCTTCTAATCTTAGTTGCATTGGCTTTGTTTGTGCAAAAACTTTTCAATTTAATGTAATCAAAATGATCCATTTTGCTTTTCATAATGTTCTCCGTCTCCTGTTTGGTCATGAATTCTTCTGTTCTCCATAGATCTGATAGGTAAACTATTCCTTGTTCTCCCAGTTTACTTATGGTATCAGCCTTTATATCTATGTCATGAACCCATTTTGACTTTATTTGGTATATGGTGTGAGATTTGGGTCTATGCCTAGTTTCTGCTGTACTCTTTTCCAGTTTTCCCAACAGTTTTTTTCAAATAGTGGGCTCTTATCCCAGAAGCTGGAGTCTTTGGGTTTATCAAATAATAGATTACTATAGTCATTGACTACTGTGTCTTGCATATTTAACCTATTCCACTGATCCACCACTCTATTTCTTAGCCAGTACCAAGCAGTTTTGATGATTGCTGCTTTATAATACAATTTAAGATCTGGAATTGCTAGGCCACCTTCCCCTGCATTTCTTTTCATTAGTTCCTTTGATATTCTGGACCTTTTGTTTTTCCAAATGAATCTTGTTATTATTTTTTCTAACTCTATAAAATAATTTCTTGGTAGTTTGATTGGTATGGCACTGAATAAGTAAATTAGCTTAGGTAGGATTGTCATTTTTATTATATTAGCTTGGCCTACCCATGAGCAACTGATGTTTTTCCAATTATTTAGATCTGATTTTATTTGTGTGAAAAGTGTTTTGTAATTGTGTTCATAGAGTTCCTGGGTTTGTTTCAGGAGGTAGACTCCTAAATATTTTATAATGTCTACAGTAAGTTTAAATGGAATTTCTCTTTCTATCTCTTGCTGTTGGGCTTTGTTGGTAATATATAGAAATGCTGATGATGTGGGTTTATTTTATAGCCTGCAACTTTGCTAAAGTTGTTTATTATTTCAAGTAGTTTTTTACTTGATTCTCTAGGATTCTCTAAGTATATCATCATGTCATCTGCAAAGAGTGATAGCTTTGTTTCTTCTTTGCCTATTCTAATGCCTTCAATTTCTTTTTCTTCTCTTATTGCTAAAGCTAAGGTTTCCAGTACAATATTGAATAACAGTGGTGATAATGGACATCCTTGTTTCACCCCCGATCTTATTGGAAATGCTTCTAGCCTGTCCCCATTACATATAATGCTTGCTGAAGGTTTTAGATAGATGCTATTTATTATTTTAAGGAAGACTCCATTTATACCTATGCTTTCTAGTGTTTTTAATAGGAATGGGTGTTGTATTTTATCAAAAGCTTTTTCTGCATCTATTGAGAGGATCATGTGGTTTCTGTTGGTTTTGTGTTGATATGCTCAATGATGCTGATAGTTTTCCTAATATTGAACCAACCCTGCATTCCTGGTATAAATCCTACCTGGTCATAGTGTATTATTCTTGTGATAAGTTGCTGCAATCTATTTGCTAGTATTTTGTTTAAAATTTTTGCATCTATATTCATTAGAGAAATTGGTCTATAATTTTCTTTCTCTATTTTGACTCTTCCTGGTTTAGGTATCAACACCATATTTGTATCATAAAAAGAATTTGGTAAGACTCCTTCTTCACCTATTTTCCCAAATAGTCTATATAGTATTGGAATTAATTGTTCTTTAAATGTTTGATAGAATTCACATGTAAATCCATCTGGCCCTGGAGATTTTTTCCTAGGGAGTTCATCAATGGCTTGTTCAATTTCTTTTTCTGAGATGGGGTTATTTAAGTATTTTACTTCCTCTTCGTTAATCTGGGCAATTTATATTTTTGTAAATATGTATCCATTTCACTAAGATTGTCAAATTTGTTGGCATATAGTTGGGCAAAATAATTCCTAATTATTGTTTTAATTTCCTCTTCCTTGGTGGTAGCTTCACCCTTTTCATTCTTGATACTAGTAATTTGGTTTTCTTCTTTCTTTTTTTAATTAAATTAACCAAAGGTTATCTATTTTATTGGTTTTTTCATAAAACCAGCTCTTAGTTTTATTTATTAGTTCAATAGTTTTCTTAATTTCAATTTTATTAATTTTTCCTTTGGTTTTCAATATTTCTAATTTGGTGTTTAGTTGAGGATTTTTAATTTGTTCTTTTTCTAGTTTTTTTAGTTGTATGCCCAATTCATTAATCTCCTCTTTTTCTATTTTATTTATGTAAGCATTTAGAGATATAAAACTTCCCCTAAGAACTGCTTTTGCTGCATCCCATAGGTTTTGGTATGTTGTCTCATTATTGTCATTCTCTTGAATGAAATTATTGATTGTTTCTATGATTTGTTGTTTGACCCAATCATTTTTTAGGATTAGATTATTTAGTTTCCAATTATTTTTTAGTCTATCTTTCCATGGCCCTTTATTACATATAATTTTTATTGCATCATGATCTGAAAAGGATGCATTTAATATTTCTGCCTTTCTGCATTGGATTGTGAGGTTTTTATGCCCTAGTACATGGTCAATTTTTGTGTATGTGCCATGTACTGCGAGAAAAAAGTATATTCCTTTCTATCCCCATTCAGTTTTCTCCAGAGGTCTATTACCTAACTTTTCTAATGTTCTATTCACCTCCTTAACTTCTTTCTTGTTTATTTTGTGGTTAGACTTATCTAGTGCCGAGAGGGGGAGGTTCAGGTCCCCCACTAGTATAGTTTTGCTGTCTATTTCTTCCTGTAACTCCCTGAACTTCTCCTGTAAGAATTTGGATGCTATACCATTTGGTGCATATATGTTTAGTAATGATATTACTTCATTGTCTATGGTGCCTTTTAGCAGGATGTAGTTTCCTTCCTTATCTCTTTTGATTAGATCTATTTTTGCTTTTGCTTTGTCTGAGATCAGGATTGCTACCCTGCTTTTTTACTTCAGCTGAGCATAATATATTCTGCTCCAGCCTTTTACCTTTACCCTGTATGTGTCACTCTTTTTCAAATGTGTTTCCTGTAAACAACATATTGTAGGATTATGGTTTTTAATCCATTCTGCAATCCATTTCTTTTTTATGGGAGAGTTCATCCCATTCACATTCACAGTTATGATTACTATCTGTGTCTTTTTCTCCATCCTTTTCCCCCATTTATGCTTTTCTTTCTCCTTTTTCCTTCCCCCCTTCACTAGTGTTTTGCTTTTGACCACTGCCTCCTGCAGTCCTTCCCCCTTTTATTATCCCTTTCCCTTTTCTTCCCCTTTACTCTTACTGCTTCTTCCCTCCCTTCTTTCCTCCCCTTTTCTTTCCCCTTTTCCCTCCTACTGACTATAGGGCAAGTTAGATTTTTGTACCTAACTGATTATGTTATATGCCCTTCTTGAGCCAAATCTGATGACAGTAAGGTTCAAACAATGCTCCCCCCCTCCTTTCTTTCCCTCTGCTGTAATAGGATTTTGTGTCTTTTCCTGTAATGTAATTTACCCTTGTCTTCCTCCTCCTTTCTCAGTACATTTTCTAAGATCAGATTGATCCACTTATTTGTGATCCTTTAAATCTTAACATAAAATAGTTTACCCTTCGCCAAGTTACAGGGCAAGAGAGTCTCAGAATTCACTCCAACGCAACCGTTTCTGATTGACCAACAGTAACTCCATTTCTCCTCCCTTTCCTTTGACACTGGCTGGACCAGTTATTTGCATCCTGAGAGCATCCCCTTCTGGCTCTCTTTGAGTGCCCTTACCATTGGCCATTGACTTTGAGGGAGGTATGCCTATACTAAGATTTCTTGGCTCCTTCATCCTCCTCTCCCTCAGGTCCCATGGTTCCCTCTTTAGTTGGACTTTGTACTTTGAGAATGTGGAAGCTGCTTTTTCTGTTTGTTTTCATGTTTGCCAGTTCCAGAAGGAATGTCCTGCAAAGGCAGGACATGGAATGCATTCAAAACAGCAAGTTAAACAACAGATATCAATGAAAATTGGGAAAAGAAAGAAAGCACCTACTATATGTGTGCCAGCTAGAA
The DNA here is from genome assembly GCF_003287225.1 of Phascolarctos cinereus. Taxonomy (NCBI): domain Eukaryota; kingdom Metazoa; phylum Chordata; class Mammalia; order Diprotodontia; family Phascolarctidae; genus Phascolarctos; species Phascolarctos cinereus. The sequence goes on from NW_027555736.1 coordinate 9,457,182, forward strand.
TATGCTAAGTGCATGAGAGATGGAGACTGAGGGGGACAGCACTGGAGGAGAGAGAGCTTCCTTCCCTTTAAGAAGGTCAGGAAAGACTTCAGGAGAGAGATGGACCAGAGCTGGGCCTCAAGAGACACGGGGTGGAGCCCGCTCCAATCACAGGAGAGGGGTACATTAACAACAATAACAACCATCAGTATCAATAGTAGTGTGTCGTTTATGTAGCACTTCAAGGCCTGCAAAGCTCTTGACAAATATGATCTCATTTGATCCTTGCAACAGCCCTGTGATGGCAAGTGCTGTGATTGTCCCCACCCCCTAGATGAGGAAGTTAAGTGACCTGCCCAGGGTCACACAGCAAGGGAGTGTCTAAGAAGGAACTTAGGCCGGGGACAGATGGCATTGGGGAGTGGAGCGGTCAGTTGGGCTGGAACACTACAATGAGAGAGCTAAAGGACAGGGCTGGTGTGAGATGAGGCTGGGAAGGGAGGCGGGGAGCCACCATCTAGAAACCCTGAATGCCGGGAGAGGAGTTCATGCGCCACATCCCCACGGGCTCACCCAGCTCTGACTTTGTATGTCTCTGGCTCACGCTCCAAGAGGAGCGCCTGGCCTGGTCTGGGTTTAAAAGGTACTCATTTATCTGTGTGTCTGCAGATTGAAACGAGGCCCCATGTCAATAACCTGTGTTGGGCGGGTAGGGCTCACTCGCCATCTGACCGGAAGCTGCCGTGCTGTGGGGTCTCCTGCCGGAACCGGGGGGTGATGGCGGCCGTGGCTCCCTGGCATCAGTTAGGCCCAGCGGGTCACCTTTGATGGACTGGATGACTGGAGTCCGGCTCTCGCACTGTCTGGAAGTGTCTCGGTGGAGAAGGGAAGCCTTGGCATACGCTAGAGAACAATACTGGGTTTTCTTGCTAAGTAGCAGGCCTCCTTCATTTCCAGGCACGGTTCCCTCTGGTAACTTTCCTCCGCTGCCCGCTGTGGGAAATGTCGGCTTTAAAATAGGAGCCGGTGCTGGGGGGGCGGGCCAGCCCCCTGCCTCGATTGTTAGGGGTGCGCGGTTTGGTTCAAAGCCCCACCCAGGAAGCACCCACGCGCTCCGCTTTGGGGTCATTCTCCACTCATGTCTCTCCCTAGTCCCTCATACAGAGTCAGACGTGGCCCATTCCAGATCTCATCGGTTCTCTGCCCACAGCATCGCCCTCCTCCCTTCCATCGCTCCACACCAAAGGCGCCACCTCACCTGCGCTGGTGTGGCCCGCTCCCGATTGCTCTGCCTTCCCCTCCCTCGGTCGATTCCCCGCAGAACTGCTGAAGTCGCCGTCCTAAATGTCGATCTCCCCACATCATTCCTCTGCCCAAGAAGCTTCAGTGGCTCCCGATTGCCTCTCAGACAGAGTCCGTGGCTGGCCATTTTAAGTCCTTCACTCTCTGGTCCCAATGTGTCTTTTCAGAAGGACCTTTCTTTACTCCTTTACATGGTCTATATTCCCTCCAACGGCCCCGTCCACAAACGCGGCACTCTGTCTTCGCTCTGGGGCCTTTGGACAGGTTTTGTGTGGGCCGGGAATGGTCTCCCCAGAGCCCTAGGCTTGTTCTCAGGATCCCTCACTCCCTTAAAGGCTCAGTTTAGGCACCTCCCCCCCCCAAGGCTTTTCTTTTCCTGGTCCCCCGGTGAGGACGCCTCCCCACAGGAAGGACTTCTACTGCTCCTCTGCGGACACATGGTTCCCCTTCACTGTTGTGGAGTGGAAGCTTCTTGAGGACAAATCCTGTTCCTCTTTTGTCTTTTTGTTCTCAGTGTGTCCGGCTTAGTAGGAGCGTTAGAACCACTTGTTGAAGTGAAGTGAGTCACATGTTTGAGCCAGGTTAGAGGTGGGCCCTTTGATCAGTGAGCTGTGGGGTCAGGGGGCTACCCTTGACCACCCACTGAGTACTTGACCCTAAACAGAGTTGGAAAAAGGAAGAGTCTGGGGCCCCAGGACACTGAGAAGCCGGAGGACAATCAGGATGAGGAAGGGCCTTGACCCCACTTCAAGGAAGACTGGCTGATGGGGATGCCCCAGGGGCGCCAGATAGCCCACTTCAAGGACTTAAAAGCCTGGGACTCAGAGCAGGGTTTAGCCCCAGAGGCAGGCCTAGGAGCAATGGGGGAAGGGATGAGGCTTCAGAGAGACAGGATTAGGCTCTAGGTCAGGAAAAGCTCCCCAACAGTGAGAGTTCCTGCCCAGGAGGATGGGCTGCCTGGAGAGGTGGGGGTGACGAAAATACCCAAGTCAGAGACTAGATAGAAGAGATTCTGGGGCGGATCTGGACTGGACCAGATGCCTCTGAGAGGTAGGTCCCATCCACCTCCCAGATGCTGGGATTGACTTATTTTCTCTTCCTCTTTTCCAAAATGTACATTGGCACACGCTCAAAACTGTAAGGGAATGGCAAGCTTAGATTTCAAGTAAATAATTAGAATAATAATAGCATTTCCCATGTGCTTTGTAAGTATTATCTCATTAATCTTCCCAGCAGTCCTGGGAGATAGGTGCTATTACTCTCTCCATTTTACAGGTGAGGAATGGGCGCAATCAGAGGTCAAGTGACTTGACCAGGGTCACACAGACAGTAAGTGGCCGAGGCAGAGTTTAACCTCAGGTCTTTCTGACCCCCAGCTCTAGGACTCTATCCACTGCCCCACTTACTTGTCTTAATTATAATTCTTTCTATTCTCCTCTCAAACTCTATCAATTTGTTCGACCGGGTGGCGGGGAAATAAAATCCATTCCTTCTCTGGCATTGTATATGAATGAGTAAATGAAAAAACATTTATTAAACACTTACTATGTGCAAAGCATCGGGTTAATTGCTAGGGAAACAAATAGGACAAGGGAGATAGCTCCTGCCATCAAGAGTTTCCATTCCGGTTGGGCAGACTCTCTGTAGTTTCTCTTCTCCACCGCCTGACCCCCAGTTCTTTAGCCAGTTACAGGCAGCATGGTGGAGGGGATGAGAGGTGGCTTCAAAGCCAGAAAGACCTGGGTTCAGGTCCTACCAATGATACATGTGCCTTGGGTAAGTCACTTAATTCCTTGAGACCAAATGGCAGAGAAAGTGCCCACCTGCACTGGGAGAGGGATTCCCTTCACCCAGGAGTTCCCTAGACCACCGAAATCATGGGGCCTAGGCCTCTCCCTAGTCAGACCATTGTTTCAGCACTGGGGAGACCTCAAGGTGCAGCTGTTTGCAAACACCAGCTTGCCCTTCCGTGGGGCTTTATGACTTCCAAAAGCGCTTTCCTTATAAGGACCTAGTAGAGCAGGAGACAACGGCGTGGCATCCTTACTTTATAGCTGGAGAAACTGAGGCTGAGGAAGTTGAGTGCCCAGCTCGCTGAGGATGGGTCTCCTTCCTCCGGAGGAAGAGCCCTTTCCTTTCCGTACCCCAGACTCCAAAGCTTGGGCTGGTCTGTTTGGCAGTGGGAGTGCCTCCCGTCACCTGGTGCTGCTATGGCCAGGCCGGCAGGATGGACCGGGCCGTGCCCAGGGAACCCACTGGCCTCTGTTTTTTTCTTCCTCTTCTTTTCCCCAGTTATCCATTCCCCGTGACGTTCAGCAGCTGCAGTCAGAGGGACCTGGAGTCTAGCCTGGAGAAAGGGATGGGCATGTGCCTCTTTAACCTGCCTGACGTCAAGGAATCCTTTGGGGGCCGGAAGTGCGGCAACGGCTATGTGGAGGAAGCCGAGGAGTGTGACTGTGGGGAACCAGACGTAAGCCTACCGTCGCCTGGCTCCATCCGACCAGGAGCAGAGCTGGCTGGGGTGACAGGCAGGGAGGCCTGGCTTTGAGTCTCAGGCTGGGGGCCAGACAAGCACTTCACCTCTCGGGCTCCGGCCAGTGCCAGAGCACCAGGGGTAGGGTTGGTGATGCTCTGAGCTGATGGAGGGCCCAGCCTCCCTGGGAGTTCCTCATACCAAGGAAATCCCAATAGCAGAATCCAGTATGTCAGGCACTGTGCTTGTTTCTGGGGGTACAATGACAAAGAAATCGAACATTCCCCTGCCTGAGGGAGTTCACTCTCTGCTTAGGGATACCGCATCCATGCAGGGAAATAAATAGCAGACTATTTGAGGAGGGCAGCAGAGCCGTAACTAGGGAGGGCCCTTGGGGCTTAATCCCAGGGTGCCAACATAGGAGCCTGACACCCCATTCAGACCCTGCAGAAGGAAGGATGAGCGTCTGGCTTGGCCTAACGGGACCTGTGAGATGAGATGGAGAAATCTGCTTGATTGGATTCCGCGTATCTGCGCCCATACATTCCCCTCACTTCCTTTGAGCAGATAAAGTCTCCTCTTTATTGAAGAGGGAAGGCTTCTGGGCAAGAGGAGGCAGGGAAGAATCGGAGGCGCTTGGCTTGAGCTCCATGGAGAAGAAAGCCCCGGAATTCTCATTCCAAATCACGAATAAGCGCATTGCTCTCTTTGCACTGCTCGCTACTAGAGAGGAATTTGAATAAGCCAGAGCCAGCTTTCACCCGGAGCTTCCTCGTGGCTTTAAACAAGGCCATCTCAGGCTGCTGGGGCCTCCTCCGTATGCAAGAGCCATAGCGTCCCAGCCTTCTGCCCCGCTCCTTCCCCTCGTTAGCATCTCTAAGCAATCCGAGAGGCTGAAAGAGGCTTCTTAAGCCTTGGGGGCCAGTCAGTCTCAGGATAGATTTTAAACAATGACCCCATCTTTCTGGAGGGTTCAGAACAGCGTCTCTAACCCCCTTCAGAAATCCACAGCCACCAGGAATCTCTCCATTATGTCTTGAGAGACAGAAAAGGAAGTGACCTAAGTCAGTTACTTATTAAAAAAATAAAAAGGAGGCATTTTAAAATAGAGGAGCCATATTTGTTCTCACAGTGTGAAACTGGCTTTCCCCCAAAGATCGGATAAGCCAGTCAATCAGTAAGCATTTATTCTGTACCAACTGAGTGCCAAACACCAGACTAGTTATGGGGAATACAGGTACAGAGAGTGGAACGACCCCTCCCCTCAGCAAGCTTACAATCTAGCGAGGGAGCCGACACGTGCATACACAAGAATATGAAAAATAAATACAAAATGGTTTAGGAAGGAAGGGTGTGAGCAGAGCTTCAGGCAGGAGATATTTCATCTGAGTCCCGAATGCTACGCTAGCTAGCACTGAGAGAGCACTTTAAATTTCGCAAAGCACTGTGACCCCTTACGTCATTCTGTCCTCACAACACTCCTGGTAGGTAGGTGCTCCTACTAACCCCATTTGAAAGATGAGGAAACTGAAGGCAGAGAGGTTAAGTGACTTGTCCTAGGTCACAGAGCTGATCCTCCAAACCAGGTCTTCTGACTCCAAAGTAGATCCAGGATTCTTTACACTGTCATGTTTCTTTATAGTCTTAGGAGATACCTGGGGCCAGAATTAAGTCACTTGCCCAAGGTCACATAGAAAATCTGTGAGCCAGAGAAGGATTTGAACCCAGACCTTCCTGAGTCCCAGTCTCACTTATTCATTCTGCCCCTCTGCCTCCTCTGTGATTCACAATGTTATTAAATGGGATGGATGCGTCTGGGAAAAGCACATGGAGGGGTTCTGTCCAGTCAGAGACAATATCCCTGGCTCCAAGGGCAGCTGGTCAGATTCCCAGAGGCACCTTCTTAGATTCTTACAGATGAATGTCTGTCTCTAGCATGCCTGACTCTAATCACCATGGGTTGTCTTTCTGTACTACCTGTATGACTTTGGATAAGCCACTTGGCCTCAGTCTCCTCATCTGTAAAATGAGAGGGTTGAACTGAGGCCCCTTCTACCTTTAAGTCTATGATACTAAATCTCTTTACTTCTCTGGACCTCAATCTCCTCATCTGTAAAATGGAAGGCTTGGACTAGATGACCCTTAGCTTTCCTTCCAACTCTCTGAGTCTATGAGTCTCTGATCCGGGAGTGGCAGGTGCTGAAAAGGAATTATACTGGAGTGGTTATATGCTTTGTGGACATTGTCCTTCCCCTCCTCACTGTCCATGTTTGCTGCCCTTTGCCTGGTGGGAAACGTGGCTTCCTTTCTTCATCTTCCTCCCTCCCTTCCTTCCTTCCTTCTTCCCTTTTTCTCTTCCTCCCTCCTTCTCTCCCTTCCTTCCTTCCTTCTTTCCTCCCTCTCTTACTCCCTGTATTCCTTCCTTCCTCCTTCCCACTCTTCCTCCCTCCCTCCCTCCCTTCCTTCCTTCCTTCTGTTTCTCCCAGTGGCTCTCTAGATTGTTTATGGTGCATTGTGAGGCCTGACAATGCAAAAATTGGTTCTCCTTTGAAGATGAGCACAAGAAAACTTTTAAAATAACACTAGGGTTCGCAAAGTGGAAATTCCTTGGAGTGTTCATTAATGACTTGAAAACAACCCAAATTAATTTAACAGCTCCCTATTTCTCAGGAGGTCTCCTGTTAACTTCCAGTCACTTCTCTTTGATTTAAGCCCCATGTAATGGTTTATTAAACTAAATTAATATAACTCATGACTCCTCACAGGGAAATGGAGGCTTTCACACACCAAACCCCTCCCTTGCAGCGGGTCAGGTTCTTGGTCCAATTCTCATGTTCTTCTTCTTTTCCACCTGGGGCTGTCACATGATTTCCATCCAGCTCTCCTCTGACCTTTCCATCCCACCTGTCTACCAAGGCAGTCCCCCAGATGTTTCACCTTGGAAAAAAGCTCCTGCTGATTGGCTCAAAGATGTATTGCCAACCGGGAGTGGGGATTTCTGCTATTATGTGAAGTCAAACAGCCAGGGTGCAGGATTTGGAGTCAGGGGACCTGGGTTTGAACCCCAGCTCTGCCGTTCACTTCTCATGGGGGCACCCTTACTAGTCACTGCATCTCCCTGGGCCTCAGTTTCCTCATCTGTAAAATGAGATGAGGGACAGCTAGATGACAGTGGATAGGGCACCATCCCTGGAGTCAGAAGGACCTGAGTTCAAATCTGGCCTCAGACACTTGAAACTTACTGGCTTTGTGACCCTGGGCAAGTCACTTAACCCGGATTGCCTCACCAAAAAAGCAAAAAAAAAAAAATGAGGCAGGAAGTAGCCAGACTCCAAGGCATCTTCCAGCTCTGACTCCATGAGCCTCTGAGTCCACTTCAGCTCCTTTTTTGTTTTGTTTTTGCTTTTTTGGTGAGGCAGTTGGGGTTAAGTGACTTGCCCAGGGTCACACAGCTAGTAAATGTCAAGTGTCTGAAGCTAGATTTGAACTCAGGTCCTCCTGGCTCCCTGGCCGGAGCTCTATCCATTGTGCCCCCCACCTCAGATCTGTTGTCTACAAGATTAACAACCACAACCACACCCACAACAATAATAGTAACAGGAGCTCTCTTTGCCAAGAAAATCACAGGCCTGGGCCAAACATAAGTAGCTAAATGTTCGGATTCGCACACTGCACCAAAGCCTGCCTGCACTGCGCTGCGTTATCTCACCGGATCCTCAAAACAACTCTGTGGGGTAGACGCTGTCATTGCCCCCATTTTTCAGAGGAGCAAACTAAGATTTGGAGGCGTGAAGCGACTTGTCCTGAATCACCCAGCTAGTAAATATATGATGCTGAACTTGAACCCACATCTCTATAACTCCAAATCCTGTGCTCTATGCCCTATGTCAGGCTGTCTCTTTCAGGGGCTTTGCAGACAGGATTTCATTCTGTCCCCACAACTACCCAGTGAAATAGATATGATAACCCCCATTGCACAGATGAAGACACTGAGGGTCAGAGAGGTGAAGTGAGTTGCCCAATCGTCAGAGGCAAGATTCAATCCCATGACTTTCTGACTCCAGGGCAGGTGCTCTAATCATTAGGCCTTGCTGCCTCTCAGAGCAGACATTCTCAACAGGCTGCCCTATCAGAATAAAAATGAGAAGGCTTGGGGCAGCTAAGTGGCACAGTGGATAGAGTACTGGCCCTGGAGTCAGGAGGACCTGAGTTCAAATGTGGCCTCAGATACTTGGCACTGTGTGTGACCCTGGGCAAGTCACTTAACCCCATTGCCTAGCCAAAAAAACCAAAACAAAACAATAAAAATGAGAAGGCATGCAGATCATTGGTGCCTGTTCTATCATCATTTCTCCTTGGGGTCCTAGTATTCACTGGCCTGCCTGAACTGCACCCCGAGATGCTCGGACTCAGATGTCCTGGAGCACTTCTCGAGCTTGATAAACGCAGAGCCACAAAGGACAAAGACTCCAGAAGGCTAATGCGCTCTTGTCTTCCCATCCATACCACACATGGAGGTTGTGGCAACCCCGAGACGTTCCTGGCTGCTCACTCATTCTTCAGGCTGGCAGGGTCCTAGCAGCCAGCTGTTGGCACTTGAGTTCTGTAGTGGCAACAGCTTGCCAATACCTTTTTAAACCCAGTTTCTAATGCTCATTTTCCCCTTCTTTACGGGACCCAGCATTCTGTAGAGAAAAGTCACTAGAAGCTCCCCTCATTTGATCTCCTGCTCAAGGAGTCAGGGACTGGGCGGGGGGTTGGATTCTTACTGAAAGATCTTTGATGGGACCCAAATTTACCACAACTGATTTAGCTTAGACAGGAAAGGAGGCTACAATGCCTCTCAGGTCCCATTAGTGAAACAACTCAGCCCATAATCAGCAGGGCCACATGACTAGAATCCCATGCAATTAACCGACCTTTTTTATTTGGGAGTGAGGAGGATGGGATGGGATGGGATGGGGGCACACTCTGGGCTTGGGTCAAACTCTGGACCTTGGTAGGATTGTGACAGGCCCCAACTTCATAAACAGAGGACCCTCAAAGGAATCCAGAGTGGAAGGCTTCTGCAGTCTGTGCTGATATGTGTAGATATGTGTGTAGACACTTATATACACACATGTGCATGTACACACACACACAAGCGCGCGCACACACTCAGACCTTTGTAGGTGGAGGTCAGGAGTTCCTGTGGCTGAGAAATCGTTCCCCTTCTTGGGACCAAGCTGGTGAGGGGGCCTCTTGCTGAGCCCAACCCAGACACAAACACACTCACGATCCACTGCTGGCTTTGTAGGTGAAGGCTTTCCAGCTAGTATATCCAGATCACTGCCGTGGCCTTCTAGGTCCCCAGGTCACACCCGCCTGATTGTGAGGAGTCAGGAGAGGTCCCTGGTATAGAACATACATAGATGCCTACATACATACAAGGCATGTGATTTCATTGGCGCAAGGACTCCCAGGGGAGGAATTTCCCTCTACCGATGCAGGTTGGCAACTCTGTTGCAGGTTATGGTCTTAGAAAACTGCCTAAAGTACTTCGAGGTTAAGTGACTTACCCAGGTTCACACAGCCAGGCTATCTCAGAGGCAAGGCTTGATTCAAGTCTTGCTGACTCCAAAGCCAGCTCACCTTAATATCATGCTGCCTCGCGTATATCTTTATGAGTCTGAGACAGGCAGAGACAAAAAGACAGAGATACAGAGACAGAGTTAACAGAGTGTAAAGGATAAAGAACTGGCCTCAGAGTTCAAAAGACACGGGTTCAAATCCTGCCTGAACACATACTGAGGGTGTAATCCTCAGCAAGCTGCTTAGCCTCTCTTTGATTGCCCCCGGCAAGCTTCCACAGAGGGGCCCCTTTGTGGTCCTGCACTCGAGGAAGGCGTTTCTCTCAGGGGCTCTTTGTCCCTGTGAAGTCACAGTAAAAAACACAAATGTCAGATTTGTGTGTATGTCTGTGTATGTATGTCTGTGGGATGTGTCTTGTGTTAATGTACATATGTGTGTGTGTGTCTTGTCTAAATGTGCGTGCATGTCTGCATACAGATGTCCGTTCATGTTTCTGTGCACGCACGTGTGTATGGACCCAATTCTTCATTTAAAACTTTAGAAAGGTAAAAGTGTTCTGTCCCCTCTCTCTTTCCTTCCTGAGAGTGCAATTCACTGGCAAGTCCGTGGGTCAGTGGGCTACCCTCCCAGCTGCCTAATGGGCACTGCAAGCCCCCTGCACAGTGCTGAGGCCTTCGGGAGGGACGCTGGCCTCCTCTCGACCTTCCCAGGCCAGCTGGCCTCCGCCTTTACTGATCTCCAGAGGAAATCAGCTCGCAGCTCCTCGGACCATTCCCCACCTTGGCAGCAGGCCTTCAGCCCCTTTTCAGATTCTCTTTATCCCTCCCCCCGTTGGAGTACGGGCTCCTTGAGCGCAGGGACTGCCCTGTCTCTCTTGGCATCCCCAGCGTTTATTTAGTGCCTAGCTTGCAGTAGGTCATTGATTGACTCTGTTAACCCTGACTCTTCAGCTGGGCCCCAGGCTGCTTCGGTCCCATAATAATTGATGTATCACACGGCCCCCCCACGCCCCCACCCCCGTGTCATTGCACTGTTCCCTATGCCTGAACACATTCCCTCCGTCTCTTAGCGTCCCTCGTCCCCTTCCAGGCACAGCTCAGGGGCCTTTCCTTCCCCAGAAGCCTTCACTTCTTTTCAGCACTCTGTCCCCCTTCACTCTGCATAGATACAGTATCCTCCCAATAGAACGTAAGCTCCCTGAGGGCAGGGACCGTTTCTGGTTTTGTCTTTGTATTCTCAGAATCCAGCCCAGCATTTTATACATAGTAAATGCTTAACCCAGACTTGTGGAATTGACAGATTGACTTGGTTTCCTGGCCCCTTCCGCTGCCCCAGCCCTTGTGAGTGGAGACGCCCTAGGATGACTGGAGATACACAGTGAACGCAGGCCCGGGCTTCACTTCCAGCAGCTTTTCCTTCTCAGAGATGAAGCCCAGCAGCCTGGACTTTCTGAGGGTGCTGACTTTGTTCTTTCTGTGACCCTAGGAACACCCTGCCCATGACATCCGTGAATGTAATGAATGATCCCTGCTGGGGAAGACGGGCCAGTTCACTCAAGTGGCTTTCCTCTTTTCCGGTTGTGTCTGAATTTACTCATTTGTTGTGACCTTAACAATCATCAGCAAACTGAAATGGTTTCATGTCCAAAAAATTACAAGAAAGGACTATATGAAGTGTGAACTTTAGTTAGGAAGTTTGTAGAGAAATGCACTAGTGCACACACACTCACATGTGCACACAGATACACACACACTCATATACACACGACATTGAGACACTGCTTGGTTGAGTCTTCAGGCCCTGGAGCACTGCCCCTTCCATACCTTATACTCAGCCATCAAGGCTTGTGGACTGGGTTCAGGTCCGGGCTCTCCCCAGTCTGCCCCTGGTGACAGGGACCTCCTTTTCTCCTCCTTATTCACTCATTAGCAGTTCCTAACCTCAGTCTTCTGGGGATGATGCTTAGTGAAAGTTATGGCTCATGTTTGGGCCCCTAAAAAGAGAAAAGCAAAAGTGGTGCCCAGTGTATGAATGTGAATCGGGTTTGAGAGAAGTCGTTTATGCCTGCGGAAATAGAAATGATAACATGTACACAATTATATTTATCCATTCATTCATCCATTCGTTTGTCTATTTTTTTTTATGGATGCTTTCTGCAGGAATGTACCAATCCGTGCTGCAACGCCACGACCTGCACTTTGAAGCCCGAGGCCGTGTGTGCCCACGGACTCTGCTGTGAAAACTGCCAGGCATGTGATGGGCAGGGAGAGGGTCAGAGCTCCCAGCGGGTGGGCAGGAGGCCAGGCAGCTGCGGGCAGCCTGTAGTGTTAGGCCTGACCTTTCTACCATACGCTCAGGTTTACAAGGGCCTTTGGGACAACCTTCCGGTGACATCGGCTGGGCAGGGACCATTATCAAAGGATCAGATTCTTTGAGCCAGAAGGACCTCAGAGGTCATCTCCTCCAGCCCCTCCACTTACACATGAGGAAACTTGGAGCCCAGGAAGGAGGAGGCAGGACCCCAAATTTGGGATTATTTTACAGAGGAAGAAACTGAGGCCAGGGAGAAGAGACAGATCAAGGTCACACGGGCAGCAGTCCTGGAGATGGGATTATAGCTGGGAGTGACCTCGAAGGCCATGTAGTCCAATCTCCTCCATTTTACAGGGAAGGAAACCGAGCCCCAGAGAGAGGAAGGGACATGCTTATGCTGACACCACTAAGTGTCAAAGCAGGCAATCGAACCCAGGTTTTCTGACACCAAATTCAGGGCTTTTCCCACCACATCACAATCCCCACCCCAACAAATAAAAGCATATTTTATAAAAAATCAAAGTACATAATTCAGAGCCTCAAATTATCATCAGTGACCTTGAGGACTAGTCTTATGGTCAGGAAAGACTTGAGTTCAAATCCTGTCTCTGAAATAAACTACCTGTTGGACCTGGGGCAAGAAACAATATCTTTCTGAGCCTCAGTTTTCTCATCTATAAAATGGAGCTCACAATACTATAGTACCTATGTCAAAGTGTTGTTGTGAGGCTCAAACATAATATGATTAATAAAGTGCTTTGCAGGCCTCGGAGTGCTACATCAATTTCAGCTAATAATATTATTGCTATTATTAAATATCACCTGAAAAATTAGATAATATTTATAAAATGACCTTGGCACAGTGGCTGGCACGTAGCAGGTGCTTGATAAATGCTTGTCCCTTTACCTTCCCATAGAGGCCACAAGGTAGGCAGAGGGAGCAGGTCTTTGGGTGTGGTCTTTGTCCTCTGGTCCCTTGGAGCTGGCTTACTGACCAATGGTAGCACCACTCAGTCATTTCACTGTTTTGTGAACCATTGAGGAATGAAAACTTCCAAGGTTAATTCTCTTTTGAAACATTTCCTTCCAAAGAACTGGACCCAGATCTTTAACCAAAGGTTTTGATTTTCTAATCTTGTCTTTAGTCATTCAGTTGTGAATCAATCATTAGAGTTAAAAGGAACCTTACTGAGAGACCACCTTGTCCTCCCCCTCCCATGACAGATGGAGAAATTAAGGTCTTGACAGGAAAAGTCCCTTGCCTCAGGCCGCACAAATGCTGAGAGCTCACCATAAATCGTTTCTGTCCATGGAGTTTGTGGACATGTGTGTGACCCCACACCCTGGATCCTTTGTGACGGGTCATCTCTACCCAGATCCCTCTCTTTTGTCCAAAGGATCTCTTACCAGATGTTGAGCACACCTGTACAGGTGCTGGAGTTTTTTTTCACTCTTCTTTACCCTTTTGCCTTCCTCTCATTGGAGAAAATATTGGGCAACAAAGGCCAGGAAAATAATGATCACATTTCTGGAGTGGGATTTGTTTGTTTTGACAATCAAGGCATCAGTCTCAGAATTAGGATTCAGGTTAAAAATGGCATTTTGAGTTTTTATCTGAAATTCAGCAAAGAACTAGGCTTTTGAAAGGGGCAGCTAGCTGGTGCGGTAGATAGAGCACCAGAGGCAGGAGGACCTGAGTTGAAATGTGGCCTCAGACCAAATGCTTGACACTTACTAGCTGTGTGACCCTGGGCAAGTCACTTAACCCCAATTGCCACTTTAAAAAAAAAACAGATTTTGAAGCACTGCCAGCCGGTCAGTCAACAAGCATTCATGAAGAACCTACTATGTGCCGGACACTGTGTGAAGAGCTGAGGATACATAGAAAGGCAGAAACAGTCCCTCCTTTGAAGGAGTTCACAAGCTGATGAGGAAGACAAGCTAAAAACAACTTTGTACAAACAAGAGATAAACAGGATAAATTGGAAATAACCAGCAGAGAGAAGGTAGCCTCTTGATAATGCCATTTAGAATCGCCAGACCAAGAGCAGGAAGGCACCCTAGAGAGTATCGTGTCCAACCGCTTCACGTTTCAGCTGAGGAAACTGAGGCCCAGAGCAGGGATATGACTTACTCGAGACCCTCTAGCCCATAAGCTACAGAGCCTGTGTGCTGGCCCAGTGTGTTCCATCTGTGCTTTCCTCCCCCCTGTACCATCTTTCACTCCTGGTTACCGTGTAAAGGAGTGGTTGCCTAATCAGACCTTTTAAAAAATGCTTTGATTTTTACTTTCAAATGTCTTCTATGAGTTTTTGGGAGGGATGGAGTTAGGAGGAGACAGACTTTCTCTTGGTATCCTCCGAGCACCTACTAACTGCTGGTAGGAGAAGAATGCCCAGGAGCATTTTTGGTAGGAGGGAAGAGCCAGCCCAAGGCTAAACATTTTGGAGACTTCAGTGAACACTGATGGATCTGGGATCTTGTAGAGTTGAGTATTTTCTCTAATGATGCAAGTCCCAGCCCATCCATGCTCACTTATCCCAAACGACTCTGGTCCATAGCTCTCAATAAATGTACCACTGGGGGTCCACCCAAGGTGCTGGGAGGCCTTCCTCTAGCTAGGGATGCCAGAAGCAATTAGTTATTAGGTTCTCTATGCACATTAAGCTCTGTCGCTTCTGATGTCATTACTGCATTGAATTTCCTTGTAAGCACCATCTTTGAAAAGTGTGCACTTTGGCTTAGGAGAAAACCAGAAATGGGTTCTAAGTCTGACTTGGCCACTGTCCTGCTCTTTGTCCTTGGGCAAATGGCTTCCTCAATGTAGACATCAGCTTCTCAGGGATTCGACTAAATGAGCTGTTAACCATTAAAGTACCTTCTAGCCCCAACCCCCTTGATCCCTGGGCTCTCAAAGCTCCATTCTAGCCCTAAACTATCACATGGACATTGAGTTCGCTACATTCATTGGGCCACTGCATTTACTGGGGGGATGGGGATGGCTATGTCCCCAGTGCTGAAAAGCCAGTGCCAAAAACCCATTGTCAAAAGCCCAATACTAAAAACACCCGTACTCTTTAAAAGTAGGGCTTGTGCTAATCGTCCATTTTTAAAGCACACCAACTGGACACCTGCCATGGTCTCTCAGAGGTGGCAGTGGAGACTGAGTTGTCTGTTTAATCCTAACATCCCCGGTTCTCTCGTTAGCCAGGCACCTCAGGGCCGAGATCAGCCCGTGTACTTCCCTCTCTCTCTCTCTAGTTGCTGCCAAAGGAACTTAATGTGAAAGTCCTTTGCACTTTTCCAGGGGAATATGCTGAAATCACTCTGCAGTATTTCACCCCAGCAATGCTGGCAGGAAGCCCTCTCCTGTAACACCTTCACTCCCGTTTTTCTCCTTCCAGCTGAAGCCCGCTGGGGACAGCCTGCAGAGCCTCCAGTAACTCCTGCGACCTCCCTGAGTTCTGTACTGGAGCCAACCCGCACTGCCCGGCCAATGTGTATCTGCATGACGGTCACCAGTGCCACCGTGTGGATGGCTACTGTTACAATGGCATCTGCCAGACCCACGAGCAGCAGTGCATCACCCTCTGGGGACCAGGTAGGGGGTCCCCTGGGGGTCATCAGCCCAGGGAGCAGGCATGGGAAGGAGGGGATTCTGGGGCTGCCTTCTAGCAGAGCGTCTCTGCAGATGCTCACGTTAAACGTGGAATGTGAAAGGGGCGGAGAGCTGGGGCTACCAATGATCCATCCCTTCCATGGAAGGGAAAAGACCCCCCGGGACAGCTGTCCCCAAGTTGAACCGGCCACGTGGGCAGGTGGGGCCCCCTCTCCATGGCCTGGATGGCCACGGCTCCAGACATAGAAAACCTTCATTAGCTACAATCAGGTTCAATCCCTCCATTTCCTAGTATTTTCTCTCCCTGTTAGAGAGTGAGCTTGAGGGCAGGGAACAGCTTGTTTGTAGTTAGTATTCTCAGCCCTTAGCATAGAGCTTTACAGGGAAGTAGGGGAGGCAGACTGGTGGTGCAGTGGATAGAGCTCCAGGCCTGCAGTCAGGAAGACTCATCTTCATGGGTTCAAATCCAGCCTCAGACACTTACTAGCTGTGTGACCCTGGCCAAGTCACTTAACCCTGTTGGCCGCAGTTTCCCCACCTGTAAAATGACCTGGAGAAGGAAATGGCCAACCACTCCAGTGACACTGCCAAGAAAACCCCAAATTGGGGTTACAAAGAGTGAGACATGACCATAAAACAGTGTGCCAAGGCTCATTTGGGGTTAGAGATTGAGAATACAAAGATAAAAGAAAAACCAACCCCTGCCTGACAGTCACCTTCTGTTTGCCCTATACTGACTTTCCTGCAGTGGAATGCGAACTCCCTGAGGACAGAGGCTCAGCTTTCTTCCAAACGAGTTTGCATTTTATTGTGGGTTTTGCTGCATTAGAATGGAAGCTGCTTGAAGGTGCTAACTGTCTTATTTTTGTTTTCCTATACCCAGTGCCCAGGATACCGCCTGGCACATAGTAGGTGCTTAAAAATGCTTTTTGTCAATCGGTTTGAAATGGTCATCAGCTGCTGATGTCCTACTGGAGGAAAAGGCCTGAACAGAGACAAAGGAATGCAGAATTAGTCTGAGCTGTTATTGACTGGGCCGGTGAATTCACCAGGGCCCAAGCTCCTTTACCAGGGCAGGTCTGCACCTTCTGCACAGCTGCGGGTCTCAGCGAGCTGCCTGGGATGCTGAGCAGTTCAGTGACTTGGCCAGGGTTACACATCCAGGGCATGGAAGAGGCACTTTCTGATCCCAAAGCCATCCTGCCTCTGACAAATTCTTGCTCAGTAAAAACACAGAGTAATGGACAGCGATTTCCAGAAAGCGAGCCTGCTCACTACTGGGAGAGGTTTCATGTGGGAGGCAGTACCGACCTGTGCTTGGAAGGAAGCTCAGGGCCTCGGGCCAGCATGTGGAGAGCGGGCATTCTAAACCATGGGGGGCTGCTTGTGCAAAGGCATGGGGGCAGGAGATGTGGTTTCACATACAAGAAACAGTCATGATGTTAAACATGAAGGCCACAAGGGCCTGGCCTCTTAGGCTTACCCCACCAGAAAATCAAGTCATTTTTTAAAAAATAGAAATCTCTGTCTCTAGCCAGATCCCAGAACTTCTGAGTTAAACCTTAACCTAATTTATTTCTCAAGACTGTCAACTCCACCCTATCTCATAATCCCTTTCCCCTGGTTCATTTGCCTAACGTGGCAGATTTGTTTCTTCAGTGCTCAGTCCCTGTTGAGGCTCAGCTTTTGTCTGGCCCCCCACCCCAAAGTGGGTGGGTCAGAGGCCCTGGCCATAGGCTAGCTTGTAGGTGGTCTGAACTGCCCAGCCCGAGCAACGGCCCTGGGCTCAGAGCAGCAGGAGGAGACAGAGGCAAAAGAGAATGGGTGAGGGCTTAAGGGTTTTCTGGAGGGTCTTGTGAAAAACACTAAAGAATGAGGGTGTCACTTTGGGTTTAAAATATCCTGTTTGAAATGACAGAGTAGGAGGAGACACACTTTTCTTGGGACTGCCCTTGAACCCACTTTGTTAAGCTCTTTTAAATACTGGCATCAAACTTGAAGTTGCCTTTGTGAGAATAAAGGACTCTGCGAAGAAGTAAGAAGAAAAAGAAGAAAGAGGAAACATGGCCTCACAGAGAGAGGGTCAGCCTTAGACTCAAGAAGACTCAGGGGCAAGTCACCCCCTAGCTTGTGACAGTGAGCAAGACTCTGACCTGCAGTTTCCTCATCTGTAAAATGGTCATAGTAATACCTGGAGGTTATTGTCTTATTCCTCTCACTGTTGTTAGTTCAGATAAGTGCTTTGCAAACCTTAAAGCAAGAGAGATAGATAGGCAGCAAGATAGAAAGATAGAGGGATGGATGCATTGGAGATAATAGATAGATGTGTTATAGATATGTAGAAGATAGATATAAAAATTAATAGAAAGATAGATGTGTTAGAGATAGAAAATAGATAGACAGATAGACAGCAAAATAGATGGATGGATGGATGGATGGATGGATGGATGGATGGATGGATGCATGGATGGATGGATGGATGGATGTATGGATGGATATGTGGATGGATGGATGGGTGGATAGATGGATGTGTGGATTTGTGGATGGATGGGTGGATGAATGGATGGATGGGTAGATGAATGGATGGATGGGTAGATGGATGGATAGATGGATAGGCAGATAACATCATAGGCCCTTGATATATCAAAGTCAAATACACATGATCCAAGTTTCCCTGGTTACAGTCCCTGGCCTAACTTTGCTCAGGAGCAGAGCCCCAGCCTCTACTGTGACTCCCAAGGATGCTGAGATGGATGATGCTGCCCAGAGCTCCCTTCCCAGATGCCATTTTTTTATCAGCTCCTCTGATCACTGAGGATGAAATGTGCTCACTAATGCAGAACTTGATTTTAATGGGCTGCTGTTGTTGCTGAATGCGTGGGGTGGGCCATCCTCCTGGGTGACTCAGCAGCCTTTTTGCTGGCCTTGCCATGCTTGGTGCCATGAAGGCCATCCCACCCAACTCCTCCCCATCTGCCCAGCGGGGTCTTCAGTCTGTTTTCTTCTAAATAGAGCATATATGTATATATGTATATGTATTATATGTATTTTGTGCATATAAATAGAGCATATATGTATATATATTTGTATTTTGTACATATAAATAGAGCATATATGTATATATGTATATGTATTAGATGTATTTTATACATATAAATAGAGCATATATGTATATATGTATATATATTAGATGTATTTTGTGCATATAAATAGAGCATCTCATCTTGAATGATCATGTGGTTGTCAGTGGATGGTTTCTCATCCAATGAGAAGTTATTCACGCTGAACTCTCAGTCGTCCCCATGACCGGATTCAATTCAAGGAGAGTCAGTAGAGTAAATGGCCAGGGCAGCATTGTTATATCCATTTCCTGAGGAATTAACTTCCCTGGAAGAACAGAATGGTAAAAAGCAGGTTCCCACAACCTGGGCTGCTACTCTGACTCATCTCTTCAGCCACAAATTCTGCCATGACTGAGGATGCCTTTTCCTGGAAGCTGGAAATCACTGGGGCTGTGTGTGTGTGTGTGTGTGTGTGTGTGTGTGTGTGTACATGTGCATGTGCACATGTGCATGTTTGTGCATGTGTGTGTGTTTGTGTGCGTGTGTGTGTGTGTGTGTGTGTGTGTGTGTGTATTGAGTCTGAGATCTGACTATTGGTTCTGTGTGCGAAGCAGGATTCTTCCCTGTCAACAAAACCCCGGGGTCCAGCTGTCCTTAGGGCTTGTCCACATGCAGGGCATCCCAGCCCTGGTGAATAAAGACCTGGGTTTGGCTTGAGAGAGTCTCACCTGGCCAGTCATCCATTCAACAAGCATTACTTAAGCACCTGCTGTGTGCTAAGCACAGAGGGATGTCTTTCACCTGGATGTGAGATTCCAGAAGCCCATGACAGGAGATGGGTCCATCACAACAAGTTTGCTCTGGGCTCCTATCTAGGTTTACCCAGGACGCTCACATTTTTCAGTGTTACCATGGCAACTGACTCGGCAGTGGAAAAGGCCTTCAGTGTGTCTGCATTCAGCACGTTCCTGTGCTTTGAAGGGGTCTTGGCGCCTTCCTTCTCCTCCAGTCACTGAAGTCTACATCTTTGGGTGGCTCTTCCCAGAAGGTGATGGTTCCTTGAGCCCCAAGTCAGTGAGGATTTGAGGCAGCCTTCACCCAGTGGTCTCAGCCTTGACCAAGACCTTCATCTTGGAGCTCAGCTCATGAGTTGTAGTCTTCCCCAAGCAATGGACTCCTACTCGCATTCCCCTGAGTTCTTCCTGGGCCTGTTTCCCTGAGCCTTTTCCTCCATCTTCTCCGCCTGCTGACATCGCCTCTTCTTCCCCACAGTTGCATCCTCATTTTTCTTTTCGGCAAGGATTCGGTCCATTTCCTCTGATTTTCCATTCCTCTTGTTCATCCCAAACACTTGCCTGACGGCATCTGGCAAGTCGATATATTTTGCAAAATGTCAAAACTTGCTGAGGTCGCAGATCCTGAACTTGTCAGAGACGTGGACATGTTTTAAATGACAACCATTCCCAGGGTGAGAAGATCAAAAGGCATCTTACCTTCCAGGGGGAAAAACTGTCCCCAAGCTGTCTGCAAGTTGGGAGCGACCAAAACAGAAGGAGGGCTGAATTAACCAAGGAAGAGGGGTGAAGGGGCTTCAGCTCACAGCACTGGAGGGTCAGGTTGAAGAAACGAGGGTAGAGCCTGGAAAAGAGGAGACTGGAGGAGGGGAGGAGGAGGGAGAAAGGAGGAGGTCCTCTTCAAGTACCTGAAGGGCTAGCTATGGAGAAGAACCCAGATTTGTACTCTTCGACCTCGAGGACAGAGCGAGGAGGGATAGAAGGAGACAGATTCTCACAATTTAAACCATCCCAGAGTGGATTGGGCTGCCGCAGGGGGTAAGGGGCTCCCCTCTCTGAAAATCTCCAAGTCAGGTCCAAGTGAGCACTTTAAGAGGGATTTTTTTGAGAAATCACTTGGACTCAGTGACCACTGAAGCCCCTTGTGACTCAGAAATTCTACGATTCTTTAGTGGAAACAGTCGAGGGCCTGGAGGCAGCCAAGATGGGTTTGAATCTCAGCTCTGCTAGGGACGAGCCATGTGAGCTCAGGCAGGTGAAGAGCCTCCCTGGGTCTCAGTGATCCCCAAGGCCCTTGCCTCTGGCCTCCCAATCAGAGGAAGTGAGAACTCAGTCTGCTTGGCCACCCCAGGCCTTGTTCTCATTTCCTCTCAATGTCAGTGGTATCTATGCTTGTTGAACAATGACAGGATGTGACTGTGACACAGTATTGCCGGGGACATCCTCACAGGAAGCCCCAGGCTCTGCCAACCCAGCTGAGTGACCCAGCTAAGCCAGCAGTGACAGGGCCACATTGGGTTCCTACCATAGTCACCCTGAAGAGTTAAAATTGTCTTTCTTCTGCACAGTCACTTGGGCCAATCTGAGGGCACAGAGGCCTTCTCGCTAAAGGCTTTTACACATGTTGACTCTCTTGAGGCCTTTGCTGTTTCCCCAGCTACTAGTACCTCACCGCCTCCCCCACCCTCCATTGCCTTGGGTTTATTTTGTACATATATGAGGGAGGAGGGAGATTGATTGATTTACTCAACCATCCCCACCTAAAGCAAATGATAAATTGCCCCCCACATCAATCCCATGGGTCTTAGACAAAGTGTAGAAAAGTCCTTTGATTAAGGACACCAGAATCATGTCAGGATAAGCCAAGGAAACTCGGCCATGCCCCAGAGGTCCTCTATAAATAATCAAACTGAATAGAACCACATTCCTTTGGAGGAAGCATGGCGTCCCAACACCCCGCTGAGGAGACAAAGGTAGGCAGAGAGGGAAACGTGCCGGACAGCCATTGTCTGCACAAGCATCTCAGAGCGGAAGAGCCAGTATGGAGAAAGTCCCAAAAAGAGGTCAGCTCTCTCCCCAATTTCTCCTCGCCTCTCTCTCTACAGACACTGTAATATAATCTGCTATTACAGTATCTAAACATTTCCAGTAAACCAAACTTTACCTCAACTACGAAGAGGCCACGGGTGAACTAGAGATAGATATAAATACAAAGTTAGGAAAAGAGTCCAACCTCTGCCTAAATGTGAGGAATTTTCCCGAATGAGGGCTCAGAGCAATTAATAGTTCGTAACTAGCACAGGGCTGGGGAGTCTGGGGCCTCAAGGCCACATATGGCCCTCTAGGTCCTCAAGTGCGGTCCTTTGTTTGAATCCATACTTCACAGAATGAGGAATCAATCGATCAGCAAGTATTGGTTAAGTTCCTCCTAGGTGCCAGACACTGTTCTGGGCACCAAGGGCACAGATATAAAGAATGAGACAATCCTTGCTCTCCAGGAGCATCCGTTCAGCTGGGGGAGACAAGAAGGGTTTACGAAGTGGAGCTGGCATCCAGACCCACAATGGGTTTGTTTGGTGGCAATAACAATGGTGGGGGTGGTCCAGGAGGGAAGAGACACGCCCAAAGTCCCCTTTTAAAGGGTCTTTACGTAAACAGGACAGTTGAAAATAATTGGGTCATTTAAGCCGATGGCTTATCTTTTAAGTCCGGTTTTGTAGCTAGCCTGGCCCCTTTTCACCCGAGGCCTGGGTAGCTTAGTAGAGAGCTAAACTAAGAGGCAGGAGGACCTGAGTTCAAATGCCACCCAGCTGTGTGACTCTGAGCAAATCTCTCCATGTCTGGGCCTCAGTATCCTTATCTGTAAAATGGGATGATAAGAACACCCACCTGGAAGGGTTTTGTGAGAATTCAAGGAGAAAGTGTGTATAAAGCCTCCAGATCTGGTATTTCCCAATGAGCTGGGTCTGCTTCCCAAACCTTGGGCCTGAGAGGTACAGTTTCGATTCCTAGGCTACATGCTTAAATATTCATCTTCTCTTCCAAATCCCTTCTTCCTCCTCCTCCTTCTCCTTGTCCTTCTGCCTCATCCTGATACTTGTCAGTCCCTCCTCATTCCTGAAAACCATCATCCTTATTGCCAAGCCCAACACTTCACTCTATATGATTCTATCACAACTTCTGTGTTTTATTAAACCCCGATCGAAAAATCTGTCTCTCCCCCCTTTCTCCCTCCCTGCCCCTTCCTCTTCCCTCTGCTCAGCCAGGAACTACCTCATCCTCCAAGTGCATGATCCCAAGTGATTTTTTTAGGCTAAGTAGATCATACAGTTGAGACTGCTGAAAACCCCATCTTTTGGCCCATCCAAGAAAGTCAACGGACTGATTCATTTATAGGGGTTTTATAAGTGCATCATAATTCTCCCTAGAGCAGGGGTGAAGGGAGGGAAGTTTATGTGAACAAGGTGGACAGAGGGTTAATTACAGGGGCAGAAGGCTTCCATTTTCCATGACAAAATGTAATCAGTTTGACTTGTCCAGTTCAAGGAGTCTCCAGCCCATTGGAAGGCTTCCACATGGCTTTTTGCCACCATCATCGTAAATGAGAAAATGAGGGGGGAAACTCCTGGTTCAGTTTCTCTACTAAAGTGATGATAAATTGGGTTGTCCATTGAGAACTGGAAGGGACCTTGGGTGTCATCTAGGTCAACCACCCTATGTGACAGGGGGGAAAAACAAGGGAAATACCTTATCCAGGCAGCCTAGCTGAAATGAGGAGAGAGAGAGAGAGAGAGAGAGAGAGAAGAGAGAGAGAGAGAGAGAGAGAGAGAGAGAGAGAGGAAGGAAGGAAGGAAGGAAGGAAGGAAGGAAGGAAGGAAGGAAGGAAGGAAGGAAAGACAAAGAACAAAAAATAAAAGAGACAAAAATAAATGAGAAAGGAAAGACCCAAAGGAAAAGAGAGAACACAAGGAAGGGAAAGAAAAGAAAAAGAGCACAAGAAAAAGAAAACCAAGGCTTAATTTCCTTCTACAGTAAAAACAATAAAAAAAAAAGTCTTCTGATTTTGTTATTAGGAGATCAGTTACCAGAAGAGGCTGTGATTGGGGGAGAGGAGAAAAGCTAAAATCCTCCTCATCTGGGACTCTAAGACTCTAAGCGGTTGGTGATGGAAGACTGGTGCTGGGGAGAGGGTAGGTGTGGATCTATAGACCTGGGAATCATCTGCACAGAGATGATAATTGAGTCCTTGGGAGCTGATGAGATCACCAAGAGAGAGAGAATATAGAGGGAGAAGAGAAGAAGACTCAGGACAGCCCCGGGGGAGATGCCCATGGCTAACATGTCCCTAGGTTGAGGATCCATAAAGGAGAATGAGAAGGAATGGCCAGAGGAGAACCGGGAGAGAGCAGCCACATGAAAACCCAGAGGATAATGTCCCTGAGGAGAGGAGGCTGAGAAGGGGATGTCACCACCATGCTGGTAACTGAGATGTGACCAGTAGGGAGGCAGAGCAGTGGCTGGCCAGGAGCAGGCCCTGGGGCAGTGCAGCAGCAGCCTGAGATCCTATCCACACATGGGGACCTTCTGGGCACTGCCCTGATGGAGATAAACACCCCATATCTTCTAGGAACTCATCAGCCAAGACTGACAAGAAAACCAGCACTGGAAATGCACAACCTCAAAGCCATGCAGCTGTTCATTATCTAAAAATAATCAGAATTAGAATTCACAAAGACTGACAAATTGGAGAAAATGGCCCCATGGAAACAGTTCATTTGTAAAGGAAAGCTAAGGTTGCTGCCTTTAGGAACATGCAAGCACAGCATAGGGAAAGACAGGCCATGAGCAAACACAGAAGAAAAAGACCAGAGGTCCACAGGTGGCCACAAGCTGAATGTGGCATCCATGGAGTAACAGCCCTTTCTATATATAAGACCTAGAAACCTTCTCCTTGGATGTCTTATGGATCAGTCACATCCTCAGTTGACATATTTTGTCCTCTTTGGTTCAGGAGATTGTCAGATGCTGGAGGGCAGGTCCTACCCTGCTCTCCTCATACAGAGCCTTGTACACCATGGAAGCCTAATGGAGCTTTGCGGAGTTGGGCCAATGCACCTTTCAAGGATGTGGAAAGGAATGAAAGGATCTGGAAAAGAGGCTCAGGAGTGACGGAAGGTCTGAACAGTCCGTCCTGTCGGCCCTGGGCTGGCGTGGCTGGCTTGGAGCATTGGACGCATTCACACAAACACCAGCATGGATCCTGACTGGTCTTATCCAGGATCAAGGGACTGAACCGGGAAATGATCCTAGAGAGCCTTCACTCTGACCCTTTTACATTATGCATGAGTGAACTAGAGCCTGAGAAAAGACGAGCTATGGGCTCCAGGGCACACAGAGGTGGAGTTTGACCCCTCTCCTCTGACTCCAGATCCAATTTCCTCCTCTGTTGTTGATGTGATATCATACACATGTACATATATACACATACATGCGTCTACTTCCATACACTCACCCACGCACACATAGGGGCACATGTATGCACACATATACACACGCACACACATACCAGTCCTTCAGGGTTCTTCATGACTGTTCTTCCCTCTTACCTAAAAGGAGCAGTGAATTAGAGAGGTGTAGAGCTCGCTAACCTCACAGTTCTCACAGTTTTGTTAATTGCCTCTCCCATGAGAAGTCAAGAAGGAAAACAGAATTCTCATCAAATTTCCTCTGCTTTTTTTCTTGAATAAGGATATCACCTTGTTAGTTCAATGGCTTTCTAATGAGTGAACTTGGTTTAATCTTAAGGAAAGAGTTTGGGAGAGAGTGACAATGACCCTAAATTGGCCTTTAACCAGCGCCATTGAGGCAGGCTCCACGATAAGATCAATGCTATTGTTTAGGAATGGCTTATCCAGTTTGTGGATTATCCAAATGCCTGCTTGGCCTCCCTTCCCCTTCTCATCACCAACAATTGGGAAGGTGATGGGACTAGATTCTGACCTGGTAGTTATTTCACATCGTTGGCCTAATGAAGTTCAGAGGGGCAATGAGCTTGGACTCACAAAGCCTAGGTTCAAATGCTGGCTCTGAGACTTATTAACTACCTGACCTTGGACAAGCGGCTTCCCCTCCTTGAATCACAGCATCCTCCTCCACAATCAGCTCCCAGCATTAGAACATTCCTCCCTTAGATCAGCTCCCCACCTCAACTGCAGAACCTCTGTCTCTGGTCAGCTGGTCTCAGCTGAGCTCTACTTCTGCTGCCTTTTCAGCCCGATGGGCTTCTAAGCTCCATTAGCTGGTCAGTCAGTTAACTAACATTTATGAAGCACTTATTACATGGCAGGCCCTGTGCTAAGCAGCAGGGATACAGAAAGGCAAAAATTAGTCCTTGCTCTAATAATCTCACAGTTGAATGGGTGAGATAAACGATTTGGACAAACAAGATATATATATATATATATCTATATAGCTACATAGATATATAGATATATAGATATCTATATATAGATATATAGATATATAGATATCTATATATAGATGTATATATAGATATCTATATATCTATATATCTATATATAGATATATATATATATAGATATATATATACAGGACAATTCGGGGATAGTCTCAGAGAGAGGGCATTGAGATTAAGGAGGACCAGGAAAGGTTTCTTGCAGAAGGTGGGCCTTGGACTAAAATGAGGACAGAAATGAGGAGGGAAAGAGTTCCAGTAATATGGAAAAGCTAGGACCTGAAGGAAGCCCTGGAAGCCTGGGAAGCCGTGGGGAAGCCATAAAAATGTCTACTCAGAGATAGCCAACAGGTAACTTTCCCTTGGTTTTCAAACAGTTCTTGGAGTCAGAGTCTCCCAGGGATAAACTTCCTGGTCCTACATGATGAGGATGAGGATGAGGATGAGGATGATGGTGATAATGATGATGATAGTAGTCATATGTAAATAAACTTCAGGGAAACAGCACACTTATTCAGGGTGTTTCTCCCCCTGCTACTTCGCTAGGTTTCTCACAGAAATGTCCTATTTTTGCCCCTTTCAATAAACAAAATGTTCCCATAAGCAAAGAGCAGCATCATTTAATGCCTTCCGCATACAACATGTATGTCCCTGCCTCTAGTCTCTCCCTGAGTATTGCTGCAGCATGGCTCTAACCATGTCACTTCCCAGCTCAGGAAACTGACCTGTAGGGTAAAGCACCATCTCCTCCTTCTGGTACTTACAGACCTTCACAGTCTGGCTCCAGCCAACTTCTCCCCTTCCCCCCATCCCATTCCACAATCCAGGCAGATTGGCCTGTTTGCTATTCCTCACATGACACTCCACCTCTTATCTCCGCACCTTTGCACCAGCCATCCCTTGTGCCTGCAGTGTCCTCCCTTTACCCCTCTACAAATCCCTAGTTTCCTGATCCTCTCAACTACTACTGCCTTGCTCTGAAAATTACTTTGTATTTCCTTTGCCCAAGTCTTTGTATGTATCTTGCAAAAGTATTAGTGCATATCCATTGTTTCTGTTGATAGAAAAAAAAAGGATTTCCATTTTTGTCTGTGCCAGGTGTATTTGTGGAAGGGAGAGAGGACATAATTTCATTGGTGTCAGGGAATTCTCAGTGAGGTTACCCTTCCTACAATGCAAATCAGCACCTCCTCTAGGATTCATAGTCTTTGAGAGTTGTTGGGGGCCCTAAGAAGTGAAGGTACTTGTCCAAGGTCACATAGGCAATACAGAAGTGAGATTGGAACCCAAGGCTTCCTGCCTCAGAGGCCAGCTCTCTATCAACTACACCAAAACATGCGTAATCAATGCTGGTCAATTAACTGACCCATAGGCAAATAAGCATCATGTGGTAATGGGCAGGGAGCAAACCCCTGAGCGAATCAGGAAAAAGCCATGTAGGAGATGGGACCTAAGCTCAGTCTTGAAGATACCTATGGATTCCCCAAAACAGAGATGAAAACTGATGAAGTCCAAGGACTTTCCCAGCGTAAAGAAATTCAATTTGTAACAGGGCTTAGTTATAAATTTTTGAAAATCAATTTTAATTCTGGTGCCTTGGTTTTCCAAGTTTTTTAATTTTAGTGCATACAACGTTAGGCAAAGAAAGGGGTCATTTCCTCAACATCTTTTCAAGATTCCACATTTGGCTGGGAATATTATTGCTTTCTTTTCAGTGAAGGAGATTCTATTAGTCAGGCTTCTGAGTGTGAAATGCTGGTAATTAATTGAAGCTGTAAACCCAGCATTCCTGGGGAAAGATGCACACCCTTGCAGCAACTGTATTGAATCACAGCAAAATTTATTCTCTAAGAATATGGGAACTTTTTGCTGATTTCCTCAGGAGGTCTTTAAAAAGTGGAGCTTGGTGAACATGTGATCAGAGATCACCCTAACACCCTGACAGGGCAGATACTCCCTCACCTCCTTTTTCTCTGGCCAGAGAAGGGAACATGCTTGCATGGCAGTTTGGGGGGCTCTCCGGCTGCCAAACCACTTTGGGCCTCCGTCATCAGCTGTGAGGGGGACGGCTCTTGGGAGCGGGGCCCCAAAGCCTCTGCGGTTCATCCCTTCCTTGTAAAATAAGCTGGGGTTGTGGCCAACTGAGGTTCCTGGGAACTCAAGGAAAGGACAGTGTTTTATGAGACTTCCCCATGGCCTTCTCTCATCACATCCAAGCATGAGTCACGCTACTCTTCTGGGGTCTTCTTTCCCCACAGCTGAGTGGGGTAGGGTTTGAGGAAGCAAGCCTGCTGGGCAGCATCCTTCATACCTAGATCAGGTTTGGCAGGAATTCGGCCACACAAGTCCCCAGGGAGCCCACAAGCGATAGACACCTGATCCCCAGCCTCTCCCCAGGAGAGGCATGACCCCTGAAGTGCTTTTCACCTAACGGATTTAAGAGACGCTGCAAAGCAGTGAAAATCCCGGGGCTGGGCAGGGCCTGTTAGTATTCAGAGAAGGTCCAGATGTGGGATAGGATTTCTCTGTATGCAGAACCTAGCTTGCCTTCACCTAAAAAGCCCAAATCAGCTCAAAGGAAATTATTAGAAGACATTTGCAGGCGATGAAAGTGCTGATTTGCTTTGGTTTCAGGCGCTAAACCTGCCCCCGGGATCTGCTTTGAGAGAGTCAACTCTGCTGGCGATCCCTATGGAAACTGCGGCAAGGACTCCAAAAGCTCCTTTGCGAGATGTGAAATGCGGTAGGTGACGAGGTGCGGGGCTTCGGTTGAGGGGCTCTGGTCCTTCCAGAGAGATCGCGGCCGTCCTCGTCGGGTCACCCTTTCTGACGGCTCTTTGTGGTTCTGTCTCCCCTCTCCCAGAGATGCTAAATGTGGGAAGATCCAGTGCCAGGGAGGAGCCAGTCGACCGGTCATTGGTACCAACGCCGTTTCCATAGAAACCAACATCCCCCTGCAGGAAGGAGGCAAGATCCTGTGCCGCGGCACCCACGTGTACCTGGGAGACGACCTGCCGGACCCTGGGCTCGTGCTGGCCGGCACGAAATGTGAAGATGGCAAAGTAAGACTCGCCTCCAGGAGCAAGGAGATGATAGTTATCATCGCGACTTGTTTTGTCGAGGGCTTACTAACGAAGGATGGAATGAGAGGCAGCGGAGAGAATGGCAAGAACACTGGGCTGGAAATCGGAGGGTTTCTATTTGAGGCCTTAGGCTGCCTCTCCCCGTGTGATCCTGGGGAAGTCGCGGGGTCTGTCTGGGCCTCGGCTGCTCCCTCCAAAGAGTGGGTAGACTCATCACTGTCCTGTTCACGTCACAGCATCGCTGTAAGGCTCAAATCGGTGTGCCCTTCAGAAATTATCAAGCCTAGTTGCTCCCCATCATGTATGGCTAGTCTGCCGTCAAAGATGGCCCACCGTCTTGATTCAGAAAAATCCTACAATAATTAGATTGTTTTCCCAAGAAAGATTCACTCATTTTGGAATTAAGACCCTCACCTCCTACACACCTCTCCCCAACACACACACACACACACACACACACACACACACACACACACACACACACACACACCAGTAAGCAGAAGTCTAAAAAGAGTTGATTCAAAAACATGCATTTACTTAAAAATGCCTTTCTCTGAACCCAGCTCTTCAGGAAGGGGGTGCCTTTCAGTTCTTAGCAAAGGAGCAAAGTGGCCACAGAATTATGAACTTCTGTTGGCTTCTGAGATCTCTCAGTCCTGGAGATGTCTGCTGGTCTCCCTAGTCCTGTTTGGTGTAGAGACACTATTCCTGTAACCAGGGTAGGTGGTCTTTATGAAATCTCTTGATGGTGAAAAGCAGAATTATATACCTATGTCTGTAGGTCAATATGTCAAGGTCCTGTGATTTTGTTGGCATGGGAACTCTGATGCATCTCCTCCTAGTGACCCAGATAGAAATTCATCTACGATGCATTCAATAAACTTTTGGGGGCACCTACTGTGTGCTGGGCTCTGTGCTAGGTACTGGAAAACACACAGATAAAAATCAAACCAGTGCCGGCCCTCAAGGATCTTCCATTCTACTGTGAAGACAGAACTAATGAGTAGATACAAAGTATCAACAAAGTAGCCTCTTCAGGGGCTTCTCCAATGTGATTTAAAAGCTCCTCCTGAGCGCTGCTGCCAGGCCATCCCCTGTCATCCACATCCATGTCTTCCCAAAGGCTGGCATCCACCCACCATGCTGTCTGCCTTCCTTGCTTTCTAACAGTTGGAGAGATCAGGACAGGTGCACTGGTGAAGGTGGCCCCTGAGCTGCCTGGGGATGAGCCCAGGTTTCCCTGACTGCAAAGCCAGACCTCTGCCACCACTCTGTGTTTACACTGGCTTTGAACTATGACAGCGAACTTTAGGTCTGATCTCTGCAGCTAACAGGGGAGGGGGAAGGGGGCCCAGGAAAGATAATGCATAGATAACAGTTGGCTGCAGGAAGGCAGGAGAGAGCAGAAACAGGAGTAACATCTAAGACAGGGCTGGGAGAGCAGGGGATTCTTTACAAAAAATAACACTGCCAGAAGATATTTGAGGTCTAAGAAGCTAAGTACATATGTATATCTCACTGTCACCACTCTTTTACTTCATTTTCACATAAACCAGAACAAACAACAATAAGCTCAGGAAATGTCTCAGAAAAGTCCAGAGGCTTTAAAAAAAATTTTTTATCAAGACAATTGGGAGCAGTGAACACCCCCGTGCTTGGGAAGCCCCAGTTTTTCACTGGCAAAGCAGCTGTCCAATCCTTCCCTAACATCATGCTGCCAGGAGGGAATGGAGACCCAGCATCTCCTCACTACTAAAAGCGTACAGTGCCAACCAATACCTCTCTCCTCCACACAGACTAATCCTTTTCCCTGAGGAGATGGTGTGGCCTACTTTGGAGGAGAACTTGAAATATTTATACCGTAGGTTCTGCATGTCAATGCTAGCTGTATTAGCTTCCAGAGTCAAGTCTTGTTCCTGAAAAAGACACAGTTAATTTGGGCTGCAATCAGGACATGCAGTGCCCATGGCCTCCACCTCAGGACGGCAAGCCTCCCCGTCTCTCTCCCACTCGGACACAGTTTTCTTTTCTTTTGGCAGGATAGTTCTCATTGTGACTGCAGCAGAGTTGGGGAGGCCAGAAAAAATATTGAGTTTTTGTTTTTGTTTTTTATTGATTATTGGCTTGTCATGGAAATGGTCAACCCCATGATCCTCCCTTGCAAATTCTCAGAGGCCAGGGTGTACCATCTCCACTTAAGGCTGCTTCAATTCAATTCGCTTCCTCAAATATTTCTATTCTGGAATCCCTACTATGTGCCAACTGTCTCTGAACTCAAAGCATTTACTTTCTTGGGGTGCTTGGAGTTATACATGTTATACAACATGTAAAGTACACGCACACACACACAGAGTCATTTATGCTAGAGGAAGGAGATCTCCCATCAGCTGGGGGATTAGGAAGGGCATGGAGGCCTTGACCCCTGAGCTGATGCTTGAATGGACAGATTGAGGGATTCCAAAAGACAGGCAGAAAGAGGGGGGACAGCATTCCAGGCGTGGGGGACAGCAAAAGTGTGGTGATGAAAAAATAGAGTCTTGCAACAGGGAGCTGTGAGTAGACTTGAACAGAGACATGGAGTGTGTTTCCCAAGAGGCTGGTACTCTTGCCTTGGCTTCAGCTGCGGTGGTCAGATGAAGGGAACTCTCCAAAGGAAACATTTGTTCAATGAAAGATATGTTTGAGGTTGAACCATAACATGCATGGACCGGGACCAGAAGTGGAATTGGAGAAAGGGCAAGTTTAACATTAAGAAAACCTTCCCCACGATGACAGCGTCCCCCACTGGCCCGATCTACCGCTCAAGGTGGGGGGCTTCCCCTCACCAGCAGAGGCTAGTTGGCCCTCTCTCAGGAATGTTCTTGAGAAGGTTCCTGGTCAGGCCAGAGGTGGATTAGCCAGCCTCTGAGCTCCTTCCAACTGAGATAGGTCCTCTGCTCTGAGTGGTAGAGTAGAGACAGAATGTGGAAATGACCATAACCTTCCCTCTCAGTCTGTCGCATATGTGCATGCACCTGGGTGTACCTGACATCTTTGTCTCAAAAAATGCCTCCTGTCCTTTTTTCCTTCTTTCCAGCTCTGCCTCAATCGCCGGTGTCAGAATATCAGTGTATTTGGGGTCCATGAATGTACCACAAAGTGCCACGGGCGTGGTGTAAGTATCACAGAAACTCTTCTTATCTTCAGTCAACACCCAGCTGAGCAATGAGTCATTGATTTGTTAAAGCTTTGGGTCTAGAATTTCTTGTAATAAGAAGCCAGTTAATGTCCTTTCAATATTTTTTCCCAAAGATATTAATTTTCCATGACCTTTATATCATATCAGAAATAAAATGTGACTTTTATTTAACAAAGAAAAATCTGATTGAGAAGTAATTATCTTTTAAATTAACATTCAGTGATAGAGAAAAGGATTTTTGTCATCCTCAAAATGATTTCACGACTGAGCTTCCTTCCTGAAGAGTTTCCCATTAACATTTCAAACAGAGCTGTTCTTTCAGGCACTAGCTGTCACAATGTGGCAGAATTGAAATATTTCTAAAAGGATTCCTCTTATTTTCAGAAGAAGCCCCTGGCAACTCTGTTTTGTGGGACATTCAATGGATTTGAGCAAGAAGAGTTAGTTATTTCAGTCTATAGAACTTTGAGAGAAAAAAAATGACCTTAATTGTTGAAAACATAATTCATTTTTCATGATAAGCTTAAGTATCTCCAGCTAGGCTGTATTAATCTTGATCTGTCATGCTACTGTTCATTGGCTTCTCAGAAGTGTACGCTACAGAAATCATGCCCTAACTTGTGTTTAGAGACATGGAGACTTTTGCCAATCATTCCCATGTAAAATGTGGCTTTTTTTTTGTAAAGTAATTGCAAAAAATCATAGTATCTCTCTTGTATACTCAGCTGACAAGCTGAGTTTTATAAAAATGGAAGGGCTTTATAAAATCATAGAATTTTTTGGAGCTGCAGGAGCTACAAAGATTATAACTCATTTTACACATTAGTAAACTGAGAAAATGACTTGCCTGAGATCACACACCTAGTGCGATCCCAATCCCTCGAGCCCCAGTAACTGACTCGTACAGTCTCAGAGCTGGAAGTGAGCTCACAGGCCAGCTTGTCCAACTGAGACATGCCCCAGAATCCCCTCTTAGCATAAGTCATAGGATCATAGGTTTCGAGCTGGGAGAGGTCTTAGAGGTCTTTATTTTATGGCTGAGGAAACTGAAGCTCAGAAAAGTTAAGGACTTACCCAGGATCACACAGACAGCAAGGGTCTCAGATAGAATAAGAACTTAGGTCTTCCTGAGCCCAAGGCCAGCATCCTATCTACTACACCACTTGGCCTTTTTCTCTTAAGGAAAAGGGCCATTTCATTTCTGTCTTTAAATCCCCATAGCCTACCACAATGACTCAGTTTACTCTTTTGTAAAATGTGCATGATAATAATACAGCCCAACTCCCAGGGTTATTGTGAGGGTCAGATGCAATAATATTTTTCAAGCACTTTGCAAACTTTAAGTGCTGTGTAAATGTTGGCTTTTATTACTTAATAAATGTTTGTTGAATTATTGATGCTGAGCAATCTTGGTCCCGTGGAAGAATCAACAATCCCCATCGACAGTATCTAACATTGGCAACAAGATGGCCCGGTTGTCTTCATGTCGGCCAATCAATAAACATTTAAGAAGCACCTACTGTGTGCCAAGCACATAAGTGCTTGTGAATGGTCTCACTGTGGGAAGCCACTCTTGTCGATGTACAGTCTGGACACTATGGCTGGACTTTGTGTGCTTCAGGGAATGCTGCAGTCAGAATTTTCCCTAAAATAAAGTGAGGGATGTGAGCATTTAAATGGAGCAGGGAAACAGCTTTTTTTCAAAGTTTGTATGTATACATACATGGTGTATGTATGTGTGTGATTTATGATTCATAGATTTAGAACTAGAAGAGCCCTGAGAGGCTGTGACGTCCAACCCCCTCGTTTTACAGGAATGTAAACCGAGGTGAGAAGCCTTGTCCAGGCCTCGTTCTGCTTGGCCACCCAGAGCAGACCCAGGAGCTCAGGCGGACATTCCCAAGAAGCACATTGATATATTTATGTGCTTCCCAATGATCAGAGCTATCCCAAAGTGAGATGGGAAGCCCCAAAAGGTAGTGAGCTCCCCGTCATTAGAGGTCATCCAGCAAAGACTGGGGCTGTAGAGGGGATCTTTGATCAGAGACAGCTCGGGGGTGGATACCAAAGCCGGGACCTTCAGAGAGGCTGCTCTCATTTTGAAGAAAAATTCCCCCCTGAGCATCCACCCCAGCCTCTTTACTTCTCTCCTTTCATTTGGCAGGTTTGCAACAGTAACAAGAATTGTCACTGTGAGGCTGACTGGGCCCCGCCATTCTGCGACAAACCGGGCTTTGGTGGGAGCATTGACAGCGGGCCCGTCCGACAAGCAGGTTAGTATATGTGTGCCGCCATCAGCGTTTTCCAGTGTGCTCAATCAGAAGCCCCCAGAGGTGGCCCCAGAGCTGGCCAGTGGGCTGCTGCTTATTGGCAGAAACAGCGAGGGAATGACCTCTTTATTATAGGACTGAAATATTTAGTCAAGTCAAGCATTCTCACAACGGCCCAATGGGGGACTCGGGACTGTGGTGGAGCCCCAGGGCAGCCCACCACCAAAGTGTTCCCAAAGCACGGCCCCGACAAGGCAGCGGACTCTCTGGAGACCTCTCCCAATAGGCTCTCCGTGCGGTGTCTGACAACAACAGAAGTGCCTTGCGGGCTTCCCAGACTCGGTCTCCCCTCTCAAAACTCTTCTTTGTCATACTGCTCTCCTGCGGCCCTGACTCTTCACCTCTGCTCACCCGGATCAGAAGGAGCCCATTCGGGCCCCTTCTCACTTTCTCCTGCAGTCATCTTGCCAGCCTCCCCCATTTGAAGACAAGCCCCAGGAGAGCAGGGGGCACTATTTAGATGCTTGTCTGTATCTTTCCAGCACCTGGCACGGGGTGGCACAGATGAGGCGTTTGAACATTTGATTTCGGATGGTGGGAACCGCCACAGCGGAAATCTAGATTCCCAAGCCAGAGCTGACTGTGGGCAGCTTTCCAAAGTGCTGTGGGAGTCCTGGTTTGCTTTTCAGAGATACCCCTAGCATCTTCTTTGAAGGCAAAGCCTTGCTGCCCAGGACCTGGATGCCTCCCATGGGTGGCT
This sequence comes from Phascolarctos cinereus, assembly GCF_003287225.1. Classification (NCBI taxonomy): domain Eukaryota; kingdom Metazoa; phylum Chordata; class Mammalia; order Diprotodontia; family Phascolarctidae; genus Phascolarctos; species Phascolarctos cinereus. The sequence continues at coordinate 9,492,061 of NW_027555736.1, forward strand.
CTCTGAAAGGGCCTCAGAGCCCTTTCCTCCTGGGATGGTCTTGGGAATATTTTCCATTATCATCTTGGCCAAGGTCCAATGAGGAAGTTGAGTGGCATGTGGGCTTGTTCCCATTTGAAGGCACAAAGATGTAGGTGGAAAGGGGTGGGGGCAGAGAAAGGATGAGATGGAGTGGAAAGGACGCCGAAGTATTATGGCTTTAAAGCTGGCTGAAAGCTTTAGGACATATCAGAATGTGAAGGGTCATTAGAATATAGAATGTCAGAACTTGGAGGGACCCTAGACCCCAGGATGTCAGAGCTGGGAGAGGCCCGGGAACATCAAATGTCAGAATCTGAAGGAACTATAGAGCATAGATTTTCAGAACTTAGAGGGAACTTAGAAGACAGAATGTCAGAGCTGGGAGAGACCTTGGAGCATCGAATGTCAGAACTGGGAAGGACCTTAGAACATTCCATATCAGAGTTGGGATGGACCTTCAAACAAACATTTTCCAAGCTGGGAGGGACCTTAGAGTATGGAATGGCAGACCTGGGAGGCCATCCATCAGCCAGTCAGGGTTCAAATGTTGTCTCATATACTTACAAGCTGTGTGACCCTAGATAATTCACTCAACCTCTCAGCCTCAGTCCTCTCCTCTGTAAAATGGGGCTAATAACAGCAGCTACCTCACAGGGTTATTGTGAAGATCAAAGCAGATCATGTATATAATTTGCTTTGGAAAACTGAAAGCATTGTAGAAGTGTGTGTGTTTAATGTTGTTGCTAAAGAACCCTCCTACCCCAATTCCATGGATCATCATCCCATCATAGAGAAAACACAAGTTTTAGAACTGAAAGGGGTCATAGAGGTCACCTATCCCAACTGCCTCATTTTACAGATGAGAAAACTGAGGCCAAGAAATGGAAAGCGGGAAAGCGGCATCATAGAAGAAGCATTGTACTTGTAGTCAAGAAGCCCTGGGTTCAAATCTCACTTCCAGTGACTAATAGCTTTATCACCATGGTTAAGCAAGGTCAGGTAACCTCTCTAGGCCTCAGTTTTCTCTTCTGTAGAATGGGGATGAGAAAAGCAGTGGCTCACAGAGTTGTTCTCCTCAGACTGCATGTGTACAGATTCCTAATCTGGGTCGGTATTAGTGACATCACTAAGGGATTTGCCCAATGCCACACAGGGTGTCAGTAACAAACCACAGGGTTGGGCCCCACAGCCTGTGCCTTCATAACCCGTGTTCTCCTGAGCACATCTTCAGGCCCTTCTTCCCCAGGAGAATGGCTCCACCTCCATCATTCTGCCAGGCTCCATCTCCCAGATCCTGGACTCAGAAATTCCCCAGGCAGCTCCCATCCTTCCACCTCTCCCACGGCCTCCCTCCTGAGCCTTGCGGCCTGTGGGGACCACAAGAGCTTTCTGACTTGCAAAGCCTCCAAGGCCATCACTACTGTTGGGCTTCACTCCCTTCCTCCCCTTCCCTAGTGACTGATCCTCAGCCTTCCCAAGTTCAGCCCCTTCTTGGTCATCGCAGCCCCAGCATCCTGAGCCAGGGGCACTCGCCAACTTGAACTGCCACACATTTCACCCCGGCTGTGGGATGTTCTCTGTGGCACATTCTAATAAGCACCAAATGTTCAGGAGGCAGGAAGACCACAGAGAAGTGTCTTAGATAACAAATGCACAAGCCAGCTAATCACGTTGACCAGCTGCCTCTTTGCTGCAGGGAAAGCAGAGTGAGCCACTCTCCCCAAAGTCTGCTTTTGCCATCAACAATTGTATCTCAGGGCTTCTAAAGTAACTAAAACAAGCAACCTTGTGAGTGATTCCTTTAAGCCCCAGTTTGTGGGGGTGGACACTGGAGAAGGGAGAATATGTCTATAATTTGACACTGTCCAGAAAGAAAAAGATTCCCTCCAAAGAATTCAGAGAAACTCCAGTAGATAAGACAACAACCCCCAGTGGGGTCCTAGAGCTCAGGAGAGTGGACGAGAGAGCAGGGAAGGAAGCTGCAGGCTCCACGTTGAAGCCGTGGGCTGCGGGGCTGGGCGGGGGCTCTGGGAACCTCTCCTGCTGCTCCCCAAGGCCCTTGGTCTTAGGAGAGCCCTCAGCTCGGCGTCTGGGTGGCCGGTGCAGGGACCATACGCCTGCTTGCTGCTTTTCTTCAGAGTTGTCAGGAGTGAATGATGAGAGTGGAGATTGAAGTTAAACATGACTCTGAGACTAATTTCTTTGGCCTCCGCGGCGTGATTTACTAACTTCATTTCTGCAGGTTCCTTTCAAGTGGGCTGTGCTGTAAATGTCACATTTTTGACACATCATGTATTTCATTATAATGGCCTCCTGACAGAAGGCCCATGGCGTTCGTTTCAGATAAGCGAGGTCTGACTGTGGGCATCCCGGTGACGTTCCTCTGCCTTCTGGCTGCTGGCTTGGTCATGTATCTCAAGAGGAAAACCCTGATCCGGCTGCTCTTTACTAACAAGAAGACAAAGACAACGATTGAAAAACTGAGGTACCCTGAGTCAATCCCCTCCTGACCTCTCTAGTAAGAGACAGGAGAGAGCTGCTCTGGTCAGAGCCCTCTGGGGCCTCACCTGTTCAGTGTGAGAGCTTATGTTTGAGGAGAAATGTTCATAAGGGAAGAGCATCCAGAGAGGGATGCCTAGAGCAGGGAGGGCCTAGAGACCGGGGGCATACAAGGAGAGCTTCTCACATAGAATCTCCGAGCTGGAAGGGCCCTCCAATACCCCTGCTCCAACCTTCACCTGAACCAGGATCCCCTCCAAAACCAGGAGTCCTCCAGTGTTGGGAAGCTCACCTCCTCCCAAGACAAGCCCTTTCCCATTTTGGAACAATTATTAGGAAGTGTTTTCACTCCCAGAATCTTAGATTTCCCTCTCCCACCCATTGCTGCTAATTCTGCCCTCTTTTGTCATACGGGGATGGTGGCTGACCATGACTTTCCCATCCTGCATATTTGCAATTGACATTGAAGGGCTTGGGGGTCCTTAACCTGGAGAAGAGAAGTCTCTGGGTGGCAGGGGAGGTAGAAGAGCTGGCTTCAAAAATTTAAAGGGCTGCTGTGAGGAAGACTGGTCCCCAGTGGACAAGTCTAGGAGCAATTATTTGTGGAAAGAACAGAGGAAAATGTAGCTCAGAGAAAGGCACAGCTCCCTGACATGGGACATCTGTCTCAACGGGCAGGGAGCTGCCTTGGGAGGTCTTCAGGCAGAGCCTAGACAACCGCCTCTGTTGAGGTGCTGGGCTCCCGCAAGCCGCAGGTCTTCTAGCAGAGGGAAGGTCACACTCCCTGGTCCCCTGGCTGTTGCAGGGCTCCTTGGTCAGGTAGAAATTGCAGCACACGGCCTCTAGGGCCTGCCAGTGAAGCATTTGGAGGCTGGCATTCCCAGACAAGCTTCTCCTCCTGGGTGAGAAGATGGTTACTCTTCCTCAGTGGAAAGCGCCAGGCTGGCTTCTCTGTCTGTTCTGGACAACGGGCTTCTTTGTCACCAGGCAGGTTTTCAGAAGTGTTCTCTCAGGTCACAGCCATGTCAACAGCCCCTCTTCTTGTCCCCTGCACCTACTTATTGACCCAAGCTGAAATAAGCATGTTGCCTTTGATGAAAATCTTTGGGTTGGGTTTTGCATCCCCTTAAGTTAATTGGGAGTCTCATATATATGTGTGTGTGTGTGTGTGTGTGTGTGTGTGTGTGTGTGTGTGTGTGTGTGTGTGTGTGTGTGTGTTTGGTCTTGATTTCTCATTTGCTTGAAATATGTTCATCACCAGAAATGGCCTTTGACCTAAACCCGTCGAAGAGAGAAAACCCCTTTGCATTTGGGGTCATCACTGCTTAAACATCAGCTTCATTAGGGTAGTCTCTGGGGAGTTATGAAGCCGTGCTCACAGGCATGGCAGAACTCATTTCACAGACTAGCGGCTTCCTAAAAATCCATATTTATTTTTAATCTTGGAAGAGTATGAGATCATTTTCACTCTGAGTGTTTACCATACTGCGTGAAGAAAAGGAGAGAAAAACCCTTCCCACCACACCCAAAGGAGACCTTAGGAAATTGCCTTCGGAAGCTTCTGATCAGCACGGACTGGCCCTGTTTTCCAGGTGTGTGAGTCCCACTCGGCCGTCCGGCGTCACGGAGCCAAACCATCCCCGGACCACGAACCCCAGCCACGGTCTGCTCAGAAAGCCCCCACACACCTACATGCCAAAGGTGAGCACATGAAAGGCACCAGGGCATTGCCAGGCTTGGGGACTGAACAGAAAGGAGGTCCAGGGACAGTGTGGATGTCACTGCCAGCAAGGTCATTCCTGGGGTGGGAGGAGGCAAAAGAAGGGAAAGGGAATCACTGTTTGTATAGTGCCTACTATGCGTCAGGCATTCTGCTAAGCACTTCACACAGACTATTTCATTTTATTCTCACAACAGCCCTGGGGGGGATGGGTGCTGTTATTATCCCATTTTACAGTTGAGGAAACTGAGTCAAACATAGGTGAAGTGGCTTGCCAGGGTCACATGACTAGAAAGCATCTGAGGCTTAATTTGAACTCGGGTCCTCTTACTACCTTTAAAGTACAGAAGCACTTATTAGCACCCAAGACCCCTCAATCCCCACATGGAATCAGGACCCTAATTCCACCCCACATCACCCCGGGGAGGGCATTTTCAGCTTGTGAAGAAGCCAGGCAGGTTAGTGGAGAGCTCCTCAGGGGAAGGAGGACGTTTCTGGTCTAGCCTTCAAATAGCTCTCTGCGGCTCCTCTCAGTGCCTCGGGCAGCCCCCTCAAGCTTTTAGATGTAGAGAAGGCACCAGCTCACCTTGGCAGGGGGAGCCCCTTGGACCCCTGAAGTTGCTTCTCCTGTCCTTCTTCCTCAGTGCTTCCATAATCCATCACTCTGCCTGCAGTCACAGCCCAATACCATGGAGCATCTGATCTTTGGTTTAGAAGGAGATCTGGGGTCCAAGGCTTTGTCAGTTAAATGTTTACCCACTGGTCTTTCTGCAAACATGGTGTGGGGCTGGGAATCAATCAGGGTCTTGACACAGATGTATGAGGGAGGCAAGCACCTGAGTCAGGCCCGGCTCTCCCTGGGTGGAGGGTAGGGGGCTAAGCAGGTGATGGATGGGACTCAGCCCTCTTGGCCAATCATTTCATGCAGTTAACATTAATTAACCACCAACTGTGCCAGGCACTGAGTGCTAGAGAGACAAAGACAAAAATGAAACAGCTCTGCCCTCTGCTAGGGTGGGAGGGTGTGTAATAGAGGTGAATAAAGAAGTAGGTACCAGATGATTTGAGGAAGAGCAGTAACCACTCAGGGAAATCAAGAAAGGCTTCCCTTAGGAGGGGGCATCTGGGCTGAGCCCTGTAGGAAGGTAAGGATTATAAAAGGTGACAGTGAAAAGAGGGAAGGCCCCCATGGGCAAAGGTATGGGGGTGAGTAAGAGAAAGAATTTGGAATTTGGGGAACAAAAGTAGGTCACTTTAGCTGGAACATTAACATGTGAAAGGGAATGATGGTCAATAAGGCTTAGGCAGGAACCAGCTTGTGAGGAACTTATGCTACAGAGCTGCTAAGGATTTTGTCTTTTAACCCAGAAGCAACAGAGAGCCACTGAAAATTCCTAAGTGAGGGACTGACGTGGTCACACATGTGCTGTAAGAACAGGATTTTGGTAGCTCTGTGAAGGATGGACCAGGAAGTGGAGAAGCTGGAAGAAGTCATCCCTGAAAGCATGAGAAAGAAAATGGGGTGACTCACCCAGGGCCGCTCTAGCAATCCCACTCTCTGCTAAGGCAGTGAGGGCCAGTGTGATCTTGGGAGCACCCCCACCTTCCTTCCAAGCCTAGGAGACAGGCCTCCCACACGAGGCCACCCCTGATCCCTCCTCCCCCCATTGTTAGTGCTCTGTCCCTATGGAGATTTCTTTGCACAGGCAGGGTGTCCCTCAAGCCTTTGGGGAGTGTTAAATGGTTAAAGCTACTAAAATTTAGGGGCAGCTAGGTGGCGCAGTGGATAAGCTCCAGCCTTGGAGTCAGGAGGACCTGAGTTCAAATCCGGCCTTGGACACATGACACTTAAGACCCGTGTGACCCTGGGCAAGTCACTTAATCCCGACTGCCTCACCAAAAGGCAAAAAAAAAAAAAAGCTATTAAAACTTAGAAGTGAGTCAAGACCTGAAAAGCCTCTGGAGTTTGTCCATTTCCACACCCCCAATAGAATGGAAGCTCCCTGAGGGCAGGAGCTGTTTTGCTTTTGTCCTTGTCTGCCCAACACCAAGGACAGTAGCTGGCACATAGCAAGTACTTAGTAAGTGTTAGATTTAATAGGGATTATTTGTTATCAAATTATCACAAATGTTGAATTAAATGACGGCTGTATTAGAACCTCCATCCAATTTTTTACTTCAGCAACACTTCTTTCTTAAAGGCTTGGCAGGAGAGAGAGCTAGGTGTATCAAAAAGAGCTCTAGATTGACTATTAACTATATGTCCGGGAGAAATCATTACGTTATTAAATTAAGTTACCTTAAATGATATAGAAGTCAATAAACTACCCCCCCTCACCGTGGCCTCATCCCCAAATTGGGAAGGATTGCAGAGATTCAGTTTCCATCAGAGGTGTCAGTCCCATTCTCTCTTTGGTCAGATGTTTTAAGTCGTACCAAATTGACAGCAGAGTGTGGCTGCGAGACCTCGGGGCTGGATTCCTGGTAGTAGCCAGGTCTTGGTTGACTGTGTCACTTTGGACAAGTCATTTACCCTCTCTGGGCTCCAGCTTATTCTGTAACATGCAAGGAGGGGACTAAATGATGTCTGAATGGTCCATTCCAACTCTGAGTCTATGACTCTACATAATTATATATAACTAGCTAGCTACCCCCTCACCCAAAACACAAGGCTAAGAAACTCCACACTGTTGAAGTCCTCCGTGCCCATACTGTGTCCCAGAAAACAAGTTTGTAATGGGAGAACGTAGCCTTGCCTGGGTGGTGTCAAGCTCTAAAAGGACAGACTATCTCCCAAGCACCCTGAGACTTCTTTTTTAAATACCATTGATTACTCATGAGTTTATCTCTTGTTTCATTTTAAAGCTTTCTTCTTCCCCTCTGGGCCTGCTCAGGGTGGTGCTATATACATCAGTATTCCCTCTTATCTTCTATAAATTACCTTCTTCTGAACTGGGGGCCTCCTGGCTCTGATTCGTTTCCATTCTGTCCATTGGCACTGAGCAAGTTGGCACCGCATATTCAAAGACACAAATCATCCATTCGTCAAGCATTTCTTATGTGCCCATCGGGTGTGGGATTAGGAGATGGAGGTACAAAGACAGAATCAGAACAGGCACAACTCTGATGAAACTCACGCTCTTTTCAGAACAATTAACACGTGTGAAAACCAGTCAATCAGCAGGCATTTCAAAAGCACCGGCAGCGCTATGTTCCCATCTCTGTCCTTCCCCGGGCTTTCTTCAAGTCCCAGTTAAGCCCCATCTTCTACACAAAGCCTTCCCCAGTCACCCTTTATTCTGGCTCCTCCTCAATCATTTCCAATTTATCCTTTATAGGACTTTTTGTACACATTGTTTGCATATTGTCTTCCTCATTCGAATTTAAGGTCCTTGAGAGAAGGTGCTATCTTTTGCCTTTGTTTATATCCCCAGAGCTTAGCACAGTACCTGGCATACAATAAATGTTTATTGACAGTATTGGTAGACATTGGCAGGTCTAGGTTCCCAGAGAAGGAAGCCTAAGAAAAGTTCAAGAAGAATAAGTAGATAAGCTCCTAGGTGGTCAATGGCATTTAAAAAAAGAAAGGATGTTTAGAGGACATTCTGACCCTTTGGAGATTACTATCATCCAGGAGAGGCCATGGTCTCCCATTCCAAACTCATTTCTGGGACACAAGACAGGCATGGATGGCTTCAAAGCTCTACTCAAGCTTTCTCAGGGGCTTAGGGGTGGCCAACCTTGTTGAGAGGAATAGACTCCCCTTATTCACTCCATTAGCATTCAAGCACCCACTGGTGCCACAAATGAACCACTGATGACTTTTCAATGTGAAATACAATCATTTTAATAATGAAGCAAAAGAAATAAGAACCTCACAGCTGTTCATACATGAAAGAAAATGTAAAAATAGTAGCTATGTCACAATCCACACCTAAAGCTGTGAGTTAGGGTCATGCCCTCCCACTGGGGCATTCAGTGTATGCGGAGGAGAATGGCCACACACTAGCAGAAGTTTGTCAAGGAAACAAGGAGGGAAGAAGGAAGGAAGGAAAGGGGGGAAAACCCGTGTTCTCAAGCTAGCTCACACATGTGGATGGCAGGCTCAGGGGGCATTAGTCCACTCAAGAGCGTCTGCGTGACACAAGTTTGCTTCTCTACCAACTGCTGGTCCGTCGCTCCTCACCACTGCCCAGTTGGGTTTTACTCTCAAACGAAGAAAGCACGTACAAGCTCTTTCAACTGTCATTCACCTTGAAAAGGGTGTTGGAAAAGTGTTACACTACTGAATTCACTAACCATTCCTTTTAAGCCATGGATCTGCACAGCTCATCAGGCTGGTTCTCTGCTCAATATATACAAACTCAACTAGCTATCCACTCATAAATGAGATGTATCATCTGATCAGACTGTACCACTCAGAGCTCCTAGCAAAACAACTCAGGTTGGCTCTTGGGAAAAGGAAAAGAAGTCTGACCCGCTCTTCCAGCGCCAGGATTCTGTATTATCTAATTAGAACCCAACATCTCTTCCAGTACAGCAAAGCAGTTACAAAACCTGTCTTTCCCCTTTCTCCTTTTCCTTCTCAAAGAGGGCAGGCAAGAGCGTGAGGTCTTTCTGAGAGGTTTCACTTCTCTCCGCCCTGGCTGCTGCTAAAGGGCAGTAACTGGACCAGAAGCTCTTCTTCCAATTTAGCAAAGCAGTTATGGTCTTTATTCAGCCAATAAAAAAACCAGTAGCTAAATCAAATCTTTCTTTTAATTGGATGATCTTGCTATTGGTTTTTTCAAGTAGCTTTAATTAGCTCCATTACAGCTGATTTAAAAACTTCTGCTGTTTTCTTCAACCCCTTCATCACACTCTTTCAATGGCTTAAATCAGAGCCCCTTAGTTCTCAGTGCCTGCTCATCAAATCCCTCCAATAAAATAAACAATCTGTATTCAATCATTTCTTCCTCTCCAGACAGTTATATGTATTTTTTTTTCATTTTGTGAATTTTACCTTCTTAAGGGTTATCACAATCATAGGCAAATGAGGAGCCACTAAAGGACCACAATGCCTTGTAAAATGTTCCTCTATCACAGACTGTCTTTGAAAACTTTTCTTTGTACTCACTTCTTATCAGTTTTTAATAAATAGAAGTGATTTCTCTGCCTCCTTCAAACCACCACTGTCTGCCTGCAAAGCATCATTCTACATCCTTTACAAGGGAATTTAAGTCTTTATGTTTATGTTACAATTTACTTTCAGTCCCAAACTGCTCAAATTTGATGATCTGACAATGGTGTTTTTACAAATGGATTTTAGTAGTTTTTGAATTAAACCAAAGTTATTTTCCTATTCCGATCACACATGAAACTTTTCATCTATGACAGTGGTAACACATGACACTCCTTCCAAATTAACTTCATTTTCTTTATGCAAAAGTACTTTTTCTACCCCTTTCAGCACTAAACTAATCCATAAGAGTGCTGGCAATACCTTAAAGGAACAGTACCTTATACAAAGATACAAGTGAAACATTTCCTGCCCTCAAAAAGCTTATGTTCTATTAGAATCTAGGATTCTGGGATTAAGTGACTAAATCCATGTTATCCTTTTCTTTCTATTATATTATATCTTCTCCTAGCCTTCATCTTTCAAAAGTGGGGGAAAAGGGAAAGGAGGTGTCCTGGTCTCCTTCATTTCTCTGTCTCCTTGTATCATCTTTGTCACCCTGCTCTGGACCTCTTAGACTGGAACTGCACACAATATTGCAGGTGCTCTGTCCCACAGGATATCCAAACACAGGATCTTGATTTCTCTTTGGTTTCTAATATGGTTCTGAAAATTGGGATGGTTGTCTTTGTACTACAGCCCCCACAAGGCAGGACATTGTGAGAAAGATGCTTTGGAAACTTTAAAGTGATAGAAAACCCAGAGCGCTGATCCCTAAAGATGAGTGCCTCATCTTTCTTTATCCTTTTTGGTCTCTGCTACACTTTGAGCAGATGCCTTCAGGGAGCAGCCTGAGGGGCTAAGGGATTCCAAAGTCATGATCTTGTGAGCATAACATGGATCATTTTGTCTAGTGTGTGCAAAAATGTTGGTGTTTGCCTACATTGTTATTCAGCCATTGCCTCTGTCTCTATTCACACACCCTAGTGAGATTATCCTGATTTTATCCCAATCAGCTTGGCATTTCTTTGTGAATAACAGCTTGTTATCAACTTAGATATTTTGTCATGTACTCTAACTGTGTCATTTATTTGAATATTTTCTGAGGCCCATCCCAGCACCAATCCTTAGACTTATCCATTTATCTCAACTTTATGTTCTCTTGTCTTTTCATTCTTCAAGACAGGTTCAGAAGAACCTAACTAGATTGATGTAACTAGGATGAGGAGGCTGTCTCTCAGCAGTGCTGACAGCAGCTGCCTAGCAGCATAGAAACCATTGAATTTAGCCACTAGCTAGAAATAGGGCAGCTAGGAGGTTCATTGGATAGAGTGCCAGCCTTGGAATCAGGAGGACCTGGGTTCAAACCTAGCCTCTGACAATTACTATCTGTGTGATTGTGGGCAAGTCATTTAACCCAGTTTGCCTCAGTTTCCTCATCTGTAAAATGAGCTAGAGACAGAAATGGCAAACCACTCCAGGATCTTTGCCAAGAAAACTCCAAATAGGGTTGAAGAGTCAGACGCGACTGAAATGACTCAACAGAAATAGTTAAATAGGACGCGTTTCCTCCTCTACCCCCCAACCCTTGGTGATTGTATGTCACATGAGCTCCTCCCCAACTTGGCCCCAAGCTGGGGCTCCAATTGGCTCCAGTTCCCAACCTAAGACTTCCTCTGCAGCACAGTGTTCAAGTGTTTCTGGAAGGAAATGTTGAAAGCCATCTTTGTGCTGTGTCCTACGCTAACTAACCCAAAGGAACCTGACACCAAGTCTAGGACTCTCTAGCCTGCCCTTCTAAATAAAGTTGGTGGGCTTTTGTCCTACCTCTCTTCCTTCCATATTCACCCACCCCCAACTCCTCCCTGATCCTAGGCGATCAGCCACACCTCCTGCTGCCATATATTAACAATGTCACCCTAACTTTGTGATTCCTTTGTTCTGGCCTGGGCAGAAGGAGAATTGCAGAAGATTACCAAAGTATCAAAATATCGATATCAGCAACCCAGTCAAGACCCTTGACTCTCTGCCTCCTCGCCTCCTGGTGCCCCTTCATCAGGGACCCAGCCATCACAACGTGCCCGTGAGACCCCTCCCAGCCAACCCTCCAATCAGACAGGCCCAGGTAGGCCCACACTTGCTGCTTTATGTTTCATTATTTCTAAAACTGAGAAGTTAATGTAATAATGCCTTGTCTTGTGTGTCTCTTGCCCACTTCCAGTGAGCTTGCAAACACAGGTTACTAGTTTACCCTTGGTTAATAATTTTTCTTTTATTTCAGCTTCTAGAGTCTCAGGTTATCCTGATTAGGACATTTGCTACGCTGCAGGTTGCTTTCCCTTGTTAGGGATTTATAGGCATTTGCGGTGAAACCTGGCATCAGTCAACGACACTTGGTAAGCACCGACTGTCTGCCAAGCACTGGTCCAGCTGTGGGAGCAGCCACAAAGAAAATGTAGATGAGACATGAAATATGGAGTCCAGGAGGGAGATGAGACACAGACACAAATAACTATAATATATGACCTCACGTGGTGGTACATTAGCAAGGTGCAAATACCAGGCTGTGTGAGGCCTGGTGAGAGTGCTAAGGGCTGTGGTCCAATTCAAGACAATGAATGTTTGTTGAGCATCTCTGTCCAGGCCCCCATGCTAGGTCCTGAGACTATAAAGTCAAAAGATGAGTCAAATCCTTTCTGTCAAGGAGAAGCACTGGGGAATGTGATGGGAAGTAGAGAGTGAAGAGGAGAATCCAGCTCCAGGCCCACCCTGATCATGCTGCTCCCTGGGTGTGGACTCCTGCTAAGACTCTAAGGTGCAGCCCCTAAGACTGGGAGCTGTTCCCACCCCCTGCTACCCTTTACATCTGGCAAACCCACTCTGTCTATTGTGCTCCCAATGGCATAGATATTTAATCACTGCCATCACTGGCTGCCTAAGAGTAAACCAGACCACCTCCCATTCTCCACCTTCCGCTCTCTCATTCCCATCTTCCTCAACCCTAGCCCTTCCACACCCCACCCCCACACTACCCACCTTTTCAATATTGCCTTTGGAATTCCCCTTTCAAAACTAACAACTTCCCTTCATTTTAGCCCTTTTCCTCTTAGGTGCCTTCAGCCTTCTGACACTCACAGAGACCTGCTTTCCCCCTAGAAAACGCCTCAGTTCTGATTCTCCAGCACTGGGGAGACCTTCTCTCATGCCCCCTTTCACACTTGTCCTGAGGAGGGGTCATGATACTCTTTGCTCTGAACCTCCATTTACAGCCTCCCCCTTTCCCATCCAAATTGGTGTTGGTCATCTGCTGGCCCCCAGCTCAGAAGGGAGAAGCCCCTTTCTCAGGTCTCACTGTCTTCTCTTCCTTCACAATATTGGCCTTTGTTGTAAAGGATTTCAACATGTGTTGATTGGCCAATGCATATTCATGTTCCCCCAAGCATTCTAACCCCCCCTTAAACACCACAACCTACTTCTCCCCTTCACCTCAGCACACCCACAGGGGGCCGACCCTCATGTCTATAGCCCCTGGAGCTTGCCATCACACACAGCTGTTCCTCCTCCATCATCAAAAACTCTGGAACCTCGATGTGATCATGAGCTCTGCCTCACCCCTCCCAACTCTGCTCCTCATCTTCAGCCAACCTCTGGTCTGTCCACCTCTCAGGATTTTCCCAGGCCATCCCCTCCTGCTCTGACTTCACTTCCCTCCTTTCCCAATCTCAGCTGATGTGACACAGTTCGACACTGCACCTCCCTCTCCTCTCCAATCCCTCACTCATTAGAACTCCCTTGTTCTGATGCCACTTATACTTTGACAAGCCTCAATCCTGAATTATTCCCATCACCTCCTCCTCTTCTCCTACTCATATGCTACTGAGAGGTCTTGCAATAAAGAAGACTGGGTCTACTGCCAGTTTTTATATTTTGCAACAAGGCAGATGAGGCTGGGGGTTTACTTGACACTAATTTATTCTCCATCCCATTCTGCCCAGAGGCCATTCCACACCTTCTCTCTTCAGGCCTCCTGCATCTCCCTTTCTCACTATTCTTTCAGCTGTGGCACTATCTGAGAGAAGTGGTCATCCATAGGGCGGTCCTACCTTTCCCTTCATCTCAAATTGCTTTGACAACTCTCTCCTCCTTCCCTCCGGTCCCTGATAACAAGGTGGCCTCCTCACCAGAGCCAGCCCCTCTGCATGTAACAAGGACCAGCCCCCTTCTGTCTTCTCCAGCATAGTGCCTCCTCATTCAGCTTCCCTCTAACCTTTAATCTCTCCCTGTTTATTGGTTCTTCCTCTGATCTCTTCAAATATGCCAGTCTCCTCCATCCTCATATTACAATCACTAGACCCTATCATCCCTTCAGACTCTCATCCTGGATCTCTCTTCTTTTTCCTCAAACAATGTCTAGGAAAAAGGTAACTATGTTTGTGGTCTCTGCTTTCTTCTCAACCATTTGCAATCTGGCTCCAGATTTGATCATCAATTAATGGAAACTGCTCTCTCTAAGATACCATTGATCTCTGAATTACCAGATCAGATGATCTTTTCTCAGGCTTAATGCTTCTTGACCTCTCTGCTCCATTTGACACTATTGACCACCCTGTTGTCCTGCTTTCTCTCTTCTCTGGATTTGTATGACACACCTCTCTTCTGTTTTTCCTTCTTACTTTGTCTGACTGCTTCATCTTACTTTTTTCTGACTCAATTTTTTCTGACTTTAAATCAAACCCCCCAATTGTGGGTGTTTCCCAAGGCTCAGTCTTGGACCTTCTCTTCTATCTTTACACTCTCTGATCTGGTAACCTCATACATTCCCATGGACTTCATATGTGTCTCTCTACAGAGATACAGAGATATCTCTCTACAGATGGCATCCAGATCTACATAGCAAACCCTGACCTCTCCCTGACCTTCAGTCCTGTATTACCACCTGTGCATTAGACATTTTGAAGTAAATGTCCTTGTTATCTAAACTCAGTATATCTCAAACCAGCTTTGTTATTATCTTTTTGTCTTTATCTTACTATCTAACTTCTTGTCATCTTCTCCCCACCCAACCTACCTCTCTTCCAGACTTCTCCAGTTCTGTAGAAGGCACCACCCTTCTTCCAGGCATTACCCCAAGTATCCAACCAATGGCTATATCCTCCTCCTCCTCCTCCTCCTCCTCCTTCTCCTCCTCTTGCTCCTCTTCCTCCTCCTCCTCCTCCTCCTCCTCTTCTGTCTTCTTTTCCTCCTCCTCCTTCTCCTCCTCTTCTGTCTTCTTCTTTTCCTCCTTCTCCTCCTTCTCCTCCTCCTTCTTCTTCCTCCTCTTCTTCTTCCCCCACCCTTTTTTCTGGAATGATGTTTGCCTTTTAAGCATCAGGAATTGAATGTCCCCATCCCATCCACCAAGCTGGTGTCTGTCTGGACCAGATCCAGGCCACATGATACTGATTAAGCTCTCTCAGTGTTCGCCCTTTCTCAGAACATGGTTGAAAACAGGAGTTAATTTCCTGCAGGTGTTCAGAGGGGCCGAGGGTAGCTCGTGACTGGGAGCACAAACTGGGTGATGCCCTGTGCTTCTAAAAGGCCTGTCACGCCCCAAAGAGGGAGAGACCTTCCATTGGGATCTCGTATTTCCCTTCTCCAAGCACGTCTCCTCAATAACCCGAGAGCTGCAGCCTTGAGTTAGAGCTGACAAGAACCCCAGAGACCCCTTCTTTTGCTTCTCACAATCGTAAAACCCTGTAATCAGATCAGAGCAGCAGAATGAGCCTCTGTCCCCATGTTAGGGGGCAGCCAGTGGGGTGTCACAGTACACAGAAAGCTGCACCAGGAGTCAGGAAGACCTGAGTTCAAATCCGACCTCAGCCCTTTGCTAGTCGTGTGACCCTGAGCAAGTTCCTGAACCTCTGTTTGCCTTGGTTTCCCCTGCTGTAAAGCAGGTAGCACCTACCTCCCAGAGCTGTTATGAGGAAAAAACGAGGTGCTATTTGTGAAATGCTTAGCACAGTGGGTAGCACATAGTAAGCACTTAATTGTGCTTCTAGAATAAAACATAAAGTCCTCAGCTTGGCAGTGAAAGCCCTTCATTGGCTCCTACCTACCTCTCCAGTCTTATTTCTCATGGTTCCCCTTCCTACCTTCCGGGCTACAATCCAAGGAGCCCATTCCCTTCCCCCACACTCTACATTCCTCTCTAAACTCATTACCTCTGGACAAGTCTCAAAGAGACTCACGTCAGCCTCTTAGCATCTTTGGCTGCCTCCAAACCTAGCTCTGGTGCCACCCCCACCTCTCTCGACCCCCCGGTTGTGAGCCTTTTCTTCCCTTGAAATGACTTTGTATACCTGTATTTACATTTGTTTAGACACATATGTATGTGCATGCTGCAGTCCTATTAGTAGGTGCACGTCAACTCCTTGAGGGCAGATATTGTCTTGGTTTTGCCATTGTGTCCCTATGGTGCATAGTAGGTGCTTTCTACATTTTTGTTGAATGGAATTGAATGGAATGTCCAGAACTGAACATGGCGCTCCAGGTGTGATCTAACCAGAACAGAGGATCTTTTGTCGCTTGGTATATTTTGGTAAAGTCACTTAAAATGTATTTGAGAGACAGCATCATGTAGCAGATAGAAAGAGAAAGACTTTGATTCAAATCCTGCCTCTCACACATACTAGCTGTGTGACCCTGGGCAAGTCCCTTAACCTCCCAGTGTCCCCAGGTAACTCTTAAGATTATTGATAAGTTGGCAGTCTGTATCAGTGAAGACAGTTTCCTCACCCAGAGTTCCCTACCCAGATGAAATCATTGGTCCGGAGCAAGACCTTGGCCCTGACAATGACAGCCAACACTCATTAAGGTGTGCCAAGGACAGTGCAAGGAATATTCAACCAAAACCAGCAAACAGGTGCTCACTTTCTCCTGAGGGATACAAGAAGTCTGCAGATGGGCAAAGAGAAGATGATTTGAGGGGGGAGAGAGCACGGCTAGGCTCCCTTGCCCTGAGTATGGGACACAGTGGAGGTGAAGAAGGCTGGACATCAGGAGCTGTTGAGGGTGCTGAAGCCCAGGCTTGATGTGACTAGTGCTTAGAACTATGTCTGGGAGAGCAAAGCATCATGGGAAATTCCTAGAAGCACTGCTCATCACTCAGCGATGGGCCACGTTCAATATAGATGACTCTTGGCCTTCATGGCAGCTGGGGAGCTGGCTGGTGGCTTTACGCTGCCTGTTCTCTGAATGGAGGTAAGCAGACTGTTTAGTGCCCATCTGAGTGATGGGCCCAGAGAAGCTGATGGTCTCCATCACTGAGCAAGCAAGGTTCCCTTTCCCCTGACACCAGAAATGCATTCAGTGTGGTCCTAGAATTCTGCTTTTGTGAAGGAGGCATTCAAAGTAGAAGAAGTTTAGGACTCAGAATCAGGAAGACCTAAGTGAGCATCTTGCCTCCAACATGCCCTAACTGTATGAGCAAGGATGTCACAGAGCCTCTAGGAACCTCATTTCCCCCCTATAAAAGAGGGACGAGTTACCATCCTAACCACAGTCATGTGGTCCATGGCCCAGGGCTGGAGAATCTGGACTGAAACCACTGAGTGCAAGTCTGGCCCATCATCATTTGTCTGGTTTCTTGCATCATTGTAAGAAGCACCCATGCTAATTCACCTGTAGTTGATCCATCAGTTACTAGATTACTGAAGCCTGGGGCTCCTCCTCTCTCCTCCTGCCACTGGCCTGGGATCATGCTTCTGGACATTGGTGGCCCTCCCAGGAGATAGTCAGGCTCAGGAAGAGCTGAACCCCCAATCAGCCGTTGTTTAAAAACTCCTCAAGCAGCGGTCCTAAGGAGCTCAGTTATTCACATCTTCAACCATTCCCCATACTCACAAGCTTTGCCTCTTGCTTTACCTACAGGCAAAATTTGCTGAACCAATCCAATATTATTTTCATATTTTTTCTTCATTTTGCTATACTCCTTGGATTTGCCTAGAATTTGCCATCTGGGCCATTCCCATCTCTTTTTCTGCAGATATCCTACTCGGACTGGTTGGTCTGGTCTCTAGGGGCCCTTCAGCTCAAAGATTCTGCATTCCTGGACAGGATACAAGACTCTTGACTCAGGGGCAGAAAACAGAACGAGTGAATGTTTTTGTGTCATTACAATATCAGGGTCTACTTAACCGAAATCATTTATGCAAGCTGCTGTGATTAATTGGTTTAGAAGTTTAAACAAAAATCTGTTCAGTGTCACATCTAAGAAACATGTTTCCTACCTCCTCAAAAACAGTGTATTTGGTTCTCCAGATGTGCTGTGCTAAAATGTCAATCGATAAGCAATTCTTGGGCATTTTACCAAGTGGCAGCACTCTTCAGATGTGTGGGAGGGTAGCCTTTGATTCATAAATGGCCCATCCCTCTAATTCGTCATACTTCTTCAAGGTGTCACTCCTGGAATATTCACCTGCATCTTTCAAATGCCTGAGGGCTACACTATGGTTCCTATGACAGAATCCTGATAGAACACCATTTTGTATGAAGTTGATTTTGTCTCTTTTTCAAAGAGACCTGTTTCTTGGGAAATGTTAGGATTTCGTTTGACTCTAACAGGGAAGAGGAAGGGGAGCATATAGACCTGGGAACAATGCCAGATCAAGGCCGGTAAAGAAAGGTCAGCTGGCAGATGTCCAGGATCAGGGGAGCTGTCAAATGAAGGGTAATTGGTAGTCACAGGGGCATGGACTAACATGATATGGTTGAAAGAACACTTGAGCAAGAGAGAATTATTTCCTAGAACTCAGAGGTAGAAGAGACCTTGAAAAGCCCAATTTCCATCCCCAACCCAAGTATTCTAACAGAGCATCAGAGAATCAAAATGGTGCCAGAAAGGACCCAAAAAAGCCAGCTGGCCCAACCCCCGCCTTTGACAGATGAGGAAGCGGGCCCAAGGCTGTTTTGGTTTTGGGTGTGGGTTTGTTTGTTTGATTTTTGCTTTGACAATTGGGGTTAAGTGACTTACCCAGGGTCACACAGCTAGTAGGTGTCATGTGTCTGAGACTGGATTTTGAACTCGGGTCCTCCTGACTCCAAGAGCAGAGCTCTATCCACTGCGCCACCTAGCTGCCCCAGGCCCAAGGATGTTAAGTGACACACAAGGTGTGACAGCCAAGATTTGAGCCCAGCTCTTCCTGGCCCATCTTGCCTTTGCTTCCTTACCCCAGCAGCGGTCCATGCCACTGGGATATGGCTCAAGTTAGGATGCCACTGATGATTAAGGATACTATTTCCAGAGCTAATCTTTGGAAAATCCCTTCTGATTATCCTGGTGAGCAGTGACTGGCTGCTACTCTGTGGTGAGGTCAATGGACGCATCTTCCATGGGAAAACCCCAGAAATCTAAAAGCCAGCTGCCCCTGCTGAGCACCAGGCACACGAAGCAGTGTGGTGCAATGGTACAAGCCCAGGGACCTGGGTTTGAATCCAGCTCAGTCACACTGTTCATACCAGCTCTGCTTTCTCTTTTGTCCTGGTTTAGAAACAATTTCCTGAGCTTCATTATTCCGGGACACTGATGCTCCATCTACAGGCTTGGGGGCAGTAATTAGAGCACACTATGATGCCCCTCCTTGTGCTCTGGGGTTGGGAGACTTAGCTGTCTACACAAGGAGGTTTTTCCCCATTTTTCTTTTCATTTTATGGACCAAAACTAATTTCAAAAATCTGAGGTTATCTGCAAGTTTCACAGCCATGAACCGTCCGCCACCCCTGGCGCCTCTGCAATGGAGCCAAAAAGGCGCCTTCTCCCTCGTCTTCCTCACCCCAAGGCCGTTCTTTCTCATTTAGCCACCTTCGCTTTTGGTTGTACTGCGGCGGTCCTTTCCATTGACCCTTCTCTCTCAATGCCCCTGCAGCTCAGGCCTCGGGGGAGCTGCAAGACCCTAGTCACAATGCCTGCCAACGGGCCTTCTGAAAACGGCCTTGGGAGTGATCACAGGAATAATGATAATAAAGCTAACATTTCATGTAGTGCTTTAAGGTCTGCAAGTATGATCCCATTTGATCCTCACAACAGCTGTTATCATAGTCCCAGTTTACAAAGGAGGAAAGTGTGGCTGGGAGAAGTTAGTGACCACTAGGGAGTATTGGAGGCCACCTTTAAACCTGTGTCTCCCGGACTCCAAGCCCGCTGTTTTACTCACTACACCGCCCTGTCTCCCCAGGTGTGCGACTGATGAGAGCCAGATTCTGGGTGACCACTCCCACAGAGCGATTTATTCACCATGAGGCCAAAAATAGAGAGGCGAATGGTAGATGGTGGGCGTGAGCAGGCCATAACCCATTACAAAGAAAGAATCAATCCCTCAGGAAAAATATTATTAAGGATGTTATCAGAGGAACATAAGATGGGAAGAGGGGGTGGGGATGGGTCAGTTGAGTGGCAAATGAAAGAAGTGGGGGCCAAAGGACAGTCTAGTACCAGTCCTCTGGTAGCCATATAATGTGAAGAAAGCTCAGGGAGGCCCCAGCCCGTTCAGTGGACACCCTATGGTGGATGCCAGGAAGACAGGAACAAGAGATGCATGGGATGGCTCTGCCGTGCATTGTTGGAGGGGACAGAAATCATGGAGCATTGGAATAATGGAGAGATCAGGACAGCACGTAGTCAAATGGCGCATTCAGAAAAGGCTGAAGATCCCAATGGCTAGAACAGTCCTAATGCCCACTGACCGGCGGGTGTCTGGTCCTCGTTGTTATTCATACACCAGGGGCAGAAATACTGGTTGGAACATCTCGGGGCTTGATGGTTGAACAGCATCATAGACCAAGTCACTCACATGACAAGAATATTGAGTGTATGTTAAGCATCTATTACAGACAAAAGAAACAAAATCTCCCCAGGGAATTATAATTTATGAGAACAGAATATTTCAGCAAAAGGAAATTCAGGATCTACAGTATTCAAAATGATGTTTATTTTGTTTTCCATTTATATAGAGAGATGGAGAGAGACAGACAGAGAGGAGAGTGGGGGAATGAAAGGAGGGGGTGAGGAGGGAGGGAAGGGGGAGGAACAACAAGGAAGGAAGGAGGGAAGGAAGGAAGGAAGGAGACAGAGGGAAGAAGGGAGGAAGGAGACAGAGGGAAGAAGGGAGGAAGGAGACAGAGGGAAGAAGGGAGGAAGGAAGGAAGGGAGAGAGGGAAGGAAGGAAGGAAGGAGGGAGGGAGAGAAGGAAGGAAGGAAGGAAGGAAGGAAGGAAGGAAGGAAGGAAGGAAGGAAGGAAGGAAGGAAGGGAGGGAGGAAGGAGACAGAGGGAAGAAGGGAGGAAGGAAGGAAGAATGGAAGGGAGGAAGGAAGGAAGGGAGAGAGGGAAGAAAGGAAGGAAGGAGGGAGGGAGAGAAGGAAGGAAGGAAGGAAGGAAGGAAGGAAGGAAGGAAGGAAGGAAGGAAGGAAGGAAGGAAGGAAGGAAGAATGGAAGGGAGGAGGGAGGGAGAGAAGGAAGGAAGGAAGGAGACAGAGGGAAGAAGGGAGGAAGGAAGAATGGAAGGGAGGAGGGAGGAAGGGAGGAAGGAGAGAGGAAGGAAGAAGTGGAGGGAAGTAAGGAAGGAAGGGAATGAAAAATGAAGAAAGGAAGGAAGAAAGGAGAGAGGGAGAGAATTGAAGAAGGAAGGTGGGAAGGAGGGAGGGAGGAAGGAAGGAAGAAAAGGAGAGAGGGAAGGAGGGAAGGGAGGGAGTAAGGAGTCAGTTGAAACTTAAAAAACAGTGCCCCAGGTGCAGAATGTTGCCTTCTAAGGAACCCAGTGCAGTTTGCTAACTACAGATTATGTTACTGTTTTATCGCTTCTTGAAACAGAAGAGTTGAGGGTGTTTGGTGTTTTCACCTAAAATCAGACTGAAAGCATTTCCTTTGCTGGCACCCACATTAGATTCCTCACCCAGTCAAAGGCACACCAAGCATTTACAGGCAAACCCTGTTCCCTTCACCCCCTCGCTGCGCCTGATGACTTCCTGCACATCTGCAGCATCTCGGGCATTCTCCTTTGTTGCAACCTCTCCTCCTGGCACAGGTGGGCTCTGATAAGCAACATCTGTTTATTCAGCATTTTTTAAGCAGGAGGAAACTGATAAGAATGGAAAATTCTTTAAAATGATGGGCAAGGATGACCAACGCAGGGTTATATTTAGCTTTTGTGATACAAACCCAAGCAGGCAACAAAGAAAACTGCAAATCAAAAATTCTGTGGCTATTTTGGAAATGGAATGGGGCTGGAGGGGAGGGTGTCAGGAATTGCAGGATGGGGTCAGCGATGTGGTTTCCTGACTGCTGATTTTTTATAAATAATGGGAGGAATAAGAGCTGATCTACAGATTTATATGAGGATTTATGTTTTGTTTTTGGTTTTGTTATTTTTTGGTGAGAGCAATTGGGGGTAAGTGACTTGCCCAGAGCCACACAGCTAGTGAGTGTTATGTGTCTGAGGTCAGATTTGAACTCAGGTCATCCTTACTCCAAGGCCAGTGCTCTATCCACTGAGCCACCTAGCTGCCACAGGATTTATGTTTTACCTCTCTCATGTCAGCCTCACAAAACCCTATGGAGTAGGTATCATTGTCTTTGTTTTTAACAAATGAGGAAACCGAGGCTCTGAGAGGTTCAGATCCTTGCACATGATTACTAAGTGTTCAAAGCAGGATTTAAGCTCTTGACTCCACGTTTTTAGACCACACTGTGCTTTGTGTGAGTGAGCTGAGGTGGGGATGGGGGAGAAGAGGAGTAAGAAGAGAAGGAGGAGAAGAAGGAGGAGGAGGAGGAAAGAAAGAAAGAAGAAAGAGAGAGAAAGAAAAGAAAGGAAGGAAGGAAGGAAGGAAGGAAGGAAGGAAGGAAGGAAGGAAGGAAGGAAGGAAGGAAGGAAGGAAGGAAGGAAGGAAGGAAGGAAGGAAGGAAGAATGGGCCATGAGGAGCATTGCATGTGAAGTCAGAAGATCTTCCTTCAATTCTTTGCTCTGCCAATTGCCCTGGCCTTGAAGATGTCACTTCAATTCCTGGGGCCTCAGTTTCCCCATGTTTAAAATGAGAGGATAAGATCCCCTCTAGCTCTTAGCCTGTGATTTTTCAAGTAAAAGCTGAAATCAGAGCCTGAGCTCTGCTGAGGAGCCAGGGCCTCTTCTTGCCATATATTTGCCCTCGGTCATGCTGTGTTTCCTCTAGAGACAATGGCCCTACATGGGCCCTCCTGGGAAGGTATGCTTACAAGAAGAGTTCATGGAAATTCTGTCTCCTTCCCCCTGACCCAGACGCTTGGCACTGCGGGTCCTTGGTGAGCCATTTCATGGTTTCCGCTCCTGGAAGCCTCCAGGCTGCAGCTGGGCCCGTGGGATCAGTGGCCAGTTCCTCCTAGTGGGCAGGAAATAGGCTCATGTGAAGGAGTGCTTGTGCTGGTAAGCCACCCTGGGCAGAAGAGTGACTTAATGCAGAAATTAACCTGTTTTTACCCAAGTGCCTTTGCATCAGCCGTGGTTTGATGCCAGAGCCCACAAATGACAACGGTAATAATCAGTTGACGTTGACGGAGTGCTTTCTTTACAAAGTCATTTACGTCGCATCCACACTCCTCAGTTTTCTTGGATGGCTCTTCATCCAGATTGGTGCCCACCAAGTATCACTGCCCTCCCAGGCTCTGTCCTGGGCCCCCTTCTCTCCTCCCTCTAGACTACTTCGCTTGGGGATCATAACAGCTCCCATGGACTTCATTATCATCTGAGCCTCAGAGAGGGCCAGACCAGGGCAGAGAGGGCAGGACCAGGACAGGAGGAGTTCTGAAGTGAGGGGAGGTTTCTTAGAGCTGTAGGTTAAGGAACTGGATCATAGGATTCTGGCTTTCAGACTGGACAGGGCATTAGGGTCACCTAGTCCAGCCCCTTCATCTCACAGAGGAGGAATCTGAAGCTCAGAGGGGAGGAGAGACTTGTCCAAGATCACACAGGCAGGCAGAGAAAGGGCTGGGGGTGAACTCAGGCTCTCTGACTCCAACGCTGGCACCCTGGCGCCATACCACACGGTCTACTCCCCAGCCTGGTTAGTCAGAGCAGCGATTTATCCTTTCCATGTCCCAGGCCCCCATCTGTCATATTGTTTCTAGAGCAACTCTTCAATAAACATTTGTTAAGTGCCTCTATGTACCACACTCTGTGCTAAGCACCAGGGATACAGAAAGAGGCAAAGGCAGTCCTGTCTTCTAGGGACTTACAGTCTAATGGGGAGGCAACAAACATATACAAAGCAAGCTACATACAAGATAAATAAAAGTGAATTAAGAGAGAGAAGACACTCCTGTGCATCATTAAGAGGGGTTGAGGAAGGTGTTATCGTAGAAGGTGGGATTTTAATAGAGACTTAAAGGGGACAGCTAGGTGGTGCCATAGTGCACAGAGCACCGGGCCTGGAGTCAGGAAGACCTCTTCCTGTGTGACCCTGAGCAAGTAACTTCACCCCGTTTGCCTCAGTTTCCTCATCTGTAAAATGGGCTGGAGAAGGAAAGGGCAAAGCCACTCCAGTATCTTTGCCAAGAAAACCCCAAAGGGGGTCACAGAGAGTCAGACGTGACTGAAATGATCGAGCAACCACAAAGGGAAGCCAGGGAGGTCAGAGATGAGCAGAAGAGAGAGAACATTCCAGGCCTGGGAGACAGCCAGGGAAAATGCTCAGAGCTGCCTGCATGAATTTTCAGGGCGTGTTACAAGAGCATTACTCTGAGTCATGGAGAGGCCAGGCCCCAGGTAGCAAGTAATCAGCCAGTATTAGGTAACTTGGGAAAGATATCAGTCAGGGCTGAGGGATGGAAAGAGGAAAGCCCTCTCTACCTTTTAAGAAATACCAGTGATTTTAGGTGTTTTCCCTGCATTCTCCCTAGGGCCATTATAAGTCCTTGTCACAGTAAGGCTGGAAAGGCCCAGAAGAGTCTCTGTCCCAGGGTGTTACCTGCATGGATCCACGACTGTGGATAGGAGCACCAGGCCTCAGGGCCTTCCCATTCTGGGCCACTCTTGATCACATCTCCCTGTCCATCCTCCACAGAGGCCTGGAGCTCTTCTTCCCTTTGGCGGTCTCAGGAAAGATGAGTCTGTGGCACCCCACTGCCACGTTCAGGTTCTAGAACCTATCGGTGCCATCATCTGTTTGTGCATTGTCCCCAAGCCCCAGCAATGACCCCAAATTCGGAAGAATCAGTCACAAGACCCATA
The DNA here is from genome assembly GCF_003287225.1 of Phascolarctos cinereus. Taxonomy (NCBI): domain Eukaryota; kingdom Metazoa; phylum Chordata; class Mammalia; order Diprotodontia; family Phascolarctidae; genus Phascolarctos; species Phascolarctos cinereus. The sequence continues at coordinate 9,516,691 of NW_027555736.1, forward strand.
GCAGCAAAAAGGGACATTTACTTAGAATAAGATGTACTCTGTATAACAAGATAAGAAGTATATCTGCAGATATGCACAGGGAGTGCCCTCACTTCCCCTTCCTGGCCCACCTAAGTGCCATCAGCTCTTCTCTTGTGTTTTAGTAAAGTAGGAGACAAAATACACAATGGTGAGAAAGTGACTGTTTTCCTTTCCAGAGCTCCCAAAGATTTCCTCACAACTGCTGCCTTTGAGAACACTGTACTTACCCTTCCAATTGTTCATGATGGTTACTGGATAATGTGACTATGTAATGTTTGTTGCAGGGAATGCATAAGCCGAGCCCTCCCCAGAAGCCTTTGCCTGCAGACCCTCTGAGCAAAGCCAGCCGGCTTCAGGAAGCCTCCAGGAGAGCGCCTGGGCAGCAGGAAGCCAGCCACTGCATCATCCCCACAAGGTTGGTTCTGTCCAGCACCTCAATACTTTCTTTCTCAGTCATCTCGCCAGACTGGCACTCTGCCAACCAAGCTTGCCCATTCTATCCTGTGCTGACAGTTTAATGGGAAAGTTATAACAAAGATGCCAAGTTAAGAAATAGAGAACATCAGCTGTTTATTACTCTGCGTTTCCAAGATCCCAAAGACCAGTGATAAAAAAACAAGCCCAAATTACATTCGCCAAATTGGTGGGTACAAATCACTTTACACCCATTGTCTCATTTCATCCTTCAAACATTCCTGAGGGAGTAAAAACAGTTAAAATAACGTTATACCCATTTTTCAGATGAGGAAACTAACACTCAAAAAAGTCAAGTGAATCGCCTATGTCCATGTGACTATTAAGTGGGGGATCCAGAACTCTCACCAACCTGGCCCCAGAAGGTCCAGCTAGAAGCAATGGCACTGAGAGGCCAAGTTCGGCTGGACCGAGCAGTTAGAGATGTTCAGAAGTAGGATGGGCTGCCTTGGGACGGGGCGGGGTTGGCTGACCCCTTCAGGGATGCAGGCCCGAGGTGGACCAGATGGTCACAGAGCTCCCTCCCAGGCTGAGCTTCTGCCTCTCAGGCCAAAGCCCTTGCCAATATGCCATGTTATCTTTTCCTTTATTATTATTATTATTATTATTTTATTTTATTTTTAGGCAATTAGGGTTAAGTGACTTACCCAGGGCCACACAGCTAGTAAGCGTCCATGTGATCTTTTCTTCAAGCGTGCGATCCCTGGAAGTGGAAGGGGCCAGACATCCCTCAGCCCGGCCTCCTCACAGACAAGTAGCTGCCCTAGACCAATTGGCACCAGCCTGGCAGCATACTCAGATGAGGCCCAACATGAAAGGCAGCACGATGAATACAAATGGAGAATCTGCAGCAGGGACAGTCCCCTTAGCCAGGACACTGGACCTGCTTGTTGCCGCCAACTGGGCGGTGAGGGAGGCGCTCACTGAATAAACCAGTGGGGAAAAGCTAGAAGCTCATAGGAATGTCTGGAACCTGTCTGTAAGCTGACTTACACAAACAGCCTTAAATCTAGACAAAGTGTCCTTCTGACAAGCAAACACCCAGCCTGTCAGACTAGAGCAAGCCAGGTGGTGCAGCAGAGAGAGTGCCGGGCCTGGAATTAGGAAGACCTACGTTCAAATCCAGCCTCACACTTACTAGCTGTGTGACCTTAGACAAGTCCCTTAAACTCCATTTCCTCAACTGTAAAATGGGCATAATAACAGCAGCTACCTTGCCAGGTTGTTGTGGGGATTGAAAAGTGCTTGGCACACTGCCTGGTGCATAGCAGGTGCCTCATAATGCTCATTCCCCTCTCTCTACTCTTTTTTATGTCTGTTTTCCGAAGAGGGGGAGGAAACCACGCTGGGGAGTGAGGCAGACAGACTCTGCTCCCCTGGGCTCAGGGAGGTCCCACGCACCCCTGAGAGTCTCTGCTGGCAGGGAGCTCCCCACACATTTGCAGCTTTTCAAGTTCATCACAGCCAGAGGTGACCGGTTGGCTCAGACTTGGATCTAGTCATCCATCACCACTAAAGGCGACAAAAGAAACTGCAGCGGCCTCATTACATTTCTGAGGAAGAATTCTTGGCCAGGCAAACCACTAGCCAGACATTTCAAACACAGAAGATAAAGATAAGGGAGTCTGGGCAGCCCTAGGGATGCTTTAAATCTTAACTGTGTGTGAACTTAGGAAAATGGCTCAGAACCTAGATTATTCACATTGCAGCTCGTATGTCTGGAGACGAGGGTTTGTTTTTCCATTTGCAGCAGAACAAGCAAAATTGCTCCTTTACATGGAGAGATCAGATGGAAAGACAGTCACACAAGAAGGTATTGAGGGAGGCTAGGACATGCGGATGGTTCTGGTCCCTTCTCCACTGGGGAGGCAGGGAGTGACATGGGGGAGGGTCATGGAGTGATCTAGGCAAGGAAGGGAGCACACCGACAGTGACCTACAGCCCACAGGACTCCAAAGCTCCTTCACCTTGGACCTCCCCACACTGCAAATACAAGATCAGGACAGGGAAGGGAGCACACAGTGACCCACTGCCCACAGGGCTCCAAAGCTCCTTCACCTTGCCCCCCCACCCCCACTGTAAATACAAGGTCAGGGCAGGGGAGGTAGCACACAGACAACAAACCTCAGAAGCTCCTTCCCCTTAGCCCCTCCACTGTAAAGACAATACCAGCTTTGTCCAAGAAGCTCCCTTGTGCCCTGGGTTAACTTGTCTCCTACCATCTTACTTCTGTCATGGAATCCTTCACCCATGTGACACTGTCATTCCCATCCTGCTAATAACAAGAGCTGATATTTCTATTCCATTTTCAGGTTTGCAAAGTATTTTATTTACATCATTTCACGTGATAACCTTGTGAGGCACGTGGTATTATCCCCATTTTACAAATGAGGAAACTGAGGCAAAGCGAGGTTAAGAGATTTGCTCAAGGGCACATAGCCAGGAACTGTTTGAAGCAGGCCTAAAACTCCATATTCTAGACCACTGTAAGGACTGGTAGCCTCATTTTACAAAAAAGAAAAGAAACTGAGGCTGAAAGAGGTGAATTTACTTGCTCATGGCCAGACAGTTCTCTAAACTGTGTCTCTACCTCTTCTTCAGCAAATGACCTCACCTACTCTTCTGAGACTAAAGTCATCTGAGCAGCCATACAACAATGGGAATTTAAAGATCTGAAGGGTTTTAATAGACTACAAAATCAACTGAAGTCAAGTGTAACATGGCACCCAGAAAACTAGAGAGATCTACAGCAGCTCAATGGAATATAGCTGGCCCAGAGGTGGTGTGTTATTTTCAATTCTACATTTCAGAACATGGACAAACTGGAGGGTGTGGAGTAAAAGTGGCTGCCATGGTGAGGAGACTGGAAGCCTTGCATATAGGGATCATATAAGAAGGTGAAGCCCATAAAAGCCAAGGCTCAAGGGAACATGGTAGCCATCTTCAAGTACTTAAAGGGCCCGTATGTAGGAAAGGAATCAGACTCCCCTAAATTTGCTCCTCAAATTCACTTCTACTGCTGTTAATGACCCCGCTATGCATCCCTCCAGACTCCACTCACCAGTGTTCTCTTTGATGAGGCAGGAGCCAAAGAGGCACAGGAGCTTAGGCTTCACCCTTGCCAGTAAACCCAGGTCTTCAAATATGGCGTTCTTTCTGTCCTATCCCGATGCCTCTGCTAGTGGCTTGGACCTGGGATTCCATCAGTATAGCGAGTTCTAGGTGAGACTCTCCCTCTATCTACATATATTGTAACTAGTTACCTGGGGCCAAGAGAGGCTCAGGAGTTTGCCCAAGGCCAAACGACCAGCGAGTGGCAGAGTTGGTCCTTGAAGCCCGCTCTTATGGTTGTTTTAGCTGGCTTGCTAGTCACTGAGCCATGCTACCTTTCACATAGAAGCCCCCTGATAAAGATGAGTTGAGTTGACTTCTTATAAATTTGACCACAGAAAATTCTCCCCAGCTGACTGTTAACCATAAAGAAATTTGAGACTTAGAAGGAAGTAAAAAGGAAGGAGAGGTCAGAGGAGAGAAGTTTGGCAATCTGAGAGCTTGGGGGATTTTCTTTTAAGTTATTTGAAAATAACAACAACAAAGATTGGGGGTGGGGATGTCCAGCTCTGGCCACGTAGGTGGGATTTAAGCATCTGCTGGAGACAGGGGCAGACAGGCAATGAGATGACTCCGTGGACAGGGGCTGGGCACTCCAGGAAGACCTGAGTTCACATCCTGCTTCAGACACTGTGTGACCCTGGGCAAGCCACTTCACCTCTGTTTGCCTCAGTTTCCTCAGCTGTAAAATGGGGATAATAATAGCATCTACCTCCCAGGGTTGTCACGAGGATCAAATGAAACAGTTGTGAAGCACTTAGCATGGGGCCTGAAACATGTTCAGCCATTTCAATTGTGTCCCTCTCTTCATGACCCCATTTGGAGTTTCTTGGTAGAGATACGTGAGGGATTTGCCATCTCCTTCTCCAGCTAATTTTACAGATGAGGAAGTGACTTGCCCAGGATCACATAACTAGTAAATATCTGAGGCCAAATTTGGACTTAGGCCCTCCTAACAGGCCGGGAGCTCTATCCACCGCACCACATCGCTTCCAGCTTGGAACATAGTAGGTGCAATATAAATGCATTATTGTCGTTGTTATTGTTGTCACTATTATTAGGCAAGAGGCCCACAGGGAGAACTGGAGAACTCATCAGCATCCCTAGTTACTGCCCTAAGTAAATAGTTGCATTTGGGCCTGCCCCAAATGTCTGCTCAGATCAAAGCTGGCTTGAAGGCTGCAGGTTCACAGACTAAAAGGCCGTAGTAAAGTGGGTGGATGTCACCCTGCTCCTTGGAGGCAGCTTAGCTAGAGAACACTTTACCTGGAGTCATGAGACCTCAGCTTGAATCCCAGCTCTACTTCTTCATAGCTATGTGCCCTCAGGCAAGTCCTTTAACATGTCTCGTTTGATTAAATCCCTTTGGAAACCATAACGTGCTATATATGTGCAGGCTATTATTGTTAACAACAATAGTCATCATCATCATTCAGAGCCTCAGTTTCCTCATCTATAAAATGAGGGGTTTGGCCTGGAGAGCCTCTAAGGTCACTTTCAGCTCTAAACCTGAGCCTAAATCACTTTACCTCTCTGGGTCTCTGCTGCCTCATCTAGAAAACAAGAAGGTTGGAGTGAGCAGTCCCCTTCTAGTCCCAAACCTAGCACGATCCTCTGGTGCCGTAGAAGCTCTAAGGAGCGCTCCAGGCGTGAGCTCTGATGCCTGTCCCAGGCACTCCTAACAGAGGGCAGGGGCCTGGCCCAAGGAACAGTGTGTTTCTGGGCTAACTGGCCTTCCAGGAGCTCTCCAAAGCCCTGCCAGAGAAACTGATGCCATCTTGGATCCCTCTCTTTCTCCTTTCTGTTACAGACCTGCCCCTCAGCGTCCGCCACAAGTGCCCAGACCCTCCTACGCTGCCTGCATGAAATGAGCAGAAAACGGGCCCCTTGGTTCAACAGTGAAGACAGAAGTTTGCACTATCTTTAAGCTCCAGTCGGAGTGCCTTTTTTCGTATCAATCCTTCGAATGTTTAATGTGGAAAACACCATTGTTTCTAAGAACTTTGAGCTCCTGCCTTCAGTACTGTGCTGTGCTATGGTGCTCTGGGGACTTGCTCAGGTACTTTTAAATTATTAATTTATGATGAATATTTATTACGGTGCGGTGCACTGTAGTAGATATTTTTTTTTACCATCTCTTAAGTTTTCCTTGGAAGGAAATCTTCTCGTTGTTTTTAATATTTCAGTGAACTTGAAACATTCCGCTTTGTGGGATTCTAGGCCAAGGGTTAGCTTTCTTGATCTCTGCTTTACTGCAGGAATGGCACAAATGGAAAAGCAGCCAGCTTCTCATTAGGATCAGCCCAACTTGTATGGCCTTCCCAAGTGTGAGCCTTTCATTAAGCAGGGGAGGCCAGAGCTCTGTCTCTAGCCAAATGAACAGCAGGTGTCTCAAGTCAGCACATTTCTCTTTGAGCATCCCTTCTACACTTAGCTCGCGGGGTAGCATCAGCCTCCGCTGATGCTGGTGAGGGGCATATTGGAAGCTCTACTCTAAACCAGCTGTTTTGCCTCCAGTGGCATAGGCAGAGAAGGATGCGGTTTCATACCAGGAATAATTAAACATTGTAAATAACCCCAGCCTCGGGTGGGGAGGGAGGTGGGACAACACTTGAGGAAGGAAAGGGGCAGAAGTGACCACCCGGGAGATAACTGAGGGAGTCCTGTGTCCTGAAATAGAAGCGCAGCTTCTGAAGCTTCCTGGACTGGCTGGTCACGAGCCCAGCCTCAAACAAAGCAGCAGATCCATTGTTTGGCCACTAGACTTGTCTGTACCAAGTCACTCCTTGATGCTCCTAGTTTTGGACACATGTGAGAGCTGGGGTTCACATGTTGTTTGGACTGAGAAAGGTAGCGTGTCTACAAGTGACAGTAGTTTGGGCAAGACTGTTGCTGACCAGGTACTGTAAATAGTCTTCTGTTGCCAGGGGGCTAACCAGATCACCTCATTGTTTACTCAACTGTAATGTAGTCATTCTGGATCCATGTGGATGGACCAGCCTTTCCCTGGGCCCAGAATTATTTTCAGATGTGAACTAATAACTAGAGATATCCAATCAATACTCTAGGGAAATTCCTTTTTTACTGCAGTGTTCAGGCTTACTAAAAACTGGTTCATTATGATGCGGGCATCGGTGCTAAGACAATGGAGTCACGTATCCATTAGTATCTCCTTGCTTATCACTAGCGTTTGAGATACATTGTATCTATCACTTATCACGTTTCTTTATACAACATTACCCTGGGTTTTCTTTGGTGCCATTTCCATCTCCCAGACTCGACAGGAGGAATCTTGAAGGTTCTAGCACACACAGGTTTTTAAACAGCTCTCTGCATCTTCCTGCCTGCTGAGCATCATAGGATGGGAGAAAGAAATCAATTTCCTCGCCCTAACTAGGCATAAAACCCAGGCCTGGCCAGTTACCCCTCAAACCCTTCACTTTCCAACCCACATGTAGAGAGCCATCTTCCCAGGGAGAACTTTAAAAAGCTCCTACTTGGTTCCATGGAGCCCACAAGAAAGACATCTTTGTTGAGGCCCCATTGTGCCCTCCAGTGCCCCCCAGTGGCGCCATCTGCGACTGCAGTTTTCACCATTCCTGCAACTGACCAGAGTTTCATAATTCGTTTTAAGAGCTTTGAGATAAAGACTTTTCCCTCTCATTTCAAAGGTTTTTCTGGGCCGTGAAGCAGGAAAATAAAATGCCTAAGGGCTATTTCTGGGTTTTTCTCTCCAGAAGATAAGAGTTGTATCTACCTTTCCTCATGCTCACCACAGCATCTAGGCAACAGTGCATTCATGTTTATGGATAAACCAGACGCCCATCACCCACACTCACTGAAGCAGTTTGAGGATCCCCCTCCAGTCCATCTCAGCTCTTCAGGAGTGCCTGGGTTCATAACACAATGACCAGATTCTTTCTGCTCATTCTGAAGACATGTTGGAAAATGTTATTGATGTGGTATTTATAGTAAACTTGGGGAATCGCTTTAGTTGTTCTCTGCATTTGTATTAGGTTTGGTAATTGTGCTGAAACCAAAGCAGGTGCTATTGAAAATGTTTACCAACTATTTGGGGTGCATTTTGGGTGTTCTTTTGTGGAGTGATATTAATGCCTTAGGTCTGGCCGCTCCTACTGCCAGCAAGAGGATGCCCACTCAAAACGATCTCCTTCTAGCTGTACTGTCTGGGATTGTAGTTATTCAATTTATGCAAATAACTTTTAAAGAATATTAAAGCTGTGATCTTAACTTCCCATGATTAATAGCCATTTGGGGCTGCCAATGACATCCACATTTACATATTTCTGGTGACTGATATGAGCCACTGCAATGAGGTCCATTTTTAAAACACCCATAAATGGAAAGCTTCCCTATGGGGAAGCAGGCATTCTTATGAAAGGAGCACTGCCAGAAGTACTGTATCTATCCAAGTAAGGCATTTTATGGGGACCTTTCATTTCAATATGATTTATTGCCAATTCCCATGTCAGGGTATGGTGTAGAGTATTGGAGGAGAGGGGCAGGCAGAGGGGAAGATCCTTCTTGAGCTTCACTGATGACATAAGCAGAGTTCAAAACAGCAACCAGATTGTGTCTGAAGTGGTTGGATTATTATTATTATTAATTTACTGTGGCAGGAGCAAAAACCAGCTGCCATACCATTATCCTAGGATCTTATTTGTAAACTTTTTCAGGGGGATCACCAAATAATTCTGAGTTGTAGTTCAGAAGCGAAAAACTTCTCTGTTCTAACTAATGAGGTCTCAGTCTCTCATAGTGGGAGGTCTGCAGCTCATTTTTCAAGCACTTAATTTAGAATTTACCATTAAAGTTTTTTTTTAATCCATTTGTTTTCCTGACATATGGAATCAAGCCTGATGTATCCATTGTCAAAACATGTCAGCGGGGGAGGCTCTGCTACCCAGTCTGAATCTCTTCAGCTCACACATGTGCAGTGACATCACACCAACCACAAAAGCAACAAATTTAAACTACAAGAGAATAGCAGCTCAGACAATTCTCAGAGGGGACATTTTTATGCCTCCTTAACTTTATTAGGAATTCTCGGACTAAAACTACAGACCATTGTTCTAGAAAACTGGCAACCTTTCCCACCCTCTCTATGCTGGACAGTGTCAATGAACAGTTCCAAACGTGGCATCCCCATGAAGGCAAGGCCTGATTCTGGGATGCCCTGAATACCTGGTTTGCAAACTCAACTTTCAGTGAATGTTGCCCCAGCCATTTGAAGTGATGGCCACTTCCAGAAAATAGAAAGGAAAGAGCCACTGGCTAGCCAGTCTGGGTCTTTCAAACACAATTCAATCCTTTTTTAAATCTTTCCACTTTTTATTTATAACTTATCTTATTTTCTAGGGCCTCATATAGGGCCAGCCCTGGGCAAAATTGTGAAGTGTCTCCCACTTCCCCTTTTTAAAAGGGTCTGATTTCCTATCTTTACCCAGCTTTGCACCCTTCTTTCTGGGGCCTCCAAGGCCTTCATCACTTATACCAAAACTTACTGACCTTATATCAATGTTCAGGGCCCTTGACCTCTGATTAGTCATTCATAATAATAATAATGATGATGACCACCTACATATATATATATATATATGGCACTATGTGCCAGGCACTATGATAAGTGCTTTATAATTATCTGATTTGATCTTCACAATAACCCTGGGAGGGAGGTGCTATTATTATCTCCATTGTACAGATGAGGAAACTAAGGTTGTGATTTGTGCAGGGTCACAAAACTAGTAAGTACCTGAGGTTGGATTTTAACTCGGGAGGTTAGGGTTGCTCCATCCACTACTCTGCCTTGCCATTCCTAGATTGACATCATCATACTAGCAAACACATGGGGGATCAATGAGGGCTTTGGTGTTCATCACCTCCATCCAGAGGAGTGGCATTCTGGTGGCAATTCCAGGCACTGTGACAATTCTATGGACCAGCCAGCTGCCTGCCCTCCTGCCATGACTAGCTAAGTCCTCTTCTGACAGGGCCTCATTCACCCATGAAGGGCAACCACTGAATAAAACTTCACACAAAGTTGCTGCTGAAACTCAGCTGCTCATCTTGTCCTGCCCCAGCCTTGAAAACCTAGTTCTGATTCTTCCACGTATCTCATATAGTTGGAGAGCTCCTCTCAAACTGAATGGATCAGCCAAACTGGTGATCCCCGCAGGCTGCCATCATTTCACAGATAATCTCAATTCCCTGGCTTTGCTGGCTCTTCCCTCTGGATGATTTATCTGCTAGACCCATTCATACAGTTCCAAAAGCATAGAATTTTCCATGGCCTTTGGCAAATATGCGACATTATTGAACTGTTCAACAAAGGCTCTGCCTTGAAGGAAATCAGAGCCCACCAGGGGGCTCAGTGAAGGCTGCCTGCATTTCCAGAGGGTCCTTGGAAAAAACTCGAGAGCATTCTTTGTCCAGGAGAGCCAAACACTGAAATCCCTGATTTTCCCAACCTCTGCACTCTTCATGCATCTGCTTCAAAGTTCAATGTTGTTTTACAATGAGATTAGACATCAGTGTTAATAATGATGAAGGCCACGGTCTGAGAAAGATGTGAAAATCTGTTTCCTCCATACTGTTCCTTGTCATTCTGAGATGTTTCCATGGAGTCTGTTTGCCTGCAGAGAGAGGTCTTCAGACCCCTTCCTAAATTGTTCTTAAGACAGTCATTTGACTTTGTTCCTATTATTTGAAAGTTCAATTTCACCAAATTTACGCAAGATGAAGTGTTCCTTTCTATATTTTGGGAAGAGCAATAGCAGGAGATGTTTCTCAGCTCCTAAGGGTTTCTTTCCTATCTATCTGCACTTAGTATCTTTGGCTGGAAACATACCCACAGGGACAATATCTACTGAGAGTCAGAGGGTGTCAGACCTGCAGTATGAGAACAGACCCATTACCCAGCAGTGGGGAACACAACAAATCAATCCCTCAGGCTGACTTGGGATGCCTTGTAAACAGCTCCCTGTCCCACATTGCCATAAACAACTCTTGTTAACAGAATTTCTCCAGGGCCTCCTTCTTCCAAAGTCCACAATTCCTCCCAGGTCTAACTAAGCCAGGGCAGAACCACAAATGGGCAGGCGATGATTATTTTTTTACGAAGTGAAGAGTATGAGTGCTGCTGGCTGAGGGTAATGATGTCATTGGCAGTCCCAGGAAGGCTTCCATAGAAAGCACTTTAAGGCTCTGAGATAACATAGATGATGACAAAGGCAGGACTAAGGCAAGAGTTCCGGACTTTCTGTTGGATGGGCTGGCTGTGGAAGGGAAAGGAGGGGGGGGGTGGACAAATATTCTATTGTTATCAAATGTGCAGCAACTGCCAAGTGTCATGTCTGAAATGGTCAGTGCCGGTGCTGGTGCTGGTGCCGGTCTCCGGTCAGTCCAGGGAAGGGGCCGGCCACCTCCCCCAGCACGTTCCTGCTAGCATGCTGCATCCATTTACAAAGCTTTTATTCACTAGACTTCTTCACAAACTTTCTTATGTTACAGTTGGTGTTACTTTTGTACACATTCCTTGTATTAAGGTGCTACAGGTGAATACAACCTGGTGTTTCAATAGAAAAGCCGTCGTTGTTAAGAATACTATATCCAATAAACCGTGAACATGTAGGTACAGTTTGTCTCTGTCCTTGCTGAGGATGTCCCCGAGATATTGGGGTGGGGTGGGGAGAGAGAGCAAATTAAAGACAGATGTCCAGCACGCGATCCACTGGGCCCTGGTGAGAAGGAACCAATCCAAACCAACCTACTCAGCAACTGTGAAGCGCCTACTGTATGCGAGACCCTGTACCCAAAATGGTCACAAAAGCATTTTCCTCCTTTTGAACTCTAGGATGGTGTGACAGTAGGCTCTGGAGCGGGCTGGGATAGGGACTCCCAGGACAATGCTCCTCCAGTCAACGGAAGGTCGCTACACCAATTCTAGATTGATTCTGCGCGTTCACCTTGGGATAGAAACCAGAGGGGGAAGGTTTGTGGGATGTTTGATTCGGCAACAAAACTGGAAACCAATGTTTCCTGATAGATTAAAACAAAGAGTAGGGACAAAATCCTTTTACTTAAATAAAGCGTGACTTAGAAAACCCTTGCAGCAACAGCGCGAAGAGGCTGTTCAATTGCTTAGGGCGGCGCGCGTGTCCCCAGGGAGCTGTTTTAAAGGGGATGTTTCTATCTCGCTGTTGATTGGTTGATCTTTCTTGATCCCCACTCATCTTTGGAAGGCGCTAAGAGACGAAGGAGTGGTTCCTGGTTTGGGGAGTTCCTTGGCCAGTGATACTTTCCGAAGAGGACAGAATACAAGGGGCAAACAGAAGAGCCCATCAGGGCAACATTAGGAAATACTCTGACCCTTTTCCCAGGGCTGAGGCTCTCGGGACAGGCACAGGGGATAGGGTGTTGAACTTGGAGCCAGGAAGACCCAGGTTCAAATCACGTCTCAGCTTCAGGGTTGGACCTGATGACCTCTTGATGACCCTCCAGTCCTACATTTGTGAGTCTATTAAAACTTGCAAAAACTGGCATTTTGTGCCCAAATTTCCTTAAAAAACAAAAGTTCTAATATTAGCTCACATTTCTATAGGACTTTAAAGTTCACAAAGAATCTCCTATTTGTAAAATGCTTTGATCCTCACAACACCCTCGTCAAGTAAGCATTATTATTATCCCCGTTTTTCAGATGAGGAAACTGAAGCCCCAAAAGTGGAAGTGGCCTGCCCCATGTCTGAGGCAGAATTCACACACAAGTCTTCTAGACCCAAAGTCCAGCTTCCCCTCCCCATGTCACTGCCCAGTATCCTGGCAAGGAAGGTGTGCTGAAGAGTCCATTGGGTTCTTCCTAGTGAAACTAACCTTTGATTGTCAGGCTCTCATTATCACATGCATCAAAGGTCTGGGGTTTTCCAATGGGGGAAAAAAGGCTCAAGCCATTGACCCACCCATATGCTCAGTCTCCCTTTTGTCTCTGTCATCATATTAGAAACTGACAGAATTGGGAGTTGTTAGTGGCCTTTGTCAAAAATGAAATTCACAAACGTATCTGGGACCTGGAAAGGAAATAAAGGTAGAGTCAATAATAAACATGGAGGACAGAAAAGGCTTCCAAAAGTCACCGAGAGAGAATGTGTGTGTCTGTGTGTGTGCTCTGTTTTTTTGATTTTTAAAAAGGTTCTACTTGAAGCTGTCAGTCATCTTGAAAATCACTGATAAACCACCTCTCGCAGGTCTTTACAAAAGGGTATAGACAATGCTAATAACCGTAACAAGGTCGCAGGGGAATGGGCTCTGTCTGGACTTGCGAGTCTGGCTCCACAGTCCAAAATGTGATACAAAATCAAACGGAGGTTTCCCAAACTCAGTCATGCTGACTGGCACTCTTCTTTGCCCTGCCCTCAGCCCACATTCATTACCTTTTCACTGATCTTTGCCTTGCTGGGAAAATCCCACCCCTTCTGACTGCCAGCCTCTGCGGCTGATCAAGTTCCTCAGCTTCTCTCCGACTGCAGAGTACGGTGCTGGCTAGTAACATGTTGCACTGATTCTTAAACATTGCTCACTTAAGTACTCTGCCATTTAGCTGCCGGGCCGGGTCCTGGTATTCACTCCACGATGCATTTCCTTTCACCTCTGCCCCAAAATGAGCTATGGGAATTTGAAACGATTCCTACTGACCCACGCCGCCTCCCACCCCACCTGTGCCTGCCTGCCGGACTATGACAGAGGCGAACACAGAGCCACACAGATACAATGTCAGGTGGCCTTCTCCCCTCCCCGCCCACTGCCAGAGAGGAGCAGTAGCACTTGTGGAGGCAGGTACAGCAAAGAAAAAACCGTTCATGGGAGGCCCTGGGCTTCAGCACAAGGAATGGGCCAGCCCCTTGAGTGAGCACTGGACAGGGGAGTCAGGAGGCTGGGGGAGCATCGAAATCGAAAATACATGAAGGAGAGGGTTTCAGGGACTCCTCCAGCGGCCCAGGGGACACCTGGAGGAACAAATGAATGTGTGTGTGTGTGTGTGTGTGTGTGTCTAGGGCCTAGACATCTATCTCCAAAAGGACAAAGTCAAGAAAACATCCCAGCAGTTGACTGTACAAGGCAGTCCCTACACGCACACACACACACACACACACACACACACACACACACACACACGCGCGCATGTGTAGGTAAAAAGATGTATTTGAACATGAGAAGAGTTGCACCAAGAACGAACAACTAAATAAGCAATTGGTATGACAACCTTCCTTCCCAGACAAAGGGCTTGTCTAAAGCCCTGCGTCCAGGTGCCGCGTCCTTCACGTGCATGTCCTGAGAAGAGCAGCTCTCAGCTCAGCTCAAGAAAGAGGTCTTCTTCAGGCCAAGACTTGCCTTCCGGTCTTCTAACAAGGCGATCACGTTCTAGATAAAGGAACAGGGTGAGGAGTGAGAACCGGGGACTCCAAATGGCGAGAACCCCCGGGAGCTGCCGCAGCAGAAAACGCCATCCCTGACCTGTCTGTCAAACACGCGGGCCATCTCCAAGACACCTTTGCCAAACTGGAAGAGAAAGCAAGGGGACTTTGTTTTCCTCTCTCAGTAAAATCTTTGAGGAAAAAAAAAGAAAAGTGTTATGCTGTCTCTGTACCTCATTTGTAACACTTGGATCTGCTCCTTTTTCGAGAAGCAGTTGAACCAATTCTTCATGATTATTTAATACAGCCACCTGAAAAAGAATCGCGGGCAGGGGAGAGGATGCTGAGCTGCTGGGGCTTCCCAGCCAACACTGGACAGCTCTTGAGTCAAGCCCCTGGCCAATGCCTGCATGCACACCCTGCCTCTGCTCCCTCCACCACTACCACCCGGGCCCCCCACCACCATCACACACACACACACACACCTTCAGGTGTTCTGTTTCCCAAGTGGGAAAGATGCACATTATATGAAAATGAAATGAGAAACTCTGGGCCTGACCAGGAAACCTGCATTTCACAAACCAACAAATTCGTTTGGGGTCTTATAATGATTCGGGGAATGGGTTTTAGCAAAATCTTGTGTTTTTCATAACAGCCCTTCGGAGGAAGAAGGGCTACCATGGCCCCAGCCTGATGCCTAGCTGAGCTAGCAAGAACGGTGAAATTCTGGAGCGATCTTTGACCTTACGTGCAGAGACACCGTGAGGCCCTGGGCCGTAAAAAGGTACCATTAAGGGTGTCTTCCCATCCTTATCTTTCACATTCACATCTGCTCCAGCTTCAATTAAGAGGGAAGCCACCTCTCTGTTTCCTGATACTGCAGATACTCTCATCAGTGGTGTCCATCCCGAACCAGTGTCTAAAACATCTATCTGAAACACAGAGAGAAATTACACTTAGCCTTTTTTCAAAAGTGATCATCATTTAAATAAAAGCATAAGTGATATTGACTCTACCAGCTGCCTACTAATTCAGATAAAAGACTTTCTGGACTCATTAAGACAATGAAGATTTGAAACCGTGCCCAGAAAAATCATGAGAATATCCTAATCCAATGTATTCAAATTCATCCAGAGCAAGGCCCCAGACCTGGATCAAGACAACATGAGGATCAGCAGATCCCCAGGGAGGCTCCTTGCTGAGCTCTTCATCCGAATATCCTTTCAATGACAGGGTAGGCAACAGAAAAGCTAACTACCCCCATAGCCACTTCCTCAATGAGCTCCTTGATGAGCAAAGATCCTTGGAGCTCTCAGGCTAGTAAGACCTGCCAGGGCCCCCAACACCGGCTATCAAGCCCTCTGACCTGGCTCCTTCCCCAAACAAAATGCTATGCATTGCAGGCCTATCCAGGGATAAAATGAACATTTCCCTTACGATCTCTGCCCCACGGATTTAAATTTTCCACCAACTTAGCAAAGGGACAACATTTTTCATAAACAAGAAACCTAAATATTGCTTCTTCCCTTAAATATATGACTTTCTAGGAGAGTAGAATAAAGGAAGATGGGTGATAAGCTCTTTGAAATTAATGAGGCTGGCTCTTGGACAACCTACACCTGATGCATCCCTGGGCTACAGTTTGGCTGGAGATAAAGACAGACAGACCAACAAACAGAGGAGAGAGACAGAGACAGAGAGAGACAGAAACAGAGAGAGAGAGACAGAAACAGAAATGAAAGAGAGAGTTTTTCAGCCATAGCTATTGTGAACTCCCAGGGTTGTGATCTGAGTGAGCAGAGGCTCTACCCGCACTGATTATGCCCAGAGACCCTTGAAGCATGGACATAAGCAGTCTGCAAAAACCACTGAGCATCTTTATCTTTCAACTTCTGCAGCATGATGTCATAGATATTCTGGCTAAATGCAAAGCTGTATCTCAGGACACATCTTTTCAACATTTAACCACAACACGGTCTCAGAATGCATCCTCATCTCAAATCACTGCAACCTTGGAAATGAGGCGCAGGGCTCACAGACTCCATATTTGAAGCATCGACCCGCTGTGAAGCAAGTCCCTTCGAAGACCAATAATTCATTCAATAAGCTTATATGTATTGAACTCCTATTGCGGAGTACTGGGTCCCTGCACACATGGGGCTCACAAGCCACATGATTGCAAAATCATTCATTTTCACTCGAATTCACCAAGGAGCCAGTGGCCCCATGTCAAGTTGGAGGATCAGTTCACACTGGGCTCATTTTCCCCATTACCGACCCTAAAGAGGCCAGTCCCTTCTGTCGGTTACTTCTTTTTTTTTTTTTTGGTGAGGCAATGGGGTTAAGTGACTTGCCCAGGGTCACACAGCTAGTAAGTGTTATGTGTCTGAGGCCAGATTTGAACTCAGGTCCTCCTGAATCCAGAGCCAGTGCTCTATCCACTGCACCACCTAGCTGCCCCTCTGTCGGTTACTTCTGTTGGTCCATCCATCACTCTGCTCGTACTCAAAAGCTTACTGTCACGCCGGTGGGAAAGAAAGTATTTACCTACAAATAAAATATGCTGACTTTGAAGACCCAAAGATCATTTGATCTTTTTATTATACTTTAATTAGGATTCAATAATTTAACAGATAATGATAATCCCCATCATTCCAGAGGGCAAATATTACTAACAAATGCTCTGTATCCTCATCATCAGCCACTGAGTTAAACCACCCAGATTTCTCCCAGGCCCCACAACTTGGTCTAGTAACATGAGAAATTGAGATGAATCATTGTGAGAATTTGGTGTCAAAAGGGAAGGGCCCCAATTTGTTTCTTCAAGGAAACCTTTCTCTCCTTGCCCAAGCGAAAACCCAGACAAGCCCCAAATGCAAAACTGAGAAGCCAACATGGCCTCTCAGTGTAGGACCCGTGTGCCCTCCATCTCACCTCAAAGCCAAATGCAAAACAATCTACCAGCCTTTTTGGGAGACATGACTTTTCTTAATCTGAGTTTATTTTCTAGGCCATCCATTTAATTTCTCAGTACCTGACAACATCTGACAATCTCAGTCAGGGCAGAATCATGTCTATCAATCCTTATCTCCATGGCTTGAAATTTTTAATTTAACTTTCTTATGGTCCTGAAGTAAAGTCTTCAAAGTTATCAGAGATAACTAAGACTGATCAAATTCTCTCCACCCATCTCCTAATAACTGTGGGAGGCTTGGGTAAGCACTTCCACTTGAATGGATTCCTTCTGTAACATGGCCTCAAAAGTGGATTGGTGTGCAGGGGTTCCAGTAGGAGACCCTCAGAAGGACCACAATACTCGGGTATTGACAAAGCCTGGTCTTGTGCTCAAAAATGTGTCAATACAGTTGGGAGAATCTCCAAGGCAAATCTAGAGCAAAAGTTTTTTGTAATTTGTAATTTGTAAAAGCAATTCAACTAGCTACAAAAATAGCCCTCTCTTGTCCAATCCCCAGGGATTCTTTTTCCCCAAATGGATGACCTTCTGTGTGTCCCCTAGAAGTGCCGTGACTATCCCAAGCATCTGATGGCCTTCTCTTCTGGGCCCCACCAGCTCTTCTAAAAAGCAGAGGTACTGGTGGGTCCAAATGGCCTGAGGTGGCTCATTACATAAGGCCCTACCTCACCTTTGAGGAGACAACATTGTGTCCCTACCAACCTGAGGTATACTTTGCAAGTTTAGACAATGCCCCTCTCGCTAGTAGGTGGAACACTCTAATGAAAACCCATACCTTGCAACCATCCTTAATCATCCATTCGATGATGTCAGAGTGACCTCCATCAGCAGCCCAGTGCAAGGCTGTGCAGCCTCCCAGGTCTTGGGCCTCCCAAGAGGCTCCATGTGCTCTGAGGTATTTGACAACATCCAGGTGTCCAGCATAACAGGCAAGCATCAGACTGCAACAAGAAGGGTGAGCATTGAGGTGATGACCTGGCCACCGGGAGTCACACTGACCACAGAGCCGCCTCTGATCTGACTTAGCCTGACCCCAAGGATACTGGCCTGGAGGAGGAACCCCTGGGTGTTCCTGGAGGATGCAGGTACGCAAGCTGCATTGGGATGTGAGATAGAGAGGGCCAAGATGGCAGCCCCAGTGGAATGGGGGCCCAAGAAAACAGGATCAAATTCTTCAGATAAGTCTCAGGAGTCTGTAGGCCTCTGTAGGCTGCCAGAAAGTAACTTCTCCTTCATTCTGCACGATTTGCTCTCACCCCACCAGAAAACCTGACCTCCGAGCATGGGAAGAAGTTGAGCACAAGCGTTAGGGCTTTTTGAAGGACCTAAGGACGGACAGCAACTTGGCTTATAACATGCAAGGAGCAATTATGAAGTCCCTATCTTTTGGTTGCTTAGAGGAAGTGTTGCACAGTGGACAGAGCTGGTATCAAAACCAGAAAGACGTGGGTTCAAGACACATACTAGACTTACTGGGTGAGTCACTTATCCCTAAGTACTCTAGGCCAGGGATGTGGCTTGGGAGCCAAATATACAGCCAAGTAGCTAAGAATGATTTTTACATAAGAACCATTCCGTGCCAGGGTGCAGAAAGGACAGCACCTTGCACAGGCAGAGGGAGTTTCCTCACCAGTGAAATCACAGGCCCAATATCAGTTTGCTTATTTTCTCGAGTTCAGAAGAGATATTCATTCAAGTCAGTGATGTTCCAAATAAGCAAATTCAAATTTTAGAGGGGGAAAAAAGGCATCACCTACAAGGATGTGCGCACACAGAAGGCGGGATGGAATTTTAGCTCTGATAGTCCTATATATTTCTACTCTTCGCAGGGTCCCCCTCAAGGACTGTCTTTGCGCCGCAGGCTCTCTGCTAAGCTCTCAATACGTCACAACCCTTTTCCAAAGGTTCTAGATGAAGGGGAGGATTCTAGTGAGGGATGTGGATTCTGACAAGGCTCTCACTCCTGGAGCACACTCAAGACACCCAGGGGAAGACCCACGTAGGCATGCAGAAACCATCCATCCTGGACACTGTTTCTTCTTCCTCTCCAGCTTCCCAAGTTCAAACAGAGGAGCCCAATGAGGAAGAAAAAAAAGAGGAGATAGACAACGCAGAAAGGGAGAAGAGTAAGGTTTGGAGTCACCGAGAGAGTTCATCTCTGATATCTTATTCAAGTTAAATTCTTGCCATTCTGCTTTAATGCCTCAAAGCCCAGAGAGATTAAATTCTATCCATGGATCCTAGAACCACAGCTCGTGAGCTGCGAGGGATCACAGTGCCCACTGAGGCCCACCCCCTCCTCCTACAGATTAGAAAACTGAGGCACAGCCACAGTCAGACATATTGGTGCTCTTTGCCACCTATCCTCAGTATCAGCAATTAAAGAGGAAAGTTGGTCTGCACGGAATGCTGTCTGGAAAAAGGTCAAGTCCTCAGGAGGGCAAGGGGACTGATTTTAAATGGGCAAATGCTGGGTCTTGTAAACAAAGCTGCAGACGAAAAGTGTGGAGCGAGACCTTCCCGTAGAAGCTGTCCCCACCAGAGTTCCTGCTTCTGATGTGAGATGCTGGCATGAGGAGGAGTCCTGGCTCCTAAGGTCATCTGAGTTTCAGTCACAGCACACAGACGGCGGATGCACGTTCCTTTCCCTTCCGACAGGAAAAAGACAATTGCTCAGGCACAGCTGCCTCTGAAGGGCCAAAGGTCTGCAGAGAAGAAATCCCACTGCTCCTTCCCCAGGAATTTGGAAACAGGAATGGAAGGGCCTCTTTTCCTCCACGTTCTCTTCCTTACATGCTCTCTCCTAATCCGAAACCAGAGCATCTTTGTGGGGCTTTTCAGGGTGTACAAAGCACCCGCTCCACAACGGGCCTGCAAGGTCAGCGGCCTTCCCTCAGTAAGACTTCTGAGAGAGCGGGAGTCAGCAGCTGCTTAACAAGAGGATACATTTATGCCATAAATATTGACTGATAAGACTAGGATGAAAGTCCTGAGGATGCTGGGCAGATGTTGGAGGAGCCTCCAAACAAAGCTGCCCGGTCCTTCAAGGGGAGGAGAGATCGATGCAGGCCATGGGGGCGCAGGTGGGGGAGGATTAGGGAAGAGGCTGACAAGGTGCAGGAGAGTGTGGAGATCAGGCGAGACATGCAGGCAGGGCCAGAGCCCAAAGCGCCCAGCACGAGGGCGGCCCAGGAGTTGGCCTGAATGTGGTGGCATGGGGACGGACTCCAGGCTTGTTTCAGCTTAAGAAGCGAAATGGCTTGAGGGGAGCAACGTTCTGGGGCTCTGGGTCAGACGGTGGCAGAGGCTGATCTGAGAAGGGACAGAGCTCAGGGGCGGGTCAGACTGGAGGTTCCTGCCAGGGAAAGGGCCACAAAAGCCTCTGGCTCAGGTGCTGGGGCTTAGCAAGGGAGGGGTCACTCTGGCCACGCCCCTCCCCAATGTGAGTCACTTGGGCCACACTCCTCCCCCTGGGTCCCTCAGGCCACGCCCCTCCCCGCTGTGGGTCACTCGGGACCTGCCCCTCCCCAACATGGATCACTTGGGCCATGCCCTTCCCCGCCGTGGCTGCCATCCAAGGAGCCCCGTCTATGCCCAGGAGGAGCCTCCTGCCACCCACCTGTCCTTCCCACTTCCATTCTTCAGGTTCACATCTGTCCCATTACCGATCAGGATCTTCACTAGTCTGAAGGAAGCAGAACATTTTGGTCATCTTTGGTCTTCCCCATGACTACTTTTTAAAGAAATACGAAAGAAGGATGGGCTATCTCTGGGCTCACAGTGAGAAGAAGCCCTTCTCTGGGAAAAAGAATGATTTGTAAAGTTCCAGTTGCCTCAAAGCCTGGGGCATAAGGAAGCAAGGAAAGGCCAGAGGGCTCCCTCTTCAGTGGCCTCTTCCCACGTGCTCCCCTCATCACTGGCATCCCTCTCTGCCCTTCGTGCTGCCATGCCAAGCCCAACCCCCCAGGGCAGAAGAAGCTCAGAGCCCCCAGCCCACCGGAGGAAGACCCCGAGAACAAACTTACTGTATGTAACCTTTCTGGGCAGCCACCATCAGGGCAGTAAAGCCAAGCTTATTTGGAACATCAACCTTAACATGGCTTCCAAAGAGAAAGGCAAGAAACACATGAATGATCACATCACAGGCTCCTCAGCACACAAGCCCGCTACCCCTGGCCTGGCTAGCAAACGTGACTTAGGACTGCAATCCCTTCTCACAGTTGGACTTTTGTCATCTCAGCCTGCCTGGCCCAGGATTTATAAAGAAGCAAATTGTTTCTGACCTGAAATGGAAGCCCTTAATGGAGGAATTCTGTTTCCTGATATCAGGTTTATGCGGAAGGTAAGTCAATATAATTTCACACTTAAACCCAGTCTCACCTTGGCTTCAAATTCTTTGGGGACTCGGGCTAACCCGAGAAGAGAGTCTACCCTCCTTAATTCAGCAGAACATAGAGTCACACAGGGCCTTTGGGGAGGACCCTTCCTGCCCCAAAGCCAGGAGCTCTTCCACAGGCAGGGTCTCTCCTCCCCAGCCCACTACCCTTAAATACTAGACCATTCAATGGCATAAACTGATGAGAAGCTGCTCCCCAGCTGTTGAGATTTAGGGAAATGCTTTTCTTCTGTGGCTGAGAGAGGCCTCCTCTCACAAATGAGTCATCGTCCAAGGCTCTCAGCTCTATGGATTCCAAAAGACTTTAGATCCTATATTCCATTTAGAAGTCTCAATAGAGCTTTGTAGGAGTACATCCACAGAAATCACTCTCACCTCTCTGGGTGACTCTTTGGGGCCATTTCAAAGTGTGTTTATTTCAAAGGAATTTCCTATTTGCATAGTGATTTATAGTTATATTATGGCCTAATCTGAACCTCCACCTTTCACCCAAGCTCAGTTTAGGAGTCTCTTGACAAAGGCTTTAGGGCCTCTAGAGAAATCACAAAAACTGACCTCAGGCAGTTTCTCTTATTTCCTGGCATCAGGAAGAACATTTAATGGGACTTGGGGGAAAAAACCCCTAAGATGGTTCTCTCACCCTCCTTGAAGTATCTGGACAAGCAGGTCTTCATCATTCACATTTACAGCTCGATGGAAATGCTCACTACTTATGGGCTCCCCTGAAGGAATGAGACAGCAAACAGTCAACCCCAAGTACAGGACAGTCCCCTCAGTCACAGTCCTTCAGTGGCTCTGAGCCAGCCAGGTCGCTGTCCCCCTAATGCCTGAATTGGGGATCCAGTGAACATCACTGCATTAAACCAGAGATGTTCTCAACTGGGAAAAGGGCCAGCAATCAGAGGCCTCACTTTGGCAACATCCTTCAGGAGAAAGAGATTTGGTTTGAGCTAAATGATTTGGGAAATACTATGTGGTGGGTGGGATGAAGAGGTTCCTATTTCACAGCTCAAAATTTGAAAAGTGTCTCTTATGGGCAGCAAAGTATTTGGTGACAGTCACAATATGTGTGACTTTATTTGCCAAGGAGCCAGGAGAAGACTTTAAAAACAACCAAGGACATAGGGTGCCCCTCTGAAGTGGGAGGTGATCATTCTTTGGGGCATTTGGACTTTCTTCTTCCCTGTGCCCTTTCTGAACTGTGCGGTAAAACAGCCAGCCTTTGGGAGAACAAACCCAGTTATTCTGAAAGGTAGAACAGAATAAGGAAAACTGAAGGAAAAAAGGATATGCCAAATGGAGAGAAGAAGGTGTCCAAGTCCAAGAGATGCTAAGAGGGCAGAAACTGCACAGGGAAGAGAGTCACATAACATTAAGTAATATACATTCAGTAAAAAGAGGGAGAAGGGGCTGGAGAGGGGCAGAGGGTGGCTGGCTCCTGGCTATCTCTGGGGCATATTTCTCTTCTCCCTTAACTCGACATTCTATCTCATTTGCCTTCTCCTCCCTTTCCTGTGGAAATGACTAGATGCTTCGGTTAGTTAGAAAACGGATCAGGCTGCTGCTTCAGACTGCAGACCAGTTCCAAGCTGCCATCATACTCCACAATACACCTCTGGCCACCTACCTGCCAGTGTGGGTGACCCGGCACGAGAGGGAGAACGTAGCCCAAAGCATGTGTTCTGCCTGTCAGAGTGTGAGTCACTAGTTCTGTCCTAGACACCAGAGGACAGCCCGTTAAACAATAAGAAGATGCCATGGGCCCAAAGGAAATGCGGCCGAGGAAAACCAGGAACATGCTTATCAAAGTGGCCCAACACACTCATGGATCCCAGCGTTTTCATAGCAACACAGCAGGTCTCTTCCAAAACCTTCACTGACTCTAATGACCCCCAGCCTCACTCCAGTGGCATCATACACACATGCACATTCACACATGTGCATACACATGCATGTATTCACACACACTCATGCACTCACATACATGTATGCACACACATGCACACAAGCACACACAACTGAAGCCCACAAGCTGATCCTACCTGCACGGACGCGGGTGGCATTCAGCTTTCAGCAAGTTCTCCAGGAGGCCGCTTTGGAGCTTAGCATGCTCCAAATTTCACATTGGACGGTTTGAACTGTCCTCCAGACACGGAGCAAACACCAGGGGGCTGGAAGTCTGGAGCTGATAATTAGCTACATACCCTTGGACATACCAAGCAACCTCCTTGAGCCTCATTTTCCACATCTGTAAAGTGCAACTAAAACATCTACGCTTCTAAACTCCCAAAGGGAGAAGCATCATGGCAGGGGTGCCTTCCTCCCCAAGCCGACCGCCTGCATTCACTAAATCATCTGCTTCACTAGAAGGCAAACAGTCCCGTGTTGTTTTGGGCCTGTCTCCAGCTGTTGTTTGCTCTCAGCGGCTTCTCAGAGCAGCCTCATTGGTACAAAGACAGACGTACAGATCAGAAAGTGCATGGAGAAGCTGGCCCAAGCAAGCATCGTCCCAGAATGCAATTTCTTTTTCTGGCAAAACGGTGAAATCGTTTCAAAAGAACTCCAGTACACCTGCATCACCCTCCAAAACACACCAGACTCCCATTTTATCCCCCAAATGCTCTGCTTTGACTCTGTTGTTCTAAAAATAACACTCCAAAGGCCAAACGGCCAAGTCCCGGGTGGCCCACAACTGCTCAGGGATCCTAAAGTGATCTCTCCCAATCTCACCACACTTGACGTGCCCACCCTAAAGCACTCCGACCGACCTTTGCAGAAGAGAAGGGAGTCATATGAGAGGAGAAGCCAGGGCAATGAGCATCGCTACAAAGGAATCATCAGCCCCCTACCACCTGAGATGCCCCAGGGCCCTGTGTGTATGGAGTCAAATCTGATAACCTTGCATAGCACTGTGCTCCAGTTCAAACCGTTCAATGTGAAATCCAAAGAAAGGCCAGTCAGCTGCTGAAATGCACTTTCAACTCATGTTAAGCAACATTTCAAATAGATTTCAAATTGACGTTTGAAATCTATTAGAAATCCTGCCTTTTGTTTAGTTATTAGAGCGCTGTAGCGTGGCAGATAATAGATCTTGGTCTTCTCTCAGGTATTTAAACTAGGCCTCAGCTTTAAAGCTGGCCAAAGCTAGCAGCTGCCCATTAGCCATAGTCAAAGGAATTTATCCTCTGAATTTATTTAAAAATTTTCCATCTGTAGATTTGAATGTTTAGCATCCCGAGAGACCAACTAGCAATGATAGACAAATGCGATTTTCAAGTTTTAGAATTACTTGAAAGCACGATGTGCAGATGGATCCTGGAAAATCCCATCTTAGCTGGGATGGTCTCCAGCTCACGATCTCAGCTGTCCTTCCTGTGAAGTACAAGCCCTTGCTCACATGCCCCGCTCTCGGACCACGCTCCCTGCCTGTCACCAGCCCGAGGCACCAGCATCCATCTTGCCTGGGGACCGGGATTTTCTCAGCATGTGTACTTCCTAGTACATCCCGAACCAGAAAGCAGCGCTGCATACAGACAGTGGGACATTAAGCAAGCTGACTTCGCGTGACTAAACCACCACAAAGACCAGAGCTTTTTACCGATAGGCTTTGAATTGATATTTTGCTTACTGGTCTCCTCCTGCAGCAGGAAATGAGAGGTCTCCCAAGGTCTCTAAGACAACAGAGTGGGTGCCCTCAGGGAGCAGGGGTCTGTCAGTTCCTCCATGGCATCCAAATCTCAATCGATACTTACAACATGCATCCCTCAGGGACCTGAAAGCCCTTTCCCAGCCTTAATACCTGAATCCCCACCCTGCTGGTGGTCGGGAAGAAATTCTGGCCTAGGAGACACAGAATGGTGCCAGGGTTGGCCTGGGATTGGCAATCCAAGAAATAGAAGCCAGGACTCCAGACTTTCCAACCATGACTCCATAGCCACTGCGTCTCATTATCTCCTGCTGGGAAGATGTGGCCAAAAACAGAGGGCAGAGGAGAATTGCCCAGGTGGACAGGATGCCCCGATTCTGTTCACCAACTCATGATTTAGGGGGAAGAGAATGTAAGAAAACCTCCCCACAGATGGTCCATAGAGCTGCCACCAGGGCCAAGCTAGCCCTCCATTTTTTTTTCTCGTTCGTCCGTGGTTTCCAGGACCATACAATGAGCTGTCCCTTGCCATGAGGAGTACCCACAGGCACTGGAGTGCATCTGACCCGGGTTGAACCCAAAGACAGAGGACAGCCACCAAAGTGCAGAGAATGATCAGAGTGGGCCTTGGAAATCAATCCTTCCTGGGCTGCACAAGAGCCACTCAGTTGCAGGTGTCCAGGCAGAGCCTCAAAATCAGTGATGACACCTTTATTTGGGGGCTCTAAGGTTCTCTTAAAAGCAGTGACTAAGTGACCAGCACACTGGAGAAGACATTTGCCATGAGTCAATGGCAGCTTTTTTTCTTTCTTTCTAAGGGGAAGGGGATTGATTAAAATTGCATGCTTCATTTAAGCAAGAGTCTCCTGTCCTTTACCCACAAAAAGAGACAGGATCCCCTTTACTCAAACAAAGAATATGCTCTCTGATCCATTGAAACACCTTCCAAATGAAGACAAATTATTGTCCCACAGAGGTATTTTCTGTTCTGGAGTGTGTACCCAGCGTGGCACTTTTAAAACCCTCCATCTACGGAAAGAAGCTTTCTTGCTGGTGGCCCTGCTGGTTTCAGGGTGATGAGCACAGTAACAATCAATGATAAAGGCCCTGAGCACAGAGAAGAGCCTGACCCTGCAAGGGATGCTCCCCACAGCCCAGCCATTCGCCATCCAACTGTCCATCTGTGCCAGGCTGGGCGTCCTGCTAAACCCGGCAGCATCCAGAGACAAGAAGCACCGCTTGAGGAGGGCACAAAGAACACAGTCAGCTCTCCTCCTCACTCTGTCCTGATCCCCAGGCCCACCTAGTCATCCACAGCAGAATCAGATTGGCCTGGGAAACTCACTGGGGATGATGAGGCAGGGTTCCTAAGGAAGCAGGAGGCCACTGCCAAAGGTCAGAGCCATAAAAGCAAATCTGCCCAAAGAGAGAGAAGGATAAGGGTGTCTGACTGTCCTGAAGAATTACCACAGCACGGTCAGCCATTCATCTACTTCATGCCATCCCTGACTGTCCCCACCAGAGTAGTACCCACAGAGCCATGCTCCCTACATCTGGACAACACCAGGCCAGCCTTATGGGCTAGCATCCATTTCAGTCACGTCTTATAGGTTCAGTATACTGATTTCTGAGCAAAGGGCTAGGGACCCCAAAAACAAACTTCTGTAGCTTAAAGAAGGGGTTTCTCTAGGACTTCTGCAAGGACATTTACTTTCTAAAAGAAGGAATATCTGTTTGCCATCTATTCTGACTCCTACCCTGCCTCAGACACTCAACTCCTACAAACAATTCAACAAATGTACAGGCCTGTTTTCCCTCCAATATATTACTAACGTACCATTAGGAATTTTTAAAAGCTTTAAACACATCTAGACAAAGAAATATATGCCCAACTTCTCAAAATAGTTATTTTTTCTTGGATGAAGAAGAAATCCTCAACTGATGCCTTCTGTTGGACATTATCTTTCCCTCCTTTGTCCTTGAATCCTATTTTTTGCATTTACAATGCAAATTTGTTTTGTATTGTAGCCATGCATGCATGTCTTCTATTGGATAATGTCTTAGCTTCATAGGTTCCCCCAGAGCTCATCACAGTTCTCTACATAAGAGTCCTAGCTTGATAAATTTTGGTGAATTTCACTGAGATGGGGAGCCTCTTTGAAAACCCAGTCCTCTACACTGTGAGGGAAGCAACAGCTAGAAACACCAATGGGGGCTCATTCAGTCCTACAGCGAAGACTTTCCCGTGTGATAGTCAGACTCTCTGACAGCACCCTTTTCCATTTAAGACATTCTGGACACAGAACCTTAATTATCTTTCACCTGAACTTAAAGCATGATAATTGAATTTAGAAAGGGCAAAGTTTAAAACACCAGAAAAGCAATATACATATATATATATATGTATATATATATATATGTTCATATTTGTATATGGACATGTATGTGTATGAGTATACATGCATGCATATATGTAAATAAAATGTATATTTATGTATATACCTATGTGTGTGAACATGTATGCACATATAAATATATACATGCATGACAATAGGGAAATCGGTGGAGTTAAGATTGTGGAGTAAGGCAGGAAGCACAAAAAGATGTACACAAATTCACTGAGGAAAACAACTCCTTAAAAAGTAGAACTGCCTTAAAAATTAGAATTGGGCAAGGGGAAATTAATGACTCAATGAGACATCAAGAATCAATCAAACAAAATCAAAAGAATGAAAAAATAGAAGAAAATGTGAAACATCTCATTGGAAAAACAACTGACTTGGAGATTAGATCCAAGGGAGATGATTTAAGAATTTCTGGATTATCTGAAAGTCGGGATCAAAAAAAGAGCCTAGACATCATCTTTCAATAAATTGTCAAGGAAAACTGCCCTGGTGCCCTAGAACCAGAGGGTAACCTAGAAACTGAAAGAATCCACCAATCATCTCCTGAAAAAGATCCAAAAATAAAAATTCCCAGTAATATTATAGCCAAATTCCAGAGCTTCCAGGCCAAGGAGAAAATACTGAAAGTAGCCTGAAAGAAACAATTCAAATATCATGGAGTCACAGTCAGGATTCGGATCAGAGGGGTTGGTATGTGATATTCTAAAGGGCACAGGAGCTAGAGTTACAGCCAAGAATAAACTGCTACCCAATGAAACTGAATATAATCTTTCAGGGTAAAAAGGGGATAGTTAGTGAAACAGAGGGCTTTCAAGCATTCCTGATGAAAAAGACCAGAGCTGAACAGGAAATCGGATTTTCAAATACAAGACTCAAGCGAAGCATAAGAAGGTAAACAGGCCAGATAAAACATAAGAGATTCAGTAAGGTGAAACTGTTTACATTCCCACACGGGAAGACACTACTTGTAGCCTTTAAGAACTTTTATCATTATTGGGGCAGTTAGGAGTACACGTAGACAGAGGGCTCAGGTTTGAGTTAATGGGATGCTATCCAAAAAAAAGAGGACTGCACTGGGAAAAGAGGGAAGGGAGTGACAGAATGGGGTAAATTATGTCACATGAAAAGACATGAGAGAGCTGTTACAGTTCACGGGAAAATAGGGGAGAGGGGAGTGGTGGGCAATGCTTAAACCTTATTCGTATTGGAACTGACTCAGAGGGAATAACACACACTCAGTTGGGTAGAGAAATCAATAGGGAAGTAGGAGGGGAGAGGGAGAAGAGAATGTGGGGGTGGGGATCCTGATAGAAGGGAGGGCAGATTGGGGGAAATGATGGTCAGAAGTAAGACACTTATGAGGAGGGACAGACTAAAAGAAATTTAACAAGCCATCGACGAACTCCCTAAGAAAAAATCCTCAAGGCCAGATGAGTTCACAAGAGAATTCTACCAAACATTTAAAGAACAATTAATCCCAATACAATATAAACTATTTGGAAAAAATAGGCCAGGATTAATAAAATGCTAGCAAGGAGATTACAGCACTATGTCGAAAGGATCATCCACTATGATGAGGTGGGATTTATAACCAGGAATGCAAAGCTAGTTCAATATCAGGAAAACTATCAACATAATTGACCACATCAATAAAAAAAAACAGAAATCTTATGATCATCTCAGTAGATGCAGAAAAAGTTTTTGACAAAATGTAACACCCATCCCTATTAAAAATACTAGAGAGGATAGGAATAAATGGAGCTTTCCTTAAAGTGCTAAGTAACATCTGCCTAAAACCATCAAGAGGCATTATCTGTAATGGGGATAAGCTAGAAGCCTTCCCAACAAGATCAGAGGTGAAGCAAAGATGTCCATTATCACCACTATTCTTCAATATTGTACTAGGAATGCTAATTATAGCAATGAGAAGAAAAGGAATTAGAATAGGCAATGGGGAAACAAAACTATCTTTGCAGACGATATGATGGTATACTTAGAGAATACTAAAAAAATTATTAACAACTTTAGCAAAGTTTCATGACATAAAATAAACCCACACAAATCATCAGCATTTCTATATATTACCAACAAAGTCCAGCAGCAAGAGATAAACAGAGAAATTCCATTTAAAATTACTGTAGACAATATAAAATACTTGGGAGTCTACCTGCCAAGACAAACCCAGGAACTATATGAACGTGATTATAAAACACTTTTTACATGAATAAAGTCAGTTCTAAACAATTGGAAAAATATCAGTTGCTCATGGGTAGGTGGAGCTAATATAACAAAAATGACAATTCTACCTAAATTAATTTACTTATTCAGTGCCACACCAATCAAACTACCAAAAATTAGTTTATAGACCTAGAAAAAATAAGAACAAAATTCATCTGGAAGTACAAAAAAACAAGGATATCAAGAGAATCGATGAAAAAAATGTGAAGGAAGGTGTCACCTAGTAATACCAGATCTCAAACTGTGTTACCAAGTGGTAATCACCAAAACTGTGTGGTACTGGTTAAGAAACAGAGTGATGTATCAGTGGAATAGATTAGGTATACAGTACACAACAATAAATAACTATAGTAATTTAGTGTTTGATAAACCCCAAAACCCAAGCTTTTGGGTCAAGAACTCACTACTTGAAAAATGGGAAAACCAGAAAACAGTATGGCAGAAACTAGGTATAGGCCAACATTTTACACTATATACCAAGATAAGGTAAAAATGAGTACATGATTTAGACATAAAGGATGATACCATAAGCAAATTAGGGGACCTCGAATAGTTTACCTGTCAGATCTATGGAGGAAGGGAAGACTTTATGACCAAACAAGAGACAGAAAGCATTATGAGATATAAAATGAATAATTTTGATCATATTAAATTAAAAAGGTTTTGTGCAAACAAAACCAATGCAACAAAGATTAGAAGGAAAGCAGAAAGCTGGGAAAAAAATATTTTTACAGCAAGCATCTCTGATAAAGGCCTCATTTCTCAAACATATAGAGAAGTGAGCAAATTTATAAGAATAGAAATCATTTCCCAGCAGATAAATGGTCAAGGGATATAAACAGATAATTTTCAGAAGAAGAAATCAAAGCTATCTATAGTTATATCAAAAATACTCCAAATCATTATTTATTAGAGAAATGCAAATTTGAACAACTCTGAGGTACCACCTCATACCTATCAGATTGGCTAATATGACAGAAAAGAAAAAATATAGATGGTGGAGGGAATGTGGGAAAATTGAAACACTGATACACAGTTGGTGGAGTTGTGAGCTGATCCAACCTTTCTGGAGAGCAATTTGGAACTATGTCCAAAGGGCATAAAACTGTGCATACTATCTTTGACCTAGCAATACTGCTACTAGGTTTGTATCCCAAAGAGATCAAAAAGAAAAGGGAAAAGGACCTATTTGCACAAAAATATTTATAGCAGCTCCTTTAGTGGTAGCAAAGAACTAGATGATCAACTGTGAATGACTCAGTGATTCTTAGCAACACAAAGATCCAAGACAATTCCAGAGGACCCATGATGAAAAACGCTGTTCACCTCCAAAGAAAGAGCTATGGAGTCGGAATGCAGATCGAAGCGCGATATTTTTTACTTTCTGTATTTTGTTGTGGGTTTTTCTTTCACAACATGACCATGTGTAAATATGTTTTGTTTGACAGCACACGTATAAACCTGTATCAAATTGCTTGCCTTCTCAATGATGAGAGAGGGGAAGAGGGAGAGAATTTGAAACTCAAATTTTTTAAAATGAATGTTAAAAATGGTTTTTAAATGTAATCAGGGGAAAATAAACTATTATTCTAAATACACACACACAGAGCAGATGCCACTACAGCAGGTGCCCAAAGGTCCACGCCATCAGAAAAACCAGAACACGGGGCAGCTAGGTGGTATAGTGGATAGAGCACCGGCCCTGAAGTCAGGAGGACCTGAGTTCAAATCCGGTCTCAGATCAAGCACTTGACATTTACTAGCTGTGTGACCCTGGGCAAGTCACTTAACCCTAATTGCCTTTAAAAAAAGAAAGAAAGAAAGAAAGAAAGAAAGAAAGAAAGAAAGAAAGAAAGAAAGAAAGAAAGAAGAAAGGAAGAAAGGAAGAAAGGAAGAAAGGAAGAAAGGAAGAAAGGAAGAAAGGAGAAAGGAAGAAAGGAAGAAAGGAAGAAAAGGAGATGCTTCTGAAAGGTCACGTCTCTGTGTCAAGCTTGTCCTTGCCACACTCCTGGAAGCTTTGCTACAATCATTTTCAAAACACCACCCAACCCCTGTGGAGTTGGGGGGAGGGAATGGTGGGAGAGCAGGGAGAGAGAGCCCAGGCATCAGAGTGTAGCGTCTTGGCATCTAGCCTGGCCTCTGACATGCACTGGCTATATCTGACCAAGGACAAGTCACGTCAGCAGCCTGCAAGTCGGCTTCCTCATGGGCATGGCACACAGGCACAGGACCCCTGCAGTCCCTCCCCCTCTCTCTTGGAGGGCTATGGGGAGGGTCCCATGACATCACATCTATGCCTTTATGGTCCAGACTGGGGATTTCACTCATGTTACCCATGGTGGCGACCCACCTCCACCAACACAGATCAGTGGCTCTTCTATCAGTAAGCGTCTTGGAGAGTTTATACGGCATTTCATGAAGTGTCCTATAAATGCCAGGTCATAAGGAGACACACACGTCCTTCAGGACACAGCTGCTGGACAGCTCAGTATGTGCCATTCAGATCTATTTCCTGTGGGCTGCGTTAACCCGGAAGCCTCCTCCCAACCCTTCCCTCCAGGGCATTCACTTAATTCTGCTTTGATTCTGACAGAAGAACAAGCAGGCCTGTTGGCTGGCAGAAATTGCCAGCATGGTGATAGAAAGTGAGGCCCAAGCCCAGAAGCCATCAGGAGAGGAGCAGGTAGTGAGAAAGGTCAGACTTGTCTCCAGGCCTGCTCCCATCCCCCAGTATGGTCCACGCCCTCCAAGAGGCCAAGCAGGGAAGCCCATCACCTCCCCTGGACATAAACACACACTGTCTAATTGGAGAAAGAAGAATCTGCCCTTCCTCCTGCCATCTCAAGGCCTGGCCAGGAAGCAGGATGACAGCCCATTTTCCAAATACATGGAAGCCAGCTTCCCACCCCCCGCCCCCCCTCCACCCCTCCACCCCATTCATCTTACAGAGCTGGAGAGGCAGAAAAAGTCCATACTCACTGGTCGTAGACACTGAGATAACTGGGCTATAGTGATATTCTCCAGAGGGCTTTGTGACCTTTAATCGAAATTTATACAACGTTCTAGGCTCCAGACCTTCTACAACGTGCTTCGTAGAATACCCCCTAAAGAGAAGAAATAAAACATGCTGAGTGACGCTTTTAATCTAATTACATTTGCTGAGAAGTTATTATTAAGAGCAAGACCTGATCATTTTCAATCTTGCACATTTGTATCATACCTAGGGTTTTTTTCCCACAAAGTACAAATATTTACCTACAGTGGCACTCGGTGGACTGCAGTTTCTTCATCTGTAAAATGACTACATTTTGGGCTATTTCATCTCTAAGTAAGGATCCCTCCCAATTCTAGAGGTCTACGATTGTTTTTGTTTTCTAAGGATAAAACAGGGTTCACATCCGGACAACTGGAAAGAAGATCATATGTTGAGTACCTGCTGTATACAGAAGTCAATACTGAGCCCCGTCATCTCTAAGAATTCTTTATGAAAATAATCAACACGTATCAAGGACATCTTTGATTAACAATAATAATAGCATTTACATAGAGCTTTAAGGTTTGCAAAGCACTTCACTTGTGTTATCTCATTTGATTCTCATGACAAGCCTGGGAGGTAGGTGCCATCATTGCCTCCATTTTACAGATGAGAAAACTGAGACAGACAGAAGTGAAACGATTTTCCCACGTTCACACATTTAGCAAATGTCTGAGGCTAGACACGAGCTCAGGTCTTCCTGACTTCACAGCCCGCTCTGTAGAGAGCCCTACAGCAGATTCCATCTTTATAGTCACACAGGTGACCGCGGTTGTAGTTTAGAGGCATTATGGGCCTCCAAGGGGGCCCGAGCTTCATCGCAGCCAGCGCCCCTTCAAGGCCTCTCTTCCAACAAGGCATCTCCAGCATCCATGTTGGAATCCCATGAGATTCCGTGGGAGATGTAACTCCAGAGGTCACTTTGCTTGACAACCTGCTGCCTATTAGAAGCGTGAGAGATTATTAAGCACACGCCCAGCAGAGGCCTGCCTTTGTCCTGGAGGATGGACATGGAAGGAGGACCCTTGAGACACAGGGAGGCCTCCTCAGCATGCCCATTGACAGATAAGACACTGCTGAAGGCCCAGCAAAGCCTCCTCACTCCGATCCACAGTTGTCTTAGACCAGGCACACAGGACAAACCACGTGGATAAAGCCTGCTGCTGCCCAAGCTACGCTGTGTGGTGAGTGGGGAGCCCACCGTGCAGGTTCATCCTCGGCATGTCCATGGCATAAACACCGCTGATGGAAAACAGCCTGAAGGCAGGCAAAGAGACTGAGCAGGGCTGGGTTTGAGGCCCGGGTGCGAGCTTTTGGGAATCCCAAGCTCCTCCCTGCAAAAAGGGTCCATCTTTTTACCAATACTGTCTTTCACATTATGTTTACTGACCTCTTTACAGAGAGGCAGCTGGTGGCTCAGTGGTCAGAGCACTGGGACTAGAGTCAGGAAGACCTGAGTTCAAATCCAGCCTCAGACACGCACTAGATGTGTGACCCTGGGCAAGTCACTTAACCACTGTCTGCCTAGTTCACTGATCAGCCACTCCAGTATCTCTGCCAAGAAAACTCCACATGGGGTCACAAAGAACCGGACACGACTGAATGACTGAATGATAACAATACACAGAGTTTCCTCTCCATAGAATGTATGCTACTGGAGGGCAGGAAGGGTTTCATAGAGGGTCAGGTCTGCAGTCAGAAAGATTCACCTTCCCAAGTTAAAATCCAGCTGTGTGACCTTGGGTAAGTCACTTCACCCTGTTTGCCTCTGTTTCCTCATCTGCAAAATGAGCCGGAGAAGGAAATGGCAAACCCCTCCAGTATCTCTGCCAAGAAAATCAACGGGGTCGGGGAGAGTCGACTGAAGAACAAGATACAGTTTCCTCTCTGTGGAATGTGATTATGTTCCTGAGGCAGGAACTGCTTCATCGCTGTCTCCATAGCCCCAGGGTGAGTACCCAGCCAGGCACGTAGTAGGCACTTCATAATATCTGCTGATAAGGCTCTAATTGAAAATCACAACCAATCACTCGTCGGGCAGTACAGCCCCGCGTCTGCCGGGCCTGATGGAGGGATTAAACAGCCACAGCACCGGCCAAGAGTTTGAACCCACGGGACGAAAGGACACATCCGCACCGCAGAACTCGGCTTTCCTGCCCCGCAAGTCTGGCGGGACGTCCGCTGCAAGGCGGCTCTGAGCCTCCCGGAGCAGAACCTGATCGGAGGCCAGCAGAAACACCCGCGTCCCGCGAGAATCAGGAGTGCTGCGCTCATCATTGGGTCAGGGGGAAACGAGGTGAACCGAAGTGGGGTTCTTCCCCAGAGTCCTGGGCTCCAGACGTGGGCTCTCCGATCCTCAGGGCCTCGGCCCGACTCTGCACCGATGCTCACGGCCTCAGGGCTCTGCAGAGCCGTGACCCTACATGCCTCCACTCGCTCCTTTTCCATTCCGCTCCCTAAGCTCAAGTTCGCCTGCACTACGTCCAGAAACCTCTTCTTTCCTGTCGTCAATCTCAATAAGGAATCGCCGGGCCTCATTCCTTTCCTGGACATGCCAGGCAAGTTCTTCCCCAGAAGACCCTCAAGAGAAATGGAGACCACACTTTGAGATTCACAATCCATGCTTCAAGAACTCTAAGGTGCAACCTCTTTGGACCTCAGTTTTCCCGTCTGTAAAATAGGGGTGGTGGTGGACCTCAATCTGAGCC
Organism: Phascolarctos cinereus; assembly: GCF_003287225.1. Classification (NCBI taxonomy): domain Eukaryota; kingdom Metazoa; phylum Chordata; class Mammalia; order Diprotodontia; family Phascolarctidae; genus Phascolarctos; species Phascolarctos cinereus. The sequence goes on from NW_027555736.1 coordinate 9,552,125, forward strand.
TATCCAAAAGAAAAAAATGTAAACAAAAATGAAGCAGTACCAATGGCTTAGAAACTTGGTGATCAGAATTGGTATTAAGGGAAAAGTGTGAACCAAAGAACCCGGAGAATGAAGATTGGCCGAGTCTAGACCCTGGACACATACCAGAACACCGAACGTACAGAGCCAAGAAAAAATGTCCCTCTCCAAACAAGTCTCTGTGCCTGAGAGGCCCCTCCCTCCCCTGCCTCCAGGCAAATCCCGCAGCTGCCCTCACCTCCTTCCTCACCTTCACCTTCGGGCCACTCTGGCCTCCGACATTCCCAGCTGAAATCTCCTCTGCAGGAAACCCTGCCCAGCCCCTTAGTTCTAGAGCCTTCCCTCTGGTCATCGTTTCCTATTCTGGACGGAGCCTGTAGCGTATGTTGTGTCCCCCTCTGATTGGGGAGAACGCCTCGATGGAAAAGACATTGCATTTCCTCGTATCCCCGTACATAGGGAAGGAAAAGGCATGAGCATTTATTAAGCACCGCCTGTGTGCCTGGCATATAGCTTATTTACAAATATTATCTCATTTGATTCCACAACAACCCAGAAAGGCAGCTGCTATTACTACCATCCCTGTCTATAATTAAGGAAACTACAGAAAAGAGAAGTTAAGTGACTTACCCAGGGTCACATAGCTAGTGAATGTCTGAGGGTGAATTTGAACTCAGGCCTCCCTGACTCCGGGCCCATCTCTAGCCAATGTGCCACCAGCTGCCACATGTTTACTGACTTACTGATTGACTGGATGGGCATTGCTCCTAAAGTTTCTGGACTACTTGCGGTGGTTTATAGATATTTGAAGAGACAATAGGAAATCTGGAGAGCCTACAGAATCCGCCTTGGCAATCCATAAAAATCTATCAGACATAGAGACAACAGGGTCCGAGCCTCACTAGAGTACAATACCAGACCTCTGAGGCCTGAGAATAATTTTGGAGCCAATCACAAACAAGAAACACCTTCTGTATAGTCCACAGTGCCTGGGTTCAGAAGGGCACAGTGGAACAAATCGGACATCAGCATCTCAGTCCTTGCTAGTGGTTCCCGCATGGTGCCCCCACACACCAGGAGGTAGCACTGGTGCTCACCAGCTTAGCAAGAGATGAAGAGGGTCCCCAGAAAGAGCTGCTCCTTGGGGGCCTGGTGCTTTACTTCATGTAGATGCAAAGAAGATAAGCTGGAGGTATTTGTCAAACAAACTAACAAAAAACCAGCACGGAACTTAGGCTGTCTTATTTATCACAGAGGGAACAGGAAGCCACAGTCACGGAGGAAACCATTAACAAAGTCTGTTCGGGGCAGCCTCCATGGAGGAATCCAGCACGTTCTCACATGCTTGTGTGTCTTCTGCTCTGAGAACTGAGGGGACGTAAAGGGACGATGTTGTCCTCTGACTCCGAGAGCTCTGGCTTAGTGGGGAGCTGGGGCTTATATGAAGGGAAAGACCGCCCAAGACCATAGGCAGTAAATGCCAACTGAGCAGGAAGGGCTGGGAGTCCAAAGGGGGAAACTGCGCGGTGGCCGCGCATCAGGAAGCAGAGGTGGGCTGTGGTCAGCCCTGAGAGGAGATCAGGAGGGTCTCGGCTCCTGGGGGCCATTTTGGGGGCAAACTTGTAGTTGTAGGGCGCGGCATTTTCAAAGAAGAAAGAGCAGGACGTTTTGGCTAGAGCAAAGGGTTCATGTAGCTCGAAATAAGGGTGGAAATGTTGGTTTGGACCATACTGTGAAAGGCCTTTAATACTGGCAGAGAAGGGATAAGATCAAAGAGTGTTTGAGGATGCTCCATCTGCCGGCAGCTGCTGGCAGGACGGGCTAGAGTGGGGAGGTACCAGGGGCCACGAGAACAGTTAGGAAATTACTGTAACAAGTGAGGCATGAAGTGCTAAGGCCCCAACTGGGGCAGAGGGAGTGGGAGGCCAAGGGAGGGAGGACAGTCAAAGACCCCAGAGGAGGAAGCATCTACAGGAAGAGGCAACTGATTGGATGCACGGGTCTGGGGGCAGGGGGAGGGGGAGCCGAGGAAAAAGAGCAGAAGCTGGTCATGTGTGAGTGACCCAAGAACAGAGGTAGGTGAGGCAGGGGGAGAAGAGTTTGACCTACTGAGATTCCCCCGTCCCCAGTCGCCTCAGCCCAAGATCTCTGAGCAGCCAGTCTTTCCTAATAGTCCTTTCAGCATCATTAGCCCCTCTGTGGTAGAGACGCCCACAGAAAAGACGAGTTTAACAGAGCCAGAGGTCAAGATTAATACAGTCCCATCCTGCCACCTAGCGGCCTTCGCTGTCTCATTTTCCAAGGAGCTGACCAGGCAATCCAGCCTGGGACAACATGCTGCTGGGCCAGGGAAGGACGTGGGTGAGGGGCCCGCCTCAAGGCATTTTTGGCTCCTCTCTCCCAGCCCCCCAGGTCTAGGGGGAAAGAAGAGGCCTGCCCAATCAGCAGGTGCTGCTGCTCAGCCCTGGGCCCACAGCCAACGTGGGAGGAGATGAGAGAAGAGCAGATGAAGGATGCTGATGTCACACCAACCCTGCTCCCCCCAGCCAGAGTGTGGGACAAGAGGAAGAGGAGAGGAAGAGAGAGCCCCCCCTTCCCTAGCAATGCGGTTCATAGCACAATTCCATCCTATGATGCGGTCAATTCAAATTCTTTTCTTATCATGAGGCTTTTTTGCTACTTCTCAGGGGGACGACCCACACTGACGTCGCTTCTGCTTTCACATCTAATCCTTGAGAATTCTCCCACAGTCTGTCCTCAGGTATTACTCGGCAAAGCTCATCACAGGGTCCGTGTCACAGAGGGAGCTGCCTGATGGGTGAGCTGTCTTCTAACAGAGCCTTTCTTGGGGCAGTAGGCCTAAGGCAGAAAGGCCTGCCTTTGAGCCTAATTCACTATGCAGCTCCCCTCCCCACCCTGCCAATCTATGCGTTTCCTTAATAAGAATTCCCTATACCGAAGAAATGCTAAGTCTGGTAAAATATAAAAAAAAAAATTAAAAAATTATAGCTCGGGATGCCTTACCTTGTAAAGCCATATACCCTACAGTGACTAGGGTTGTCAGAAGGTTCCCATCTCCCTTCTAGGACCTGACTAAAAAGTATTAGCTGACCTTCTGTGGGGTACACAGGACTGCGGCACATCTGCAAGCCATCTATATTTTTCCTAGGATACAGAAATTTGGCCAAAAACAGATCCAAAATGAAAATTCAGCAGGCTGGCTGTCAGGCTAGATTCTGATCCCAAGTCCCTTCAGCTGACACTCCCTTCTCTGGTTCTGAGCAGCTGTGAGGGGTTCAAGTGTTTTCTAAAAGAATAAATGACAATTTAGGCTAGGTCAGGTGATCATGCTAAGTAACAAAATCTGTGGGAGAATTCAGAGGCACATGAGAGGACAGCCTGGACCCAGTTCTCAGACCAAACTAGGATTCTGTCTAAACATTTATTAACTATGGTGGGGAACCTGCAGCCTCGAGGCCACATGTGGCCCCCTAGGTCCTCAAGTGTGGCCCTTTGACTGAATGCAGTCAAATCTAGGCCAAAGGGCCACCCTTGAGCACCTAGGCCTTGTGGCCTCGGGAAGGACTTTATTCTGACCCAGATCTCGGGTTCCCTCAGAGAAGGGAGTTCTTTCTCCCTTCAGCATCTTCTCTGCCAATTTTAGAGCAAGGGTTCTGAACCATTTGTATGGCCTAGACCCCATGAGCAACTGGGCTGGTGAACCCATAGACAGACCCCTTCCCAGAATCATGTTCTCAGACGCAAAGCATTACAGAAGTGGGCAAAGAAAGCCAGGGTCTCAGACTCCCTGAGATCACACCTCAGATCCATCAGGGGCTCCAGAGAGCCCAGGGCAAGAACTTTTGTCCTAACAATAATTTGCCAGGATGACTGAGATGTTAGGTAACTCGCCCAGGGTCACCCAACCAATCTAAGAGAAGGGCAGGATTTGAATCCAGGTCTTCTGACTCCAAAGAGAACTCTGTCCCCACTGCCTCTCGATAAATATAGTAACCTGATATTTAATTTGGAAACTACTTACAATGCTTTCTTCTAAAAATGACAGGTCAAAAGCACCTTAATTCAGCAACCCTGTGATTTCTTTGACTCAGAAATGAATGTTTGACCTTCATGGAGACTACAGACCACTCTATGTAGTGTAGAAACCTATACAAAACTTTAAACCGTTCGACATTGCACCTACGTATAAATGATACCATAAGTGTGCATTTTGGGGTCCTCCTCTTCAATTGAAAACCTTAACCACTGTTCCTGAGGTCCTTTTCTTTGGATTTTCTTGTCCAAATCCCAGTATAGTTCAATGCTGTGATGAGTCACTTTGCCCACCACTGGTGGGTGAGGTTTTGAGGCAGGAGAGGTTGCTAAAAAATAAAAAAATACAGTATTTGAACATGTTGTTTCTATGATGTACAAATTCTATCAACTTACTCAATTTAACAAGATTTCTTTAGCAGCTACTATATGCCAAGTGCTACTATGCTCAGCGCTCCAGATGACAGAAACAACAGCCACAAAAAAGGAGGTTACACTCCACAGGAAAAAGAAGAACCGTTCACTGCAGTCCAGTAAAAGAGAGATTCGTGGCCAGTGATCAACAAAGAGCCTCATCTGGGCCACACACTTTGCCCTGCTGGCTGAGCAGGGATGTCACAGGGCACGTGAAGTGGCCCCAGCAGTTCTCTGGCACATTCGGCTCAAGGAGGCCCCTGCAGAGGCCCTCAGCACAGAGTTGGGGAGGCCCGAGTGCCAGCGTCATCCCCACAGTGTTAGCTTCCGGAGTGGTTATAGAAAATCTGTGGACAAGAAGGGCTAGCCCTGGCTAGGGAGGGCAGCAGCCCGGAAGGGGGGAAGGCATGTGCACGGTTTGGCACGTGCCTGTGACCATACTGACCAGCCACTTCAGAAGCCTGCGCTACTAAGGGGTCAATGATGTCTTCAGCTTCCCAGCCAGAATGCCCGCTGGGCTGTATGCCCGCGGCCTCTCGGCAGAGCAGTAATCCATCAGCGAAAGACGACAAATTAGACGTGTCTCTAGACATGACTAATAGGTGGCACTGATTTGCTCAGCTCTACCTATCTGTTGTAAAGGAAGGCTTCTATTAGGGAAGAGTAAGTGAATGGAAAGTGATGGAAGAATGGGAGAGAGGGCGGGGAGGGAAGGAAGGAAGGAAGAAAAGGAGGAAAACAAGGGAGGAAGGGAGGGAGGGAGGGGAAGAGGGAGGGGGAACCTCAGTTGGGATGGACTCCGAAGACCATTTAGCCCAACCTGTAAGTCATCAGCAGCCTTCTTTACGTCTTCCCCTACCGGGGGCTAGCCAGTGTCCACTTGTCGGTCAGTGAGAGCGAAGCCCCTTCCCCCAGACACAGACGGCACAAAGATAAGCGCGTCCTCATTATCCCTAGCTCTGGTGGAGAGGAAGGAGCGCAACGCGAGGTCCGCGTCGTGACCCCCGCCACCCCGGCGCTGCCCCGAGCCTGTCTCTTGTGCTTCTGACCCATCCTCTTCCTTCTATCAGGAATCACCGGATCATGGCTTTAGAGCTGGAATGGGCTCAAGAGACCATGAAGTCACCCCTTCGTTTTACGGACGTGTGAGGTGAGATTTGAACCCAGGTCCGATGAAGTCTGTCCCTCTCACTTTCCTGCTTTCCGGGTCAGCCAACAGCTCAAACGTTATCGCGTAGGGAGATGACGGACTCTTACAATTCATGCCCATTTCTCACATCGTGGCTATCCTCTGAAGTCAGAGGTATTTGTTTTGTTCACCCCCAACTAGACTATAAGCTCCCTGAGTTCAACACTTTGATCTTCCTCTCTGTCATTGAAAGAGGTGAGCATGGAAACACTCTTGAATACTGATGGATGCAGTCAGTTGGGCCAAGAGAAAATCCTCTGTTTTCCTGGAGCAAATGCCCCCAAGTGGCAGCGCTGGATTCCACAGCACATCCCCGTGTTGGTCCCACAAAGGAAAAACAAGGAAGCCCTAAGATGGCTTCACCCCTCATTCCCACTCCCGCCCCTCAATCAACCTACTGTCACTGAGGCAGTGATATAGCACACTGGGCCTGGAATCAAGAGGATCTGAGTTCAAATCTAGCCTCAGACGCTTACTAGCTGGGTGACCCTAGGCAAGTCATTTAACCTTATTTGCCTCAGTTTCCTCCACTATGCAATAGGGATAATAACATTATCTACCTCGAAAGGTTGTTGTGAGGATGAAATGAGATGATAACTACAAAATGCACAGCAGAATGCCTGGCATGTAATAGGTACTACATGAGATGCTTATTCTCCCCTTTCCTCCCCATTCATCGTATTCCGGGTGTCTTCCCCCTGTACACACAGGCGATGGGAAGGAGCAGTAGATATCACCGTTGTCATATGTTGTTTTCGTGATATCCAAATGATGCTGATTCCCACCAGGCTGCAGTTTTCTTCCTGTACTTCCATTGTCTTCTGGGACTAATACAGGGGCCCAGCATTCAATCTCATCACATCACTGTTGAGGACCTCATGCTTTCAGACCCTCACAAAGCATTGTTAGGCTGTTATTTATTACTCACAACATAACTAGGAGGGAAATGGTATTTCCTTCTCTGGGACCTCTGGCCCAGAGTCATACCTGGAAATCTGCATCAGAATCAAGAGAAGAACTTCTGCACTCATGACTCAGTACCAAAAGCATAAGCCCTGGCCTCGGCTTAGAGGTCCCTGTGACCTTGTGACTGGAACAGAGCAGCAGCATTCTCAGCCCCTCAGGGCTTAGCTCTGTCCTTTAAGATCCCTTAGAATACATGCTAAGAGAGAAGTAGCTGGAGACCCCCATCGGTGCATTTGGCACCAGCCCCAAATGGTCTCTCTCCCCTGGGTCTGGCACCCCGCCCTTCGCGAGCCGCCTTCACTGTAGCAAAGGGTAAATGTAATTTTCCTCGCACCCTGCAGAACTGGTACAGAGCCCAGAAAGGGTTTGACATTTTGAAACATGATTTATTCCCACTCACTCTTTAAAGAAATGATCTACATTTAAAACCACCCCTGGACTCTCAGTAATTGAAAGTCTGGTGCAAGCAAGGCCTCGTTTAACAGGAGTCCTCCCCAAGTGAGGACCAGCTGGCCTAGATTCCCATCCCGTGGCAAAACTGCTTACATGGGGAGCCAGTGGTCAGTGCACGAGCCATTCAAGTGCAGAGATGCTGAAGCTCTCCCTTTGCTTTGTACACCGCTTACTGGCACTCACATTTCCAGCTATTCGAAAATTGCTTTCAGGGGCATGTATTCATGCTGGCAATTCTATGGCAACAAATGATCCTCATCATCCCCATACGGCAATAACAAAATGGAGGAGGAAATCACAGGGAAGCGAATGCCCTTCTGAATCACTTTAAAACGCAAGCTACCAAAGCACGCTCGTGACTTTAAGACGTGCCCTTACAGAGTATTCTTCAAAGAAATGAATAATTACAGGAAATGGGGCAGATAGTCATTGCTCAAGGTGGAACCATACTAATGTAATAAAAATGACACTCCCTAAATTAACTTACAAATTCAGGGTCAGAGAGGAATCAAACTGCCAAGGGAGTTCAGAGCCAGAGATAAAACAACAAAATTCATTGGAAGGAACAAAAGGTCCAGAGTCTCAAAGGAAGCATTTTTCTAAAGTAGGAACGAAGGGGAAATAGCACTCCCAGTCCTCAAGTTGTATTGTAAAGCAGTAATCATCAAAATGATTTGGTATTGGTTATAAAAAAAAATAATCACTGAACTGATCAAATAAGAATCAGGAACAATCACATTAAAGAGCCCAGTTTTCTATAAACTACCTGGGTAAGAGCAAGAACTGTTGGGAAAACTGGAAAGGAGGTGGGCAGAAATTACATTTAGACTAAGACCTTGTTCTACGTAGCACAGTAAATTCAAAATGGTACCCAACCGGAATATAAAAGGTATGGGGGGGAAAAAATCAGCAAAGAACAGGTACCTTTCACACACATGGCTTGGAGGAACAAATCTAAAATAAACAAGGAATAGGGTAGATCACAAAAGATAAAACACAAAAAGATAAAGTTGTGATTATATAAAATGAAAAAGCTTTTGTGTGAATAAAATCAATGCAGCTAGGATAAGAAGGGAAACTAGAGACTGGGGGAAATATTTGTCTCAAATCTGCTAAGGGTCTGACATGCAAAATATATAGGGAATTAACACAAGTGTATGACTAAATGCAGAAATTTCCAAGCAGAGAAGTGATCAGAAAACATGAGGGTTCTCAAAAAAATTGCAAATTGCTGACAGCCACAGGAGATTTCTCCAGGTCACTAATAACAAGAAAAGCACAAACCAAAACAACTTAGAGATTTCACCTCACATCCAGCATATTGGCCAAGGTAGGAAATCAGTGTTGGAAGGGCTGTGGGGAAGACAGGCATCTGACGTATTGTTGTTAGAGCTGTGAATTGGCCCAAACATTCTGAAAAGGAATGCAGTTTTTAGGTGATTTTTAGGAAAAGTGACTAAAATATTCCTATCCTTTGACCTAGAGTTCCCAGTGCTGAGCGTGAAACCCCAAGAGGTGAAGGGGAGAAAAGTGCCATAGAACTCCAAATATTGGTTGTAGTGTGTTTGTGGGAGCAAAGAACTGGAAACAAAGTAGGCGTGTATTGATTGGCAGATGCCTAAACAGACAGCAGGACGTGAATGCAATGGAATGGTACTGTGCCTTAAGAAGGAATGCATATGACAAATTCAAAGGTACGGTTCTATGAAATGACTCGGAATAAAGAAGAACCAGGGAAAACAATGCCCATGATGATAATAACAGTGTAAACACACAAAACAATCAGGTGCAACTGAACGCAGTCATTGTGATGACCAAGCTGGACTCGACAAGAATTCAGAAAATACACCTCCCATCTTTGATCACAGACGTTTGGACCAAGGGAGGGGGAGACTGGCAGACCCTGACAGATATTTTCGAGCTGATGGGTCACCATCACTGAATAGCTGTTCTTTTTTTTTTTTTTTCAGTCTTTGCTACAAGGGAGGGCTTTCTGGAAAGGAGAGGGTGAAGCAATTGTACATCAGTCTAAACCTTTTACAACAGAGGCTTGAGAAAGAGGCAAAGAAATCCCAGGATACAGAGACTCCCAGAAGAGGGAAAATCCAGAAAATCTCTGGATGTCTGCAGGGTGGCAAGCCCAATACAGTGAAAATGCAAGCTGGGTCAAAAGAGAAACAAAAAATTTTCCTACTAATAATATAATGAAAAAAGAGCAGTTACTTCAAGGCAGACAACTGAAACTCTAACTTCTCTGCCAAAGTGGGATGTGAAGATGGGCAAACATTCACAGTTGCATATGAATTACTAGGAAAGCACTTGACCAGCTTCTTCTCATGCAAGCTTTTCCCAATGGTCCTTAATTCTAATGCCGTCTCTCTGAGATTATCTCTAATTCACCCTTCTCTGTATCCTGTTTGTACACACGTATTTCAATGTCGTCTCCCCACTAAGACTGTGAGTTCCTTGAGGTCAGGGACTGTCTTTCGCCTTTGCCTAGAGCTAGCATAGCACCTGCCACGTTGTTGTTGGTGGTTGAGTCATATCTGACTGTTCGTGACTCTATTTGGGGCAAAGGTTGTACGATAGCTTGCCATTTTCTCCAGCTCCTTGTTCAGATGAGGAAACTGAGGCAAACTGGGTTAAGTGACTTGCCCAGGGTCACACAGCTAGTAAGTATCTGAGGCTAGATTTGAACTCAGGAAGATGAGTCTTTCTGACTCCAGGTCAGGTACTCTATCCACTGTGTCACTTGAATGCCTGCCTGCCATATAGTAGTCACTTAATAAATGCTAGTTGACTAATACCCAGTGCAAAGCCAGGCAGATGGAATATGGAGTTTTGGGTGAAACATAACGTTTCTCTCTGAGCTCTATTAATTTTTCTATGATAGTAATAGTAATAATATTGTTGTTGTTAACAAGATAAAATACTGCCAAAGGTGCTCATTATTTGGAAAAACTGAAAAGCAATTTGGTGGTAAATGGGTTTAGATCAGTATACTACATCATGAACCCTCATAAATTCCAACTAATAGAAATGATCCAAACATAGAAGTCTACAGGATTTTTAAAAAAGAATATTTTTTTTCTGATTTTACACCTGTAGGTGGGGGGGGGTCTTTTAAATATGATAGAGAATAAATTATTTTTAAAATAGACTTCAGTTATTTAAAAATAAAATTTTTTGCAAAGAAAAGTATGAGTAACCTCTTTGAGATTAAACTTGACAAGTTATACAAACTTTTCTTGGTTATGTATGGTAACCCATTTCATCTAAATTCTATAGCTTCTCACCTTTACCCCAAATACATTAATTCACAATGATTTAGTATAACCTTTTACACAGAGTTCTAAAAATCCCATTTTCTCCTGGTTACTAAGAATTGTCAGATGGTTCTTCAAAAAGATTTTTAATCTGTTGTATGAAGGAATATTGCTTTAATCACCTGTTATCCACTTCTGGAATTGTTTTTTTAATTAACTAAAAAGATGATGTGCCCTGGAAATAGAATGGGTCCTCATCACTTGGGAAATGCCTGATTTTTTAATCTGTCAACCAGTGTCCAAAATTAGTCAACCATATAATTTCCTGTCACATAGTCAAACTTGATATTTACTTTAACTTCTCTAGAGATGGGAGAAACTCATGAATGACAAAAAGGAATCCAATTTCCATTATGTATGATACCTTTAAGTATTTAGTAAGATCTTTTTTTCTGCCTTTGTTTTTTTCTGTCTTGAAAATATTCTGACAAATAAAGGAGTTTAAAAAAAAGATCAATTTCTATACTTTTTCAAAGGAAAAATGGTAGAAGAGTTGAGGAACATTTTATACATATAAAATTTTTTAAGTTAAAGATCCTAAATGAATCTAATTAACTGTCACTGTGTTTAAAAAGCAAGAGAAAGCAACTCTCTCCAGTTACTTAAGAGGCCATAAGTGATGGTGCAGTAAATGAAAAGAGTTGAGCTCAAAGTGAGAAGATCTGAATCTGAGTCCTGTCTCTAACACTTACAGGGGATGAGTGATCACCCTTGATAAGCTGTGTAGCTCCTCATGCTCCTAGGCAACTCCTGAGACTGTAATAGATGACGAGCTTCATTAGTATGGTGTGTTTCCTCGCTGGAATTTCCTTACACCTGTGAAATGGCAGGTGTGGTTCCCCACCCCACCCCCAACTTCCCAAAAATGTCATTAAAAATATATTTGATATCTTCGTTGTCACCAGTTCAGTCTTAAACAGCAGGAACAGGAAATAAAGAATCAATGTGCTCCTACCAGACAGCTTCCATGGTCTGATGCCCAGAGGACGACACGGTCTGCCTTTTAGCAGGAACAGCAGACAGCTACGTCGTGAGGTCCATTTTGCTCAGGAAAAGACCAAGTCTCGGAGACATGGAGCGACTGGCCCTGAGCCTGAATAGGCGGGTTCAAGCCCAGCTGGCTCCCGGCTCCTAGTTCAGCTTTCCTCCTACTGCACCATCTACTCTTATATCAAAGGATCAATCAAACTAATCAAGAAGCATTTATGAAGCCCTTACCGTACCTGGCCTTGTGTTAAGAGCTCAGGCTACCAAGAAAAAGTCCCCTCAAGGGGCACCCAGGGGGAGGAGGTGATCCCAGCAATCTAACAGGACAGAAGACCTTCAAAGTCATCCAGTGCAACACCCCCATTTGACAGAGGGGTAAACTGGGCTCCTAGAAGGGAAGTGACTGGCCAAGGTCATCCAGCTAGGGTCAAAGTCAGATCTTGAGATCCAGTATACCTTCTGTTAAACACTCAATGGGACGTGATTATCAGTCTAAAAAGGAGATAAGCCAACGTGTGGAAATATTATTATTATTCTTGTTATTGTTGTTACTATTATTATATCAATTCATTAATAATTGTGTGTTATAGATTTGATAATATATTAATAATCAACATAATAATCATAATAACTAGCATTTGCATATCACTTAAAGGTTGACACATGTTATCTCATTTGCACCTCATAACAACCCCATGTAGGAAGCACTAATATTGTCCCCACTTCACAGTTGAGGAAACTGAGGCAGACAACGTTTAAGTGACTTGCCCAGGGTCACATAGCGCGGAAGTGTCCGAGGCTGTATTTTTGTTGATATTCTTGGGCTCAAAGATCACTGCAGCCTCCTTAGAAGGAAAGCTATGACAAATCTGGACAGCAAACTAAGAAGCTGAGACATCGCCCTGCAGACAAAGGTCCATGGAGTCAAAACCATGGTTTTTCTAGTAGCAGGGGACAGCTGTGAGAGTCCAACTGCGAGGAAAGCTGAGCACTGCAGAATCCACACTTTGGAATTCTGGTGCTGGAGAAGACTTTTGAGAGTGTCTTGGACAGCAAGGAGGGCAAATCAATCAATCCTTGAATAAATTAATTCAGTCTATTCACTAGAAGGTCAAACACTGAAGCTAAAGCTTAAATATTTGGCCACATAAGGAGAAGACGGGGCTCACTGCAATAGCCCATGATGCTGGGAAAGAGTGAAGGCCAAAAAAGAAGGGCATGGCAGAGGCTGAGATGGTGTCTCATCATAGTCTCGTGGAAACATGCATGAGCCTGGACGAACTAGGGGAGACAGTGCAAGACAGAAAGGCCTGGCACGCCACAGTCCATGGGCTCACAGAGTCAGACACTACTACCAACAACAACACATACCAGCCCCAGAGATACAAAGAAAGGAAAAATGGGCCCTGCCCTTAAAGAGCTCACTATTTAATGGGGAAGACACCAGGCAGACAGCCACGTATGGACAAGTTGCCCATAGGCTATATTGGAGATAATCCACAGGGGAAAGGTATCAGCATTGAGAAAGGCCAAGCACAGTTTCCTGTAGAAGGTGGAATTCTAGCTGGGACTTAAAGGAAGCCAGGGAAGTCAGTAGTCAGAGCAGAGGAGGGAGCGCATTCCAGGCTTGGGGCCCAACCAGAAAGAATCCCCAGAGCAGAGAGATGGAGGCTCCCATTCTCAGCACAGCCAGGAGGCCAGGGTCACTGGATAGAAGATGATGTGATGGGGGAGTTAGGTGAAAGGGGCCTGGAAAGGCAGGAGGGGGCAGGTTACAAAGAGCTTTGAATGGCAAACAGAGCCACTCAAGTTTGTTAACTAGGAGGGTGACTGTGATCAGACCTGTGCTTTAGGAAAATCACTTTGGAGGCTAATGAAGAATAGATGGAGTGAAAAGAGACTAGAGGAAGGCAGGAACCGCCCCCCCCCCAAAGCCAGCTATTGAATAGTCCAGGTGTGAGGGGATGAACACCCACACAAGGGGGTGTCCATGTCAGAGGAGAGAAGGGGGCATGTCTGAGAGATGCTGTGAAGTTGAAATCAACAGGCCTTGGCAATAGCTTGAATATGTGGGATGAGAAGTAATGAGGCACCCAGGATGTCACCCAGGCTTGCATGCAACCTTGAATACAGCCATTATATTTGGTTCCAGAATAATAATGCAGAACCACAAATTCCACGTCCTTCCAAGTACCTCTGAAAATTAACTGAGGTCAAATTGCACTGAAAAGGGACAGCTGTATCATTGCCTCTAGTGGCAGATGGTCCATAATGAGGGTGGCAGTGTATCGAGGGAATATCTATGCACGTAACATTAAGCAAGTCCATTCTGACATAATGACTGGAATTAAGCAAGAGTGGTTTTACATTAACGAGCAATCTATCAATTGACTGGGGAAGTCACAACTACAATAACCCAGAAACTCATATACAGATCTCTGGTGTCTGGAGCACAACTGTCTCTAGGCCCTTGAATGTAAAAAGGATCAAATGGATAAGAGCCACAGCTATATTCTAAGGACTTAATTTTTCAACAAATTCATTAAAAATGTTTATTTGGGTTTTTTCTGATCAGCTAAAGTCTCATTAGCGGTGAATCTTCAATGTAACAAAGATTCTAGCATTTATTCCTTTGGGAAAACAGTTTCATCTAAACACAAGAGCCGCCATGTTTGTCGGTTGGTTGGTTGGTTTTTCATTATCTGAGTTTGTGTCTACAAAATATTTGGTCTAATTAAGAAAAGAATTCAAACGATGTGCCAAGTAGTATAGGAAGAATCACACCATCTCCAGAGTCTAAAGGGCCATCTATCCCCCCCGCACCTGAACAAGGCTCCCCTTCTACTACAGACTAGTGTGGTACAAGCCTGTCTGTCATCCAGTATTTGCTCGAAGACCTCTAGGGAAGGCAAACCTGTGAGGAGCCATCTTATCATTAGCAAGTTTTTCCTTACAACAAACCCAGATTTGTCTTTTCACATTGGCTCTGCTCCATCGGGCTTCTGGTGACCAGGCAGAACGAGTCTTACCTACACCTTCTTCCACGTATCAGCTTCTCAAACCCCTAAAAGCAGTTAATGTGTCCCCACTAAGTCTCTTGTTCTCCAGACTAAACATTCCCAAATGTTTGACTAAATATATGAATCATTTAATTACATTTTCACTGAATGTATTAAATGTTTTAGCATCATGCAGACCTCTCAAGTCATCTATATTTCAGAAAGGCAAGCATAATTTAACAAAACACTAGATACACTTGTCTCTCCAAAGAGACTCTTGTAATCTAGAATTTTTTCATTAATTTATAAAAATTCTTAATACTTTTATCCCCAAACATCCCTGTTTCTGAATAAAATATTGAGAAATCCAATTTTTAAAAAATCAGCTTCCTAGCCCCTTAATGTGAGCTATATTCACGTTTGGATCATTGCTTGGCCAATGGTTCAATCACTTTCATGCGACTGGCTCTCATTGAGAAGGCCCTGTGGTGTTACTAGGTGTCAATGCAATCCGCTTAATTTAACGCATGAACAGGATAATTTCAAATATATTTCATTAATGCTTTTTGTCATCCCAGTCCTTTCTGGAAGATGGAAAATCCTCTCCTTTCCACATAGAACCCTCCTTTATAACAAAGAAAAACAAGCGAAAACTCCCTATCTAGTGATTGCCTCTGAGAAGGTATCCAACTGCCTGCTCCAGGTGGGTGAATTTCCAGTTATTCAGGGCTCAGCCATCTTTGAATGGTTCTTTCATTTACATTGTTGTGGTTATCTCTGTGTGTACCTTTTCAGCTTCAGCTCATTCTATGCTGCATCAGATGAACTGAATCATCTTTAAAATATCGAGGTAAATAGATCACCCTTCCCGTTGGACTTGGCATAAGATATCCTCCACAACACTGTGGGTAAACTGTGGGTAAAATACTCTAGATTTCAGGGTTTGTCTTTTATACACAGCAGATCACTGAACAAAGCAAGGTCTATAGCCTCTTTAGATAATATACACAAAGTGATTTGCAAACCTTAAAGTTCTACATAAATCTAAGTTATTGTTATGACTATTAGTGAATTTTTCATGATCTTGGTATACGGAAGAGATTCTAAAGGTGCAGATGAGGAAAGGGGACATTTCAGGCAAGGGTGATAGCTTGGGGAAAGGCAGGAGGATGACAAATGAAACTTCATTTTTCACATAATTATTTGCCAATATAATCCTCCCTGTTAATCCCTTCCTTGTAACAAAGGAAAAACAGTTCAGTAAAACCTACTGACAAAGCAACCATGTTGGAAAGTGTATGCCATATGTGACCTCCTTAGTCCTTAATCTCTTTCCCAGAGGAAGTAAAAGTGTTTTCTGAGTTTTCCACGAACAAGAATGATCACTGGCATTCATCTGCCTGCCTCTGGCTTTTAGCTGCTGCCCCCTGCCCGTTCAGTAGCCACTGGCACTGTTGACCACCTCTCTTTCTCGAGACCCTCTTCCCTCCACATCTCTGGGGCACTTCCCTGTCCTGGTTCTCGTCCTGTCTCTTCTCTCCTCAGCCTCTTCATCCAAGTCATCCCCGCTAAAGGTGGGTTGTCCCACAGGGCTCAGTCTCTTTATAGAATTTCACTGGTAAGCTCAGCAGCAGCCAGAGTTTCAATTATCTCTTTGCTGAAGATTCTTCTATATATTTATTCAGTCCTGACCACTCTCCCAACTTCAAAATCTCCTTTTCCAACTGCCTCTTAGACATCTCAAACTGGATGTGCAGTAGACAACTTAAACTCAATATGTCCAACACTGAACTCTTCATCTTTCCCCCAAAATATCCTCCCTGCCTGCCTTCTGAATTTTCCTGTCACTCTTAAGGAAACCATTATCTTCCCAGCCCCAGGCTCCAAACCCAGGTGTCATCCTCAATGCTTCGTTCTCTCTCACCATCCCCAGATCCAATCTGTCACCAAGTCCTGTCCAGTCGACCTTCATAACCTCTCTAGCACGTGCCCCTCCTCTCCTTGGACACTGTCACCGCCTGGTGCAAGCTTCCTTCACCTGTACCCAGACTATAGCAATAGGTTGCTGGTTGGTTCCCGGCCCCCAGTTCCTCCCCACTCCAGTCCCCCCTTCATTCTGCTGTCAAATGAATCTTCAAGCGCAGACTGAACCATGTTAATAAACTCCAGTGGTTCCCTATCCCCTCTAATATCAAATGCCTTTAGAATCCTTCACAACCTACCCTCTGCTAACCTTGCAGGCTTCTTACACCTGACTCACCCCCACATGTCCAGTGATACCGGCCTCCCAGCTGTTTCTAAGACACTCCATCTCCTGACTATGCCCCATACCTGGAGAGCTCCCCTTCCTGCCCTCTGCCTCCTGGCTTCCTTCAAGTCTCAACTAAATTCCCACCTTCTACAAGAGCCTTCCTCGGTCCTTCTTCAACCTAGTGTTGAATATTTCCAATTTATCCTACATATATCTTGTTTGCATGTTGTCTCCCCCATCAGACTGTGAACTCTTCGAAAGCCAGGACCATCTTTTCCCTTCTTTATATCCCTTAGCAGTGTCAGGTACATTGTAGGTTCCTAATAACTGCTTATTGAGTGCTATAAGAAATGCTGAGCAGGCAGACTTCAGAAAAACCTAGAAAGACTTGTATGGACTGATGCCGAGTAAAGTGAGAAGAACTAGGAGAACATTGAACACAGTAACAACTACGTTGTGCGATGACTAACTTTGATAGACTTAGCCCTTCACAGCAACGCAAGGATCTAAGACATCTCCAAAAGTCTCACGGTGGAAAATGCTATCCACATCCAGAGAAAGAACTATGGAGCTTGAATGCAGATTGAAGCACACTATTTGCTTTTTTTTTTCCTTCTGTTTCGTTTTGTTTCCTCTTTCTGGTGGTTCCTCCTATTGGCTATAATTCTTCCTTACATCATGACCAATATGAAAATATGTTTAATAGGAATATATATGTATAGCCCATATCAGATTGAGCATTCTCTTGGGGAGGGAGGGGGAGAAAAATTTAAAACTCAAAAGCTTATGGAAGTGATTGTTGATAACTCAAAATAAATTAATAAAAAAAATGCTTATTGATTGACTTCCTGCTCCTTCTCAGTCACCTTTCCAGGATCTGTATCTAGGTCCCACTTGTTACACATGGGTGTCCCCCAGGGCTCTGTCCTGGGCCCTTTTCTTTTCTCCCCTCCCATGGTTTTAATTATCATCTCTATGCTAATGTTTCTCAGATCAACTTATCCAGACCTCACCTTGTTTCAAACCCTGAGACTCCTACCTCCAAATGCCCATTAGACATCTCTTACTGGATGTCCACTAGACATCTTACACTCAATATGTCCAGAATTGAACTCGTTATCTTTTCCCCAAAACCCCTGCCCTTTCTGAATTTCCCGTTACTGTTGAGGGCATCACCAGCTTCCCATTCACCTTGACTGGCAACCTGGGGTTGTCCTGCTCTTTACCTCACTTCTAATCTTTTGTCGAGGTTTGCAGATTTTACCTTCCTGACAGCCCTCCTCTTAACGCCGCCACCCCGATGCGGGCCTTTATTCTTTCACCCCTGAATTACTGAAATAACCTCCTGGTTGGCCTCCCTACCTCAGGTCCTTCCCATGCCGGTCCACCCTCCACTCACCAAGCCCAGTCTGACCATGTCACCCCACCCCCATTCAATCAAATCCAGTGGCTCCCTCTCTCTTCTGTTTGGCCTGCAGGGTCCTTTATAACTTAGCGCTTGGCTAGCTTTCTAATCTTCCTCCACCTCACCCACCCAGACATACGCGTCCAGTGAAATGGGTCTCCTTACTATGCCCAAGACACCATCTCCTGACTCCAGGCATTTTCACTTGGCTTTCTCCCTCATTCCCGGAATTCTTGTCCTCCTAAGCTCGGTCTAAAACATCCCCTTCTACAAGAAGCCTTTCCCAGTCAGTGCTAGTCATGCTAGTCGGTGCCTTCCCTCTGCGGATTATCTCCAATTTATTCTTCCTGCATTTGGTTTGTACGTAGATGTTTGTCTATTGTCTCCCTCATCAGATGGTGAACTCCGGGACAGCAGAGACTATTTCTCACCTTTCTTTCTATTGCCAGGGCTTAGGGCAGTGTCTGGCACACAGCAAGTGCTTAATAAATGCTTGTTGCCCTGGTTAAAAAAAATGATAAAGATGAATTTCCAACAAGCATCCACATCCAGAAAATACAGAAGGTTATCAAAAACCCCTAAACACTCATGTGTCAACTAAACTGAAAATTCAAAGAAAAGGATAATACCAAAAATAATAATAAATTAACAACAGAAAAAGGAAATCCTAAACAGCTCAATCTTAGAAAAAGAAATTGGCCAAGCCACATATGAGCTAAAACAAACAAACAAATCTGGTCCAAATGCATTTACAAATGAATTCTACCAAAAGTTCAAAGAACAAGTATAACTTTGCTACAAAATTATTCTCAACAATTGAATACAAAAGTACTCTTTCAACTCCTTTTATGAGACAAATACAGTCCTGATAACCAAACTATGGAAGATGAAAGGAGAGAGAGACAGACAGATCAATTTTACTAATTACAGCCAAGAAATAATTCACAATTGCCAAGCTAGAATTATTCCAAGTTTGCAAAGACAATTCAAGATTAGGAAAAGAGCATAATTAATCAGATAAGCAAACAACAACAACAAATACATGAATGATACTAGCAATAGGTACACAAAAAGACTACTGTACAGAAAAATAACATTTAAACCCCTAAAACACATAGACACAGAAGGTCTCTACTTTAATGTGACCACACACACGCACACGTATGTATAGCAAGAGATGGCATTGTTTGGAGATAGGCTGAAATTGTTCCAGTTAGGTACAGGATCATAGCAAGTATGTACTTTTCCCTGTGATAATTTGATGCAGAGTGAGAAATGTTAGCTATAGCAATAAAATGAGAGAAGGTATAGGTATAAACATAAACAAAAAGTAGCCAAAATTAAGCCATCCTGTGATATATGATGGTTCACTCAAAAAAAAAAAGCAAAGAAAACTGATCAAGATGATTAATAGTATCAGTAGAGTAACAGAATACAAGATAAACTCACAAAAATCATCAGCATTTCTTCATATTGTGAACCAAACCCAAAAAATACAACATAAAGAGACATTCCATCCAAAATACCTATAAAATGTGTAAAACCTTTTAAAGTTAAACTAAAAAAATACTTGGGACTTACATAAACATGGCTGTGACTATTCTTTACAAAAATATGACTTTTAAAACTAGAAAAACATATCCTATAGTTGGACCTTACTAATAAAACAAAATAAAAATCAAACCTCCCAAATAAATTTTTCACATTTAATACTATAAGAGGCAAGCTACTAAAAGGAATCTTTATAGACAGCATAAAACAAGAACAAAATCATCTGAAGGCACAAAAGATATACAGTTTCAAAGGAAACAATGAAGAGACAGAAAATAAGGAGAATTCACCTTCATTTCCAGATCTCAAATCATCTAGGAAGTACCAAAAGTCCTAGTGCAATGTTTAGATTTAATAGTTGAAACACAATGACAAGGTGGAAAGCACATCTAACTGGACAAAAATCACTAGGCATTCTGAAAAACAGTCTGGCAGAGAATAGACTCGGAGCAGCATCTAACACATTTTAATACAATAAGCTCCAAAGAGTAATGTGACTTTAACTTAAAAGGTCACAATTTTTTTTTAAAATTGGAGGCAAATGGAATGAAGTACTTTTCATAGTTGTCATCTAGGAAAAGTCCATAACCAAACAAGGGAAGGAGGAGATTACAAAAGATAAAATATGTAATTTTGTTATATGAATTGTTTTATTTATTAAATTTTTACTATACTATTAAATTTTATTATCTCAAATTAATAAGCCTTTGCACAAACAAAACCAAAAATGTTTATGTGTTGGATATCTTCAGTAAAAATCAATAAAATTCTTAAGTGGAAAAATTAAATGAATGAATTCTTCTAATCATAAAAAGAAAAAAACACATTTTATCTCTGCCTTTTTATATCTCCTTAAATTGCATTAGTATAAATTTACATTTAGAATATATGGGAAACTGATTTCCTTAATAAATTAAGGTTTCTCTATAATTCTATTTTTGCTTTTATAAGATAAAATTTTCATTATTTTTGCTTTGTATCCCTTTCTGGCAGGTAGGTGGCACAGAGGATAGAATGCTGGATCTGAGTTCAAATCTGGCCTCAGACACTTACTAGCTGTGTGACCCTGGACAAGTCACTTAACCCTGTTTGCCTCCATTTTCTCACCTGTAAAATGAGCCAGAGAAGGAAATGGCAAACCACTGTATAATCTTTGCCAAGAAAACCAAATGGGGTCATGAAGAATTGGACATTCCTGAAACAACTGGGCAACAGACAACAATCCTTTTCTAGACTGGTAACTATGTGGTAAAGTGGATAGAGTACTAGACCTCAAGTCAGGAAGAGCTGAGTTCAAATTCTGCCTCAGACACTTCCTAAGGCAGCCTGAGGGAGAGTGAACCCTGACACCAGAGAAGAGATCTCATTATGGATTCATGAGAGATCTAGCCCTGGCAGGTGAAAGTTGTGCTGCAGAGATGATGGCATGAGGGAGGAATAAAGGACTTCCGGGCCTGCAGTTTTGGAGTTGTAAGTTATCTCAACATGTATTCCCTTCAGGTGTGCCTTACTACAATAGCACTCTAAGTGTGTACCCATTCTCCCCAAAGATTTTGTGTTTGTGTTGAACAGTACCCAAGATTTCTGGTGGAGAATACTTTGTAGCTATTGTTTTACTATGCCATCTTAGTAAATGTTTTTTCTAAGACATATTATTGTCACTTAGTGGATCGTTAAATAGAAGCACACCAGTGGGGGTTCGTGAGCAATAGTTTTAAAGGGATGGCTCCACAAGCTACCCCTGGAACCTGAAGTAGTTGCCACCCTGGGGACCCAACCCATGAGTGCAAATTGGGGAAGTGGGCCAGAAGGAGGTGGTGTACATACATACACACACACACACACCACACACGCATGCAAACACCACACATATAAACACATGTACATACACACGTGCACATGTGCACGCACACACACACACACACACACACACACACACACCACACACACACACACGTTCCACTTCCCTGGAACAATTATGTGCCTTAAAACTGGCCTGAGAAATTATCAATAACTATTGAACCACGTGACTACTTTACCAGCTTTACAAAATCTATGAAAAAATCGTTAATAAATGAAGGGCATCTTTGATGAAGGTGGGAGGAGGAAAGTGACAGGCTTTACCAAGGCCATAATATAGCAGACTATGTCTTTACAGTCACACAGTTAAATGGCAAGTGCATAGAATAAAAGACACCACTGTGCTGATCGTTTCTGGCCTATAAAATGCATTTGCTTAAACAGAGTCAAACATCACCTTGGACTCTCAGTAAAATGACTTTGGGCATATGCTAAAATTACACATGATTTCTTGGAAAACACAAGAACAGAGACAATTTTGTTTGACAAGTTATATGTTAATATAGAGTCAGACTACAAATACGGAAACGTTCGCGCCCTGATGGGTCTGGGGGGGGGCAGGCACCATCAGCTGGGCAGCCAGGCCAGATCTCATCCAGTTAGCACCTGTTGGGAAGCCATGGCCACCTCCTCAGCCCCCCACAACCTTCCTGCCAGGGCCTCTTCCGGGAAGCGGATCAAGAGTCAGTGTCCAGGGAGAGAGAAGGGCCTCACCCCCTTAATGCCCTGTGCTCTTCAGGCCAACAGACAGCATCTTCTGATCTGCCAATGCATCCCAAGGACAGATTGAGCATTTACCAAGTGCCTACCGTGTGCCAGGCCCTGTGCTAAGCGCTGTCCTCAAGGAGCCTAAATTCTGGGGGTTAAAGACAGCCCACAGACAGGTCCTGGGGGAGAAGACATGGCGGCACGTTGACCCCGGACCGCACTGTTTGACCTACAGAACTCTTAGCTCTCCTGGGACCTTCCACCCACCCTGAAAGTAAACCCTCAATGTGTGGGTTGCTGCCCTCATTTAGAATACAGACTCACCGAGAGCAGGAGACGGCTACGCTTGTGATCCGGATCCGTCGAGCTCAGCACAGTGTTTGGCACCTACCACGTGCTGGCTTCTCTTTTCATGTGTTCTCCCGAGGTTCTTGCCAGGGAGGGCATCAAGTTCAAAATACAAACAGAAAAAAGATTCCCTATAGATCCTGAGCTGCTCCGCATGGTCCTGTCTGCTGCTGAGGCGGCGCTGACTACACCATGCCCAGGGACGTGCAAAGGCCCTGAAATGAGCGCTGCCTTAACGCAAAAGAATTTGTCCCAGCCATTCACAGGGGAAAACCAAGTGGATGAAGAGCATTTGTCCAAATTAAGACATGCATTTGGATAGTCAACTACCAAGATTAATTTTAGGATAGCCTTGAAATTTTTTCTCTCAAACCCAATTTTCACCCTATTTTTGAACGAAACATGTAAATAAATAGATGAGGATATATGCATATAGCATAACTGCTCATCATTACCATGAAAGAAAAAAAAGACTGCTTGGCCTAGTGGATGGAGTGCAAGGCATGGAGAAGGACCCGAGTTAAAATCTGCTTTGATCCTTACTCCCTGTGAGACTTGAGAGAAGTCCCTTAATCTTTGTAAATCTTGAGCGATTCCCTGGACTTACCTACTGACTCAGAGAGGGTTCACGACCCGCTGGATGGAGGGGGTTTCCACAATGAGAAAATCACGGATCTTTCCTGTATTCATAGAATCTAAATGCAGATCTTTTATCCGCTCTAAAACATTTAGACCAAAATACATTATAGCAAAATTTCAACATAAGGAAACAAGGTAAAATTCCCTTTGAAATCCTTCAAAATAAGATTTGCCCTACAGTTAGAGATTGAATTAAGGGGGAGAATAATGTGAGGTGCCGCAGTGCTATACTTCTTTGGAAAACCTAAATCCACCCAATCACCCAATCAACAAACATTTATTAAACTCTTCCTATGCTGCAGACACCGTGCTTGGCACTAAGGTAGAAAGACAAAAACAAAACAGCTTCTGCCCTGGAGAGGGGCACATTCTATCATTTTACTCTATCAGCAGAAATAACACTGACACAGATTCAAGGATGTGGGCACAAATATGAAGTGTATACAAAATAAATGCCAGGTAATCTGGGGGGGAGAGATGGGGCCCGGGTGGCTTAAAGGATCCACAGAGGCCCCACCGATATAGGAAGGAGATGATGCTTTAGCGGAGCACAGAAAAGAAAAAAGTCATGGTCCTAAGAGGGGAAGGGGTCAAAGTGGGGAAGGCCTTCGTTCTGAGGATGGGGGACAAACCCCACCACCATTTAAATGTTTGCCTAAAAGGCATGTTAAATCTATTAACCCATCAATAGCAATAATACTAGGCATTTGTAGAGCGTTAAAGTTTCCAAAGCACTTTACATGCATTATGTTACTTGATGATTTGTGTAATGTATATATTTGATATAAATAAACTTTATTCTTACTTCTCCATCTGAAATCATATAAATATTATAACAATCTCATTTCTTTCCTGCTAAGTAACTATAAACTTGTACCTAGCAGAGTTTAGTCATCAATGGTCTTATCTACTTCAGACTTCCCCCCATTATGAATGATTAAAGAGTCAAAGGAAAATTGGAATACCATAATTTTAAAAGAGCCTTGGAAGACACTGTGCATTCCTAGGAAACGAACAGAGTTTATAAAAGAAGGATCCAAGCTAGAGAAGATAAATTAAAATTTTTAATGTGAAATAATATGGTCAATATTATCAGCTTCCCTGATTTTTCACATGTCAGTGCACATACCTTCTGCCTCACCTGAAAGATAAGTGCTTTACTTTGGGAGCAGATCCATTGGAGCTAAGTTTACGTGGCTCGCATAGAGCTCTCATTAAAATTGTATTAAAGAGTATATCAAATGCACAATAGACTATTAAGTTACTCACAGAAATCAGTATGCAGGCACGCCAACTGACATTAAAACACAAACAGGATTTTGCTATTATTACACCATTATGCTGTTATTGAAAAAGTAGATTTTTTGGAGGTACTGCTGATCCTCTAATAAGCTGTTGAAGTTTTTCTGTTCTACTGTAACAAAAGAGTATTTGGTCAGGAGGAGTCAGGCCAGACTTGTTAGGGCAGCGCATGGCTCTCAAGGGGTCTCCCTTCATGCTGCTGCTCATGGATATGTTTCTGTCCTTCTGCGTGGGTTGCTACTGCCATGGGTAACTGGTGGGGGGGAGGGTGTCCTGTGTAAATTCCCCGGAGGTGTCTCATAGGCCTGTGTCGTTTTTTTGTCCCACAGTTCAGACGCCTCTTATACCAACAAGGGGCTGGTACGTGATAAGACTGCCCCACAAAATCAGCAAAGGCTGCATCTCAATAGCACCTTCTGAGAACACTTCTACCTCCCTAACTCTGGACACCTAAAGGTCTCCCATAGTTTGAAACAGGTTTTTAACTGTAAGGGGGCAGGGGGTTCCACTCTCATTCCAATTAATGTAATTATAGACAGTCTAGACACCTCAGATGAATCAATCAACAGATAAACGAAATTTTATATGTATAAACAAGAGGGTTTACACCTTGTGGCTGATTTGTGAGGAATGGTCATCTTTGGGTCAGTAAAGAAAGCAATGTGATTTGCAAGGGTGTTGGTCACATCCATTAAAAAACAGCAATTTAGAGGCAGCTCAGTGGCACAGTAGAGAGAACACCAGCCTTGGAGTCAGGAGGATCTGAGTTCAAATCCAGACTCAGACACTTGACATTTACTAGCTGTGTGACCCTGGGCAAGTCACCTAACCCCATTGCCTAGTCAAAAAAAAAAAAGAAAGAAACCAAGTAGCAATTCAGGTAAGTGCAGGTCTCGAGAGCGAACCAGTCTAAAGGTGGGAGAGTTGTTCCAGTCTGGAAGATTCTAGTTGGAGTGGGAACCAAGCCCCTGAAAGAAATCATTTTGGGGGAAGGGGAAGAAGAGAGACTTTCTGTCTCTCTTCTTTCTCCCCCTAACCCCCATCAACTATGTCATCAGAGAGGCTGGACCACTAGGAGGCAACACGTTCATCGAGGAAGGACAGTCACTCGAGGCAAGGTGGCTTCACGACAGAGATAAATATCATCTGTAAACTCTACAAAACCCCCAGCCCTCAGAGTCCATCAGCGAGCTATATCTAAGGGGAATTCATGAGAACTCCACAAAGGAGGAAAGGGACTTGGGAGGAGGGAATCATGCCTTGCCGCCTGTCCTCTCTGCACATCTGCATCGCCACACTGCTCTACCACTAACTGATGTAGCTTAGATTTTGTAGAACCAATTTTAAGGGCTTCAAAGAAAAGAAAGGTAAATTCCCATGCGCTAAAATTCAATAGAAGAAGCCATTCCAGGAGGGCAGTAGGTAATCTTATTATCCTCATTTTACAGATGAGGCAAATGAGAGAAATAGAAGTTAAGAGACTTAGCCAGGATCACACAACAGCTAATGACTGTCTGAGGCTAGATTTGAACTCAGGTCCTCCGGACTCCAAGGCCCGGAGCTCTATCCACTGCGCCACCTAGCTGCCCCAACTTAGATCGTTTTAAGAAGACATGTACAGTAGATGGAAACAAGGATATGTGAGAGGAAATTAAGATAAAAAGCACTGCCTGTTCTACTGAAGCTCAGATGAATGGAGGCTGATTGGCAGCGCTAAGAAAAACAAAAAAGAGAGGGTTTTTCAAAGATACATTGTGAAGGAAACTGTTATATGAGATAGCTCTCTAGGAAGGAATAGGGAAGAGGATAGAGGGGAAAATCCGGGTGCTGTGAAAAAGAACATATTAATAAAAAAAAAATTTTAAAGACACCAACTCCCTCAAAAAAAAAAATCTGTTCAGGAAAAGAGCAGAGCCCAAGAAAGACCAAGCTGCAGCTTGGATGAGGGAGAGGCAAGGATGGAGACGGGGACGGAGAGAAAGAGAAAGCCCCTGGTCCTGATTCCACTCTCCGGTCTCTGCCCAGAAGAAGACTCTTGGACTCAAAAGTTCTGATTCCTAGGAAGGCGGATGTCCAGATGAGTGGGGGAGACAGCAAGACACAGATAGACAGACACATCTCAGCGGCCCTCGTCGAGTCTGAGCCACCAAACCCAAGAGCGGTATCCCCGGATGCCAAAAGAAAGAAGCATGAGATGTCACTGAGAGGCACTGCCAGGGAGCTTTCCCAGGTCATGGAAGTTCTGGCAGGATGGTGGAGGGAAAGGCTCTGGGTAATAATGATATTGACAACAAGCATCTTTTAGAGCACATCAAAGTTTGCAAAGCACTTCCCAATAATCTCACATAGTCCTCACAACCACTCTGGAAGGGAGATGCTATTATTATCCTCATTTTACAGTTGAGGAAATTATGGCAAGCAGAAGGTAAGTGACTTGCCCCGGGCCACCTAACTAGAAAGTATCTGAGAGTGTTTTGGGATTGAGGTCTTCCTGACTCCAGAGCTCAAGCTCTGTGCACTCTGGCGCCCCCTAGCAGCCTCTAGGTGAATAAATACTAGAACAAACCCAGCTCTCTCCACCACCAAAAAAACCAGTAAGAAATGTATCAAATGAAGTAAAATGCTACCAATCAAAAGAGAAAGAAAGGAAATAATCCCTGCAAGGAAAACAAACAGTAAAGGCTTGTACTACGCCACTGAGCTCTGCCAAAGTTCCGCACCGCTTCGCCGCCAAACAAATCATGGAGCTGAACAGAAAGTTAGAAGGACGAGATGGGAGAAGCCGGTGAACACGGCGGGGGATCTTAAAGACACCTTTTTCCAGCATTGCACACATAGGGTGGAGAGGCAAAAATATTAAACACGTGTTTTCAGACCGTAACATAATTAAAATCATAATCAATAAGGGAAGTGTTAACAAATAACTCAGACCTGAAAGACTGAATGACATAATCTTAAAGAATGATACGTCCAGTAACAGCAATACTGTCACGATGATCAACCGTGAAAGACTCGGTTACTCTGATCAATACAACGATCCAAGACGATGCCGAAGGGCTCATGTAAAAACATGTGATCCTCCTCCAGAGACAGAGCTGATAGACTCCGCGTACACGCAGAAGTCGAATTGTCACTTTCCTTTATTTTACTTTTTTTTTGCAACATGGCTAATATGGAAATATGATCTGCATGATTTCATACATATAATTGATATATTGCTTGCCTTCTCAATGAGTGGGGCAGAGACTGGAGGGAGGGAACTGGAACTCAAAAATTGTTTTCCATTAATATTAATAATAAATAAATAATAAATTTATAAAAAGAATGAGTGTATCAATGAATAAATCATACAAACAATAAATAATTGTATTTATTAAGCACCTGCTATATGCCAGGCACTATGCAAAGCCCTGGGGATACAAAACGAGGCAAAAGACAGTCCTTGCCCTCAAGGAGCTTACTGTTTAATGGGGGAGACAACATGCAAACAAATAGATATAAAGCAAGCTATATATAGGATAAATAGGAGATCACTAACAAAGGGAAGGCACTAGAATTAAGAGGTATTGGGAAAGGCTTCTTGAAAAAGGTGAGATTTTAGCTGGTACTTGAAGGAAGCCAGGGAGGTCAGTAGTCAGAGAGGAGGAAGGAGAGCATTTCAGGCCTGGGGGACAAGCAGAGAGGATGCTCAGAACCCAGAGATGGAGGGTCTTGTTTGAGGAACAGTCATGAGGCCAGTATCACTGGTTCGAAGAGTATGTGGTAGGGAGTGAGGTGTCACAAGACTGTCTACACGGCATATGAGATATCCCGAGGAAAGAATGAGAATTCATAAGATAGAGGGGCTGACAGTGGGACCCTCCTTAATTTGTTTGCTTTTAAGCATTCTGCTATACCTCAAATTGTTAAACCAAGACTTTCAAAAATAGTGAAACGTATAGGTTAAATATAGACATTGCTTCATTGTCTATGGTACATTTTATCAAAATGTAGTTATTTTGTTTACCTCTTAATTAAATCTATTTTAGCTATAATTTTGTCTGAGGTCATAATTGTTACCCCTGCCTTTTTTGTATTAGCTAAAGCATAATAAATTCTACTCCAACTCTCCATTTTAACTCTGTGCGTATCTCTCTTTTTAAAAAACGTTTCTTGTAAACAACACAATGCTGGATTCTGATTTTTAATCCATTCTGCTATCCATTTCCATTTTATAGGTGAGTTCATCCCATTCACATTCAAAGTTTAATTATAACTTTGTTATACTATTTGTGAATTTCCCTAGATCTTATTTTTACTCACTATTTTCCTTCTCAGTCTCTCTTTTTACCCTATCCCTGTTACCTTATCTTCTCCCCAACCCTCTTATTCCTTATTTTACCCACTCCTCTAAAAGTCCCTCCCTTAACTGCTCACCCTACCCTCTTAATCCTAATCTAAGTATCCTTCTAAAAGTCTCTCCCCCACCTTATCCTACAGTGTTCTCACCTCTCTAAAAGTTCAGAAGACTTCTGAAACGTCAGATGTACATATTGTTTCCTCTTCAATGCAGCCCTCCACCCTTACCTGCTTCCTCTGTATCAGTTCTTCCTTTCACACTCCATTTTTATGTGATAATTTCTGCTTTTAAGCTTTTCCTACCCAATTTTGCTTTTTAGAATCACCTCATCATGCGCAATTTAGCCCCAATCTTTCTTTCAAACTATCTTAGTAGTGATAACAGTTTTAAGAATACTTTACTAATAATAATAACAATAATTACTATATGCACCAAATACTCTAGCAGCTAATTTTTAAAAGAAAAGTTAAATGAATTACAGATGGAGATAGTAATACTATAATAGTATACAACTTTAATCTTCCCCTCTCAGAACTAGATAAATATAAATAAAAAATAAATCAGAAAGAAGTTGAGGAAGTGAATAGAATTTTAGATAAACTAGATATGATAGAAATCTGGAGAGAATTGAATGGAAATAGAAAGGAATACACCTTTTTCTCAATGGTTTATGGTATCATTACAAAGACTGACCACCTATTAGTACATAACAATTTTATAGTTAAAAACAGAAATATTAAAAGTATCCTTTTCAGATCATAATGCAGTAAAAATTATATCTAAAAAGTGACCATGGAAACAAATTTAAAAACAATTGGAGATTAAACAACCTAATCTTAAAGAATGAGTGGCTTACAGAACAAATCATAGAAACAATTAATAATTTAATTATAAAGAATGACAATGAGACAATATTTCAAAATCTATGGTATATAGCAAAAGCAGTGATTAGAGGAAAATTTATATCTCTAAATGCTTACATCAATAAAATCGAGAAAGAGTAGACTAATGAACTGAGTATACAATTTTAAAAAACTAGAAAAAGAACAAATCAAAAATTCCCAATTAAACACCAAACTGGGAATCCTAAAAATTAGAGAGAGGTTAATAAAACTGATAGTAAAAAAATTGAATTAAAAAATAAAACTAGGAGTTGGTTTTATGAAAAAATAAATAAAATAGGTAAACAATTGGTCAATTTGATTTTTTAAAAAAGAGAGGCGAAAACCAAATCACTAGTATTAAAAATTAAAAGAGGAATACACCACTAACAAAGATGAAATTCAAGCAATTATAAGGAGCTGTTTAGCCAAATTAAATGCCAATAAATTTAACAATTTAAGTGAAATTGAAGGATATTTATAAAAATATGAATTACCTAGATTAAGAGAAGAGGAAATAGAATATCTAAATAGACCTTTTAAAAAAAAAGAAATTGAACAGGCTATAAATGAGCTCCCTAAGAGAAAAGCACCAGGACCAGAAGGATTTACAAGAGAATTCTATCAGACATTTAAAGATCAACTAATTCCATTATTAAATAAATTGTAATAATAAGTTAGGAAGGGATTCTACCAAACTCCTTTTATGAAACAAATATGATACTGATACCTAAACCAGGAAGAGTAAAAACAGAAAAAGAAAATTATAGACCAATTTTATCAATGAATATGGATGCAAAAATCCTAAATAAAATACTAGCTAAAAGATTACAACAATATGTTATGAAGATTACACCAGGAATGCAGGGATGGTTTAACATAAGAAAACTATTAATATAATTGATTACATCAATTAAAAAAAGTAAAAATATACATATCAATAGATGCAGAAAAAACTTTTGATAAAAAACTCATTTCTATTAAAAAAAACACTTGAAAGTATTAGTATAAATGGATTTTTCCTTAAATTGATAAAAAACATTTATCTAAAATTATCAGCAAGCATTATTTGTAATGAGGATAAACTAGAGGCCTTCCCAGTAAGATCAGGTGTAAAGGATGAGCACTGTTACCAATATTATTCAACATGGTACTGGAAATCCTAGCAATAGCAACTGGAGAAGAAAAAGAAACAGAAGGAATCAGAATAGGGAATGAGGTGATAAAACTATCTCTTTTTGCAGATGATATGATAATATTCTTGGAAAATCTCACTCAACTAAAAAATTAGTTGAAGCAATTAATAATTTTAGCAAAGTAGCAGGATACAAAGTAAATCCACATAAATCATCAGCATTCCTATATATCACAAACAAAACTCTGCAAGAAGAGATAGCAAAATTTACTATCTTTTAGAAACTCCATTTAAAATAATTCTAGACAGTATATACCTGCCAAAACAAACCAAGGAACTATATAAACAAAATTATAAAACACTTGTATACAAATAAAATCAGATTTAAATAATTGGAGAGATATTAATTGTTCATGGGTAGGCAGTGCCAATATAATAAAAACGACAATTTTATACAAACTAATTAATATATTCAATGCCATCCCAATTAAATTACCAAAAAATAATTTTACTGAGTTAGGAAAAAATATAATAAAATTTATTTGAAAAAACAAAAAATCAAGAATATCAAAGGAAATAATAAAAAAAAAAGTGTAAAGGAAGGAAATTTAGCAGTACCAGATCTTAAACTGTAGTATAAGGCAGTAATTATCAAAACTATCTGGTACTGGCTAAGAAATAGAAAAGTAGATCAATGGAATAGAGTAGACATATAATTAACAGCAGAAAATTAACATAATCTTCTATTTGACAAATGTAAAGACTTAAGATTTTAGGATAAAAATTCATTATTTGGTAAAAATTGTTGGGAAAACTGGAAAGCAGTATGGTAGAAACTGGGCGTGGACCAATATCTTACACCATTTACCAAGACAAGGCCAAAATGGATACATGACTTAGACATAAAGAGAGATTTTATAAGAAAATTAGAAGAACATAGAATATGTTACTTATCAGACTTATAGACAGCAAAACAATGTATGAATAAACAAGAGATAGCAAAGTTAGGTATAAAATGAATAATTTTGATTACATTAAGTTAAAAAGGTTTTGTACAAATAAAACAAATATAGCCAAGATCAAAAGGAAAGTAGAAAATTGGCCGGCTGGGGGGACTTTATACAAAGTTTATGAGAAAAAGGTCTCCTATTTCAAATATATAAAGAACTTAGTCAAACCTATACAGGTCAATTGATAAATGAACGGGCAGTTTTCCATTGAAGAAATCAAAACAATGTATAGTTACAAGAAAAAATGCTCTAAATTATTATTGATTAGAGAAATGCAGATTAAAATAATCTTAAATGTCATTTTATAACTACTAGATTTGGCTAAAATGATAGAAGGGGAAAGCGACAAATATTGGAGTAGATGTGGAAAAATTGGGACCTTAATTCATTGCTGATGGAATTGTGAACTGATCCAACCATTCTGGAAAGTGGTCTGGAATTATGCCCAAAGAGTTTAAACTACCTATACCCTTTGACCCAGCAATACCACTACTTGGTCTATTTCCAAAGATGATTAGAGAAAATAGCAGCTCTCTTTGTGGTGGCAAAGAACTCGAAATTGCAAGGATGTCCATCAATTGGGGAGTAGCTGAATAAGTTATAGTATATGACTGTGATGGAATCCTACTGTTTAATAAGAAACAAAGATCTCAATGATCTTAGAAAAACATGGAAAGACTTGCACAAAATAACAAAAAGCAAAATGAGCAGAACCAAGAGAACATTGTACACTATGACAACAATATTGTTTTAAGAATGACTTTCAGCAAATAAGTTATTTGTCTATTATAAATACCCAAATTAACTATAAAGGACAAATGAAGAATGACACTTTCTGCAGCCAGAGAAAGAACTGATAACTAGAAGTATGTATAGAATAATGTTACATACACACACATATACCTATTTGTGTCTAATGGTAGCCATCGCTAGGGCAGGGAGTGAAGGAAAAAAAAAGGAAAAAAATATATATGATAATTTTGTTATATATTTGAAAGGAATAGCAAGTTATGGATAGTAGATTTGCAGTTTCATGTGCAATCATCTTTTTTATTATACTATGTTATACAAATGCTTTATTCCATAAATTAAAAATAAAATATTTTTTTAAAAAATAGTGAAACATACTCAATTGTATGGCTCCAATCAAAGATATAATTATTAATAATATTTTAGTAAAAGCAAACAGGTTCCTAAACTATTTACAAAACTGTAAATAAAATATGTATTTTAAATGTCCTTTATCTCATCTTTTATATTTATATTTTATATATTTATTTATATCATATATTTTATATTTAATTATATTATATTTATTAAATATATTTGGTTTTTATATTTATATTTTGTGTGTGTTTTATAATGTAAATCAAACTTGCCACCAGCAGGCTGCAACTCCAGAGTGTGGCCAGAACCAGACTAAAATGTAATTGAGAAATGTTTTACAAAATAAATAAAAATACAGTTCAACACAGATCATGTTAATTTGTGGTTTTCTAAGTCAATATGCACCTGCAGAGATCTTGAGTTTGACACAAACTGATGTACATAACGTGAGCGTTGCCTTCGGAGGGAGGGAGCCAAAGACTCCTGGTAGAGAATCAATTACTTGTCCGAGGTGCTGAGACGTGTCAAAGGGCAATCTCTCAAACCCCAGCTCTTGGACTCTCTCTTTGCAAAGGGCATCGCTTGGGTTTCTACTCTGCATAATGGCATAAGGATGGAGGGAGGGAACCAGCATCTAATATTTTCTTTCCTAAAGCTAGATCAAGGGGAAAAAAGAAGCAAGAACAGCTGGTCACAGCCTTTGGGAGAATGCTGACACTGCCTGTTTAGGCAGTCAACGTTCATTAAGGCCTGGTGTGTGCCGAGCACTAGGGACGCAAGAAAAGCGAAGTCAGCCCCTGCCCTCCAGGTGCTCACCGTCCAACCAACAACTTTGTACCAACAAGCTCCACACAGGACAAATTGGAAGGAAAGCAACAGAATTAAGGGGATCAGTGAGAAACTTCACTGTCACAGAGGTCTAGCCTTTCATTTCATAGATGAGGAGATCAAAGTCCAGAGATATTAAGTCACTTGTCCCAGGACACACAGGTAGCAAATACCACAGCCAGGACTCGAACCCAGGCTCTCTGAATACCAAGCTTCCCTGCCCAGGGCATGGCGACTGAGCACTGCAGAGCTTTCTTGTCCAAATGCACCTCCATTGGTAAAGTGTAGCTCCACCATGTCCCACAGATCACAGGAGCAGCTTTAGAAGAGATCTATAACATGCAGTGGATAGAGCACCAGCCCTGAAGTCAGGAGGACCTGAGTTCAAATCCGGCCTCAGACCAAACACTTGACACTTTACTAGCTGTGTGACCATGGGCAAGTCACTTAACCCCAACTGCCTGAAAAAAGAAGAAGAAGAAGAAGAAGAAGAAGAAGAAGAAGAAGAAGAAGAATAGATCTATAACAAATCAACAGGCTTCATCCTAACACTTGCCCTCCAGAAGGAGTCCCACTGTGGGCAAGATAAACGGTAGGGGAATTCATCTTAGTTACTGTGAACATCTACAAGAGGTAAAAGACATAAGCTTTTCTTTGCTTTTTGGGTAGTAGAGGTGGGTAGGAATTATCAATTAAAAAACCATTCTATACAACGTCCCTTGAACGCCAAGGTTTCCCAATAGAACTGTCTCCTTATTGAAGGCCCTGATGCCATACTCTGCCTGCCACTATCACATTTTTGGTTCTCATAGATCTTCTGTTACAGAAACTGAGGCTGGTTGATGGGCATCTCTCAGATTCTCCGTCAGCTGAGAGATGCCCTGAGTGGGAGCTGTCATATCACCTCCATCTGAGGTACCAAAGCACAAGTCAAGAGGCAGGCATGGCTCTCACCCAAACATAATCAAGGAAGGTGTGAAGCCTGTAGCATCCTTGTGGTGGAACTGCAGGCATGTACTAGAAATGAGATGGTGATTCCACTGAGCCTCTCGCTATAGTCTCAAAGTTCCCAATGTGTTCAACAGCGTGTGGTTAAGATACTCGGGCTGCAGGCCTCCTTGAGAGTGGTAGCGAGTGGTCCTAGGCTTCTTGATAACTGCCAAAGCCTACATTCTCTCTAGCAGCTGCTCTCAAAGCCCCTGCCTTGGTCAGATCAGAGCATCCTGGCAGGGGAGCCATCCACTAAAAACCTTTTCATGTAATGCTTTGGGAAGGGCAGGTGCTTTTTTTCGTTTCTGGTCAGGCATGCTTGTGCATACCTGGGGAAAGAATCCATTTCCAGCAAGCTATGATTCCTTTTTTGCTGTCTCCTTCCAGGGATAGAAAGCCAGCACAGACATGTTCCCAGGGCTGGCTGGCATTCGTGCGCTCCAAGAAGGCAGCACAGGGTGGCACCATCTTCCTTTGTTGTTGCTGATGCTTGTCCTTGTTTTCAAAAAGGACCAATGAAATCATGACACAATGGGTGATGTCTTCACTTGTGCACGGACTGAATTTAAGTGAGGCAGAGCTGCACCAAGTTGTCAGCCTCACTCTCTCTTCCAGAATCACTGAAGTTCAATGGCAGGACAAAAGCCAAGACTATTGGTGATGGCCCAAGATGCAGTGGATGACCTTGGCATCCACTAATGGATGACCAAGCTCTGAGCTCCCCACAGTACCCCGCTTCAGCTGCTTTCACGGCTGCTGGAACAAATTGTTCTTATCCACTCATTTCTCTAAAGGAGGTCTTCACATGCATGGGGGAGACATCCCCCAACTCACCAAGAGATTTGAGGACTGTTGGTTACCCTCAATCTGGTCTAGCCAACCTGCTAAGATGGTTTTACTGGCGTGTGGCTATTGTGCATGCTGTCACTTCTTGGAGCCGGAGGTGGGAGCTGGGTGAGAGGTGGACACCAAAGGTGGAGGAACAGCCCTGAAAGAGGCTCAGTGAGCCTTCCCACCAGAGGGGCTAGTCCTCTCTGAGCACCCCACTCATTTCCTTTGTACTCACCTGGTATAAGATCAATGCCAACCTCACTCTAGGCTGTTGAAA
The DNA here is from genome assembly GCF_003287225.1 of Phascolarctos cinereus. NCBI lineage: Eukaryota > Metazoa > Chordata > Mammalia > Diprotodontia > Phascolarctidae > Phascolarctos > Phascolarctos cinereus. The sequence goes on from NW_027555736.1 coordinate 9,587,992, forward strand.
GGAGAACAGGACTCTGGGAAGAAGCCAACATGAAAGAAGTGGGCAGCCTCCATCATGTCCCCATCCCCAACCTGTCACATTACAGATCTGGGGAATTTCCTCTTGGCTGAGATCTGGGATTGTCTTTCTTGATGACCTTGCTGCCAGCGGGAGAGCTCCTTCCCTCTGTATTGCCTGGCCTATATTCTCATGTGTATACTTTCTCTGATTTGTTTTGCTATCAACTTACATAAATGAGTTCCCTTGCTCAAAACAAAAACAGGATGGGCAGGCCCCAAATATGAGACGATTGTGTTCCAAAGTCAGTTTGCAAGGTGATCATTTGAGACTCAGATCATTTTCCCACAGAACAGTATGAATGGTTCTCAGATGAGCACAGACAAACCAACAACACTGATGGCGGGGCTGGGAGGGGGAAGGGCAGGGGAGGAGGGGGAGGACTTTTCTTCTGCTTCCTGGGTGCAGGGCCAGCCCTAAGCACCGTGTGAAATGGGTCACATTTCCCTTTCGCAGCCTTTCCCCATTGTTCAGTGCCCCTCCTTGCCAAACTCCTACATGCCTAGTGCTCTCTTGTTCTGAGCTGCCCACTGTGCTCGCCTGCCAGGGCCTGTCCTCCCTCCGGAAGTACTTGTCTTTCCCAAATTACCTGCCTCTCCTCCTAGCCAATTAGACTGCCCCCCTCCCTGGCTACAGCAGCCTAGCCTTAGGAAGGACTGACCCGATGACTGATTCACCCTTTCATACAACAGCTGACATCGACGAGGCACTTTAGTGAACGAAGTCCTGCCACAAACGTGATCTCATTCATTCACCGAACATTAAAGCACAGACAATGGGTCACCCGTGCCTAAAAGCTCCCGGTTCAAGAGGCTAAAGTGCAGATAGATGAAGCAAAAACAGACCACAACTAGAATCAGCCTCACTCTGGGCACGTGAGAAGGAATAGCGACCACGGATTCAGGTCGGCTCTGCCTGGAAGCCTGCCTTCCAAAGTTCCAGTCTTGTTCCCTCGTGGAAACCTGCAGAGTCTCTAATGTCTCCAAATATTTTCACCTTGTTCCCATGGCAGCAACAATCAGAGGGCTGGGAGAAGAGGAAGAGGAAGAGGAGGAGGAGGAGGAGGAGGAGGAGGAGGAGGAGAGGAGGAGGAGGAGCAGCGCCGCCATCATTCAGATGTGTGAGTCATTGGTAAGCTGAGACTGCTATTGCTGGGGGGACAAACACCAGGAAAGAGAAACCCAGGCCTCTGGATGGAGAAACAATGTGTAAGTTTATCCCTTTGAGGGGATAAGTATTTTCAGTCTATAACAATAACACGGGCTGAAAAGTTAAAGGGATAAATGCAGTTGCGTCCCATTTAAATAAGAGGACTGATTTGTAAAGTGTCAAACTTCTAATCTGAAAAATGGAAAATATATTTGAAATGTGTGGTTTACTCTGATAACAAATAATTACCACCCTACAGCTGCCTTGCAAACATATCACACTGATTTCTGAACTGATTTTCATGACAACCTTGAAAAGTAGAAAGATAAAAAAAAAAAAAGCCCCCACCAGATGTTCACAAAGATGGAGGTGTCTATCCTGCTCAGGATGGATGGGATCCTGGGAGAGGACTAGAAAACACCCTCCTAAAGCACTTATGGTTGGCATCGTCTTTGTATGAGTCATGTTTGTAAAGCCTTTTTGGAATTAAAATAATTAAACTCAAAACAGAATTAAACTTTTTCTGTTTATTTTGATTATAAAAAATTAAGAAACTTTTACATAAAACCAATATAACCAGAGTAAGAAGGAAAACTGCTGACTGGAAGAAATTCTTTGCATCAATAATATCTAATAAAAATACTGATATTCAAAATATATAAACAATTAAGAAATACACTGCATAACTAGCAGCCATTCCCCAATAGATAAATGGCCAATGGATATGAACAAACATGTCTCAAAATAAGAACTGCAAAGCATTTATAACCTCATGAAAACAATGCTCCAAATCAAGAGTAAGAGAAATACAAATCAAAACCACCCTGAAGTTTTACCTCATACCCAGAAAATTGGCAAAGGTGACAAAAAATTGTAATACTCAATGTTGGAAGGGTTGTGCAATAAATACACGAATAATACATTCTTGGTAGAACTGTGAAATGTGAAATTTTGGAAAGCAATTTGGAATTATGCAATTATGCAAATAAAGTGACTAAAATGTCTGTACCCTTTGACCCAGAGACTGCATCACTGGGCATATACCTTAAGGAAGCCACAAAGAAGAAGAAAGTCCCCATATACACCAACATACTTACAGCAGCACTTTTTGTGATAGCTAAGAACTGGAAACAAAATAGATCAATTAGGGAATGGTGAACAAACTGTGGTATGTGAATATAATGGAAGATTACTACGATGGGCATGATGAATTCAGAGAAGCGTGGGAAGATCTATACGAAGGGACATAGAAGTAAGCAGAGCCAAGAAAATAATTCGCACAGTAACTATGACAATATGAGTGGAAAGAACACCACAAAATCCAGAGGACATGACAAAACTGGAAAGGTAAAGCCTGATTCCAGTGAAGATCTACGAGAGGACACCCCCAACTACCCCTTATGGAGGAGGGGGCTTCCAGGGGTTGCACTGCAGAGGTCTGTAGACTTTCTGAAGGCATTAATCAATTGCTCTGATTTCTTCTCCTCTTTAAAAAATAGTATTTGTCACATGGGATGGCTCCCTGGGAGAGGAAGGAGGAAGAATACTAGGGGTAAGTATGACAAAGCACAAAACAGAAGGTATCCATAAAACCTTTTTTTAAGTCTTGCTACCCAAAATGTGCAGGGAATTGACACAAATCTGCAAGACCAAGAACCACCCTCCAACAAGCTTGTAGCTAAGGATATGGACCAACAGTTCTCAAAAGAATATTGATAGCTAGCTTGTATATAACACTTTAAGGTAAAAGAAGTTATTATTTTACTATTATATTAATAACCAATTATTAAATTAGGAAACAGACTTCTCTCCTTTTTTTCATCATTTAGGGCCCAGCCCCTACAGAAGGTCAGACAATATCTGAAAGACTTGACTGACTGATGAGCTTGCCCTAACTCTATCTTCCCCCGGCCCCCACCCCATGCTCCTTGATCTTGGGTGGGAACCAACCCCACTAGGAGACCTTACTTCTGTGTAAACAGAATACGGGTCTAGGCGAGCTCTTGCCCCCAGGAAATAAGCCCCATTGCTTGTACCCCTCCATTAGAGTTTATGGTGACTCAATCACGAAGGAGAAAACCAACTAGAGTGTTCTGGCTGGAGATAGATTCCCTGTCCAGAGTGCTGAAGGTGGCTGAGGCTCAAGATCAAGTCACATCCATAGCAGGAGTAGCTGACGACTTCTAGTCCACCTCCTCATGAAATGCCCACCAATCAGGGTGGATTTTCACTTGTTGGGGCATCCCCTCTTCCAAAAGTATATCAAGGCTTTCAGTTCCTCCATGGTTTTGTCTTTGGTTTTCTGAGAGAAATGACAGACCATCAATTTATTGATTATTATCTAGCCTAATTAATAATTAATTACCCAGAAACACCATCTCTTGGGTTTTCAATCATCACAAAGGTTTACAAAGTACTTTCTATCTCTTATCTCATTTGATCCTCACAACAACCCTGGGAGGTGGGTGCTGTTATTATCCCCATTATTCAGATGAAGAAACTGAGGCACAGAGTTGTTAAGTGACTTGCCCAGGATCATAGCTAATCAGTGTCTGGGGCTTCATTTGAGCTCAGGTCTTCAAGACTCCAAGCCCCGCTCACTCAATACCGAGCCCCGTAGCCACCTGCTAACCCAGAATCGGGGTGAGAAAGAAGAAACACAAACTAAAGGATGATCATAGTCACTAACAATAAGAAGTGCAAATTAAAATTCTGATGTTTCAATTCACATGCACAAAATCGGCACAGATGATAAGAAGCTCTTTACAGATAGCAGTGTATTAGCAGAAAGATCTCATTCAAATACAACACATTAACTCAAATTTTCCCCTATTGGGGGAAGCTCTTAAACTAGACAGTGTGAATGACATGAAGCTGAGCACTGCAAGATCAAGGCTTCAAATTGTGGTGTCGGAGAGGACTTTTGAGAGTCCCTTGGACAGGAAGGAGGTCAAATCAATCAACACTTAATGAAATTAACTCAGGCTATTCACGGGAAGGACAAATACTGAAACTGAAGCTTAAATCCTTTGGCCACATAATGAGAAGACCCTGATGCTGGGAACGACTGAAGCAAAAGGAGATGGGGACGGCAGAGGATGAGAAGGATGGAGGGTGTCGTGGAAGCAACAAACTTGATGTTGGACAGACGTGGAGAGATAGCAGAGGACAGAAGGGCCTGGTGCGCTGTGGTCTCTGGAGTCACAAAGAGTCAGACACGAGTAAATGACTGAACAACAGAAATGCACATGAGGAGGACTGCAAAATCCTTCATGAAATCCATCGGCAGCTTTAGTCTCCTCATCTGCACATCCTTTCCTCCAGTGCTGACCAAAAGTGTCTCATCCTCCTCACATGGTGGGGGCTCTGGTTCTTCCCACACCTTCTGGACACACCAGGAAGGAACTTCTTTTTCCCAGGGATGCCAGTCCTTGAGGATGCAGCCAAGTGAGAGAAGCCATATGGTCCTTTGTAAGATTAAGAAGCAATAATGGAACATGGAGGGATCAGTGAGTCTGTTTGCTCGAGGAACTCCTGGTGTGGGAAAGCACTCCAGAAGCAGAGTTCTTCTCAGGACTTGCCCACCACTTGGGAACATGGAGAGGTCACCCCTGACTCTCTCAGAGTCATGCAGCTAACAACCTCCAGACTCCCTTCCCCCTTTCCAGCTCCTTTCCCCACCGGTGTGTAAACTCCCTGAAGGCAGTCTTGGTTTTTGCTTGTAGATGTATTCTCTCACTTAGCACAGGTACTGGCACACAGTAAGTGCTTAATAGATGTTTAGTGACTATTTAAAGCTAATTTTATTCTAGGAAAGCAAATGCTTTTCTTCAAGCAATAAACAATAGACAGAACAAGAAAAAACTTCTATTTTCTAAACCTCTCAATTGGCAGTTAAATGTGGCCTGTAGCAGAACATTATCTCTGAAAGCCTGCCCACTCCCTGATCACTTTTTCCTCAAGGATGTTCTCTGCATAAGCAAGGACAATTCTCACACAAATTTTGTGAGGATGAGAAACCAGGCCCTTTCCAATGATATTTGTTAGGCGCTACTATGTGCCAAGCACTCCTGAGCACTGAGAGTACAAAAAGAGACAAAAGACGGTCCCTGTCCTCAAGGAGCTTACAGTCTAATGGGGGAGATAAGCAACCATGTACAGATAAGAGTATACAGGATAAACAGGACATTTGTGAAAGAGGGAAGGCACCAGAGTAAAGAGGGGTGGGAAGGCTTCCTGTTGAAGGTGGGATTTTAGTTGGGACTTAGAGGAAGCCAGGGAGGTCAGTGGTTAGGGCAGAGGAGGGAGAGCCTTCCAGGCCTGGGGGCTGGTGCTGTTGTTTATCTTTCATTTTCAAAGAGGACAGTGGGGGGTGGAGCCAAGATGGCGGCATGAAAGCAGTGACTTGCTTGAGCTCTTTCCCAAACTCCTCCAAATACCCGTAAAAAATGGCTCTAAACAAATTCTGAAGCAGCAGAACCCACAAAAAGACAGAGTGAAACAAATTTCCAGCCCAAGATGACCTGGATGGTTGATCAGAAAGGTACATCACGCTGGGCGGGGAGAGGAGTGCAATTCGGCATGCAGTGAACCTGGAGGAGCAGGCCTCAGAGGACTGAATCACAGGCAGCTGTGGCGGTTTCCAGACTCCTCAATCCACGAATGCCGAAGACAACTTAGAAGGTCAGTTGGAAAAGTCTGTTTTTACAGTGAGAGAGAAGCTAGGTCAGAGCCAGTTCCAGAGAGCAAAGCACAGGGGCGGTGGCTGTGTCCTGAGCTTCCGGCCCACAGACTGAGGGGGATTCCAGTAGCTGATCAGAGCGGGACTGCAGGGATCTCTTTGCTGGTACTGAGGCAGGAATCTCTTGCTTTGCCCATGTTTGGATCTGGGTCACAGTTCTGGGCAGTGGTGCTGGGGTGAGGAGGAATGTTGGCGTGGTGGAGCTTGTAGTGGTGGTGGAGAGGAAACCCTCCTCACAGTTCCAAGAGAGAAAATACTGTTTGCAGCTGGTCACTCAAAGACCAGAGTACAGGCCAGGAAAAGAGTAAACACCTCACCCCTTATCATACCACCTTGGAAGAACTGAAAATTTACAGGGGCCCTAGAAGTATCTCTGAAAACAGCTATACAAACCCCCAAAGCTTGGGACAGTACATTCTCCACATTGGAAGCAGACTCTTACCTTAACAAAGAGTTTAAAACTCAAGTAGTTGGCTGGGATCATGAGCAAACCTCGCAAAAAGAGTCAGACTATATTATCTTACTTTGGTGACAAAGAAGATCAAAACATACAACCAGAAGAAGACAACAAAGTCAAAGCTCCCACATTTCAAAGCCTCCAAGAAAAATATGAATCTGTCCCAGGCCTTGGAAGAGCTCAAAAGGGATTTTGAGAAGCAAGTAAGAGAAGTAGAGGAAAAACTGGGAAGAGAAATGAAAGTGATGCAAGAAAATCATGAAAAACAAGTCAACAGCTTGCTAAAGAGACCCAAAAAATACTGAAGAAAATAACACCTTAAAAAACTGCCTAACCCAAATGGCAAAAGAGGTCCAAAAAGCCAATGAGGAGAAGAATGCCCTAAAAAGAAAAATTGGCCAAATGGAAAAGGAAGTCAAAAGCTTACTGAAGAAAATACTTCCTTAAAAATTAGAATAGAGCAATTGGAAGATAGTGACTTTATGAGAAATCAAGACACAGTAGAACAAATCCAAAAGAATGAAAAATTAGAAAACAATGTGAAATATCTCATTGGAAGAACAACTGACCTGGAAAATAGATCCAGGAGAGAATTTAAAAATTATTGGACTATCTGAAAGCCATGATCAAAAAAAGAGCCTAGACATCATCTTTCAAGAAATTATCAAGGAAAACTGCCTGATATTTTAGAACCAGAGGGCAAAATAGAAATGAAAGAATCCACCGATCTCCCCTGAAAGAGATCCCCAAAGGAAAACTCCTAGAATATTGTAGCCAAATTCCAGATTCCCAGGTCAAAGAGAAAATATTGCAAGCAGCCAGAAAGGAACAATTCAAGTATGGTGGAAACACAATCAGGATAACACAAGATTTAGCAGCTTCTACATTAAGGGACCGCAGGGCATAGAATATAATATTCCGGAGGGCAAAGGAGATAGGATTACAACCAAGAATCACCTACCCAGCAAAACTGAGTATAATCCTTCAGACGAAAAAATGGTCATTCAGTGAAACAGAGGACTTTCAAGCATTCTTGATGAAAAGACCAGAGCTGAACAGAAAATTTGACTTTCAAATACAAGACTCAAGTGGAACATGAAGAGGTAAGCAGGAAAGAGAAATCATAAGAGACTTATTAAGGCTGAACTGTTTACATTCCTGCATGGAAAGATGATATTGATAACTCATGAGACCTTTGTCAGTATTAGGGTAGTTGGAGGAAAAAAAATTATATGTACGTATGTATAGATAGATAGATAGATAGATAGATAGATAGATAGATAGATAGACAGATAGATAGATAGACAGATAGATAGACAGACAGATAGAGGGCACAGGGTGAGTTGAAGACGAAGGGGCAATATCTGGAGAATAAAATTAAGGGGTGAGAGAGGATTATACTAGGAGAAGGAGAAAGGGAGAGGTAGGGGGTACATTATCTCACACAAAACAGACAAGAAAAGGTTCTTACAGTGGAGGGGAAACAGGGGAAGGTGAGAGGAAATGAGGGAATCTTATTCTCATAGGATTTGGCTTAAGAAGGGAATAACATACACACACAATTGGGTATGGAAATCTGTCTTACCCTAGAGGAAAATAGGGGAGGAAGGAGACAAGAGAGCAGGGGGATGATAGAGAAAAGGGTAGATTGGGAAAAGGGTAATCAGAAGGAAGTACTTCTGAGGAGGGACAGGGTCAAAAGAAAGAATAGAATAAGGGGGGGGCAGGATAGGATTAAGGGAAATAGAGTTAGTTTTTCACAACATGTCTACTATGGAAGTGCTTTGCGTAACTGCACATGTATGGCCTGTATTGAGTTGCTTGCCTTTTCAATGAGGGTGTGTGGGGTGGGAGGAAGGGAGAAAATTTGGAACTCAAAGTTTTAAAAACACATGTTTAAAAAAAATATTTCCACATGCAACTGGGAAATAAGAAATACAGGAAATGAGGTACAGAAATCTATCCTGCCCTACAGGCAAATAGAAGGGGAAGGGGATAAGAGAAGGGGGAGAGAGATAGAAGGGAGGGAAGACTAGGCGAAGGGGTATTCAGAATGCATGCCACCTTGGGGTGGGTGGAGGGGCAAGATGGGGTGAAAATTTGGAATTCAAAATCTTGTGGAAGTAAATGTTGAAAACTAAAAATAAATTTATGTTAAATAAAAAAAAAATCAAAGAGGACAGTGACGTCAGGGAGGTGATGCCATGACATGCAAGTGAATTGAGTTTAAGTGAGGGAGGAATGTGCAAAGTCACCAGCCTCTGGAGCCACCTGGGTGGCATGATCTAGCTCGCTTAGGGGACAGTTACAGAAAATGCCTGGAGGATCCTAGTGGAACAGTCAGGTCAGTGTCACTGGATCGAAGAGTAAGGTATGAGAAAACTGGAAAGGGAGAAGGGGGCAGGGTATGAAGGGCTTTGAATGACTAACAGGATTTTATACTTGATCCTGGAGGCAATAGGGAGCCACTGGAGTTTCTGGAGTAGGGGAGTGAGAAAATCAGACCTGTGTTTAAGGAAAATCACTTAGATGACTAATTGGAGGATGGACTGGAGGCAAGCAGACCCTGCCCCACCCCACCCCCAGCAGCTAGTACAATAGGCCAGGTGTCAGATGATGAGGGCCTGCCCCAGGGTGGGGGCAGCATAAGAGGAAAGAAGGGGCCTATTTGAGAGAGGGTACAGAGGTAAGATCCACAAGCCTTGGCAAGAGTTTGGGCATGGGGCTAAGGAAAGACAGTGATCCAGCACAGAATTTCTAGACCTCTTTGTCCTCTCATGCAGGCGCAGGTGCCTTGGTGCAATGATGTGCGGAAGGGTCTGAGTGCTGAAAATTAAAATGTGTGAGTGACCTTGACAGCCTCTTTGGGATTGCCTTTGGGGGCACACCAGCACCAGTCTCTGGCTTTTTTCTGCACCTCTATTCATTCCTCCCCATCTTATTGCAAAGGGGAAGACTTCAGCTCCATTTAAGGAAAAGAAATTTCCTAAGAGTTAGCAGTATCCCACAATGTTTCTGAATTCCACACATCTCATGGCAAAGTGATAAATACTAAAGAGCACTCCTCCATCTATTGGAGAATGGCAGAGTGAATTGTGGCAGATTTTACATATACATACACATATACCTGTGCACATACATACATTTATGTGTGTGCATACACTCACACACACACATAAACACACATACAAAAGTACTATCCCAAATGTTCATGGTGGCATTCACTGTGGTAGCAAAATTGGGAAATAAAGGATCAGTGAGTGGGTCAAAGAATACAAACAGTTTACTTTTCTCTCATGATTCTAAACTTCTCTCCAGAACATCTGGCCTTCAAAGCTCTTTCAGCAGAATCACTTTCAGAGCCTGGCTAGCCTGGGTTATTTCCATATTCTCCTTCTTCGAAGAAAGCTTGTGCCTGACCCACTGTAGGCATTTGGGAACACCTCCAACCGCCTGTCACTGGGGTAACAAGCAGCCTTTAACCTGTCTGAGCCTCCCATTCCTCATCTATAAAATGTGAGGATAGTACCTGCACACCTCACAGGGTTGCTTTGAAATCATTTCTGTGAGGCCCTCTCCAAATCTAATACCAATCAGGAAAATCTTAAGAAAACCAGCAGCTTGTCACCCTGGCATCTCCCAGCCTGGGGTGGGTCACCCAGCTTCTCATGGCCGTGCCCTGCTTCCCCCTCATCTGGGCATTGGGTATCGCTTCTGATAAATGCAGGGCAAGGGTCTCAGCGTTGTGACACCCATTGGAATGGGCCAGTGACCCTTCTCTGGCTCTAGTTTTTGGGATGTGATGAAAATCCTCTGGAACCAGCATCCACTGTGTAGTTCACGTTTCAATGAGCCCTTTGAGTATCTCCTGGTTACACCGTGTTATCTTTGACTCTTTCCGCTTTGCTTTTCCAGCTAAGCCAAAAGCTTAAGTAATTTTATTTTTTGGCAATTGTGTTATTATCCTTATTGCTAGTTGTTACACGCTTCAATAAACAGGAAGCTTATCTCCTTTTTGTCCGTCACTTTCTTCAGTATTTCTAGAATTTTTAATTTTTTAGCTACATTGGTTTTTTTCATAATTGACACATATAACACTTTAAGGTTTGTAAAGTACTTTACGTATTATCCCATTTGTTGAAATCGTTCAAAAACGTCTTCTTGAGCACCTCTTAAGAACAAGCCATTGAGATACCAGCTATAGGAAACGGAAAGATGAATGCCACAGTAGGATCTCATGGACTAAAACACTATGGAGGAATTTAGCCCAGGAAGGATGGGAGCAGGGGTGTGCTGGTAAATGTTGAACAATCAGCTCTCTGAAAATAGATCTGGATTCCACACACTTCTACATTTACATCACACCATTAACAGTTTTCTCCATCAGGTTCTTACATCTAGACAATCAACACAACAGCCAAAGTGAGCCCCGATGTGTAGTTTGCTGATTGCTCAGGTGTAAATGCTCACACTGGAAAGTCAACTATCTGGCAAAGGATAGGAAAGCGAGGGGATGCCCATCCACTGGGGAATGGCTGAACAAGCTGTGGTGTACGAATGTGATGGAATACTATGGTGCTATAAGAAATGATGAACAGGCACATTTCAGAAAAACCTGGAAAGACGTGTATGGTCTGATGCTGAGTGAAGCAAGCAAAACCAGGAGAATGCTGCACACAGCAACAGCTATGTTGTGCCATGACTAACTTTGATAGACTTAGCCGTTCTCAGCAATGCAAGGATCTAAGTCATCTCCAAAAGCCTCATGATGGCAAATGCTATCCATATCCATGAGAAAGCAGAGAGAGAACAGAGAGGCCCAAACAGATGACTGAGGGGCACCCACAGTTAGAAGCCATGACAAAGATGCGGAAAAGCAGAAAAGCAAACTGAAGCAAGGAAAAAATATTCCCAATAATCACAGCTCTCCAGCATAAAATGGACTGTCTCAAGAGGCAGTGAGTGGCTGTTGTCTTTGTTCAGCCGTTTTCCAATTGTGTCCGGTTCTTCATCATCCCATTTGGAGTTTTCTTGGCCAACATATTGGAGTAGCTTGCCATTTCCTTCTCTAGCTCATGTTACAGAGGAGGGACCTGAGGCAGACAGGGTTAAGTGACTTGCCCAGGCTCACGGAGCTAGTAAGTATCCGAGGACAGATTTGAACTCGGGTCTTCCTGACTCCAGGCCTGGAGTTCTAACCACTGTAATGCCTTGCTGCTCCCTCAGTAATGGAGGTCTTCAAACAAAGAGCAGATGACTGCTTGTTGGGTATTATGTAGCCGGAATTCTTGTTCGGGTACTTTTAAAGGGCCTCCACATTCCCTTTCATCCCTGAGCTTTGGCGATTCTGTAAAGAATGAAACAATCTCTGGCATGATTCACAGCAGGAATTGCCCCCTGGGCGGTACTGTAATGACAGCATTTAATGGTTAGCAAACTGTAGCCTGGAAAGAAGGCAGTTTCTCATTCCTTCCAACATGAGCAAAACAAGCCAGCTGAAGATGCACAACATTCTGGGAAGTGAAACACTCCAAACACAAAAGGCCTAACACTGCAAAGTCGTTTCCAGTCCATTACAGAATGAAGCCATTCTCAGAGACGGTGCCTGAAGCAAAGCCAAAGGATTACTTCAGACCCTCATCACACGCGGTCAGCGACGGAGAGACCGGCTTCCAATATCTCCTCTGACGGGACCATCAACATAACACCAGAGATGTCCATTCCAATAACATCATCTAAGGGATCTTGGGCACATTTTAAATGACTGAGATCAGAGGTCTGACTCATGAGGCAGCCTCATCATTGGCTTTGACATTGAGCTAAATCATAAACTGTAGTTTTCCTTGTAAAATGCAAGTGGTTTCTTGGTCACTTCAGGTTAACCTGATGCAGCCGTGCATGTGTACATATTTCAAGCTATCCTAAACTAAATTAACCCTCTAAGCCCTCAAATTTTGAAGCAAGATGCCTCCCAGTCACCACTAACCTTACTTTGTCCTTGACATACGATGCTTCCCACCACCCACAGCTCACTTTAGCCAACATCCCTAAATGCACCACAATTCTTTGAAAGCTTTTCCTTTAGAGGACAGTTAATAGGATCTGCTTTTTATGAGGTGTGTTATACTACAGAGATGACTCAACTGTCATGACCCTTGCTTGAATGTCACCTGCTCACTTCTGTCTCACTTCAATTCTCCATTAGAGGGAGAGAGGCCATCATCATCATTTAAGACACTGCTGCCTAATCTGTACAAAGTGTTGTAACTGAGACTCAGTAGCTTTTTTCTGGTCCACACCTGTGACATCATCACTGTGAGGAATTCTCCATGTGTGATGTGAACTTGTACCACTAACACAGATCAGCAGCCCACCTGTACCTCGGAGTCTTAGTTACCTATGGCACTGAAGGGTAAATGGTCAAACTGCTAGTATTTGTCAGAGGCAAGATGTGAGTCCAGGTCTTCCTGACCTGGCCAGTGACAGAACATGTGGGGTCCAGTATTCCCAACCTGGGAGGTTGGAAGGACGGCGGTACCCCCAGCAGTAGCTGAGAAGCATGGACAAGGGGCGTAGGGGATTGGGGTGGGGGAGATGATCACCTCTGCTTGGGACACGGTCACTTTGAAATGCCCATTGGATGTCCAGTTTGAAATGCACTGCATGCAGTTGGTACATAGGACTAGGGCCCAGGAGAGAGAGTAGGTCTGCGTCTGCACAGACAGATCCGGGAATCAATTGCACAGAGAATCCAATGAGATCACTAAGTATGAGAGAGCAGAGAGAGAACAGAGGAGGCCCAGAATGCATGACTGCGGGGCACCCACAGTTAGAAGCCATGACAAGGATGCAGATCTGGCAAAGCAAATCAAGAAGCATCAGCAGAGAGCAGGGTACAGAAAACCAAGAGGGGAGAGAGAATCTAGAAGGAAATGGTGGTTAATGGTGTTGACCACTGCAGAGAGGTCATTCAACTTGGTAGCTAAGCTCACTGACAGCTTTGGAGAGAGCAGCCTTGGATGACTAAGGAGGTCTGAGCCTCATAGAGGACCTAGAAGAGAAGGAGAGGAGAGAAAGTGAAAGCACTGAGTGTAGATGGCTTTTTCAAGAAGTTTGGCTGAGAAAGGAAAGAGAGATATAGGGTGCCAGCCAGTGCAGGTGGTGAGATCTAGTGGGGATTTTTTAAGGATGGAGGAGAGTGGGGCATGTCTGCAGCACATGAGGAAGTATAAGTATGAGGTCCTCATCTGAGAGGGTGAGAGGAGACAGTGCTGTTGGAGACTTGGCTTGAGGAGAGAAGAGGACATCTGCAAGAGCCTCAGTGATTTGTGGGACAGAAAATCAGTTTGGGAGGAATGGAGGAGTCATAGGATTGCTTTACTGCAGTGAGGGCCCAGCTGAGATCAGATTAGAAGGGATAAACCAGTCAGACAAAGTCCAATCCCGCTTTCACATGTCAGCTCTTCAAGCTCTCGAAAACAATGATGGGGTCCCTCTCCCCCAAGTCTTCTCATCTCCAATCATTCTCTCATCTTTCAGTGGAGATTCTCATGGCCTCACACAGTGCCTGACACACGGTCAGGGTTTAACAAAAAGCTGGTTGATTGATGGTGGTATGTCCTCTTCCGGATAGGCTCCGGCTAGTGTGTAGGGCTCATGTTTCAATCACCTTCCATCTCCCCATCACTTAGCTCAGCCTTCTGCATAGCAGAGACGCTTTCTGTAGCATTTCTGGATGAATCAGGACTGGAGGGCTCACAAGCGCCATGGCTCGGGACAAATAAAAGAAAAGAAATGACAGCATGAGCTGCCGCCTTCTACCTCGTCCCTACAAACTGCCCTTCAACATCGCCGCAATTCATGGGGCACTGTACAAACAGCACTTCAGCTGCGAGGAGGGAACAATTCCCTTTGCTGAGGAATACTTGTTTTTTAAGACCCCAGTGCTTATCTCCAGCAAGGAAATCAAAGCTGGCATCCAGCTGGAAGGAGGAGGTGGAGACCAACCGTGCCAGTCTTGAAAAGTGCACAGAAGAAGAATTAGTAGCTCCATTTGATGTCTCCATTTTTAGTCCTTTGAAGGGCTGGCAACAAAATGCTCCTTGCGAAAATCCCAGACACATGGGGCTGAAATAAGAGGAACAATCTCCTAGGGATCTGCTTTCTTTTCTTAAGAACAACTGTAAATCTTAGTAGAATATGGCTCTTTGGTAACCCCACCAACGGCTTAGCTTGCAGTTAGCAGAGCTGGCTTATGAAAAAAATAATTAAAGATGCAAATGCCAGCACCCGGGCTTCATTCCCTGGCTCAAGATTTTGAACTCATTTAATTTGGCCTTTCCCTACAGAACTATTTCTCAGATCATTGACTTTTTAATTATTCTGCAAATGGTAGTAGACCCCTGTCATCATCCGGGTATTGCCAAAGTAGCATCTGGCTGTGGGATTTGAGCAGTTTATGTTTATTTGATTTTAATGATTCCCCGCTAATAAAGGTCATGCCTAAAAGTAATAGAAAACTAAATGTGTGGAAATGTAATAGATAAGATTGGTTTCCAGTCTTCACGGTGGTGCACTTAGATATATATTTAATCCTTAAGAGTAATTAAGTAGCATTCCTACTTGTCATCGCCTTGTCTCTACTCAACAGTGCATGTTGAACGCCACTCTGATGCCTCTCCACAGCCTTGTGTCTAGTACAAATGCCGAGCTTTGGAACCATTGTTTTCAAAGCATAGGACGCCTAGGCTGAGCCTCCCTACATGTTTATTCAGGAGGAAAAGCTTTGGTTTCTTGTTCTGTTGCTGTTGCTTTTTTCAGAAGCTTCTCAGAAGCAGACTTTTCATTGAATGTGGATATTGCCTTCTTCAATAGTTTTGAGTGGCCACAAATAAGAAGCATATCTCCAAGGTACAGCTGATCTCTTGTTCCACAAAGCCGTCTGTCTTCCTATCTGGGTCACCCAAAACTAGTCTGAACAGTGCGCCTAGGTAGAAATCTGGAACAACGGTCACATGTCTTAAAAAAAAAGAAAGACTCTAGTTTGGATTCCTACAAATGACATATGAGATAATACAACCTTGAGCAGAAAATAAGTATACTCACATTCCATATAATACAGTGAATATTTAAGATTGATTGAGTTCCGTGGGAGGAAAGTGTATGAGGAGTCCCATGGCAAGAAATCCTTTAAAAAACCCCAGGTGAGCACCCTAACATCCGTTATTTTCTTTCAAGCACTTCAGTCTCTTCAGGCTGCTGAACAGCCTTATCTGTGTTTGTTTCCAGACACAGCTTTGATTATTGCTGATCTCCTGTCTGGGATGGGAAGGGGTTTGGACAGACTGGCTCCAAAGCGCCTTTGAAAATCTCAGATTCTGACATGTCTATTAGGTTCTGAACACCTGGAGAGATTCAACAGAAGATATTGACATTCCCCTAAGACTCTTTTTTTTTTTAAATTTTTAGGCAATTGGGGTTAAGTGACTTGCCCAGCTGTCACACAGCTAGTAAGTAGTCAAAGTGTTCGGTCTGAGGCCGGATTTGAACTCAGGTCCTCCTGACTTCAAGGCTGGTGCTCTATCCACTACGCCACCTAGCTGCCACCTAGCTGCCCCCTCCCCTAAGACTCTTAAAGAAGCAAATATTATCACTCAATCAACAAGCAATTATTAAGTGCCTACTACATACAGTAGTGTCCAGCACTGTGCTAGGCACAGTAGGGAAATAAAGACAAAAAAAGAAACATTTCTTGTTCCCTAGGAAGAGAGCATTCTATCATATAAAAAAAACAGAAAATTACATACAAGCCATCTCAAATCAGGGAACCCTGATTCACAGCCTGGTTCTACTGGAAAACAAATAATCTGGATAAAATGCCATCTTTTGTGTAGAGACCAGTCACTCTCTGAGGACTTGCATTGCCCAAAGTCTACAAGAGGAAGTGTCTTGGGTAGACAAACAGTGCTCTGAAATACGGGTTGAAAGGCCTCTGAGCGTACAGTTTCCATCTTAAGAAAAAAAGCTGCAGGAGAGAACTGCTTTGCAAAGAAGCACAGAAAGTACACTAAGGCCAAGAGCAGGTAAGGTGGTGAACATGTGGTAGAGCTGGTGGCAAAAACAACATGGAAAAAAACACAGGGAAAATACTGTCAGTCCTCCCAGAGAGTTTCTATCTGTTTGCCCCTTCCTACCACATCTCTGACAATCAATCACATGTTTTCTGGACAATCACACCCCCAAAGTGTGGCTTTTCCCCCACCATCAGGCAACCTCCTAGTTAACAGTCTGGAAATTAATGGACTACTGAGCCTCATTGCCTGTTTAATTGCATAGAATCTGTAGGCTTGAGAGCCCTTTTAAAAAGTAATGAACCAAAAACACAGTTAGAAGAAAAAAAAAAAGAAACATGTTTTGAGAAATTTCAACAAAGAAGCCATTCCAAGACTTGAGTGTTTTCTCTTCAGGATGCAAGGTGTTTAATAACGATAATAACAATGGTAATAGAGATCATTTATATAGTGCCTACTGTGTGCCAGGCACTATACAAAGTGCTTTACAATTATTATCACATTTAATAATAAGTACTGATGATAGCTAAAACCTATACCTATCATGTGCCAGGCATTGGGCTAAGAGCCTTACAAATAGGGTCTCACCTGATATTCACAACAACCCTGGGAGGTAGGTGCTGTTATTATCCCCATTTTACAGTTAAGGAAACTGAGGCGAACAAGGGCTAAGTGCCTTGACTAGGGTCCCACAGCTAGGAAGTCTCTCCCTGTGACTCCTCTCCAACACCAGGGTTCCTTACTTAGCATTGGATAGAGGCTGAATTCCAGCCCCGTCGCCCCTTCTTGGGGTTCACTTTCATTGGCCATCCCAGGTGGCACCTTGAATGGGACTTGTCAGTCCCTGGTTTCCCCTCGGCACCAAGTGTCCATTTCAGAACACCTCGGTGTTCTCCAAGGGGAGCTGAGATGCTCGGGAGGATGCGGTTCCTTGCCTTGTGGGGGGTCAGGAGAGGAAGGCTCGGGAGGGCAGCACATGGGGGCACTGCTCCCCCCCCAGGGGAAGGCTTATGGTTACCTAGTCCCAAGGTAACTTTGTCAGCTTTGCTGACATTAGTGGGGCCACGATGATGGGTATCACCAAGCCACAAAAGGAGTCCCTGGCAGCATCACAGGGCTGGGGAGGAAGGCGTAGAGTGACACCTGCCCCCTCCTCCCCCCCCCCCCCCGCCAGGTGCAGACACTGTGATAGGTGCCAGGAAGGGCCACGACTGGGGCCCGGGACCCAAAGAGCAAAGCGGCAGTTTTCTGTTGGGGGGGGCGGGACCCCTTCCTGGGGCTGCCAGGCCCTGGTGCTGGGGGTCTCTCACAGAGCTCCTGGGCTCTGCCCTCTGCGGGTGAGTCCAGCGCCCAGGGCAGCAGGTGGGCGGCGGCTGCGCACCTGCCCAGGTGCTGACACCTGTGAGGGCTCCGTTGCGGGGAAACGGAGTGGGAGGACCCCCCTTTCTGGGGGGACGCTGGGCCGGGAGCTCCCGCAGGTCTCCGTGCCTTTCCCAGCTCCCAAGCCTCAGCCTTCCGGAGGGCGCCCGGCTCTGCCACCTTCTCCCCGGGGGACCCGGGCCAAGGCACGTCCACTTTAGGCCTCAGTTTCCCGATCGGTAGCACGAGGGGCTTGGCCTCACCGTGGCCCACCCCCCCGCCTGGCCCCCGACGTCCAGCGGGCCTCCGCCGCCTCGGCCATCCGGGACATAGATGGCTGCTCCTAACGGCCCCAGTAGGGACCAAAACCTGGCGCGATGGGTAGTGGTCCACTGGCCCCGCCCGAGCGCCCTCGAGTTCACCTCAGCTATCCCCTCCCCCGGCCCTCCGGGGCCTCCCTCCTTACTTTGAGAATCCATGTCCGGCTGCTCAGGGGGACCGGGCCCGAGCCCTCTGCCCCCCGCCTCGGCCCTGTAGTCTCCACGCCAGTCCCGGCTTCCCTGCCGCCCTCCCACCCGCCCCCCGCAGCCTGCAGCGTGGCTCGTCGCCTTGGCAACGCTAGGGGGCGGTGCAGGCAGGGGGCGGAGAGACTGGCCGACTCCGCGAGGGGCGGGGCCTCGAGGGAGAGGCGGGGCCAGTTTTCAGCGCGTGCGTGAGCGCGAGAGCCTCCCGACGGACGGCGAGAGCCCGGGACCAAACCGCGCCCGGCTCGCGAGCCGCGCGGCCCAGAGCGCATGCGCCGCCGCCCAACCCTGCCGTTGTGGGGCGTGTGCCTGGAACCACGCTCGGGCCGAGAGTGAGCGAGCGCGTCCCCGGAGCCGGAGCCGGAGCCCCAGGTAACCGCGCTTAGAGATCTCTCTGCGCGGAGAGGCCCAAGAGCGGGAAAACTGAGGTTGGGGGAGGGGAAAGCGTGGGTCCAGGTCACAGGTGGGGAAACTGAAGCTCAGAAAGAGAAGTCACCTGACCCCGGCTCAAGGCGGCGGCGGTGGGGAGGGGCCTCCTGAGACCCCCGGGAGGAGCCTGAGGCTGGGGCGGAGTCACGTGCTCAGGGTCCTGGACCCCCAGGCAGCGGCGAAACCCCGGACTGTCCGGCACGTGCCTCGCCGGCCCAGGGCTCCGATGGGCAAACTGAGGACCCGAGAGGCCCCCGGGGGTCACCGTGCCCACCACCGCCAGCGGGCCTCGGACCGAGCGGCTCCGGGGGAAACCCCTGCCTGCCTCAGTTTCCTCCTCTGTAAAGTCGGATCGGAGGCCAGGTGGGGGAGGGGCAGCTCATCTATCCCCGTTGGAATCTGGGTCCGCCCTCGGGTCCCCTTTGTCCTCCTCTGGCTTTCCCGAGGACCCCCGCCCGCTTTGTACCCCTCTGTGGGAGCCCAGCTTGGGGAACCCCAACCTCACGGGGCCCACGCTGGAAGCCTGGGGGCGTGGGTGGGGTCCTGGGGGGTTAGAGAGGAAGGATGACCCGGGGTCGCAGGGAACCCCCTCGCTCCTGGCCCAGCCCGGTCACCCACTGCACCTTGTCTCTCCTGTAATCAGGGGAGATCTGGGGGGCCCCCACCCGAATGGCCAAATTACTGTCCGCTTGCCCAATGTCCACTCACAGCCTGGAGAATGAAGGGAGTGGGATGCCCGCCAGGCCCCCTCCCCCAGTAAGGGGGGGGCCTCCTCAGAGCTGGGGAGGGGGCTCCAAGGGTAACCGGACCTGGAAGCAGCTGTACCCCTGCAAGTCATTGGCTAAGTGTGCAGTGCATTCATGACCCTTCCAAGCACCCCCACTGATCGTTTGGGAGCTCAGAGCTGTCAGAACAAGCTGTTGGTCTAAGAGTCCACACTGGTGATTCAGGCCCTGCATTGGCCCCGGGGTCACACAAGCCACTGAGGTCTGGGGTCCCCGCTCTCCGTTCTTTCCTGGGAATGACCAGAGATCAGTGGGACCTCCGGCCAGACTGGGCAGGCCTCTCCTGCCTTTCCAGGGGTACCCTTCCACTTGGGGATAAGCCCTAATTATTAGGCAGCCTTTCTGTACAACAGTCAGCACAAACTTGACTTTGGCTCCCAGCCCTGCCCTCAGGCCATGCATGACAGGCCTTCAAACTCTTGAGGACAGCTGCAGCGTCCCCCCAAAGTGTCTTATCCTTGGGCTTCTCACTGGTTTCTCATCTGACCCTTCACCATCCTGGTCCCTCAGCTCTGGGTGCCCCAGCTTATCAGTGTCCTTCCTAAAACATGAGGCCTAAAACTCGGGGCTCCCTCCACCTGCATGTTCCTGCTCCTCAATTCTGCCTAAATGGGCCTTCACCTCCTTGGCTACAACGTAGCACAATGTTGACTCAGATCTTCTTCAGCTGAACTGATGTCTGTCCACACCTCCCCCATTTTCTACTTGTGAAATGGGGGACCCAATGATCTAACCTGCCAAGATTATTTTGAATCCTAACTGTCATCCAGTATGTAAGTCTCAGCTGTGTAACTTAAGCAGTTCTGGTAAGCATGCTCACTATGCCTTTTGCCAAGTCATGAAGTGAAATATTAAAAATCTACATCCCTGGGGCACTCCATCGTAGACCTTTCAAAATGACATCATACCATTTATTGTTGTTCCTTGCAAACCTACCTCATTTTACGACCTCGGGCCCCTGTCTTTCCCACCAGAATGTCCTAAGTCGTTTTTTGATGAACTCTGTTTGCAGTATTCCCGGCTTCAGCAGGTTAGTAACCTTGTCAAACTTGGCCCACCCGACTGGTTCTTCATGAAGACCTGGTTAACTCTTGGTGTTGGCTGCATCCTTTTCTGAATGCTCACTCCCTATCCTGTCTGGAAGAGGTGGGTGAATTTCGTCAGGAATGGAAGTGAAATGCCCTGGCCTCCAGCCTGAAGGTTCCGCTCTCTTCCCTTTTCTGAAAACAAGACCATTTGTCATGCTCCCATCCTGTGGTTCCTCTTCATGCTTTTTCAAAGTTCACTGATGGCAGAAGTTGCACCTTTCAGGCAGGGTGATGGGTTGGAATCAGGAAGACCTGACCAGTATGGGCTGAGACATCCCCTTGGGCAAAGGGCCTACCTTCTTTGAGTCTCAGTTTCCTCATCTGTGAAATGGGAACACCTGCAGGACCTACTCCATTGAGATCACGTATGCAAATTGCTCTGCAAACATTTGCTAAAGAAACGTCACCTCCAGGTGTGGTACTTCTGGGCCAGCTGATTTGGACCCAGAGACAACAAGAAGCTCTCTTACTGCTTTCTTCTTGATTTTCACCAGTTTCCACTTCCTCATAGTCGGGTTTTTTTTTTGTTCTGTCCCCAATTGGTCTGAAATCATGGTTTCTAGCCTTCCCCAAAGTCACCCCTGCAGCCTTGGTCATGGCGTAGAGACGACCCTGGCTTCTCAAAGGCTGTGCCTGTGATACTCGTGGTGGGGTGACTACACACCTGGAAGGGCCCCAGGCCCAGGCTCGTTCAGGTCAGAGACAAAGCAGCTCTCCTGGGCCACCCCAAGGCAGATGCATGAGGACCTCCCTCCCTCCCTCCCTGCCACAGCATTAAGGATGCCTCTGTGTTGCTCTTTGGGTGCACACAGAGCAGTCAGTGAGGAACAGCTGCTTCCCGTGTAAAGGGTAACCACAGAGCTAGGGGAGTTTATTATAGAGGAGTGTGGGAAAGAGAGGTTTGATGTGGGGGGGGGGCCTTTAGTGAGCCAGACTGATGTGTATGATCAGTAAATATCACCCTCGGAATGAGGAATGAGCACTCAGCTGCTCTCGTGGGTGGACTGAGATATTAACATGTATATGAAACCATAAGAGTCCAAAGGGACAGAATGGCTTCTGTATTGACATCAGCCTCTGCTGCCTCCTTCCCAGATCCACTTGACCCTGTGTCCTTGAACTGGCAGATCCTGCCCAGCTGGCCAGACATCATGGCAGCCGGGTGTCATGTGTGTTGTCTGAAGACCAGCCGAGCCCAATCATTGGCTCGTCGCCAGCCTGGTGCTAGGAGATGATTGGGATGACCACAGCTACTCTCAAACCATCTGCTGCCTCAGGGAGGAAGCCTTAGCACAAGTGACATCCCAAGTCCTGGAAGGAAAGAGGAGGGGCTCGGAACTCATGAGGGATTCCCAGAGTTGGCATGAGGCAGGATTCTGTTAGCCATCAGGATGAAGGAGATTCTATACAAACTTTTTAGTTTAGGAGAAATATACTGTGGGAAAAGTACATCCTAAAGAGGTAGAAGGAAATGGCTAGTGTCTGCTCGAGGCTAAGTAAATACAATCCTATTTTTAGAGAAAATGCTGTGTAGGGTATGTTGAGGAAAAGAGTCCTAAGTTATAAGTATATGAAACCAAGTAGAGGTTTTCACATTGTTTTTGATTTCAGTTAATGGTAAAGATCTGAGGGGGCCTCTTGAGGATTTTTTGTCCTGTCTCTGTCTTCTCCAAAATCTTCTATGTATTATTGGCATAATATATAATGTGATACAAGCAAAGCCATGACTATCCAGTCTCAGAGTCCTTTAACAAAACCTCAAAATGTATCTGGATAATGTTAGGATTATCCTTCCACTGTGGAGATTTTGTTTCTATCTTCTGGTTAAGCTGGACAGTTACACAAAGAGATTTGGAAATGGATGGATGAGCATCAATCACTAATGGGTTGGTCTCCTGGAAAAGGAGGTTTCTAGTGAAATATCTCCAGGACTTGTTTGTTTCCCTGTGCTAGTTTAAAAACAGGCTTATCAATGGTTTGCATAAAGGCACGTATCAATAAATGAAGAAACAAGCATTCATTAAGCGTCATGGGTGTGCCTGGTGGTATGCTAGGTGCTGAGATTACAAATAGAAAGAATAAAACCCTTCTCTCAAGAATATATATATGTGCTTATATGTAGAATCTTAGAATCCATATAAAGAGAATAAATGCAAATAAATACGAAGTGGTTAAGTATAAAGTAGTTTGGGAAGGCAGGAAATCAAGAAAGGTTTCATGCAGAGGATGGTTTCTGAAGGGCTTATTTAAAGAAGAGGTACATGGGTGGGTCAAGCCAATATAATAAAAGTGATAGTACAGCCTAAATTAATTTACTTATTTAGTGTCATGCATCGGTCTAAAAAGGAATTTATAGAGCCAGAAAAATAATAACAAAATTCATCTGGAAGAACAAAAAGTCAAGAATATCAAAGGAGTCAATGAAAAAAACAAAACAAAACAGTAAGGAAGGGGGCCTAGCAGTACCAGATCTCAAACTATACTACAAAGCTGTAAGCATCGAGACAGGTCAATACTCGGTGAGAAATAGGTTAAACAGTAGAATAGATCAGGTACACAATATCTAGAAGCAAACAGTCGCAATAACCTAGCCTTTGATAGACCCAACAATCCGGCTGGCAGAAACTAGGTATAGACCAACATCTCCTAATATCAAGATAACCTCAGAATGAGTACCAAAAAAATAGTGGAGGAGGGAAGAAATTGTATGTCAAGTCTATGGGGAGGAGTTCATGACCAAACAAGAGAGGGAGAGAGAGAGAGAGAGAGGATCACAGGAGGTGAAATGGATAGCTTTAGTTACAAGCAAAACCAATGCAGCCAAAATTAGAAGAAAAGCAGGAAATGGGAGTTGGGGGGTGGGGAGAGGAGAACCTTTGCAACAAGCTTTTCTGAGAAATGACTTGTTTCTAAGGTATATAGGGAACCGAGTCAAATTTACAAGAAAAAGCAGTTTTCAGAGAAAGAATTATAACCTATCAATAGCCATATAAAGATGTTCTAAATCACTAATAATTAAAGAAATGCACATTAAAACAACTCTGAGGTACCATTTCACACCCATCAGATTGGCTAAGATTAAAAAAAGGAAAATGACAAATGCTGGATGGGAAGTGGGAAGACAGGTACACTAATGCATTTTTGGTGGAGCTGGGAACTGATCCAACAATTCTAGAAAATGATTTGAAGCTCTGCCCCCAAAGCTATCGAACTGTGCTGTGCTTTGACTCAGGAACACTACTACTAGGTCTATACCCCAAAAAGACCAAAGAAAGAGGAAAAGGATCTAAATGCACAGAAATATTTATAGCAGATCTTTGTTGTCCAAAAAAAAAAAGTTGAGGGGATCCCCATTTGGGGAATAGCTGAAGAAATTATGGTTTATGAATGCTGGAATGCTACTGTGTTTTAAGAAATGATGAAAGGGATAGTTTCAGGGAAAACTGGGAAGACTTGCGTGAACTGATACAAGGCAGAGTGAATGATTCACCCAGTAACAGTTGTGCTCTTCTTCCTTGTGAAAACCTCAGCATCTGATCAGCACAGTCACCAGCCACACTCCAAAGGACTCGGGAGGAAACAGACGATCCCACTCTAAGCAGAGAGCTGGTGGACTCGGGACAAACTGAAGCGTGCTTTCCTCTCATCCTTTATTTTTATTTGGGGATGGGGAGGCATAAGAGTAATATTGGGATTTGTTTTGCATGAGTGTGCGTGTTTGAAATGGGTTTTGTTCTACTTGCTTCCCAATGAGTGGAGTTGGGGGAGGAGAGGATTTGGAACTGAAAATAAAATTAAATGGAATTTTTAAAAACGGCAAAGGAAGAGTGGCACTTTAAAAGAAGGGGGAATGCATTCCTGGCATGGGGGAGGGCCAGTGTGAGAACTTAGAAGTGAGAGATGGACTGTCCAGTCTGAGGAACAGAAAGCTGATCACAGTACAGTGTGAGAGATTTGAGACCCAGAGACCAATTAGGAAACTATTGGAATAGTTTAGGTGGGAGGTGATGAAGGGCTGAACTGAGGCGTATCTGTGCTAGGAGTTATAAGGGGTCAAATGCTAGAGGCATGGAGGTAGAAGTGGCAAGATTTGGCTGGATATGGGGACTGAGGGAATGGGAGGAATCCAAGATAACACTAAGGTTATGAACCTGAGAGAAGAGGAAAATGGGGGTGCCTTTAAGACAAGTAGGATGGGAGGGGAACATGCGTTCTTTTTTTATTCTACTTTTTTTAAATTATTTATTTTTAGTTTTCAGTATTCACTTCCACAAGATTTGGACTTCCAGATTTTCTCCCTATCTCTCCCTTGCCGCACACCAAGACAGCCTGCATTCTGAATATACCCAATCTGCCCCCCTTTCTCTTATCCCCTTCCCCTTCTATTTTCCTGTAGGGCAGGATAGATTTTTATACCTCATTGCCTATATATCTTATTTCCCAGTTACATGTAAAAACAATTTTTAA
This sequence comes from Phascolarctos cinereus, assembly GCF_003287225.1. Taxonomy (NCBI): domain Eukaryota; kingdom Metazoa; phylum Chordata; class Mammalia; order Diprotodontia; family Phascolarctidae; genus Phascolarctos; species Phascolarctos cinereus. Next base: position 9,613,118 of record NW_027555736.1, read on the forward strand.
TACTCATTTTTAAAACTTTGAGTTCCAAATTCTCTCCCCTTCTCCCTCCACCCACCCTCATTGAGAGCGCAAGCAATTCGATATAGGTTTTACATGCAAAACACTTCCATAATTGTCACGTTGTGAAAGACTATATTTCCCTCCATCCTATCCCACCTCTCCCCCTACTCCCCACCCCTGTTTATTCTGTTCTCTCCTTTGACCCTGTTCCTCCTCAAAAGTGTTTGCTTTTGGGGCAGCTAGGTGGTGCAGTGGATAGAGCACTAGCCCTGGATTCAGAAGGACCTGAGTTCAAATCCAGCCTCAGACACATAACACTAGCTGTGTGACCCTGGACAAGTCACTTAATTCCATTGCCTAGCCAAAAAAAAAAAGTGTTTGCTTTGATTACTCCCCTCCCCCAGTCTGCTCTCCCTTCTATCATTCCCCCTCCCCTCTCTTAAGCCCTTCCCTCCTATTTTCCTATAGGGTAAGATAGATTTTCATACCCAATTGAGTGTGTAGGAACATGCATTTATTAAGCACCAATGATGTGCCAGGCACAGTGCTAAGCACTTACAAATATTACCTCATTTAATCTTCACAACAATCCTGGAAAGGAGGTGCTGTTATTATCCCCATTTTTCAGTTGAGGAAACTGAGTCAAAAGGAGATTGTGACTTTTCCAAGTCACACAACTAGTAAGTGTCTGAGTCTGAATTTGAACTCCAGCACTCCAGGAGAGAGAGTGTTTATCACATACCTACTATGTTCCAGGTACTGTGCTAAAGTGCTTTATAAATATTTAATTATCCCAATAATCTTGGGAGGTAGGTGCTATTATTCTCCCTATTTTACAGATTAGAAAACTGAGTTAGACGAGGATTAAGTGACTTGCCCAGAGTTACATAGCTAGGAAGTGCCTAAGGCCAAATTTGAACTCAGATCCTCCTGATCCCAAGCCCAGCATGCTATCCACTGTGCCACCTAGTGTTCTCTGCATCGTTTGGAAGAATGTAGACTCGGAATTAAAGAGGGTGAACTCTTTTGGACATGCTGAGAGATGTCTTTGAGACATCTGCCCCTTTAAAATGTCCCACAAGCAATTGGTGATGCAGTGCAGAGATTGTGTGTATGTATGTGTGTGTGTATGTGTATGTGTGTGCATATGTGTATGTGTGTGCGTGTGTGTGAGACAGAGAAATGAGAGGTCTCCATAACCATGATAGTTTGATACTTGGGAACTAGAGGGAGAAGAGGAGAGAAGATGACCTTAGGGAAAACCTGAAGTTAGGGCATGGGTTTTGATGATGATCCGGAGGATATTGAAAAGGTGTGGTCAGACAGGTGGGAAATGTAGGAGAAAGGAGAATCACAGAGACTCATAGAGGAAAGACTGTCCAGGAGGGGAAGGTGGGCTTCCAATCCCTTTCGCTACCTGCGTACCACCAGGCAACAGGACTGACTGGTGGCTCCCTATTTCCTCCAGTCTTGAATGTGCCCTTCAGGGTCCCCACCCTCCCATCCCCACTCCACCATGCCTTCCCAGCCTCATCGCGTACACCTATGCCTGGCAGGTTAGCCAACTGAGTGCTTCTCATCTCTTGCCTTGTCCTATCCTCCTAGACCAGGGAGGGGGCTGGTTGCTTTAGGCTTTGTGGGCCAAGAGGCAAAATTCAGATAACTCAGCATCATTCTGAGTTCTGTGCACAGGGCCCTGCTGCACCAGGGCATTGTTTTTAGTACCAGTGCATACCCATCACGTCAAAATGAGAAGGGAAGAAGAAAAAATATTTGATGAGGATTTTTTTGAGCTCAGGGCTGAGATTGAAATTTTTCTGAACAAGAAAAGACCGCTCTCCACAAGTGTTTATGTAACAAGCCCTGACTGGCTTTGAAAATGAGCTTTTGCTGCAGACTTGGGAATGTCTGTGAATGAATTCAACCTGCAATTGCTGTGCAAACCATGGAATGTGATCAAGTCCATTGGACAGCAGCTGACATGTGAATCCCCAGTCCACTCAGGCTGCTTTGGATGCCTCTTGGGCTTTCAGAGGTGTAAGGAGTAAGACATCCGTTCCCATACTGCTTGGAAGCACATGGATTTTCCCAGGCTCAGATGACAGGTCCAGGAGCATTTTCTGGACGTCAATGCAAGTACAAAAGAAGTGTCCACGTTTCAAAATCCGTACTTCACTTGGAAGTAATGAATGGGCAATGGATGACATGCTAAGAAAAGCAAATAGCAAAAAAAAAAATCTAGTAGAATGCTATCATACTAGCGCTTTCCACATGTTGAATGTGCTCGATTAAAATCAAACGCCAGTGTCCTGAGAGCAGTGTTTGGTGCTCTCTGTCTGTGTGAAAAGACATTTTCAAATATGAAATACAGAAAATCTCGTTACAGATCAGCATGAACAGAAGAACGTTTGCAATCTACTTTGATATAGGGAATGCTGACTTTGAACCTCAGTAAAATAAAATAGCATCCCTTCCCCCAGAAAGAATGCCCTTCTTCTTGTTAATGGTCTCCTGCTCCCCTGTTTGAATGTGAGCTTCCTTTGGTGTTGGGTCCCCACCAAGGCAGGACTTAATAAATGCTTGTGAATTAACTACTTGCTATGTCCACAAGGGGAGGTTAACATGCTGTGGTGAGACTGGGATGAAATGGTGTCAAGTGAACAAATTCTCTTTGTCTTCTTGCCTTAGTGTGAGTTTGGAGAATCATTTGTCTTCTCATATGGTAGAGATACAGAGGATGTGGAGGAGACAGAGGAACTGCACAGAATAGCTGAGCAAAAGGAAAGAGGGAAGTGTTAGATTTTTGGTCCTGCCCTCTGAAACCATGCAAAAAAGTCAGAGGCCAGTTACATGCAGACCTAGACTGTTCTCCAAGAGTCATTTTAGTGAATGCAAGCTGGCCATCTTATGATCCAGTCTGAAGTGACAGCAACCCCTGAAACAAAAAAAAATATTTAAAAACCTCTAACTCTGGCCTGTGGCAGGGGCACAGAGTGCCAAGAATCATCATTTTCAGACCATCTGTAACATGAATTTAACCCTTGGTGCTCCAAGAGCCTTGTGAAGAGACCCTACCATAAGAAGAGCTGAATCGTGTCCATCTTGCTCTAAATGACAGCAGAAGACAGAAGTCAGTTGCAGCTAAATGAGGGGATATTTTCCAGGTCCTTTTTGGAAGGACTCATAAAGGAGTTGGTAGTGCTTCATCAGGCAGCTAGGTGGTGCCATAGTGCATAGAGCACCAAGCCTGGAATCAGGAAGACTTACCTTCCTGAGTTCAAATCCGACCTCAGAACTTAATAGCTGTGACCCTTCATCATGGTTTCCTCATTTTTCATCTGTCAGATGAGCTGGAGAAGGAAAAGGCAAACCACTTCAGTATCTATGCCAAGAAAACCCCAAATGGGGTCAGGAAAAGTTGCACATGACTGAACAACAACAACAGGGCTTTACTGGGCATCCAAAGTCAACCAAAAACAGCATTTCATGGAACACGGGGGGAGTCTCTTGTACGATACGTGATGAAGATACGCATCAAAGCCATCATGAAGATAATTATAGCTTATGCTCCAACATCTGTTACAGAGAATATTAAGGCAGAGACATTCTGTGAAGGACTTAATAAGACCTTCTCAATAAAATCACCATTCGTGGCATAATTCATAGAGAGCTGGCCTTGGGGTCAGGAAGACTTGCATGCAAGTGCCCTCTTAGATATATACATACTGACTGTTTGACCCTGGATAAGTCTTTTAGCCTCCCAGTGACCCAGACAAATTCTCTGAAGACAATATGTTGCAAAGAAACTGTGGAACTGCACTAACACAGGGAATTGCCCCACTAAGACTTGACTACATCACAGGTCCACCCCCCTACCCTGTCACCCTCAGCGATTTCATTGCATAAGTGGTCATAGGGGAGGGTGATGAAAAATATCTCAGAAACTTCAGTTTCAGAGGAGAGAGAGAGAGAGAGAGAGAGAGAGAGAGAGAGAGAGAGAGAGAGAAGGAAAGAAAAGAAAGAAGAAAGAAAGAAAGAAAGAAAGAAAGAAAGAAGAAAGAAGAAAGAAAGAAAAAAGAAAGAAAGAAAAAAGAAAGAAAGAAAGAAAGAAAGAAGAAAGAAAAGAAAGAAAGAAAGAAAGAAAGAAAGAAAGAAAGAAGAAAGAAAGAAAGAAAGAAAGAAAGAAAGAAAGAAAGAAAGAAAGAAAGAAAGAAAGAAAGAAAGAAAAGAAAGAAAGAAAGAAAGAAAGAAAGAAAGAAAGAAAGAAAGAAAGAAAGAAAGAAAGAAAGAAATCAGGTCTGGGCTTATCAAAGAGAAAAGATGCAGAGGAATAGGAACAGATCACTTCAGTTATAGAAAACTAGTGTTGATCAGATGCCTTCTCTTTTTCCATCTCCTTCATAAAGAGGGAGATGTAAGGAAAAAGAACAAGCATTTTCTAAAGAAAGAAATATGCAATGAACAATCATAACAGTGACTGTGGATGGAGTGAACTAATCCATAAAATGGAAGAGAATAGGAGCATGGACTACAAAGCAGAATTGAGCAATATGCTATTTGTAAGAAACACACTTGAAACATAATTATTCGTTAATTCTTTAAAATGAGGGTTTAAGGAGAATTTATTATATGTTTCAGATAAATTCAAAAGAGCATTAGTGATTGTGATCTCAGACAAAGCAATAATAAGGATAGACATAGTTAAAAGAGGTAAGCATGAAAACTACATTATGCCTAAAGGCTCCATTAAAAATAAAATAATATTAATACTTAACATAGTGCATCAATACTTAATGTATATCTAGAGGCAACCAGCCAGTACAGTGGATAGAATGATGGTCTCGGAGTCAAGGAAAAGCTGAGTTCAAATCCAGCTTGAGGCAGCTACACAGCTTCATGAACCTGAGCAAGTCACTTAACCTCTTTTTTCCTCAGTTTCCTTGTTCCCAGGGTTGTGATGAGGATCAAATATGATAATGTATATAAAGTTGCTTGCAAATCAAAATGCTATGTAAATGATAGCTAATTATTTTATTGCATCCAAATGACATAATCAGATTACAGTGAGAAATAGAAAGCATAAATAGTTGAAGATTATAATTTGCTTCTTTCAAACCTAGATAAAGATAAACAAGAAAAGTTAGAGACAAATAAGACTTTAGAAAAGTTAAATTTAATAGATATCTAGTGATTACTGAATGATAATAGAAGGTATTATATACATACTTACATATATTTCCCAGCTATCTGTAGCACCTTCACAAAAATTGACCATACGTGTGGGCATTTGCTCATAAGCAAATGCAGAAAAGCAGAAATGGTAAATAAAGCCTTTACTGAGCACAACCTAGTAAAAGTTATAATCAGTAAAGGGCCTTTGAAGAAGGATTCAAACATAAATGAAGACTAATTTAATGGAAAAGAATCAGTGAGTCAAAGAACAGTTGATAGAAATTGATAGAAACATAGAAACAATTGATAATTTCATTAAAGAAAAATAAGACAACATACCAAAACTTTTAGAATACAGCCAAAGCAGTCCTAAGGGGAAAATTTCTATCTCCTAAACACTTTCAGCAGAAAAAAAAAAAAGATTAAATCAATAATTCAGACATGCAACTAAAAACATTAGAAAAGCAATTTTTTAAAACCTTTTGTTGTTGTTCAGTCATGTCCAACTCTTCGTGACCTCATGGACCATGTGGTCCATGGAGTTTTCTTGGTAAAGATATTGGAATGGTTTGCCATTTTCTTCTCCAATAGATTAAGGCAAGTAGATGTTAAGTGACTTTCCCAGGGTCACACAGTTCATTAAGTGTCTGAGGCTGGATTTGAACTCAGGTCTTTTTGCCTCTAGACCCTAACCAGACATAAAAACAGAAATTCTGAAAATCAGAGATAGGATAAACTATTGAATTGATAAATAAACTAATAAAATGAACTATTACATAATATAATTTTAAAGAAGAGGTAAACCAGCTTGCCAATATCAAAAAATAAAAATGGAGAATTCATAACAAATGAAAAAGGAAATGAAAAACCTCAGTAGAAACTATTTTCCCCAGTTAAAGATCAGGAAAACAAGAAATAGGGAATTTGAATAACCTAGTCAGAAAAAGAAGTTGAACAAGCTACAAAGTAACTCTCCAAGGAGAAACAAACTCCAGGATCAGATGGTTTTACAAGTGAATTCTATCAAACATTCAAAGAACAATTCTAATATCAGATAACATTTTTTAAACAGGAAAAGAGGCTTGATCCCCACAACAGCTACAGATTCTAAAGAAATGCTGCAGATAACAAACAGCACTTGTGCTGGGGAACCCAGGTCCCTTTTTGTCACTTTGTTGTCTTTCTCATCAACTCATCCTCCTCAAGAGCCCGGAACATTTCTTTATAAAATTGCAAACATTCAGAGATCTTACGGTGTGACAGACATTAACAACAAAGAACAAACCAGATTTGGCCAACAAGAAATGGAGGATATTGAAGAAGTAGAAGAAGAAGAAACTGGTAAAAATGCAAACAGCAAGACATGTCAGATGACTGGTCAGATGATGCAAAATGCTCAAATTTTTTCAGTCCTTCAAGAAAGAATACACAATTCTATGGAGACATCAATAGGACACCTATAAAACTTTCCAAAAATAATTTGGCAATATGCCATCAAAAGCCTTCAAGTTAATTGTGCACAGGTAGAGTAGCAAAGCTCATGCCCTTGAAAGAAATCTTTGTATGCTATTCTTGACCAGCCACTTTTTGATAAGAAATGTGAAGTAATTAATGCAATTTATGAACCTACAGAAAAAGAATGTGAATGGAAACCAGATGATGAAATTTCAGAGGACATTAATGAGAAGGCTAACCTTCGAAGAGGAGGGGGGGAAATAAAGAAAAGAATTGCCCTAAAGAATTCCTGAATTCTGGTTGATTGTTTTTGAAAGTGTTAACTTGCTCAGTGACATGGTTCAGGAACTTGAGGGGCCTATTCTGAAACACTGGGAAGCTATTCAAATGAAGTTCTCAGGTGATGGCCAACCTGTGAGTTTCACATTAGAATTTCACTTTCAATTCAACAGGTATGTCATCAGGCTGTTCCACAAACAAAACACTCCATTTTAGCCCTAGGCATTCTCTCTGGCTGTCCTCCATGACACATCTCTGCATCTTGGCTTCCCTGGCTTCCTTTAAGTCCCAGCTAAAATCCCCCCTTCTAGAGGAAGGCTTCCCCAGCCTCTCTTAATTCCAGTGCCTTCCCTCTGTTAATTATCTCCTGTTTACACTGTCAGTGGCTTACTTTGTATATATTTGGTTGCATGTTGTCATCCCCATTAGATTGTAAGCTCATTAGGGGCAGAGACTGTCTTTATCTCTTTTTGTATCCCCAGTGCTTAGGACAGTACCTGGCACATAGTAGAAACTTCATAAATGTTGATTGATTGATTGTTGACAAAGACATATTGGATGAAGTCAGAGGCAGATGATTCAGATCCCTTCTCCTTTGTTGGAGCAGAAATTATGAGTTGCATAGGGTGTCAGGTAGATTGGGGGATGGGGAATGTCATTTTGAAAACAATCGAGAAAAACAAACACAAGGGATGTGGCACAGTGAACTGTGGCAAAAGCAATTTCCAAAGATTCTTTCCTCAATTTCTTTTCTCCTGAAATTTCTGAAAGCTCAGGCTTGAATGATGATGCAACGTCCTTTCTGTAGACTCCAAAAGTGACTTTTTCCTTAAGCAGATGCATAGTCCCAAGATCAGTGTTACATTTCGTAGAAGCTAATGAAGATGAAGATGATGATGATGGTGAAGCTGATGTTGAAGAAAGGAATTAAAAATCGGTGAAGAAAATGATCCAGAATGTGATCAGAAGAAAGTCAGAGGCCAGCAGAGTGGGAGCAGCCCTGAAGTGTCGTGTGTGTGGCCTGGAAGATCACCTGCCCTGTAACAGCCTGAGCACAACTCTTAGTTACTCACAGCCTTCAGTTTTTTTATGTTCCAGGCAGGACGAAGCAGATGATTTTTGTTTAAAAAGGGAAAAATGAAAACCTGAACACTGAGGAACTAGTTCAGAATATAGGCTTGTTTTTACCCTCTATTTCAGTGGTATAATTTTCTGCCAGATGAATTAGTCCCCTGAAGCACGTTCGTTACGACGTGGTTTAATTCTTGTGCAGTCTTTTGTCATGTAATTATTAGACTGCAGCTATAAAAATGATTCATTGTTCGTCGAGACCCACATTTGTTTGGGGGGAAGTATCATTCTGAAGAACTAACCAGGGTTCAAGTAACCTTGTACCAGCTGTGCCTTCATTCTTTCATTGCTTTTGTTATAACAAAAACCAGAATCAGTGATTTGTTCAGGTGTAGGAAACTCCAGAGTTTTAAAAGTGTGAGGCCTATAGTAATATAGCTAATATGTGTCAGAGGCAGGATCTGAACCCAGATCTTTCTGACTAGAAAGCAGGGTTTCTGCCCACTAAACCATGTTGCCTCTCCAGTTACAGTTATGCCAAAAACAAGCAAATTCTTTCTTTTTTATTGTCTGAAACACTGAATTTCCATTTTTATATGTCCAGAACCCACATAAGTGTCATGGTTTTATTTGAGAGATGTTAAAATATTCATAGTATAGATTGGAACTTTCATAAGCCCTCAGAAGTTAACACAGACATCTACCTAAACTATGTAAACAAACCAAATTAATATTTATGTGTACTCTGTAAATAAAACTTTTAACCAGACTTTCAAACAGAACATTATGCAGTGAAAAACAAAGCTAATGTAGAGAAATGGTGAGCAGCTTATTTATTCAAAGTTTGTAGCCCTTAAAAAAACTCTTGAATTGCAAAGAATCTGTTTTGCCAGGGGGGTGCATGTTATTATACTAGAACAATTGATTCCCATTGGAAAATCTCTTTATACAGAACACCAAAATTTTTAAAAATCAGCAATAATATACTTGTCTGTGAATTGGTGAGGTTTTTTTTAATGAGTTTTTATATTGCATTATTAATTATCCATTGTGTACTAGATGCCAACATAGGATAAGAATTAATAATGAATAATTTTGTAATTTGTTTGCTTTAGTAATTCAGTTAGGTTTCCTGAAAGCAAATTCATTTAAAGTGGACCTTTTTGGAGGCGTCTGTTGTATAGGATCAAACGATTCAGAAGCATGGGAGCAGCTAGGTGGTGCAATGGATAGAGCACTGGCCTTGCAGTCAGGAGGACCTGAGTTCAAATCCGGCCTCAGACCAAACACGTGACACTTATTAGCTCTGTGACCTTGAGCACATCACTTAATCCCAGTTGTCTAAAAAGGAAAAAAAAAAGATTCAGAAGCAAAACAGAAAAGGCTTTTATTGGCTAAGGTTTTCATTAATGAAAGCCAATGGAAATGAAGAAACTGCCCTTTCTCAATCCTGGAATCCAGGGATTCCCCTTCTCAGGAGTGAGGAACCTGCTCCATTGAAGCCACACAGGGCCTGCTAGGTCCTCGGGTGTGGCCTTTTGACTGAGTCCAAGTTTTACAGACCAAATCCTTTTATTAAAGGGACTTGTTCTGTGAAGTTTGATTCAGTCAAAGGGCCGCACTTGAGGACCCAGAGGGTCACACGTGGCCTCGGGGCTGCAGGTTCCCGCCCTTGCTGATTATTTCCACTTAGTTGTTTGTGCAAATAAGGATAATACTTCAGTATTAAAATGGCCCCTGATCTTGTCATTGTGGGCATCCTTTCCAGCACTGCAGTTTGCAGAGCTAGTCAGGCTTTATCATCCTGGGCAAACCCTATCTGCGTCTTCCCATCAGTCCTCCCAGTACATGAAGTTCACCCAGTGCATCATAAGCCATTCTCAGGATCTTGGGCTCCCAGGATAGCCCTTAAGCTCTACGTTTTTGCTGTGTGGCCAGCTCAGCTCTTGTCCTAGTCATACATTTCCTGATCCAGTTTTTACACACAAATGATTGTTGATAATGTCCTGCAGCTCCCTTACATTAGCTGTTCACCTTGTCGGTGTCGTCTGGGTTGGCCCAATTTTATTCCCTCAGAGACTGGTATTCTAGGCTTGTGGTATCACCAGAAGAAGATAGATTTTTAAAGGAGGAAGTATCAGGGAGCAGCTTAGAATCATTGAAATCTTTGGGCAGCTTTCCAAATGCAGTCCAACTCACCCCCTTCCTATTTCATTCTGGACCCAGCTCAGCTTCAGTCCCTGTCTCCGTTATATGTACTGAGAGACTTAGTGAGCAGCCAATCCAGTTGCACATCATATTCCAGACAATAGCCTTTATCCATTGGATCTTTCTCATGTCACTTGTTAGGCCAGTTTCTTGTTAATTGTCCTGGGTTTCACTGAGGTGGTCCTGTGGTATTCTGGGGCTTGGTATAATAAATACTTTATCTGAAAACAGGAATATCTGGAAGACCTCACCATCTGTTCAGAAACTCTATTCCATATCAGCTCTTCATGGGACATCATCCATGGCAGTGGTGAGCTCTCGGTGAGCATACCCCTCCATTTTGTGCCTTGCTCAATACAGTCAAAAGGCTGTTGAACAAAGTTATCTCTCTGCTTCTTTCTGCCAAGGACTCTTCTATGACCTTAATATATGCATGAGGAAACATTTGGTTGGAAAAGAAACTGTGGTTGAATTTTGCTCTGTGAAGCCAAAATATTAAAATGTAGATGTGTGTGTGTGTCTGCAAGCAAGAAATAGCAGGATCACTCGACCTTTCAGTCAGCGTATGACTGGAGAGATGGTTGTAATTGGGAAGGTCTGCCTATGCCTTTCGTACTTTTTCATCAAGGCTCCCTGTGAAGCTTTTGTACACCATTCTCGTCAGTATTTTATAAGGATTGGCATATAGCTCAATGAGTCAGTAGTTACTGACATTTCTTGATATGTTATCAATCGACATTCTGTTCGGTGTGGCGCAGTGTCTAGCAGGAGTGCCAGGAAGACCCAGCTCCATTTCTCATCTCTGAGCAGAACGAGCAGATCACTTCACCTCTCTGGGCTCTGGCCCACTCTCAGGCTGTTTGTTGTAGAGACCTGCATTGGTGGAGGGAGCTCCCTCACATGGGAGTACTCTCTGCCAGGAAACTCACAGGCTGGTGCCATACCCCTACCCTAATACCATCCATGATTTCCCCCGCTTTGGTACCTTTATCCTCTTTCATGCATCTTACAATTTGATTCTTCATTGCTTTCAAAATTGCTTTGGCTCCAGGCCAGATTTTGTGTTTTAGTATTTAGTCTGGTCCAACTGTCCTTTTTTTTTGGGTGGGGGGTGGCTAGGCAATAGGGTTAAGTGACTTGCCCAGGGTCACACAGCTAGTGAGTGTTATGTGTCTGAGACCAGATTTGAACTCAGGTCCTCCTGAATCCAGGGCCAGGGCTCTACCCACTGTGCTACCTAGCTGCCCCTTGGCCCAACTGTTCTTAAGTCCCCCTTAACCCGAGGGCATTAGAGTCCAGCTGTATTGGTTCTGCTGGCTGAGAATCAATGCAAATCACCCTAGAAATCGTCAGATATGCCCTGTTTCCCTCTCGCTGCTGCTGTTCTTTGTGAGTGCTCTTGCAGCCATCTATTAGGCACCAGCTGTGTGCCAGGCACTGCGCCCCATCCAGAACAACTCCCCCGGAGTCCTTCCTCTGCACAGAGTGACCCAGGCCTCGCCCTGAAGGAGCTGGGAGCTTATCCTTGGGGCTTCAACATGTAGCCAGAGAAGATCCGAGACACTTTGAGAAAGGGAGAGAGAACACTAAGAGCTTGTGGAGGAGGGAGGAGGCATCCGGAGAAATGCTTCTCCTGGGACGCGAAACCTGAGCTGAGCTGAGCCTGAAAGGAAGCTCGAGATTCCAAGACAAGAGAGAATTCCAGGCTTGAGGGGAAAGTTGGGCAAAGGCCCAGAGGTGGGGAAAGAAAGGCCAAATTTAGAGAACAGCAAGAAACAGGGGCCACTCAACGGAAAGCAGGCTCGGCCCAGATCCGTGAGGCTTTCTCGAGCTGCCGAGCTGAAGTTTGTGTTTATTCTAAAGCAGGGGGTTTTAACCCGGAGTCTGCGAAGTTTTGTTTTTTTAATATTTTGATAACTGTTTCAATAAAATTGGTTTCCTTAGCACAGTTCCTGGCAGTGGCAAGTTTGTAAGACAGATACATTTATCTATGTACCTTTGTAATCTGTGTATTTTATTTCATGCATTTAAAAGCCTGTTTCTGAGAAGAGGTCCATAGACTTCTCGAGACTACGAGGGAGGGCAGTGGTACAAAAAGACTGAAGAAGGAAACTGCATCCTAGAGGTCGGAGGAAGCTGAGCAGCAGAGTGACACACTGTGCCTTGGGCTTGAGGAACATGAAGTTGGTACCTTAGTTTGAGCTTGCAGTCACCGTGAAAACCTCCAGAACTTTCTCAGATAGTAGTATGTAGATAGCCCTGCTTCCTCTGCTCATCCTCGGGAAGTCAGCTTGTTGAATCCAGTTGTAAAACTGTACATTTTCCCCAGTTAAATTAGCCCTTGTGAGATGTGGGTCCTGCCTACCAAAATCTTTGAGGATCCTAATTCTAGCATGTTAACCACCCCCTGACTTTGTCTCATCTGCTAACATGTTAAGCATACGAGGGCCTCCAGTAATGGGTCAGTTTGTTGGCTGTTGGATGAGAATTTCATATTTTCAGTCTTAACAGTTCAGTTCAAGTCACGGCATCTCATTTGATACTTATAACGCTCCCAGGAGATAGATAATGGTGATGATGAAGATACCTTCTAGCATGGTCATACTATCCAATGATATCTTTTATACTGCTTCTCCAGCGCAATTCTTTAGACTTATATGAACTATGCAGGCTGAACTTCCATTAGCTACTAACTGCCCATACCACTGGGCATTATAACGCCCAGATGTTTTGAAGATGAGTTACAATCTAGGTTCACCTTCCCTGCCCTGTACTTTGCTAAAATCTGGGTAACTTTGTATCTACCATCCAGTGATGCTGTCGGAAAGGAGGAGTTGTGGTTGGTCTGACTTGACCTGTTCTTTGTGATCTTTCTCCCAAACTCCTTGTCTGTTTGCTCTTTCTGTTCAAGTCTAGCATTCTCCAGGGACAAAACCCCTTGTTTCCCCCTCCACTGATCTTCATTCTAGTGTAATCCACCGTGGGTCCCCTTCTGTTCCTAGATTTCCTTACATGAGTGTGTGAATATTTTTTGATCCAGCTAGATCTTTATCGTTTCAGAAATAAGCACACCGTGTCGCTCCAGTGGATAGACTAGTTATTTTTTGACAGCTGGTGGTAAACACGTCTTGCTAGAAACAGTAATTATATCATCGCTATAATTTTACAGACTGAATTTCATTCATTAAAAAAGCTTCCAAAACCAATTTATTCTGTCATAAATTTACTTTACAATACCTGCTTACTATACGATTCTGACCAACCCAGCTCCTTCCTATCAGATTTCACTTAAATGAGCAACACCCATGCACAGCGATGCTGTCCGTGAGCTTCATCCCACCAAACCTCAGTGATGACTTGGATGTCAAAGTTTGCTTCCATGTAATAGGACCTTTGTGCCTTTGTATATGAATACCTACGAATTTGAGTTTGTGCTCCTATCTCCTTTTTTGGATTTCTTTTTTCTTCAGTGAATTTTTGGGTGTCTCTACTGATACATTGGTAGTTTTCTTCCTCCTTCCCCCCCCACCCCCTTGTCCTCCCTGTAAAAAGTCAAATCCCTTTCTAGTCTAGACTTGCTTTTTATGCCCCTTGAAGACTTTTCTGTTTTTATGCTGGGGTTGGGCGTGTGTGTGTGTGTGTGTGTGTGTGTGTGTATGTAATTTTATTTCTAGAATTATTAGTAGGAGGCAAATGGTCTCCCTAGTTGAACATAATATTAGGATGTGGAGGGGGAGGGTTAAAGCTGGAACTTAATCAGAAAAGGCCTCCTGGTGGAGAAGGTGATGCTTGCATGGACCTTTGAAAGAAGCTTGGGATTCTCAGAGGTGGAGGCGAGAAGGAAGAGCAGTGGGATGGAATGGATAGATACAGGCCAGACTTGAGATTGGAAAGACCTGGGTTCAAATCTCACCTCAGACAAGTCAAGTCAATTTCTCTTGGCCTCAGTCCTTCAGCTCTGAAATGTGGGGTTTGGCCAAGATGGCCTGTAAGGTCATTTGCAGCTCTGAGTGGGTGGCAGGCAAAATGGCATTTATCAGGAGCAGAAATTAGGCCGGTCTGGTTAGCACAGAGAGGGGAGTGATGTATAATAAGTTGGAAAGGTAGGCTTTAGTACAAAATAGAAGAGTTGTTATTTTTCTTGGATGCCGCAGGGCACCATTGGAGTTTGTTTGTGTTTAATAGGAGTGGCTTGTGCTATGGAAAGGATCATTTTGGCCTCAGTCTGCATTATGGATTAGAGAGGAGTGATTGAGTGATTGTCAAAGGACCAGCTGGGAGACTATTGCAGTAGGAAAACTGAGAAGGGTAGAGGAACTGAACAAGGGTAGAAGCTCTGTGGGTGGAGAGAAAGGGAGGGGAGGGGAGGGGAGCCAGGTTAAGGAGTTGACCAAGTTTGGTGTAAATTGGCTAAGGAAGAATGAAGAGTTAAGGATGACTGCATAGTTGCAAAACTAGGGGACTAGAAGGCTGATGGTGCCCAGGACAGAAATTGGAATGTCGGGAAGAGAGGAGGGTTTGGAGGGAAAGATGGTGATTTCTTTATGGAACATGTGTTTCCACCGGAAGCAGCCTCAAGCCAGATGGAGCTGCAGAAGGTGCAGCTCCTTCGTCATCCTCTTCTAGGCCTTTCCGAGGTGCCGCAGATTCTGGGTAGCACCTTCTACTCGACTGTCACTTGCTGTCTGTATCTTATATGGACCCATTCGTACAGATGTTGTCTCCTTCATTAGACTGAAAAGTCCTTGAAGACAAGAGACTGTTTTTGCCTTTCTTTATATCCTAGCACTGACTGCAGTGCCTGAAACACAGTAAATGGTAATTCATGCTCGTTGATAGGTTGACTGGAGCTCAGGAGAGAGACTCAGGTTGGAGATGTAGATCCAGTTTGATGCACAGCCTCCATAATTGGGCCTATGGGAGTTATGATATTGCTAAGTGGGTGTGGAGAGAGAACAGGATACAGGGACTCAGCCTTGGACTATGTATACCCATGGAGAGGAGCAGGATAAGGCTAAGAATAATGAGAGAGCCTGCAGCAGGAGAGGAAGTGGTTACGACTGTTGGGTGGGTGCTGCAGGAAAGGTCAAGAAGGATAAGGGTGAAGAAAAGGGGTGGGGGGGTGGCAATGAAAGAGTCATTTATAACTTGCAAGAGAGCAGTTTCCATTGAGTTGTGAATTGGGTTTCAGTCATGATCTTTAAGACAGAAGTCTAGCCAGTCAACCCCAAGATAATCAGGTAGGTTCTAGCCATCAAAAGTTACCTTCCTTTGGGCAGAACAACCTCAGGTAATGGCATGGTACCTCCTGTGGGGAGGATAAGGTGAGTTGCCCAGCAGCACCCAGGTACCACTTGATGGTTATTTTGGGGGCCTTCCTGGGCCCTCCTGGTTCGGAGTAAATGTGGGAAGATGGAGGAAGGTAACACTTCTAAAACTTAAAAAGCAATATTTCCCAGACTCCCTGGATTCCAGTGATGCTGATGGTCGAGACCCCATGACCCACAGTATAAGAAGCGCTGAAAGGATTGAGAATGGAAAAAGTTTAAGAAATCCTGGATAGGGAGCCACCAGGAAGCCACTTTGGCTGAGGGTAGAGTTTAGGAGGTAGAGTGCGTGTCATCAACCAGGGATAGATAGGCTGGAGCCAGAGGGTGACCACCTGTAGCTAAGGAGGGTTTGGCAATCGGGGAAAGGCAGGGGATGATCAGGGGCCAAACTCCTGAGGGAACTGATTGGGGGTCATGGGACAGGGGAAGGGCAAGTCCTCAGCATCCTGAGGTCTCCGAAGCAGTGGGGAAAAGGAGGGAGGGTGGGGTAGAATAGGGGCAGGGGCAGGAGGCAGGTGAGGGGAGGAGGCACAGAGGCTGCTCCCAAGAGCTTTGGGCAGCAGACAATGATTTATGTGGAGGAAGGAGCCCCTTTCCACTTTCAAAGCCCAGTTTTCTTATGTTTGGTATAGGGCTAAACTCTGTAAGTTTCACCCAGTTTGAGATGTTTAGAGACTTGTTGGGAAGACAAGGGTGGGAAAGAAGGAGGGCCACACCTACAAGGTCTCCTCCCCAGGCCGCCCTGCCGCTCCTTTTGACCAGGGCTGGGATCCGTGATACGGGTCCTGGCATTGTGTGTGGGGGCGGGCAGCCAGAGCTCGGCTAGAGACATCTCCAGGCCACAGCCCACAAGGCCAGCACCCTCCAGACTTCCTTGAGCGCTGGTTCTTTGGCCCAGGCCCACATTTGCTGCATTTGGAAATTTCAGGCCCTGGGTGTGAGTCCAGAAGGTCCTGACCACCGCTGGCCTGACTGGATCTTCATTTGGGGCAAGCTTGAGCACAAGACCCCCCACCCACCCCCACCACACAAGGGGTAAGTAACCTGGCAGAATCGGCCCTCTCCTTGAGATGGGCTTTTTCAGTGTAAGGTTGTGTTTGCCAATAATTGCAGTCAGATACATTGGGGGGATTTCTGGTTTAAGTACAGAAAGTTTTAGGAAGAGCCCGCCCTAGCCCTGGGAGCCCTTCAGTTTCTGAATGAGGGGGAGGAGAGAAAGGGGGTGGGGGCTGCCACTTCCCCTCCTTTGCTTTTCTCAACCCGCTGCTCCTGGAATGGAATGAAGAGTGATTTGTATCCTCTCTTTAATGAGGGGCTCTCTTGTGGAAGGAGACTCCCAGCAGATGTGGGAGAGCACATGTGAGCAGAACCCCCCAGGCTGCCCCTCCCCACAGGCCCTAAGCAGCCTCCTTTGTCCTGGGATTAGGGCCCATGTGACCGTTCTCTCATTCACAACTCCAGCCCCCTGTGGCTTTCTTTTACAGTTGGTCCCCAGGCTAAGGGTGTGCTAGAGGTCAGACAGAGAGCGAGGGCCAGACTGAGCCCACTGAACCAAAGGGGACAGCCGTCCATGAGTGCAGCCCTCCGGCCAGGCCCTGCCAGCCAACCGCACGAGTGACTCTTTATGCTGAGCTGTTTCTGTTAACGTCCTTGTCACTTTGGGCTGTTGATGAAACGACACCTCGAGCCAGCCCCAGAGCTCTGAAGTGACCGCCCTATGCCCCCAGAGGTGGCCCAACAGCCTGGCAGGAGGGGTGGCCATGAGCAGGGAGCTGGGGCCCGGGGGCTCTCCATGCTGCTGCCCAGGGAAGCGTTGATGGCAGATGCCGAGCTGAGCTCACCAGACTAGACTTCATTCCTGAGGATGATACAGGTGGAAGATATGGATTGTTGCCTTGGGGCACCCTGCGAAAAACGTTATTTCCCAGACTCCCTGGATTCCAGTGATGCTGATGATGAAGGAATCCTGGCCTGTGAGGATTTAGAAGTCAATCCTTTCGATGGTTTGCCATATTCTTCTCGTTATTATAAACTTTTGAAAGAAAGAGAAGATCTTCCAGTATGGAAAGAAAAATATCCCTTCATGGAAAGTCTTCTCCAGAGCCAGATTGTGATTGTGGCTGGAGAAGCGAAATGTGGCAAGAGCTCTCAGGTGGGTACTTCCTGTGGGTGGGGGCCTGGCCTGGCCTCTGTATCCATTGGGAGCCAAACTGCGCTAGCAGCCAAAAAGCAGTAGCAGGTTTAGTGCCGGAGCTTATTAACACACCGAATAGTTTTTCATTTCGGCTGAATACCAGTCTAACAATGTTTCTGAACTTCTCAGAAATGTTTGGCTGATCACTCGAGGCAGGCCTTTAGAATGGCACTACAGCTCTAGCCACCAGAGCTCTGTCTAAATGGTTTCCATGCACATTTTAGCATTTTAACAATCTGATAGATGTGTTCCCCCTCCGGCTAGATGGGGAGCACTAACTCTTTCTCTCCTGTTCTCTGCTGGCTGATCTTTGAGATAAGTGGGCACCCTGTAAAAACTCAGAAGCCCCAGAAAAGTCAAACTGGGCACACAGCTGCCTGCCGCCAGTGAGAGTTTGGTCACCAAATGGAGGTATATGTCCGCCCCGGCATCATCAGCAGAGCAGCTGCACGGTATCGTGAATGGGCCCTGGGGACTTCTGGATCGGGGAGGGCCGGATTTCAGACTACAAACATGAACTGGCCAATGCCATGTTCTTCTGAACATCATCAGGCCCAGACCTGTGGGATTTTAGTTTGGGAAAGAACTTTGAAAGTCACCCAGTCTAATTCCTCGGTTTGTGGAAGAGGGAAGCAGTCATGGAGAGGTTTATGACTTAGCCCCAGTCAGCCGGGCACTGGGAAAGCCAGGGTTAAAACCAGCCTGCAGCCTCCCTGTTGTTTCCATCTGCCTTTTAGGGGGAGAGGCCTGCACTCTACCCCAGGTTTCTCATTTGATTTGTACTCATTCACATTCCAGGGAACTCACATGTTTCTGGTGAGTCTTTTTGGCCCATTCAGTCCAAAGGAAGTGGTGAGCAGAACTGAGTTGGGAGTACTTTCTGTGGCCCTTGGAACAAGATGTTTCCATGTGCTTTTTTCTGTGTTTTTGAAGGTCCTTGTGCTCTATGCCCTGAAATGCAAAATCCTTGGAGACCAGAATAGTGTAAATGCCTGCTGTTTCAGTATTTGCACTATTGTTTTCAAGTAAATACTTGGTAAGGTTTTAAAATTCTGTTCATCTTTTTTCTGTTGGGAAGGAGAATTCAGGCCAGTGAATGGCCTCAGCATCACAGCAAAGTGGTAAGAAAAGAAATTCTTCCTAACCTGATGTGAATCTGTTATGGATCGGACTGGTGTTCTTTGAAGAAACCCATTGCCCAGATGTGTTTACCTTTGCTAGACCTAGAGTTAGGGTTGGTTTCCACCCCTGAAAAACAGCTCAGTTGTCTTGTGAGGGGAAAAAAGTCAAATTTTAATTTTTGTTTTGTCAGAAGTTTAAAATTTTAAAAGTTAAAAAACGCTTTCCTAGGCTTATTTCATTCTTCCCACATTTAACCCAGAATTCTGAGGTCACTAGAGAGTTAGTAGGTAGGTGAAGGTTCTTTGAACTGTTCTTAGGAGGCTCTGGCCTTTGCTTGTCTGTCCCTGGCTGGGTCTCCCACTCTGTCTCTCTGGCTGTCTCTGCCTGGATCTCTCTCTCCAGCTGTCTCTGGCTGTCTCTGCCTGGCTCTCTCTCTCCTGCTCTCTCTGACTGGGTCTCTCTCTCTGGCTGTCTCTATCTGAATCTCTCTCTCTCTCTCTCTCTCTCTCTCTCTCTCTCTCTCTCTCTCCTCTCTCTCTCTCTCTGGCTGTTTCTGGCTGGCACACTGCTGTTTGTAGGTTTTCTTGGAAGAGACAGCAGAACTTTCTGAAACTGCCTGCTTTGCTTCATGCATGTTCTCAAGGTTTCATCAAAACTTCCCCAGTGAATGAATGGTTTAAGATGATGAAGACTACAACTTCTAGGAGGAGAAATTGAGACTAGGCAATAGATTGACAGATCAGGTGAATCTAGCATAGGGGATATCTGCCTCACTGTCTAAGAAAATAGCTCCTAACTTTTCCTCAGCCACACCCTGTCCCCATGCCCCCGTACCAGGTGACAGTGCAATAGCTCTCCTTCCAAAGCCAGGCTTCCTCCAGATCATAGCATCTCTGTCTCTCCCATAAATAACTATTCTCCTAATTTCTCAGGTCACATACTTGAGGTCACCTCTGATACCTGCCATTCCCTGGCTGATTAATCCATCCCCTGCGTTCCATTCTCACTGCCACCATATTTGCTCAGACCTTTGTCACCATTCTCCCACCTCCAGTTTTCCACCCTTCTGTCCTCTCTTTTTGTCCTCTGTGGGATTAGTGCCTGTCAGACATTTATCAGATCTCATCACCCCACTGCTCAGAAATAACTGATGGCTTACAATGCCTGTTATTCAAAGTTGAAATTCCTCAGCCTGACACTGAAGGTCTAGCACCAGACTGTGCGTTTTCGCTGAACTGGACTCCTTGCCACTGTCTGAACACACTGTGCTTCTAACGCTGTGCTTTTGGCTATTCTGTTTCCTGTATCTGGAATGCCATGTCTGCCTGTTGAAATCTTGTTCGTTTTTCAATGTTCTGGTCAAATGCCATCTCCTTCATGAATTCTTCCTAAATCTCCTTCACAATCAGCCCAGTGGAAGTGACCTCTCTTAAATTGTCATAGCACTTTGTTTATACCTCCCCACTCACTTCAGTCAGTCAGTCAGTCAGCATTTATTAAGGTCCTGCCATATGCTAGGTACTGTACTAAGTTCTAGGGATACAAAGCTGGGCAAAAGACAGCCTCTGTCTTAGTCCTCACAGTCTAACGGGAGAGGTGACATGCACACAAATATATACAAAAAAAGTTATCAAGGCTATACAAGGATAAATAAGAAATAATTAGCCCTAGAGTTAAGAGGAACTGAGGAAAGCTTCCAGTAAAAGGAGGGATTTTAGGGACTTAGAGGAAGCCAGGGAAGTCAGTAGTTGTAGTGGAGCAGAGAGAGCATTCCAGGTATGGGGGACAGCCAGAGAAAGTGCCCATGGAACAGCCCGGAGGCCGGCGTCACTGGATGGAAGAGTATATGTGGGAGAGCACAGTATAAAAAGACTGGGAAGGTAAGAAGAGGCTATGTCACAAAGGGCTTTGGACACAGAAGTCTTTTGTATTGATCCTAGAGGTGATAGGAAGCCGCTGGAGTTTATTGAGAAGGGCTGGGGTGACATGGTTAGACCTGTGTTAGGAAAGTCACTTTATCAGCGGAATGGAGAATGTACTGGAGTGGGGAGAGGCTTGAGGCAGGCAGACCCCGCAGCAGGCTATTGCAGCGGTCTGGGTGTGAGGTGATGAGGACCTGCACTGGCGTGGTGGCGGTGTCAGAGGAGAGGAGGAGGTGTGTCCAAGAGATGGCAACAGGTTGTGTGTGGGGGTTGAGATGGTGAGGAATCTAGGATGACCCCTAGGTTGTGAGCCTGAGGGCCTGGGCCCATGGCCCTTGTACTTGGGTGCCTGTCTTGTCCCTCTGTAACAGATTCTTAGAAGGAAGGACTGTGTCTTGTGCAGCTTCATAGCTTACTCAGCCCCCGCTAGGGTACCTTAAAAAAATCCTGAGCAAAATACTAGTTTGAATAATTACTGAAAGCACTGCATTTGATGCATGGAACTTATGCCAACCTTAGTGCCAAGAATGTCTCTGCACACGCTTCAATGAAACCACCCAGCACTCACTAAGGAAAGCTCATATGGATCCTCAGGCCTTCCTTTTTTTTTTCCAAATCAAATTAGCTACTTGTTTATCAATTTTATTGAGGTTTTTTGTTTGTTAAAAAAAAACAGCCCCTCATTTTATTTATTCATTCAATGGATTTTTTGCTTTCAATTTTGTTAATATCTTCTTTGATTTTCATAATTTCCAAATTGGTGTTTAGTTGGGAGGGGAGGTGTTCTAATTTGTGGGTTCCTAGGGTGTTTTTTTAGTTGCTTGCTCAATGATCCACACTTTCATCTTTTATTGATGAGAGTATATAGAGATGTAAATATTACCCTAAGCACTGCTTTGGCTGAATCCCAAAGTTTTTGCTGTATTGTCTCGCTGTTGTCATTATCTTCAATGAAATTATTGGTTGTTTTTGTGATTTATTCTTTTACTCATCCATTCTTTAGGATTAAGTTATTGAGGCTTCCTTTAATTTTTAATAATTTCATCAGCAATCCTATTTACCATAATTGTATTTTGGTGCATAAAAGATGGGCTTAATATTTCCTCTTTTCTGCATTTGTTTGCAAGATTTTTATTCCCTAATACATGGTCAGGGTGTGTGTGTGTGTGTGTGTGTGTGTGTGTGTGTGTGTGTGTGTGTGTGTGTGTAAGTGCCATGCACAGCTAAGAAATATAAATATACTCCTTTCAATTCCCATTCAGTAATCCCCAGAAGTCTATGATATCTAACTTGTCTAAAATTCTGTTCAGTTCTTTCATTTCTTTTTTCTCTATTTTTTATTAAATTTGTCTGTATCTGAGAGGGGTAAATTGAGGTCAGCCACTAATAGGGTTTTGCTGTCTCTTTCTCCCAGTAACTCATTTCACTTTATCTTTAGGTATTTAGGTGCTATACTATTTGTGTGTGTTTGTATTACTGATATTAATTCATTGTCTATGGTACTTTTCAGCTAACTGTGGTTTTCCTCTTTAACTCAGAGTCAGCTAGGTGGCACAGTGGATAGAACACTGACGGGTCCTATGGTCGGAAAGACCTGAGTTCAAATCCAGCCTCAGACACTTCCTAGCTGTGTGACCCTGGGCAAGTCATCAAACCTCTCCTAGCCTTAGTTTCTTCAAATGTAAAATGAGTATAATAATAGCACCTACCTTACAGAGTCATGAGATGATATTTATAAAGACCATATCAAGTGTATAATAAATGTTTATTCTCTTCTCTTTTCCCTCTTTTAATTAAGTCTGCTATTTTTTATTTTATGGGTAAGTATTGTGTTCCTTTCTCCATTCTATTCTCTTTTACTTTTGTTTCTCTTTGTTTCCTGCTCCCTTTTAGAGTTTGTTTTGTTTAGGACTAATCCCTCCCTTAATCTGCTTTCCCTCTTACTCCCCCTATCCCTTTTCCTTCCTGTTTCCCTGATGAATTCAGTCTGTTTCTTAGTGCCACTCTGTGTGTGGATGTATTCTCTCCTCCTTGGACCAGTTCACATGCAAGGGAGATTCAGTTGTCCCTAGCTCCTTCACACCCTTCCCTCCTTGTTTGTATACCCCAATTAAGTGTTAGAGTCTTCCTCTTCTTTCCTGTTCCTCTTCCCTTCCTTCCCATTCTCCTTTTTAAGATCTTCAGAGCCTAATAGAACCATTGTCAGGTCCTCTGATCAGTCTCCCTGAAGTGACCCTAGATAGTGAGTTCTTAGGGGATACATATATGATTTTCCCATATTTGAATATAAGTCTATCCATGTTAAATCCCTTATGATTGCTTGCATGTATTTACCTTTTTATGCTTCCTTTATGGGTTTATGTTTCAGTTTCTACTCAGCTTGCTTAGAAGTCTTCCATTTCCTTAAATTCCACTTTTTCCCCTGTAAGATTATACTTCGTTTTGCTGGGTAAGTTATTCTTGACTGTAAGCCTATATTCTTTGCAACACAGTGGATAAACTGCTGGGCCTGCAATCAGGAAGATCTGAGTTCAGGTCTGGCCTCAGACCTTTACTAGCTGTATAACTCTGGGCAAGTCACTTAACCTCTTTGCTTCAGTTTCCTCAACTGTAAGATGAGGGTTATAACAGCGCCTCCCTCTCAGGGTTGTTGTGAGGATAAATGAGATAACATTTTGTAAGAAGTGTTCAGTGTAGTGCCTGGCACGTAGTAGGCATTATGTATATGCATATTTCTCTCCCCTCTTCTGGAATATTATTCCAAGCTCTCTGCTTATTTATAGCAGTGGGTGCTAAATCCTATGTGATTTTCTACTGACTTCTTAGTACTTGGATTCTTTCTTTCTGGCTGCTTGCAGTGTTTTTTCTTTAACCTGGAAGCTCTGGGTTTTGGCTATAATATTCCTAGGAGTTTTCACTTTGAGCCTTTCAGGTGATTGGTGAATTCTTTCTTTTTCCAATTTGCCCTCTGATTCTAAGAGATTTGTGGGCAATTTCCTTTTGTGATTTCTTGAAATATGATGTCCAGGCTCTTTTTGGTCATGGCTAGTCCAGGTATGCAATGATTCTTAAAAATTGTCTTTCCTCTGTTTTCCAGTTCAGTTGTTTTTGCTGTGAGACACCTTATATTTTCTTCTATTTTTTTCCAGTCTTCTGACTTTGTTCTATTACGTATTGTTTCCTGCTATCATTAGCTTCTGTTTGGTCAATTCTATTTTTAGGGAGTTTTTCTTGGATAAGATTCTCTATCTCTTGTTTCAAGCTGTTAATTTTCTTTCCAAATCTTTCTTCCATGGCTCTTAATTCTTTTCTAATTTTTTTTCTACTTCTCATTTGTTTTTCAAATTATTTTTAGTTTTTTGTTTTGGGGGGTTTTTTTAGATCTTAAGCTCCTGCTTTATCTCTTCCAGGTCTTGTGCCTATGCTGTTTTTCTTTGAAGCTTTGCTTATAGATGTGTTGAGTCATTCTCTTCTTCTGGGTTTGTGGCTTAAGCATCCCTGTCACCCAAACAGCTCCTTATCATAGCATTCCTTTCTGTTGTAGTTTGCTCGTTCTTCCAGCCTGCTTCCAAGGCCAGGCTCTACAGGGTGTATCTCAATTGAGCCTTTGTCCTCTCGGGTTCTCTTCCTGTTTTCTTGGGATCTTAGGGATGGCTTAGGCTTTCAGTGCTCACAGAATGGGAACATCTAGTGTAAAATGTGGCCACCCCCTTCCTGGTCTGAGCTCTGCAGGTTCCTGACCTGGGTCTGAGTCTGCTTCACCCTTCTGTGGTCTTGCCCCAGTTAGAAGTGCCAGTTGACTGTTGCTTCACTCAGCCGCTGATGACCAGCTGGGAGGCTCTGCTGGTGCCACAGGGCGGGACCGGGGGCTCCCCTTTGGTCTGCGATTTCTGCCCTGGTTATTTCACAGCAGGCTTCAGACTGGGCTGGAAGATGGAGCCAAGAACCACTCCTCTGCTGGCGTCAGGGCCACACAGTTGTTGTTTGCTTCCAAACTCACTTCTTGCTCCGACCACAACCTATGGTTCATGACACTCCTCACCCTAGAGCTCTACCCCTCAGCACAGGTCCCCTCTGCAGTCTGCCCTGCGTCTTTGAGCCAGAACTGCCAGTGGGGCACAGTGATCCAGCAAAGCTCTGGGACCTCTTCTTGCCCAGGTGTGCTCCATGGGGTACACTGTTGGGCACACTTCCTCCCCGCATCCTTAGACCAACGTCTGGCTTCCTGGGCCAGCTGGGCTGGGACTCGGTCTGGTGCGTTTTCTAGATCTTGATGTCACAGAAGAAAGTTGGGCTCTCCTTCTTCCCTCTGTCGTGGCTCTGCTCCCTATCAGGGCTTCCCGATGTCACGTCCAGTACCCTTTCCTAGGCCAGCCAACTAATGCTTCTTTTTGAGGCAAAGAGGCCAACCAGGAAGCTATTAAAGAAGTCCAGGTAAGAGGTGATAAAGGCCGAAACAAGGACAGTGACCATATGAGTGAAGAGAAGGGAATGGATATGGTGTCAGTGAGGCTTGGTAACTGATTCTGTATGGGGGGTGAATGAGAGTGAGGAGCTGAGGATGACTAGTATGGTGAATTTGGGTGCCTAGAAGGAAGATGGTACCCTGACAAAAATAACGAAGGGAGTTCAGAAGAGGAATGGGTTTGGGGAAAGGATAATTCTGTTTTGGACATGTTGATTTTGACATGCAAGTGGGGCATCCAGTTGGTGATGCAGGGCTGGAGTATGGGAGACAGACTAGGGCAGAAACATGAGGTCACTGAGAGTCATCTGTCTAGAGATGGGAACTGATGAGAATGACTCAAGGGGCCTGGAGGAATTCTGGGAAGGAAAACAGAAGCCCACAAGTAGCAAGGGACTAGAGCCATGTAGTGTGCGGGGCACGTGGTATTGGAAGCACAGGTGGAGCTCAGGCACCCATCAGAGCAGCCCACGGACCACAGTGGAGCCACCAGCAATGCCAGCCTGCATCTTGGCTGTGGTCCTGTGCCAGTTCTCTGGATTTCTCTCATTGGGCTCTCTGACTGTGCTCCCTTCTCCTCCCCATCTGACCTCCAAGTGCAATGCCGCCCCACCTGATCAGCTGAAGCCCTCAGAAGACTCCCTGTGGTTTCACTGGGGCCAGGCCGCAGAGCCTACTTATAACAAGCCAGAGACTGAGGGAAGCGTGGTGGACGGGCCTTGGGGTGATGGAGATGGGCTGCTTACAAATTCAGTATCTAGAACTAGAACACACAGTGCATAAGGATCACTAATCCTACTTCAGCAGCTCAGGTTCCTTTTCCTCAGATGCACCATCTTCACACTGATGCTGGCATAGATGCTTTCTTCTTTGCCTCATCTGTGACTCCCTTGGTATTGGAAATCCCAGCCGCCAGTTCCCTTGACCAGTGAAACTGGGCATCTGCTGTGCAATGTCTAGCCTGGTGGAGCTTCCTGGGACACTTGAGATGTTAAATGATTGTAGAATTTAAACCTGTGACTTCTTGACCCCAGGGTTGGCAGACTCTCTGACTGTGGGGCACATGTGCCCCCGTATTAAGAAGAATGTAGAGTATTCAGCCTAATGCAATCTCATAGCTTCAATTGTCCCCTCTATCTAGATAACCAGTAAATCTGGGTCTCCAGCCATAGCCTCTTACCAAGTTTCCAGTCCCATTTATCCACGGCCTCCAAAGAGGCCCTGGTCACACGCACTGCCCTCAGAATGGCCCTCAAAGAAAGGCCCGTGGCCCTGCCAGGGATCCCCTCACGTCCGCTCTCTGCATCTTCTTTTACCATTACCTTCTTGGCCTGCTTCTGCCAGCCTGGTTGCCTGTGGGGTGGACCAGCAGCCTTCCTGGCCCCACACCAGCTGGCTCCCCCAGGGCATGACCCTGCTTGTAGTCAGTGTGTGTATTCTCTCTGAATGCCCTCCAGCAAAAACCAGTGTGGAGCCCATGGAGCTGGCACCAGGGAGCCTTGTGGGCCCTGGGCCTCGGGCACAGCTTTCAGCCTGGCTTCCCTTCCTGTTTGTGGCACTGCCGTCATCTCCATCTTCCATCCTCTGCACAGTGGAGTGCTGCTGGACCCTTGTCGTGTGTCCCCACTACCGTTCCTTTGATAGATATCACTTCATCCTGTTACGTATTTCCCAGAAGGGTCTCGCGAGCCTGTGTCTGCTGGCTGGTGCCACTGCCTGGGCTGGGCCCCTTTGACATCCCCCGTGGGAGGCTGCAGCCAGAGCTTTCCCCAAAGCACCCTGCAAACTGCCATCAGCTCCTCTTGGATCATGTGCCAGGCTGGCCACCTCATCCGATTCAGAGGCCCCTCTCCCCATTCCTCGCTGTCTAGCACACACCCATCTTTTCATTAATCCCCACATGTGTAAGATGAAGTTCAGTGAAAAATTTAAGTCCCTCCCCCACGCAGACTCCTGAGCTAGGTACCCTCCCCTCTGGGAGCTTATGGTCTGACAATCCACCATGTAAACAAGTGTTAGGTAGACCATGGCACCACCGACGGGGAAGAGATGGGCCAAGTGTCGAGGGAGTAGTTGAGGCGTTGAGGCAGCAGAAGTGTTTTGGGGCGGAGGATGCCGCACTGGACAGTGAGAGACACAAGGCTTTCTGTAGGTTGAGATCAGGAGTGAGAGCCTGGGCAGGTGGGAGACCACACGTGGACATCTGCAAGCCGCCAATGGTCTGAGGGTTGTGAAGGCAGCTGGCGCGGTGCAGTAGGTTGCACCAGGCTCAGGAGCTCTCAGCTCTGCCCAGGAGCAATAGGGAGGCATGGAAAGTTTTTAAGCAGGAGGGACAAGTCACCCGGTCAGCCCCAGGTCCTGTGAAGGCTGGCCTGGAGAGCGCAGAGGCTGGAGGCTGGAGACTGGAAAACAGGCAGGAGGTTATTACAGTGGCCCTGGCCAGAGTGTGGAAGGGAGCCCAGACCTGGGGGCAGCTAGCATGAAGCAGAACCAACAGGGCGTGGCAGCTAAGGGGAGTTGGGGGGGAGGGAAGGTGAAGAGATGGGAGGGTCAAGCTGGGAAAAGGTCCATCTGGATATGAATACAATTTATTTCCTCTGTCATGTGATGCTTGGGTGGGTCACAGGGCCTGTCCAAAAGGACCTTGTGCCCATAGACCTGTCTGAGATGCCCCTCTGACTCACTCTCTGGAAGGGTTCATAGACTTCCCCAGACTGCCTGTCAGGGGGTTCCAGGGCACAGGAAAGGTAGGGACCCCCTGCTCCAGCCTGACCTGCTCCTCAGAGGAGTCCGTGAAGGGCCAGGCTCACACAGCCAGGGCAGAGCAAAGACCAGGCTCCTGGTCTCCCAGTGCCTTCCACTCAAGGGCTGGTCCTCCCGTCTTGTTCTTTCAAATAGGTTGTCACATCAGAGAGGGTAGGGGCTGGGCCTTCTTCGGTGTGGTTTCCCCTACTGCAGCCACAGACACCACAACCCCACAAGCCAATCCTGGGACTCTGGGAAGGAGGAGGGATGGAGGAAGGAGCAGGTGAATGTATTGCGTCTTCCTGGCATGGGCTTCTCTAAAGGGACATCAACCCTTGTAGCTACTCTGAGTCTACAAAAGCTTTTGTCTGAATAATTTTTAAAAAATTCATTTAGAAGCTCAATCCATCCCAGGGACAGGGCCTCAAAATATCAGCTCTCCACCGAGTGTCCTCTGCCGATCTATCATCCTGTCATTGGGGAATGAGGTGGTTACATTTGGAAAAGGCTGTGCTATCAAACAAAAGGTATCAGTAAACATTTTTTAAAATACAAGCACCACTCCCAGTTTGGTGAATGGACAGAAACAGATAGTCATAAGGAGCAGTGGATTTGGGGCAGAGAGCATCGGTTCTATCTGGTGCAGATGGAGGAGGGGGTCCTGGTGGGACCTCTAGGGGAAGGTGTCTATTAGACACAAAAGGACCTTTGGAAATGAAGATTTTAGTAAGTGCCATTCTTTTCTAAAGAAGACTGGATTGAATGCGTTTCTTACTGGCTATGTTTTTGTTTTAATCATGAATTGCCGGTATTTACCTTGCCTACTTTGGGGGGGGGGGTGACATATATTTTGCTAGTAAAATGCATCTATCTATATTTTCTTCAAGGGATAATTTGTAATTTTTGTTTTGATTCACAGATTTCAATGTAAATAAAATTCCTTAGAGAATAGCTATTCATTTTTTTTCAAAAGATGGACATCAACCTTTGAGAAGATTTCAAGTGAGCAATAAGTCTTTTATGCTAGAAAATAAAGGCTATCAATAAAAAGAAAAGTCTTTTCAGAACCCAGTGCAGAGAAGAAATTATTTGAATATTTTTATTTGCTTCTTAGCCTGGGCATGAGAGCAAACAGCCAGTTGATTCCTATTTCTCTAATATTTCACTTGCTGGTAGTAAGTTGATGAATATGCAATAATAGCTGGATGTTCCTGGAGCGTAGCCTCTTGGAATGAGACCACCTTGACAGGGCCGGCCAGAAAGAAGTCGTCTAACAGACCCCTTCCCCCCCACCTCCATCTGCGCCAGACAGAACCGATGTTCTCTGCCCCCAGACCCACTCCCTGTCTGTCCATTCACCAAACCTGGGTGTGCTGCTTGTCGTTTAAACAGGGTTTATTGGTACCTTTTGTTTGATATCACAGCCTTTTCCAAATATAACCACCTCACTCCCCAGTGAGCCTTCCCTTCAAACCAAGGCCCCTGAGCAAATCCTGCACATCTCACAGGGTCCTCCCGGCCACCATGCCGTTTTGTTGTCCCTGCGCTGTCAGCCCTCCTTGATTCAGCCCTCATATTGCTCCCGCTCTTCCGTATCTATAGATCTGATCATATTCCCGTGTTTAGTGTATTATTCAAGTACCAAGGTCTGGTACTGCCCTACTCAATAGGAAATAAACATAAAATGCCTATTACGTGGCAGGCACTGTGCTAAGTACAAAAAGACAGTTCCTTATTGTTGTTTGGTCATGTCTGCTCTCCATGACCCTGTTTAGGGTTTTCTTGGCAAAGATGCTCAAGTGGTTTGCCATTTCATTCTCTAGCTCATTTTACAGATGAGGAAACTGAGGCCAACAGGATGAAGTGACTTGCCCACGGTCACACAGCTAGTAAGTGCCTGAGGCCAGATTTGAAGTCAGGTCTTTCTGACAATCCACTGGGCCAGTGAGCTGCCCTCAAAGAGCTTCCAGTCTAGAGGGGGAAGAACGCACATAAAAGGAAGCTAAAGATGAGGGGTGAGGGGTACCCGTGTATCCTGGTGGGACACAAAGCACGAGCTCTCTGAGGAGCAGCTTTTGCCTCTGCCCTCGCTCCCAAGGCTGACTGGATCTGTTGAGAGGATGAGTTTGCTGGGGCTCAGTGGGGAAGCCCAAGAAGTCTGGTGGGAAATGAAGGACATCCCGGGGACATCCCCTCTGCCCACTGCAGGCCCCAGCAGGTAGATGAGATGGGACACCCCCCCTCATACACCTCCTGTCCTCTGGGCACAGGCTGGGGTTTGCCCACTGGACACTGTGGCAGGCATCACAGCCTGTCAGAATCTTAGCTGTTCTCCAGGGCCCCAGGCAAATGCCACCTCTTCCAAGAAGCTCTTCCTGGTTCACCTCCACAGCCCCTCCTTGAAAGTCTTGTCTCCTTCCCCAGACCCAAGAGAACCCTCAGTTCATCCCTCTCCCCTGAATTGGCTGCCATGCTCCCCTTCCCTCTGCGATCCCCTTCAGGCCCGAGGCTTGCGTTCTGGGGGCTGGGCTTCTCCGCTTGTGGGCTAGCTGTTGCCCTGTGTGAGCCCAGGGCTCATGCCTCACTGGCACACACGTAGTAAGGGCCTGCCGAGGGTTCTGTTGTCTGGAGAGGCCCGGCTACACGTGGTGCCCAGTGGTCCTCAGTGACCCACGTCTGCGGTTCGGGGCTTGGGTTTTCCTAACACGGCAGGGCCTGACGTTCTGTCTCCTGTCTCCTCCTCCCTCCAGGTGCCGCAGTGGTGCGCCGAGTATTGTCTCTCTGCGCGGTACCAGCATGGGGGTGTGGTGTGCACACAGGTGCACAAGCAGACCGCCATCCAGCTCGCTCTGCGGGTCGCGGATGAAATGGATGTTGTCCTAGGGCACGAAGTCGGCTACGTCATCCCTTTTGAAAACTGCTGTACCAGTGAAACCATCTTGAGGTTTGCGCCCATCCTGTTTTCTCCTGGGGACCCTGGCCGCAGCCGCCATCATCTGTGCTCTTGGCCTGTCCCAGCCAGCGCTGCAGCAAGGCCGCTGTGGAGCGCACACGCGCATACACACGCCCGCGCGCGCGCACACACACACACGTGCACATACACACACTGGCTCTCTAGGACCCCTTTAAGCCAGGAGAAG
The DNA here is from genome assembly GCF_003287225.1 of Phascolarctos cinereus. Taxonomy (NCBI): domain Eukaryota; kingdom Metazoa; phylum Chordata; class Mammalia; order Diprotodontia; family Phascolarctidae; genus Phascolarctos; species Phascolarctos cinereus. The sequence goes on from NW_027555736.1 coordinate 9,644,221, forward strand.
AAAGATTTCCCCATGAATCTGTGCCTGCTACCTCCCATTCTCCGGTTGCCACTTTGAAAGCCAGGAGGTGATGGAGTTGGTAGAAAGGCACACAAGGACGTTTCAGCCACAGGCACGAGTGGCCTACGCCATGCCCGCCTCCAAGCAGGCACAAAGTCTGTCCCCATGCACATAATTGCTTCTCTCTAGAGAGGAGCTGCCCGGGAAGAGGCTGCTCAGCCCGGTTTTTTAACGGGGCTTCTGATTGCGGGGTGACCCTCTTCAGGGCTCAGGGATTGGTTTTGGCTAAAATCCCCTCAGTGAATCGCGTTTTGGGAGACGTCAGACTTTGCACTCAGCCAATCAGTTGGGCTGGAGGGAGACCCTCTTTGGGGCCTGGCCTGTGCAGGAGTCCTCAGACAGCTTCCATTCGCTTGGGGGGGACAAGAGGTCTACGTACCACTAAGTACTAGGGAATGGGAGGGGCAGCTCGAGCCACTTGGGGCTGGCTGGGCTGGGCCCCCGTGTGGGGTCCAAGTGCTCCACTGAGGCAGGCCCTGCCCCCACTAAGTATTGTCCTCATTCCTTCTAAGCCACAGGCTTCATTCTCCCAAGTGGGACGGGGGCTCCCTGGAAGTCAGGTGGAGCCTCCGAGTGCCCTGCGTTTGGTCAGGCACCAGACACGGGCCATTAGCATGATTAGGCTAGGGTCATTGACTCAGGGCTGAAAGGGACCTCATGGACTCTCAAGGCCAAGCCCCCTTCTCTTTAGAAACTGAAACCCAGGGAACAGAGGTGGCTTCGGAGCCCAGATCCAGAGGCCATAAAGCTAGTGGGTTTTTGTGCTGCGGTTAGCTGCTCCTGGGGAAAAGCTGACATTTCTGTTGTTCAGATGAGCAGGAAGGGCCTCTAGCTTAGAGGGAATTTTTTTAAACTTTGAAAGGATCTCAGGAAAATGCTCCCCCCCAGGACATGTGGGTGGCCTCAAACTGCCCCCCCGACACACACACACACACACACACACACACACACACACACACACACACACACACACGTCAGAGCTGGACTCTGGTACAGGCCTTCCCATCCCCCTCCCCCCTGCACTCATGTGGAATCAGAACTTCAAGGACGTGAGGGAAAAGATGAGGAGGACCCGGGAGTTCCCCCATCCCACAACACTGCCTTCCTTGTAGCCCAAGCCCCTCGCACCACAATGGGGATGGGTGAAAGGACAGGCAGGCTCAGATGGTGAGGGCTCTTCACTGGGTGCTTAGAGATCATTGGTGCTCCAGGAACCAAGTCACTTTGTTTGGCCTCACGGGTACAGAGCTACCCCTCAAAGTCAGGGAAGAGGGTGGGGAAGTCATGGCCCTTCTCAGTGCCCCAGAGGACCAGCCTGGATTGGAAGAGACAGCTTCCTCACCTGGGAGTCAAGGTCCTGCCCCTCTCCTTTTCCCCAATATTCCCTTTCTTTTAGAATAAATAATTTAAGAATTTAAAATATGACCAAAGCACCCTTGGGGCAAGGGGGCTGATAACCCTGTAAAAGGATTCTATTTTTGTAAACGTGTGATGATCCTCATTAGACAGAGGGAGATGTTGATGGTCTGAATGTGAGTGAGGAAACATTCTGGGCGAGGTGGGGGGCCCAGGCCCTGTTTGCTCCACCTGCAGGCAGCTGGAGCCCCCGGGGCTCTTCCCTGGTGTGGTAGCCTCATTTTCTACCTGTAAACTGACTTTTGGAGCCCCAGGGTAAGATTGCTCAGTATCCTCCCCCAGGGCATCACCAGCCATCCCAGCTTTGTTTCACCTGGACCAGCGGCCTCTTCTCCTCATCCAAGTAATGGAGAACGGAGCAGAGCGTTTGGAGGTTGCCAGCTGTGAATAATTTAAAAGAGTGAAATCAGAAGACAAGCTCAAAGCCTTGATTTGTGTATTAAGAAGCTCAGTGAAATTAAGGACCTCTCAGAGGCAACCACACAACATCTGGCAAAGAAAATTTAAAACCCGTGAAGTGATTTTACTCTTTTACCTGCAAGAAATGGCCAAAGAGGGTTTGTAGGCTTAGAGTCAGGGAAGAAACCTGAGCACTGTGTGGTGTGACTAAGAAGGCTCCACTGAGCCTGGGAGGCCAACTCATGTTATTCTCTGGGCCTCGGTTTCCCCCTCTGTAAAATGAGGGACCATCTTTCAGGGTCCCCTCTGACCCTCTGATCTTAGGAAGGTTACACTCCTGGGACGGATTGAGCAAGGGTTGGGTGAGAGGCCACAGTGAGCCTGGCCAGGCCGGGGCTTCCCCAGCCAGTAACCCTGCAGAGATGGCAGCTGTTCCCATCATGCATCCCATTACCGAGAGGTCCTGAGGAGCTGCTGGTGGCCGGCCAGAAGTGCCCCTGCCTCGGCTCTCTTGGCTTTGGTGTCATTGTCTGAAATGGCCAGGTTTTTCTCATCTTTTAGTTAGTCCTCTGTCGTTGATGACTCTATACAAATTTCAAGAAAGAAAGAAATGTTCAGTTTATAGCTAGGGAGTGGGCCTGGGATTTCTTTGATACAGAGACCTCCCAGGTGAGGAGGCTCTCACCACCAGTGTGAGTCAGCACCATCCTTGCACGGGGGTGGTAAGTCACTTGCCCTGGCAGGCTCAGGCAGTGGTTATGTTTCCAGGCTGGGACTTGAACCCAAGTCCTGCTGGCCTTAGGAGTGGCTGTCTACTGGTTCTACCACATAGCCTTTCTAAAGGTCTCTTAAAGCTTAAAAAACACTGAACGGCAGCGTGTCGAGAGCCCACAGACAGGGGTTTAGGAGGCCATCCAGGTGTAGACTGTGAGCATGGTTTACCCAGCAAACCCAGGGAGCTAGAAGGAGGTAAATTTGGGAGCAGAAATCAGTAACCTGAATTCTCGGGTTAAAAGGACACTACTTCCCACACAGGCGTTGCATTCTCCAGCAGGGGCCAAGGATCAGAAATGGTTTGGACAAACCCTAGTCGATACATCCTTAACTGGTTATTCAGTGAAATGAGGCTTGTGTTTGCACAGGCTGGGGCTCCTAGCGGGCCGTAGAGACGTGATCACTGTTTGGCTAATGGCCAGAGTGGGCTGGGGCGGCCCCGCCAGAGAGGGGGCACCGAGCAGCCCTACCAGGACACTTCTCAGGTGACTTTCTTAATAAGCAAACCCCTGAAGTGCAGAACCTCTCGTTAACACAGGGAGGGAAAGATTAGCTGACAAGATGACTTGGACTTTGAGCCTTCCTAAGGAGCCCTCAGGGGGAAGGACGTCAAGGCCAGAGGGGGCCCTAGGTTTGGAGGGACTTAGCAGGTAGATGAATATGGACACCTGCCTGTTTATAGGGTTGGCTAACATGCTGCACGTATGAGAAGTGTGCTCACCCGTGTTTCCTCTGCCCAGGTACTGCACTGATGAGATCTTGCAGAGAGAAATGATGTCCGTTCCTTTTCTGGGTTGCTACGGGGTCATCATCCTGGATGACGTGCATGAAAGAAGCATCTCGACAGACGTGTTACTTGGCCTTTTAAAAGACGTTTTACTGGCAAGGCCTGAGCTGAAGCTTGTGATCCTCACCTCTCCTCCCCTAGTCGGCAAGCTCAGCTCTTACTATGGGAATGTGCCTCACATTGAAGTGAGAAACGGCTTCCCCGTGGAGGTGGTGCACCTGTGTGTGGCTCCTGAAGACCACCTGGCGTCTGTCATTCAGCTTATCTTTGAGATCCATCATACTGGAGAGAAGGGTGACATCGCGGCCTTTTTGGCCTGTGAGCAAGTAAGTGATGCTTAGCCACAAGAGGGCAGGAATGTGGGAACACCCTCGGGTTGGGGCCGGCCCTCTGGCCAGGAGGTCCCCTCTAATAACAACATGAATGAATGCGCCACACCCCTTTTCTGTAGCTTAAAGAGAAGCTTAACGACATCCCGAGCTGGCACAACATGGTCTGAGCTCTCTCTGCCAACCCAGAGTTGGGGGGCAGAGGAGGGTTGGGAAGAAATCGGTGAAAATGAGCCCAAGCTTGAGGTGCTAGAGGCGTGTCCTGAGCAAACCAGAGCATCTTGACCATCTGTCAGAAGCCTTTCCCTTCCTGCAGACTTCTGGTGGAGTCTGCAGTGGAAACATCCGTGACTTGGTGCTATGAGCATTCGTGGTCTAGAGCACTTTTACAGGATTTAGGCTTTCCTTCTTCTCTTTGGACAACCACGGACACCAAAAGCAGCCGTCTTGTAGGTTAGAGGACGCTCACCCGGATGCATGTGAAGTGCCCCAGCCTTTGTGGCTTTCTGCTGTTAGATACTCAGGAAGATGAGGAGGTGGGCCTCGGCCTGGGCTGTAAGGAAGCAGGGCAGAGCCAGCTTGCATCGTCTCTAGGTGGAATGAACACCCTTCCCTGGTACCCAGTAAGAAGCATGACTGATAGAGACAGATGAGTGAAGTTCTAAGCCACTGACTGATCACAGAGCAGCCCGTGGCACCACCCGCAGAGGGCCACGTGGATAGAGCGTAGTGCCAGGAGCCAGGCCCCTCCACGCTGCCATCACTGTGGAGTGACCCAAGCGGTCAGTGCCCTGGCCAGCCTCATTCCTTGTTGGAGTCCTGTATGTTGCTGAGCAGATCAGAGTGCCACAAGAATGTACTCAGAGGTCCATGGTGGGTAGATTAAGAATTCTTTGTAATTGGGAAGGCAGCATGGGGCGGGGGCTCACCTGCATTCTGAACAGTGCCCTGGAGGGAAATTATTGCCCCAGGTAGGCAGCTTCCCCTTTTCACGAAGAAGTCCCACCACATTTCTGTGCAGACATTCTTTCCATCTTTTTCCAACCTCAGAAACTGGGGCATAGTGGATAGACAGCTGGGCCTAAAGTTGGGAAAACCTGAGTCAAATGCAGCCTCAGACACTTCCTAGCTGTGGGAGCCTAGACGAGTCACTTAACCTCTGTCTTCCTCAGTCTCCTCATCTGTAAAATGGGGATAACGACAGCACCTACTTCCCAAGGGTTATTATGAAGATCAAGTGAGATCATACATGTAAAGCACAGTGCCCGGCACTTTACAAATGTTGGCTGTTATTACTAAGTATCTACTCTGTGCCAAGCACAGAGCTGAGCACTGGAGCCCTTAGCTGCCTTCCTGAAAATGCAGTGGCTGTCCTGATTCCTACCTGAGCGTAAGAATTAATACTTAGCAACAGTAATAACAGAGGCAGCTGGGCGCCCAGTGGACAGTATTGAATTCGAGTCAGGAATATCTTGAGTTCATATCTGCCTTCAAAATCATCTAATCTCTCACAACCTCAGTTTCCTCATCTGTAAATTGGGGGTAAGAAGAGCTTATCATAATAGACCTCTACTTCCCAAGGTCGTTGTGAGGATCAAATGAATTATGTGGAAAGCACTTGGCAAACTTGAAAGCCCTTTTGAAGGGCTAGCCACTGTTGCTGCTGTTGTTAAAACATCATAGCCCTGGCATTTCTGTAGCACCCTAAATAAGTCACCTTATTTGACCCTCATAGCACCTTAGCTAGGGAGGTGCTAGAGGTAGTATTCCCATTTTACAGATGAGGAAACTGGAGCTGTAGGTCATACTGGGTTTGTAGCTGGGACCTGGGTTTGAGTTGTGGCTCTGCCACTTATCACTCTATCACTCTGAGTCAGTCTGTCCCCATCTCTGGGCCTGGGAGTGAGTTGCATTAGATGATGGTCTCAGCCTAAACCTGCTTATCCCCAAGGAGGAAGAGGCAAACTGGAAAGAAAGGCAGGGATGGAGCCGAGAGGGCTGCCCTCCTCTGACAGCTTTGGACAGAGCCTTTGCTGGAGGAAACAAGGAGCCTCCAGGAGTGGGCACTTTGCTGACTTCCTTAAGGAGAGGAATGAAAATCTTACCTTTTGAGGAACATCTTTTCCTTTTGATGTTTAAAGAACTCGCGGCTTAGGAGCAAGATTCTTTGTTACTAGGAAGTTCTGTCTGTTTTGTGTTTTTCACGATTGTCTAATTTCTTGCACAGAAGTCACTTTTATTGCTTCACAAAATGTAGTTGACATTGAGACATTTCCAAAAAGAAGCCATCCTATCTCATCGAGTAGCACAAGTTATAAAAAGCACCGAGCACTTTTCTGCGTGCCTTACTGCATTTGGGGCATTTTCCTACCTAACTAGGCCAGCAGAGTCCTTTCCAAAGTGACCCAGATAGAGCACCTGCTTCTTAAAGAACATGTGGGACAGAAATTCGAGAGGCCATCCCATGATTCTCAGTCCTCCTGTCTTCATAGGACCCCGACGTCTTGGGATGCAGAAGGGAAGACTGCCTTTCCCTTGAGATGGCAGAGTGGTGGCCATGAGGGCCCAGACCAGTTGGCTCAGAAGAAGCCCACAAGGCCATCAGGGTGTGCCCCCCATGGGGCCCTCTTTGGACTGGAGAAGATAATGCCATTTAGTTTGCCGGCCTCAGCCAAACCTGCCATCAGAAGTGGTTTCCCTTTCTCGGCCCTTTTTTCAGAGGCGATAGATACACCCGAGCGGCGCAGCCACAAGCGTTCTCTTCCGTCTATGCTGGATGCTGTTGTATTATTGTTTCACTTAATTAAAAGAAATACTCGAGTCACGATTTGTGAATTGAACGGATTTTTTTGCTCATGGATTGTTTTACTTTTGACTCTAGGAAATTGAAAAAGTGCATGAAATTGTCTGTCAAGAAGGCTCTAACTTGAACCCAGATCTTGGGGAGTTGATTGTCGTCCCTTTATATCCAAAAGAAAAATGCCTCCTGTTCAAGCCAAATGAAGACACAGAAAAGAGAAGCCAAGTTTACCAAAGAAAAGTGGTATTAACGACCAGCTCGGGAGAGTCCCTGCTCTGGGGCAGCCCGGTCCGGTTTGTGATTGACATGGGGCTGGAGAGGAGAAAGGTGAGTTTATGCCTGGGTCCGGGGATGGAGCCTGCGGGAGAGAGGCAGGAAGGTCAGGCCCCGCGGGAAACTAAAGGTCCCATTCTGTAACTGGGGGCAGGTCACCGGCTGGGCCTTCTTTGTGGCATGTGACATGTCCCCATTCAGCAAACCGTGACCAGCTTCTTCTTGCCGGGCGCCTTTGCCTCGGCTAACGTGCTGGGTCACCGGATGTGTTCCCCACTTCCCAAGCGGCTCCATCTTCAGTTGCAGCTCCTTCGGTGATGTCATCAGCGTCTTCCCCAAAGGTGTTAGCCCCCCCCGACCTCTGCCCTTCGTCATGTCATGGCTGGCATCCCCTTCTTGCCTTAGCCTTTCATTTCTCCCCAGTGCCCTTAATGAAAAAAAGCTAGGGCCCCCAGGTCCCCACCGAGCCTGCCGGAACTGGGGCTGGGGCCACCTGCGTGGCAGCAAGCTGGAGACGTGGGGAGTGTTGTGAGAGGAATAGCATCTCTCCTCGCTCCAGACAACTGATATTTGATGATGCAAACCTTTATTAAGCACTTACTGTGTGCCAGCCACAGAGTCCCTCCAGAGCACCTGACAGGGCTCCTCACTTGACCCAGCCTAAAATAATGTGACTCTCTGGGCTCTCCTAAAATCAGTCTGGATTAGTCCTGATTGAATAAATCCTTGGCTCAGGAAAGAAAAAGAAAGGACAACAGCTCAGAGATAGAACTTTGTGCCTAAAATAGCCCCCCTTCAGACTCATGGCTTGGTGCCATCATTGTCAGATTGGGATAAGTCACTCCCAGGTGAGGAGAGTCCCTCTCCCAGTGCAGATTGGCATGTTCTCTGCACCTGAGGGTCTTAGGGAGTTGCCTAAGAGGTTCACAGACTGCCTCTGCACGTGAGAATGTTGTGAAAAGTCCCTGGAACATCTTTCTGCCGTGGCTTGGCTACAAAATCCTCTGCAGTCAAGGCCGACTCGGCCAGAGGCCTGCTCCTGCTCCTGCTCCTGCTCCTGCTCCTCCTCTGTGTCCCGTGGGAGGATCTGCTCCTGACTCCCCCAGGGGCGAGGAAGGAGAGCTGCGAAGGGCCAGAGCCTCCTGCCAGGGCCCAGCATGGGCCTTCAGGACCATTGATCTAAGGGCTTGCCTCGAGTCCAGTAGAAGTGACTGGTTAGTAGCTGTGGCTCAGAAAAGTGCCCCTCGAGGCCTGCTCCCCCTCGCCTTAGCTGATGCTCAAGGTGCCGTTTCCCCTTCTTAGATCTACAGGCCTAGAATCAGAGCCAGCTCCCTCGTCCTGCAGCCCATCAGCAGGAACCAGGCCGACATCCGCAAGCAGATCCCAGGCGCGTCCTCCTCAGGTAGCCAGGGGCCCTGGAGCCGGGGACACGAGAGCTCATGGCGGGAGGCCAGCAGAGGCAGCAGAGGCATCTTCTCTGATTTCTTCCAGGCAAACTGTTCCGTCTGTACTCTGAAGAGTTTGTCTGCAGGGACATGAAGCCGCTGAAGGCGCCGGAATTACAAGAGGCCAACCTGACGAGCCTGGTCCTTTTCCTGAAGCGGATCGATATTGCGGGCTTGAGCCACTGTGACTTCCTGAGCAGACCAGGTAGTGTGCTGAATGTGTCAGTGCTGGTAAGGTGCCCAGCGCAGCCTGGCCACGCATTCGTCTTTCTGTCTGGCTGCCTGTGTTTTGTATCCTGCCTGCTGTTGTCTTTAGTTGAGGGAATAACCTGACCGTGGTGCGCTGTCTGCCTTGGGGACACGGCAAGGGGGCAAGGGAGAAATCCTGCCATCGGTCCTCAGGACCAAAGAGGGCGAATCCCCAGTGGGGAGAGCCGGAGGAGATGGTGGGGTCTGACCTGAGTGCTGAGGAAGCCCTGCGGCACTGTTACACCCTCTCTTATGGGCCAGCTCAAACTTTATGCAACGGGGTGAAGATTTGGTGACGAGCATGGGCAGAATTTCTGCCTTCCTGAGGGTCCTTCCAGAAATGCTCATGACCCTCCTGGGCACTGTACCTGCTCGCAGTGGGGCATCACCTCTCCGGGGCTGGCTTCCTGACTGAAAACCACCAGAATTCCCAAGAAAAGGTCTGTGGGGAGAGCCAAGGCAGGCGGCCTGCCCCTCTAGAGCCTGGGAGCTCATCCCACAGAGTGTGTATGCCTCTTTGAGTCAGGTTGCACACAGAGTGGGTGTTGATGCTAACCTCTGTCTCCTCAAGTGACTGCCCTGCCAGCAACCACTGATTTAGTAGAGAGAGTGACTGGCTTCAGAAAGTGTCTGAAGGACCCTCCAGCTCAGGCAGCAGGGCCACTGGGTACGAGGATGTACTTGCGCGGCCCCAGGGAAGGTCTGGCTCCAGAGAAGACTGGAGCTCACGGGGCTTCTCCGGCTGGGCTGACGAGGATGCTCACACGGGGCCTGCTCTCCGACCGCCCCCTTTACTGTACAGATCTGCCCCAGACCCATCAGCCAGAAGTCCACTGTTGGCACCCGGAGCGGCTGTGCCTGCTGGGTCTTGTTTCGTCCTAACTTCTGCTTCATTTGAAAGGAGATTCACCCCTTAGATTAGCCAAGGGGCTAAGTCATGAAGTGGTGAGCACTTAGTCAGAATCCCTCCTGCTGGCTGAGTGTCATGATGGTGGTTTACGAAGCACTCTGTCTATGAGCAGCCTGTGGGATGCACGCTGCCCCCAGTCTGATCACCCGACAGTGACTGACATGCTTTTTGGGGGGTGGGGAGGGGCAGGGTGGCCCTGGGATTCCCTCCTTCCGTCGCTCCATCTGTGAGCCGACGGGACGTGTTAGAGTGAGCGGTGTTCCTAGGGAGCTGTCTCCTGCCCCACCAGCCCAGACCATCTCCAGTGGGTCTCTGCGGGTGCGGTGAGGCAGCTGAGGTCAGGTTCATTGCATCGCCCAGTCTTGGTCCTGGAGAACAAATAATAACACACTTCCTTCTTCCGGGACAGACACTGGGCACTCCAAGGGGCGAAGGGCATGCGTGTGGGTGGGCACAAGCCATTGGATGTCTTAGCATGGCTTTGTTTAATTTTGTGTGTTTTGGTAACAAGAAAGAGTTTGGAGGGGAGTGACTTTTGAAAGATGGCTGCTTCATTAAAAAGGCAAGTGTTACCTAGCCTCCAAATGAAAACACACAGCATAAATATAGGCAGAGGATGTGAATTTAATGCAAAACCATGCATTTTATGCCCTTTTGCTACTTTATTTTTTTTTATTTTGAACTTTTTTTTCTGGCAACTAACAGTGATTGGCATATGTGTCTTGTTCTAGAGCTGGAGTCCTTCCCTCGACATTGATTTTTTTTTTTTTTGGCTAAGCAATGGGGTTAAGTGATTTGCCCAGGGTCACACAGCTAGTAAGTGTTATGTGTCTGAGGCTGGATTTGAACTCAGGTCCTCCTGAATCTAGGGCCGGTGCTCTATCCACTATGCCATCTAGCTGCCCCTAGAAGTTGATTTTTAAAAAAAAATTTGTTCTTTGATCATTACATTTCAGCACAGTTTTTCCTTTGTAATCCAATATGCTTTGTTTTATGCATTTAAAACTATTCTTCTGAGAAGGGGCTGATAAGATTCACCAGGGGACCAGGCTACAAAGTAAAGAACCCTGGGCTAGAGAGTACTTCTGGATAGGCTTTGGAGCACGCTGTCCTTGGTGAGAAGAGGATCTGCTGAGAGGTGTGGAGGAGAGGCTAGGCAGGGAGTGTCCTTCTGGAGGACAGGGACGGAGCTGTTGCTGCGTGGGAGCCTGGGGCTGGCCCAAGGACATCAAAAACTGCCCCTGACCCTGCAGAGAAAAAGGCAGAAGGGCAGGCAGATGGTCTTCCAGACTTGGAGTTGGAAGGGGCCTACGAGGCCTTCTGGCCCAAGAGGAGAGACCACCCCCCTTAAAGTGAGGCGACTTGCCTGGGATCGCGCCGTGGGGTAGTGACAGGTTAGGATTTAAATCCTGCTGTTCTGGCTCGGGTCTGGGGCTCCTCCACTGCCTCATGCACTGACTGTTCCTAGGGACACTGGAAGCCTTCCTCACCCCTTAGAGCACACAAGCACGTTCTTGTATATATCAGGTGTGTGAACAAGGATGCACATCTCAAGACATCATGCTGTATGTCCCATGAATAGGCCCAAAGGAACCCAACGTGTGTTTCCTGCTCTCCTCTCCTCTCCTGGAGGCCAGCTGGCTCACCTCCTACAGAATTGCCCTGCCTGGCTCTGCAGGACTCCCAGGTGAGAAAAGCATGGAGGCCTTGACTGCCACCTCCAGGTGTCGTGGCTGCTGCAATAGAGAACCGTCTGCTCCGTGTAGGGACTGACTTTTGGGCCTCAGCTTCCCTGACTTGATAAGAGCAAGTATGTAGCAGGCAGTGGACTGCCTCCTGGTTCTGATGTTTTGGTGGTAATGATTTACTCCCCAGCATTCCCCAGAAGAAACCATGATAGCCAGAAATGGTCCTGGGAGACTGGGCTCTGTCACCAGGCATCTGCCTAGCCTGGAGCATCCAGGGAGACATCGTGGGAAAAGAGCCTCGCAGAGACTAGCAGCCAGTGCTGGCCCTGCTGCAGGGGAAGCAACTCATGTCTCTGGGCCGGGGACACAGGAATGACGCGATCCTCCAGGCGTCGCAGATGCTGATGAGTCACAGCCGAGGAACCCGGCACCCTCCTCTGCCACCATGTGTGGACCTCTCTCCTTGGGCAGGACCCTGCTGAGAGCAGAATGGTGGACATGCTGTGTGTGCCCCAGAGGAGCGGAGGATTTGGGAACGTGGTGGGAAGATAAGGGTGAAGGTGGAGGTGCCCCCTGACCTCTAGAACCATCAAGGCCTTGGAGCAGGAGGGCATCTCAGGGGTTCTTCTGTCATCTACACTTTGAGAAAAGAACACAGGTGAGGGGTCTTACCAGGAAGGCTGCATGGATGCATCGCCTGGCCCGGAGGCCAGCAGCTATAATCATCGCCCATCATTTTCACCATCCAAGAATTCATAAAGCGGTCATTCATTTGATCTTCATAGCAGAGCATGTATTCCCATTTTACAGATGAGGAAGATGGAGGCTTAGATAGGCCACTGGTCCCTCGTCACACAGCTCAGAAGCGGCGGGGCCAGGGCTTGTTCCAGGTCGCTGACTCCCAGCCCGTCTCTATTCTGCCCATTCTGACCTTGAGGGCAGCAATGTAGAGGGAGGATGCGTTATGTTGTGGGTGCTGGGCTTGAGCTGTCACCGTGACACTCCTCAGGCAGCGTCCTCTTTGGCCACTCAGTGGCAGTGTTCAGTGCTGGTGATCACCCCCGTCGGCATCTGTGAAATCATGCTCTCTGTCCTGCTCTTACACTAACTTGACACAACTGTTCTCTCCATTTCTCTGTGTCTCCATCTCTTTCTCTCTCTCTGTCCTTTTCCTTTTTCTCTCTCTTGTTCTACTTCCTTTCCTCCCTTCCTTTCCATTCCCACTGCCCCAATTGAAAAAATCATGACCAAAGTCCTGAGGAAATAACCTAAAACGCTTACAGCCAATAGAGCCTCAGAGAGGTTGGCTTTTTGTCATCTGGCTGGCCCAGACGCCCGGGCATACTAGATAGACTTCCATCCTCCCACAGAAATCCGTCTGACCGCCCCACGTACTGCAGAGATGGGACATCCCTCTTCCAGGAGGTGGCCCGCCACCTGTCTCCTGGACCCATCTCTTGACTGCAGGGATCCATAGCAATGCTTGCGTGACCAGAGGCAGGGGCCTCCCTAACCACCTCCACAAGGTTTGAGGACAGACAGCAAGGACGCCCGCCATTGCCTCCAAGACTAAAAAGCAGGCCACCAGTCGCCACATCGTGGCCTGGTCAGTCTCATTTTCCTTGTAAAATTCATCTTGTGCTTCACTCCAGCTGGCATTGGCTGCCACGAGATTGCAGCAGATAACCAGGGGAGCCGGATTGTGAGGGGAATAGCTTTGTGGGGCTTTGTCTGCAAGTTGTACTCACACAACCATTTATGCTGTGCTGGAGGAAAATGCTGTGGATTAATTCTATCTCATCATTTTGCAAGCAAAAACCAGGTCATGCTTGCAGCTGCTGCATTTAATTCAAGTTATAATTGAAATAAGCAAATGCAGCAAACTTGTTACCCTTTTCAGGATTTGTGAACCATAGGAAAATGGATTTGGCATAACTGGGCCAAAGGCCATTAATTGAATTCATACGAATCCAGGATAGGGACATCTTTGTTTTTATCCACTAATCAGGGTCTTTTAGAGTCCTCTGTAACAGAATGAAAAATGTGATTTGTGGGACTACCAGAGGACTCTGTCTGCTCATTTAGAAGCCACTGGATAGCCCGGATTTAGCTTTTGAGCATACAGAGTGCGTCCAAGTTATACAAGGAGTGCTAATCAACAGCACAGGGTGGGGAAGCGACCAGCTGCTTGTGCCTGGCCCTGCGTTCATTGGGCCTCACATCCCATGGAGGAAGGATAGTTAAGTGACAGGAAGGGTCTGAAGGAGCAGGCTAGAAGAAGACTGGAAAAGCCATAAGGTATCGCCTTCCACGTGGGAAGCCCGGAGCTGACCCATCTTCATTCACGGTCAGGCAAAAAACATTTATTAAGCACCAACTGCGTGCCAGGCCCTGTGCTAGTGTGTGATGATACGGACAGAGGAAATAGCTGCTGTGCCTTCTCTTAGGGCAGCCAACGTGACTGTGGACATGCACGCACACGGACATACACACGCTCACAGACTAAAGACACGGTCTTGGCAAAAACGAGGCTGCTGAAAGGCTTCCCGTCACAAGCGTCAAGACCGCAGGTGGCCGGAGTTGTAGCACAAGGACCAGTGAGGCAGGGCCAAAGAAGGCATGAAGGGAGCAATCTGCGAGGCTGAAAAGGTAGATTGGGTCCGGCTCACAAAGAGCAGACGTGCCAGGCAGTTGGGGAGCCACTGGGGTTGATGTAGCAGAGCAGTGATGTGTTCAGCACAGCTGTGAGTCTGCAGTGAGAGAGCTGGGTAGAACTGGCAGTTACACATAAATGGAGGTGATGTCAGTGCCCTAGCCTGCCTCAGTTTCCCCCTCTGTGAAATGCACTAGGTGGCCTCTAAGTTCCCTCCAGCTCTCAGATCTGGGACCCTGTGTGGCCCTATAATAATGCATGTATTTTCAACAATCAAACCTAGGAAAAAGATTTTCACCCGGCCTTTGGGAGGGACGGGAGAGACCTGAGTCATGAAGCAACAGCATTAAAGTCAGACTTTTGGTATTTCTGAAATAAGATCTTTGAAGCCTCCCAAAGGCTTCTGTTTGTGGAAGAACTTCCCTGATGCCGAGCTTTTGGGCACCTTTGTGACATACAAAGCCCTGTCCTCAGTTAGCCCACTGTGGCGTCTTTAAAACATAGATGTGTAGTTGTATGAATGTAGAATTTTGCAGACCCTCTTGCTTGAATCTGTTTATTAATTTGTTCTGACTTAGTTTGCTCAACCTTAATTGAAGGAAGCATGAGATAATGAAACTGTTGACCAGGCCCATGTGACCTGTATGGACCAAGAAGCCAGCGAGATTGTGATGTGTTAAAAAAGAATCCCTTCTCTGTCTGTGATGCAACATTCTCTATAGTCTTGTCAGAAACTCCAGTCTTGAGGGGCAGCTAGGTGGCGCGGTGGGTAGAGCTCTGGCCTTGGAGTCGGGAGGACATGAATTCAAATCCGGCCTCAGACACATAACACTGACTAGCTGTGTGACCCTGCGCGAGTCACTTAACCCCGATTGCCTCACCAAAAGAAAGTCGATAAATGATAAAAACTCCAGTCTTGGCTCAGGGTTGTTCTACCTCCTGAACCCATGCTTAAGCGTAATAAAGCCGAGGTTTTTATCTCTGTGAGTCTTGCATTGTGATAGATTTATTCAGTAGCAGCGGCCTAGGATAGGATCTCAGAAAGAAGCTGTTTCTTCCATAATACATGTAAAGACCTGGAGGAAGGTCACACAGCCAGGCCGGCAATCTGTGCTGGACTTGAGGTTCCATTGCTGGCTTCCCCAGACAAAAACATGGAAGCTGTGGAAGGAAAGAGCTGGTAGAGAAATAACGTGAGGGCTTTGTGGCTCCATGGGACAGTGGCCTCCAGCCCTCAGGGCAAACCTGGTGCGCTGCTGACTGAGAAGCCCTCCACTTCCGGGCAGCCCTTGAGCAGGCTTCCAGGGGAGGCCTCAGACTGCCCCCCAGCTTGGACATCCTGGCTCGGTGCCCACTGGTTTTCGTTTAAGGAGAAATATCACCTGGAATCTTTAGTGAATCTCTGCAAGGTTTAAAGAGCTGATTTTATGGGCTGGCTTTGGAAGGAGGCTTAAATGTGAGCATGCAAGGTGAGAAATTTCTCTTTTTTCCTCCCTCCCTGTGATGGTGCGTTTCCCAGGATAACCTCCATTTGTTACCCAGTGAAACAGCCCCCAGTGCTGACTCTTGCCTGTGGTCTCACGAGGGAAGTCCCAACATTGTGGAGATTGCCGAGCGCCCAGTGGCAGCCCACCCTGGAGCTCAGACCTCTGGAGGGCCCCAGCCATCTCTCCATCCAGGGCTGTTCCTGGCGTGGCAGCTGTGACCTCACACCCCACTAACTGCTGGCTCTGTGGTCCCACTTTTCTTTTCTGGCTTCTGGCAGATTCCCAGCATGATTCCCCTTTCACCGTCCAGACGTCTTTTCTATGGGGCAGGAGGCTTCACGTGCAATGGGCCCAGGGAGAAGACCCCATCCCGTGGCTCAACAGCGATGGCCCAACCAGGGCTGGAGTTTAAAGCATCCATTCTAAACAGCACTGGCCTGCTCCTTCCCCAGGCAGCTGCAGCATTCTGCAAGAATAGAGGAGGAAGAGAGCACAGATTAAATCTGCCTATCACAGAAGGAAGACAAAGCAGATGCTTCAGTTTCTTATAGTCTTGAGTTTCTCCTCTCCCACTCCCATGCTCAGCTGGCTTCCTCGAACTCCCCCCAGAATGGACTTTTGTTGGTACCCAAAAGGTCAGAGACTGAATTCCTGGCACTACTTCTGCTGCTATGGAGTGTGAGAGCCAAAGACTGGGATAAACTGGGCTGAAGTGTCCTCCAGCTGCTTCCCTCTCGTCCCCGAGCCGCCAGGCCCGTCTCGCTGTGCTCTTTGGGGATGTGCGTCAGAGCTGCCCGGGCACACGGCAGATCGGATGAGCTGACACAGGTTTGGTCCCATCTCCCCTCCTTTGCTCCTATACATCTCCATTCTCTCAGGCTCCTGTCTCCAGATCAAATCCCAGGCCTGTTTTCACAGGAGCCCCACAGAGCATCCCTCAAGGCAGGCCACCCACGACCCACCTCATGGAAGGGGCTTCTCCTCTGGGGCTGGCCTCGGGTTAGGTTTGTTTTTTTTTTTAATTATTTTTATCTACTTCATTAAGTATTTCCCAATTACATGTGAAAATTTTTTGACATTCTTTTTTTAAAATTCTCTTCCTCCTGCCCCTCCCCCACCCTTTGAAAAGGTAAACAATATGATATCAGTTTTACATGTGAAGTCATGCAAAATATATTTCCATATTAGCCATGTTGCAAAAGAAAACACATATAAAGAAAAAGAAAAAGAAAACTAAAAAAAGAAGTATGCTTCAATCTGTACTCAGAATTCATCAGTTTTTTCTCTGGAGGCCAACAACATTTTTTTTTATTAATTTGTTTTTATTTATCAACAATCACTTCCATAAGCTTTTGAGTTTTAAATTTTTCTCCCCCTCCCTCTCTGCCTTCCTCCCCAAGATGGCGTGCAGTCTGATATAGGCTCTACATATACATTCCTATTAAACATATTTTCATATTAGTGATGTTGTGGGTAGGAATTAGAACTAATGGGAGGAACCACCAGAAAGAAGAAACAAAACAAAACAGAAGAAAAAAAATAGCAAATAGCATGCTTCAATCTGCATTCAAGCTCCATAGTTCTTTCTTCGGATGTGGAGAGCATTTCCCATCAGGAGACTTTTGGAGATGTCTTAGATCCTTGCATTGCTGAGAAGGGCTAAGTCTATCAATATTGGTCATCAGACAACGTGGCTGTTACCGTGCACAGCATTCTCCTGGTTCTGCTCACTTCCCTCAGCATGAGTCCATACAAATCTTTCCAGGTTTTTGTGAAGTCTGCCTGCTCATCATTTCTTATAGCACAACAGTATTCTATTATATTCATATACCACAACTTGTTCAGCCATTCCCCAACTGATAGGCATCCCCTCCCTCAATTTCCAATTCTTTGCCACCACAGAAAGAGCTGCTATAAATATTTTTGGTACACGTGGGTCCTTTTCCCATTTTTATGATCTCTTTGGGATACAGCCCTAGAAGTCAAAAGGTATGCTGGGTCAAAGGGTATGCACATTTTTATAGCCCTTTGGTCATAGTTCCAAATTGCTCTCCAAAATGGTTAGATCAGTTCACAACTCCACCAGCAGTGCATTCATGTCCCAATTTTTCACATCCTCTCCAGATTTGTCATTTTCTTTTTCTGCTGTTCTCACCCAGTGTGATGGGTGTGCAGTGGTAGCTGAGAGTTGTTTTAATTTGCATTTCTCTGATGACTAGTTTTAGAGTATTTTTTCATGTCACTATTGATAGCTTTCATTTCTTCTGAAAACTGCCTTTTATCATTTGGGGAATGGTTCATATTTTCATAAGTTTGGCTCAGTTCCCTACATATTTAAGAAACAAGGCCTTTATCAGAGAAAGTTACTATAAACATAGTTTCCTGTTTTCCTCCTAATTGTGGTTGCATTAGTTTTGTTACTTTTTAATTTCATGTAATCAAAATTATCCATTTTTCTTCTTATGACCCTCTCTATCTCTCGTTAGGTCATAAACTCTTTCCTTACCTACAGATCCAACAGGTAATTTTTTCCATGCTTCCTTAATTTGCTTATGATGTCTAAATCAGGGGTGGGGAACCTAGAGCCTTGAGGCCACACGTGACCCTCTAAGTCCTCAAGTGTGGTCCTTTGACTGAATCCAAACTTCACAGAACAAATCCCCTTAGGAAAAGGACTTGTTGGGGTCAGCTAGGTGGCGCAATGGATAGAGTACCGGCCCTGGGTTCAGGAGGACCTGAGTTCAAATCCAGCCTCAGACACATAATACTTCCTAGCTGTGTGACTCTGGGCAAGTCACTTAACCCCAATTGCCTCACTTAAAAAAAAAAAAGGATTTGTTCTGTCAAACTTGGACTCAGTCAAAAGGCCACACCCAAGGACCTGGCAGGTCACATGTGGCCTCAAGGCCTCTAAATTATTTACCCATTTTAAGCTTATCTTGATGTATGGTATAAGATATTGGTCTATGCCTAATTTCTTCCAAACTGCCTTCCAGTTTTCCCAGCAATTCTTGTCACATGGTGAGTTCTTGCCCCCAAAGCTTGGATCTTTGGGTTTATCAAACACTAGGATTACTATGGTCATTTACATATGTAATCTATTCCACTGGTCCACCATTTATTTCTTAGCTAGTACCAGATTGTTTTCATGATTATAGTTTTGTGATATAGATTGAAATCTGGAACTGCTAGGCCACCGTCCTTCACATTTTTTTAAGTTAATTCCCTTGATATTCTTGACCTTTCCTTCTTCCATATGAATTTTGTTATCATCTTTTCTAGCTTTATAAAATAATTGTTTGGTAGTTTGATTGGTATGGCACTGAATAAGTAAATTAATTTAGGCAAAATTGTCTTTTTTATTATATTAACTCAGCCTACTCATGGAC
Source organism: Phascolarctos cinereus (assembly GCF_003287225.1). Classification (NCBI taxonomy): domain Eukaryota; kingdom Metazoa; phylum Chordata; class Mammalia; order Diprotodontia; family Phascolarctidae; genus Phascolarctos; species Phascolarctos cinereus. The sequence continues at coordinate 9,662,880 of NW_027555736.1, forward strand.
AATCAGTATTTTTTTTTCTTTGCTTACTAATTTACTTTTAGTTTTCAACATTCACTTCCATAAGATTTTGAGTTTTGAATTTTCTCCCCCTCTCTGTCCTTCTTCCTCCCCAAGACGGCATGCAATCTGATATAGACTACACAACATACATTCCTATTAAACATATTTTCACATTAGTGATGTTGTAAGGAAAAATTAGAACCAATAGGAGGAACCACCAGAAAGAGGAAACAAAACAAAACAGAAGGGGCAAAAAAGAGCAAATGGTCTGCTTCAATCTGCATTCCAACTCCATAGTTCTTTCTCTGGATGTGGATGGCGTTTTTCATCATGAGCCCGTGGCATGCCATCACATACAAAGACCATTCCCCTGGGGCCACACAGGAGAGCTGCTGGAAGTATTTTTGTGCAGACGGGACCTTGGATTTCCTGGGGGCACAGCTGGGCAGTTTTCAGAGCACATGGCCCCAAAGCACTGTGCAGAGTGGCTGACCCCCTCCCCAGGTGCACCCACAAGGCAGTGCCGGGCTTGCTCTCCCATGGCCCCCCAGTGGGCCGGCTGTGCCAATCTAATGGCTGCCAAGCTCGCTTTCATTTGCTTTCCTCTAGTTATCCGTGACTTGGAGCATTTTTTCAGATGGCTGTTAATTGTTTGGGTTTCCTCTTTGAGAAGAGCCTGTTTATATCCTCTGTTGCTGTTCAGTCATTTCAGTCACGGCTGACTCTCCGGGACTCCATTTGGGGTTTTCTTGGCAAAGACATTTCCTTCTCCAGCTCATTTTACAGATGAGGGAAACTGAGGGCAAAGTGCCTTGCCCAGGGTCACCCAGCTAGTAAGTGTCTGAGGCTGGATATGAACTCAGGGAGAGGAGTCTTCCTGACTCCAGGCCAGGGGCTGTGTGCACTCTGGCACCCCTGGCTGCCCCTTCATATGCTCTGTTTGTCATTTGGGGCACAGCTCTTCTTGTCTGTCATCTTTCCCTGGCCAGGGCACGGCCTCCCTGTAAGCAGCCAGGTGTGAGGTGGACGCCTCTTGTTTTCCAGCTCCTGAGAGCTTGATGCAAGCACTGGAAGACCTGGATTATCTGGCTGCCCTGGACAACGACGGGAACCTCTCTGAGTTTGGCATCATCATGTCGGAGTTTCCTCTGGATCCCAAGCTGTCGAAGGCCATCTTAGCAGCCTGTGAATTTGACTGCGTGGATGAAATGCTCACCATTGCCGCCATGGTGACAGGTAGGGCTGCAGTGAAGCCCCGAGGCATTGTCACCGGGACGCTGTGAAAAAGGAGGCGGGCGCCCTGCCTGCTTTCATGTCTGGCTCTGTGGCCTCATTATGGGCCTCCCTGCCTCCCTCCTTAGGCCAGCCTCAATGGCAGACTTCTTCCAACCCCCTGATGCCTTCTGGTCCTCTTAGGAAAAAGTGAAGTGTGGCCCCAGGCTGACCTCTGCCCCGGCCCCTGCAGCCTTCCTCACCCTCGGGGTTTCATTCTCCCCTTTTCCTTACCACCTTAGCATCACTGGTCTTCGCAGCAGCGTGTCTTTGAAAGGCCCAAGAGAAAAAAGGGACAACGACCCATTACTCTGGGATCATTCATGTCGTGAGGCCTGGTGGGCAGCCCTTCCCTGCCCTGTGCTGTGATGCACAGTCAGGCAGCTCTGCAAGGCTGGACACTGCGGCGATCAGCGCACAGTGGGGGCTTCCTCTGGCTGCCTCGGGATGAACCTGGGGTGGTTGTGGCTGTGGTCATGGGCAGCATGTCCCCTGAGGCCTCTGAGTGTCTTAAATTCTGTATTGGGCAGCTCCTGAGTGCTTCCTGCCCCTGCCCCCCAGAGCAGAGGAGGCCTGGCAGCGGAGGATGAGCCTCTCCCACCCAGAAGGCGACCACCTGACTCTCCTCAATGTGTACAAGGCCTACCAAGAAGTCAGCAAGGGTAAGTGAGTGCTGGGCATCCAGCCAGTCGCTGGCAAGTTGTCATGGCCTTTTCCGGAGTCAAGAAAAGTCATTCGTAGCTATCCGGCCATCTGCTTTGTGCAGAGAACTGTGCCGGGTATGGCAACAGACCCCTCCCCTAAGACACAAAGCTGATGATCCTCTATAGAGCCTGGCATACATACAGTAGGCACTTAATTGATGCTTGCTGGATGGCGCTCTGGCCATGGAGCTCCAGTCCTCCCACTGGCAGGGGAGGGGAGAACAGGAGGAAGGCACCTGGAGGTGCCATCAAAGGTAACATAGAGTAGGGAGGGACAAAATTCTAAAGTGTTTTGAGGGCCAAGCTGAGGAGGGGACCGTGTGGAAAGAGCCTACCCTGAGGAGCAGAGAAGAGCCCTGCGTCCACCCCCACACTGGCCACTCCTGCCCCGTGGCGTGGCCGCTTAATCATGGGGCCCCCGCCACACGGGGCTGCCTGGCTTAGCTGGGCCTTCGCTGTGGACTGCCCTGCTGCTGTTGGGTCCCTGAGCCAAGGGCTGAGGATGCCCAGGAAAGGCCGGGAGGTCCCCCGCCCCACCCAACTTATATACACAGACAGAACAGTGATGAGGACTGCTTCCAGTGACGCTGTCGTTAGATTTTTACAGCTGCCCTGAGTGGGACAGGCTGTTAACGTCCCCCTTTGACATCTGAGGAAGCCGAAGCAGACAGAGAGGCTGCACCTTGCTGGTCACCTAGCCAGTAAGTGTCGGAGGCTGGATTTGAACCCGGGTCCCCCTGACTACAGGCCCTGCACTCTGGGACCTGTGACACACCCTCACTGGAAAGGAACCCCAGAAGGGAAGGCCATAGCCAGCAGCCGGGGGCCTGGCTGGGAAAGTCTTCCTACATTGGAGTTGAGTGTTTAGGAAGTCCAGGGCTCTAAGAGACAGAACTGGGGAGGGAGGGCGGGCATTCCAGGCCTGAGGGACAGCCAGTGCCAAGGCACGGAGGTGGGAAGCTGCCCCTAGTCTGACGGTGCCGGCAAGGGATGTGAAACCCTCGGGGGGAAAAGAAGAGTTATCTCTGTAAGGGAAGCCAAACAAGGTGGAGGTGGAGGTGGTTCTCAGGATGGGCAGGCAGGGGGTCATCTAAAGAGACTGGCGCGGTCCCCTGGAGCAGCTCAGCCAACTCAGAGACCCGGAAGTGAGGGTCAGCAGGGGCTGAGCTCACGGGCCCGGCCAGCTGGCGGCCAGGGAGGGAGGGCTGGATGGCAGCAAAGGACTTGTCGGGGCAGGGGGCATCCTAGAGGAGGTGGGGCTTGTGCGTTGGGCGCCTGGCTCCACTTAGGACAAAATAAAGGGGAGCAGCGGAGGCCGGGGGTGAAGGCCCTCGAGGGCAGTGCAGGGGCCCCATTTCTGGGCATCCCCCTTGAGGAGGGGGACGGCTGAACCAGGGCAGCCGCTCCCCGGGACGCATCACTCACTCGAAATCATATTTGACAAAGTTAACTGCATCGGGAGGGTGATAGCCACAGCTCCCCACATGTTCATGTAACATCTGACCAGGCCCACGGCTCTGGCCCTGGCACCCACACCCTGAACTCCTGGGGCTCCACATACACAATCTTTCATTTGGCCTTCAGAGCCCTTCACTCCTTTTCCTGTCCATACCCTGGGATCCAGCTTTTGTCACTGATGGTGAGTCGTTTTTCAGTTTTGTCCAACTTTTCGTGACCCCACTTGGGGTTTTCTTGGCAAGGACACTGCAGTGGTTTGCCATTTCCTTCTCCAGCTCATTTTACAGATGAAGAAACTGAGGCAAACAGGGTGAAGTGACATGCCCAGGGTCACCCAGCCCTTAGGAAGTGTCTTGAGTTTTCCTGACTCCAGGCCCGGCACTCTGTGTACTCTGGTGTCCCCTAGCGACCCCTAGTGCTCCAGCTACACTGGCCCTTGCTGTTTCTTACCTGGAATACTCCATCTCCCACCTCTGGGCCTTTGCCCTGGCTGCCCCCCTTGCCTTCTGCAGAAGGCCTTTCCTCACCCCCCAGCTATTCCTTTCCCTCTTTTTCAGATTATCTTTCATGTCCATCTGACAGTGATCCCTGGGAGGGCAGAGCCTGTAAGTGGGTCTTTGAATTCCCAGCCTGAGCCCTCAATAAATGCTGGGTGCCTGACTGTGCTGGTAGCCAGGCCACAAGGGTTGTCCCTGAGATTTCTGGGAGCAGGGGAAAGACCAGCCTTAGGAAGAGAGAGGGACACTCATTGAGAAGCCAGTGCTGAGGGGTCAAGTCAGAAATTGGTAACAGATTAGAAGAATGTTTATTTCCAAACGGGGTGTGTGTGTGTGTGTACTGTTGTACACAGGAAACAGATACTGTAGGAACTGTAAAAAGGATGAGATTGATTAAATATTTTAAAAACATTTTTATTAAGACCAATCTGACAAAATGCTTCATTATTTTTTAAAAATCACTGTGTATTTCCTGGAGGACAGGGCAGACCTGTAAAAAATAATGGTTAGTAATTAATTATTCAGTGACTTGGACCAGTGTATCTAGACAAGTAGGTCAGTTTCCATACTGAAAGACACTCCCACCCAAAAGTAAAAAGGGAAGTGGCTCTGGCCTCTTGGGGGACTTTCGGGGAGCCTGAAGGGAAGATCCCAGTGGCCCCCACGGGGAGTGGGGAGGCACCGCAGCTGGGGCCTTCAGGAGGGGGCAGGGACAGGACACTCTCTGAGCCCTGCCCAAAGATGTGCTGCTTGGTGGAGGGAGGTACGTCCAACTTCAGCCCAGGGGATCCCACACCCTGCCAGGGGTCCCAGCGCACGCCACACTTGGAATCCACTGCTCTAGCAATCAGAAACAGCTGAGTCCTATCAAATGGGCTCAAAGACCCTCTTTAACTTAGAAGATTTCTAAATACCAGTGGATTTGTAGCTGGACTCTCTGGCAGTGACCTGCCACTCAGGAGCACCTGTGAGGGTGAGCCAGGGTTAGGAACTGACCTGGAAGGGAAGGGAAGGGAAGGGGATCCAGGGTGGGTGAAGGCCCCTCATGGAACCGAGTCCCAGGGGCCAAGGCTTCAGGAAAGCCAAACAAAGCAGGCTGGAGACGTGATGATCGGAAAGCACGCATGCTGTGCGCGCATGCGCGCGCGCACACACACACACACACACACACACACACACACACACAAACACATACACAGCCTCAGCCTGTTGACAGGCTCCCTACAAGCCCCTGACCGACCAGGCTCACAGTGACACACACAGTATTTCAACAGGAGGAGACTACATTTCAGTGTACAACCTGGAAGGGGGGGGGGAACATCCCCGAAGAGCTCAGCCTTCCTTCTCCTTCTGAGAACTTCAGCAGAGTTGCTAGATCTCTGCATAGATCAGCAGTTAGACAGGTCACTTAGAACATTCAGATGTTCTAGGGCTTTGGGAATATTAGAGTCCCGCCATACCCGAGGGCCTCGTTCCCAACACAGAGGTCCCTATTTTTTCCCCAGGGTGGTGTGAACAGATCTCCACCCCTCTCAGGAAGGTGCCGAGAGTCTTCACTTCTCCAGGATCCATCCACATCCTGTACAAGGACCACACACGGACCCAGACCTTGCTCCTCCTGGCCTCAGTCGCTTGAAATCTTTTCTCAATGGCCTCTTGTCCCTTCTCCCCTCAGACTGTGTGGAGAAATGGTGTACCGATCACTTCCTCAGCTCCTCAGCACTCCGGACGGCGGACAGCATCAGAGATGAGCTCTTGGACATTGTCAGGCGGATTGAGCTCCCCTACACAGAACCGGCTTTTGGCTCAGAGGAAAATACCCTGAACATAAAGAAAGCTCTGGTAGCTGGTTACTTTATGCAAGTAAGAACCCACAACAGGCTTCATTTTAGTGGCGCTGATATCAAAGAGAAAATAAGCCGTTTGTAAAGATTCCCGTTGGGTCCCAGGGCTGCACTGATTCTACCAATGGTCTGAAGGGAAGGAAAAGAGTTATCACTGTATCAACAAATAGGTGCATAACCTTATTTTTACAAACTTTTTAAAACCCCAGTCAGTACCTGAGCTGGGATACATCAGCTAAGCCCCTCTGGGACAGACTCCGCCGTCTCCCCTGGGGGCTCTGGGGACCCGCGAGCCTTCCTGGCTCAGGGCCGGCACTCTGTCCACTGCATCCTCTAGCTGCCTCGTAAGCAGAGGAGTGACATTGCCAGAGCTGTGCTTGAGGATTCTCAGGTAGAATGTAGTGGAGACGAGGAGATGAATTAGAGGTGAGGCGATGACGGCCCAAACCCATGTGAGGAGACACATGCAAGAGACTGTGGAGGCAGAAAGACAAGCCCCGGCACATGGACGGGAAGAGGGAATAAGGGAGAGCGACTCAGGTTGTGAGCCCGTGAAGATGGATGGCAGGGAGAAAGCAGGGTGAAGGAACGAGTTCTGTTTGGACATGTTGAGCCTGCGACGTCCACTGATGGCGTGGGCAGGATGACTTATCAGGGCTGTCCTGAGCTTGAGGACTGCAGCTCACTTCTCCTGCTGCCGTTCATTATCTCATGACGCTGGGGGTGGGGTCCGTAAAACTGGAGTTTTGGATGGTGTGCTTTGGAAATGCGTAAAAATTAATTCTGCATCATTCTCTGATGTACTCTGCCCCTCCACACCCCCTAGATCGCTCGTGATGTGGATGGATCAGGGAACTACCTGATGTTAACCCACAAGCAGGTGGCTCAGCTGCACCCCCATTCGTGCTACTACGACATGAAGAAGATACCAGAGTGGGTGGTCTTCCACACGTTCAGCATATCTGAGAACAACTACATCAAAATCATCTCTGAAATCTCCCCGGAGCTGTAAGTGGGGGCTGGGGGAGGGGTCCCCTCACAATCCATGCTCCTTCTGGGGCCTCCTCAGAGCAGAAAGTGGGTCACGGGAGCATACCCTGCCTCTCTGGCCCAGGGTGGTGAGCCCCATCCCCTAAGGGGGTGCTAACCCTAAGCCAGCCTCCAGTTCTACGTGACAGCTGTTGTGACAGACACCGCTGAGGCTGGATAGAAATGACCGTGCACCTTTAACCAGTTAAAAGGGGAAAGCAAGCTGCTGGAAGGCCTCAGAAACCTAGCTCTCCTTCTAATCTCAAGTGGAAGGAAGATGGCTGAAATGTAGATGCTAAAGTTTGTTTTTAAAGTCTTTGCTAGAATTTTCTCCTGGAAAATTCCCTGATGTTTAATATCAGACAGCCAATCAATTATTAATGTGACGCTTTATTAATAATTAATGTAATGTTCAGGATAAAAGCTTATTTTGAACATTTTTGTTCAAAAACAGCCCACTGTAACAACAAAATGCACAAGCAATCTAAGAAAATAGAAATATTTTATTGAACATGGCTCCCCCTGCAGGACATGGGACATTTCCATGTTGCAACTGCCATATGAAATGGCTACTTTCCAAGGTTATCCCTCATAGTTTCTGAATTAAGTCACTATCCTACTAAAGCAGGGCTTCTTTACCAGGGTATGAACATGATTTCTTTAACAAAAATAATTTTTTTTTGATAAAAACTTCAGTATCATTGGTTTCCTCTGTAACCGTATGTATTTTAATTTATGCATTTTAAAGCCTTCCAAGAAGAGTGCCTGAAAAGGTTAAGACCCTCCTCCCACAACCAGACAGGAATAAGGGTTCCTGACGTGGCAGCTTTTAGATGCTGCACTGTCATGAGCCACACCACTGACTGTTCCCTAAGAAAGCTGCAAAGATAAACTGAGCGCACCTCTTCTCATGGCGCATCTGCCAGAAGTCCTCCAGTTCATCCCTGCCAAAGGCCCATTAAGGAAAGGCCTTGTCCTGCTCTTTCCCAGGATGCTCATGAAGGAGCATGTCCATTTCCCCTCCCTGCTTGAGGCCCCTGACGCCCGCCCACTGCTAAGCAGGCAACTCGGCCCATAGATTGGTCCAGGAGTTCCGACTCCAGACCCATTATATAGAGCTCCATAGAGGTTTGGTATTTATCACTTACAAAGGATCTCGGAGTTTGAATAAATGATTGCAGCTTCAACTTTCCTTTAAATAGCTGTATTCTGTTCTCTGCTCCAACAGATTCATGCAGTTGGCCCCACCGTATTACTTCAGTAATCTGCCTCCTAGTGAAAGTAAGGATATTCTGCAGCAAGTAATCAATCACTTATCAGCCATGTCGACAATGAAAAAGGAACAGAAGACAAGCAAAGATAAACTATGCGAAGAGTGCCCCGAAGCTTCTGCCGAACCAAGATGCGTTATTCAATGATTCTGAACCTTAATTCCATTCAGTACACACTGAAACAGTATGTGCAATAAACAGCCCAAAGTTAATCATTGTAATGGTTTGTCAACGTGAAAGATGTACAGAGATTGAACAGGAGGCAAGACAAATTGCCCAGCCAAGATAATTTTGTACAAATAACACATTCTGTACATCATTAAAGCAACCACAATACACAGTTGCTGCTCAGTTTTTAAAATTCCTAACCCATGTGTTCGGTTTTCTTTTGAAGTAATGGGCTTTTAATGAATGATTCATAAGTCCAAGGTACATTTGACCAAAATGAAAAAATTAAAAAACCTATTAAGGCCACGGTGACTGAGCCATCCGTTATATATGGCATTACACACACCAGGAGTTGTTTTCAAAAACCATTACATCTCCAATGAGTTTATCAGAAAGCCTTGTGCAAACAAGCCACTCGCTGTCCACAGAAAGTAGGTTAGATGGATAGGTACTCCTTCAGTGTCTCCATGACCGCACTCATCTTGCTCGCTGGAATGACCATCACCGTCCGCAGGGGCTTCATGGGCAAGTCATCAAAAGACCACCTGCCTCCCAAAGCCAGGTCACTCTCCTCCTGCACCGAGTAGCTGAATTTGAGGAGCGCTTTCTAAAGCAGAAGAAAGGAATTCAAATTAACACTGACTCCTCCACAACCCAGAAGGGCTGGGGCCTAGCCTGCAGTGGCCAGGATTCTAAAGGAACCGCAGGCTGCCGACAGAGCCTCATAACGCTCCCACGCTGGAGAGAACCAGGAAGGGCAGAGCCATGTCATCACTTTTTCCCCTCCACTTCACAGTATTTTATTTTTTTCAATTACATGTGAAGACAGTTCTCAACATTCACTTTATTTAGATTTGGAGTTCCAAAATTTTTTTTTCTCCCTCTCCAAGACAGCATGTAATCTGATATAGGCCATCATGGTAAACATATCTCCACATTGGTCATGTTGTGAAAGAATCAGAGCAGAAGGGGGAAAACCATGAGAAAGAAAAAAGAGAGAAAATAGTACGCTTCAATCTGCATTCAGACTCAGTGGTTCTTTCTCTGCATTTTCCCTCACGATTCTTTTGAAATTGTCTTAGATCATGACGGCACCACTTTTTAAATGACCTCATTTTGAATGCAATCTCCTTGGACCCTCGAGCACTGAGGTTTAACAGGACCCAGACTTGGCACCCAGGCTCTGAACTACTGAGTCCTGGCTCTGCTCTAAGCCTCGAGAAGGTCACTGAACCTTGGCCTCAGTTTCTCAAACTTGTGAAATGGGTATAAAAATAACCCCTAGCCCACAGGATTGTTGTGAGAATCATGAGGTCATGTTAATTTTCAACCTACAAATCCTAGCTATTATCATACATTATATATAATATATGTTGTTATAACATTCGCTCTCTAAAAGTGACAGTGAGTGAGACTCTATTAGAGCCTAACAGTACAAGGAACAAGAGACTTAGAAAATTCAGGAAGACCTCGAGAAGAAAATCATTTATCCGGGGGCAGCTAGGTGGTACAGTGGATAGAGCACCAGCCCTGGAGTCAGAAGGACCTGAGTTCAAATCTGGCCTCAGACACTTACTAGCTGTGTGACCCTGGGCAAGTCACTTAACCCCAACTGCCCTTTAAAAAAAAGGCATTTATCCTTTCTCTGTCTCAGTTTCCTCATCTGTAAGACAAGGGGATTGGCCATGAAGATCTCTTTAAGTCTCTTCCAGCTCATTATTTATGGTCATATGCAAGCTCTTAAAACATCTTTACTCAACAGAATAGGTTGCCACCGTTGAGCATCCTAGGTCAATGGTGAAAACACATATCTCCCATTTCTTTCTTTCTTTTTTTTTTTTTTTTGGTTAGGCAGTGGGGTTAAGTGACTTGCCCAGGGTCACACAGCTAATGAGTGTCAAGTGTCTGAGGCTGGATTTGAACTCATGTCCTCCTGACTCCCGGGCAGTGCTCTATCCACTGCGCCACCTAGCTGCCTCAAAATCTCCCATTTCTCAAGAGGACAAATGAGCCCAAGTTCAAAAGCCTAGCCTTTTGGGGGGCCCTTCAATTTTTTCATTTGGACAAGTGACGGAGTAAGATTCTCCTGGCTAGGAAAAGTAGCCCCCGGCTTCAGAAATTAATTCCCTAGTGTGACTTTGGTCAGTGATGTGAAGACTGACATTAATGACCCCACCATCAGAAAGGTGAAGGCTCTGGGATACGGCAGCCCACCTCCAACCAATAAAAGGAGTCAAACTCCATCCATCAAACAACAACCACAAAAGCCTATTAAAAAAAGTCATTATAAAAGAGTCGGCAAATATCAGAGGAGGGACCAGCGCAATGACTCCATTCGTGGAGGGACCTTGCTTCCAGGAGGAAACGCCCACAATGGATGCCAGCTGGACTGGCTGGAAATTACAAAAAATGGCAGGGGATGGAGAGGTGAAGTGGCCAGCTGGACCTCCTCAAGAGCAGAGGCAGGTCAGAGCAGGAGTGGCCAGGCAGAGCCTCCTGATCAATGTGTGTGGCCTCTAATTCAGTCCTTTCTCACCCCGTGTGGCCTCTCAAAGCACTTCCTTCTACCGAACTTTTTAAATAGGTCAGAAATAAAAAGGGGGTGGAGAACTCAGTCTTACCTCATAGAAAAACTCCTCCTCTGCGTTGGCAAACATCAGTTCTTCTTTCTGTGGCGCGTTCCCTTTGTTTCTGGAATTCCTCGAGGCCTCCTGGAACGTCTTACTGATCATAAGGTAATAGTAGCACTTGCCACACGGCTGATTGGCCTGGCGCGACTCCGCAAGCTCCTTCCTATAAAGCGAGGGACACACAGGGCCCATCAAAGCCTGTCACAACAGAAAGAAAACCACCCTTCACACCCTCTCTGCCTGCTGACGTGCCGGACAAAGATCAGATCTGCGTCCATGCAGCCAAGGAGAACCACCCCACATGAGCCCCCTGGCATCAAGACTGAGCCCCCTCTGGGCAGGTGGTTCCTGGGACTGCAAGTCTAAAAACACTCCCAACTTGAGGAGGTTCCTTTAGGAGATTTAGGAGCTGGACACCCCGGCATCTGCACTGCCCTCGAGCAGCAAGGTTTCAATGAATCAAAATAAGTATTGGAAGGAAAAAAGCTGTGGCTGGATGCCATTCTTCTCTTTTTTCTAGGTAACAATGCAGTAGGGAAGGAAATAAGCATTGATTAGACACCTACTAGGTACCAGCACTGTACTAAGGACTTCACAAATATCATCCCATCTGATCTTCACAACAACCCTTAAGTGCTGTTATTATCCCCATTTTACAACGGAGGAAAAGTGAGGTACGCAGGGTCACCCAGCACTGAAGTGTCCATGGCAGGATTGAAACCTGGGTCAGCCTGACTCCAGGCCTAGTGCTCTGTGCCCTGTGGCCTACCCTAGCCGCTGCCAAGACCTGGCCATAAGTGCTAGACAAAGACCCACTCCTTATTTATTCCTGCTGGAACCACGGGTCATATACACTTCCCACTGAAAACACCTCTCATCCCCTGGGCTGTAACTCAGAGACCCAACGAGCCAGGAGAGGCCCAGCCACAGCTGACCAGACGAGACAAGGGAGGGGACAACCAGCAAAACCGGGGCGATGAGGACGGACGGGGAGAGGCTCCCCAGAGGGAAATCCTATGCCCACAAAAACAAATCAGCAGAGGGGCTGCCTTCTCCTTAGTGACCATCACTCTGAAAAGACACCTTCCTCCTACCCCACACAGCCTACAAATACATTTGGAGCTATGCGACAAGACCTCAAACAAGTAATATTTAATTACAGATATCTCTCTAATACCTTCCGTTATCTTAATTTTTATTTATTTTTTTTTCACATCAAGCACTCCACAGGATTTTACTGTTCGTGTTTGTGTCTTAGTTTTTAAAAGCTTCATTGCTCTTCTTTATACAACTGAAACCCTGTACTTAGTTGATGCATGTCAAAATAAAATTCTTCCATGGAAAAACCCAGCCCTCTTAGTGCAACAATTCAAAGACATCATTTCTGATTTATGTGGAGAGGAGTCATTATCAATTTAATGGAGTAAGAAACAGTAACTGAACCAACAATTTAAATCCTTTCAAAGAGCATTCTCTTAAGCTGCCTAAGTAGTGAGTTACTCTCCCAGTAAAGGCCAGCCAGCCAGGAGATGAATACGACTACCTGCACTCCACCAAGCTGAAACTCAATCTATGGCAGCCTCCCCCCTCTCTCTCCACACCAACACACTGCCATTTAGATCACATTTCTGAAACTACTTGGAAAAAAAATTAGTGTTTTCAGTCATTTTGAGAAAGTCTCTTACTGGAGCTGCTGGTGCATGGGCAGAGCGATCTGGGGTGGGACGTTGAGGAATCTTTCACTTAGCAGGAGGCCCACAGGCTTAGTGGGATCACTGAAGAGCTTATGCAGCTGTTCAACCATATCCTTCTCACAGAGGCTCAGAATCAACTCTTAATTTGTTCAGCACATTCGGTGCCCTGGAAATCAAAAAGAAGGCGTCCCTGATGTTAGAGACCGGCCATTTACCTGAGTAAACTTGACAGTCAGCTCTAACTCATTACTCTGAGGAATCTGGGCCAAGTTCCTGCTTGGGGCTCCACTGGAGATTATTTACCAAATCCCCAACGTAACCATTGCTAGCTATTTGCCAACCGTGTGATCAGTGATAAGAGGCTTCTGAATTACCACTACAGCCCACCTTACAAAAAGAGACTGAAAGGTGCACACAGCTAAAGGGAAAAACAACCCACATCTGATGAGAGAAAGCAGGGAGATGAAGCTTCATGAGAAACAGTTCAGGCAATGGAAGAGGGACCAAAAACCCACCTTCTCTGGCCGGGAACACTCTGCCTCCTCATCTCCACCTGCTAGCTCCCCAACAAAAAGCCCCTCTTCTTTCCCAATTATCTCCTCTTTGTCCTCTAACCATTTGCTTTGAACATATGCTTGCATATGTATATGTGTGTGTATGTATGTATGTTCTTCCCTAACACACACACACACAAACACACACACACACGTTCTCCTATTAGACTGTGAGCTCCTGGAGGGCAGGGCCTATCGTTTGCCTTTTTTTGTATCCCCAGTGCTTTGTACATAGTAGGTGCTTAATAAATGTCTACTGACTGAAGAAACACACAATGAAACATCACCAATAAGCTCACTAGCTTCAAGGGGAGACCTCCCAAATCACGAATATCAGCATTCAGACTGATCAGGGAGCCCCTACCATCAGAGCTCAAGAGCAGACACGTAGCCCAGAACAGGCCAATGTTCAACATGAGAACCCAACCACTTTAAGAAGCATCCTCACTGTACCATGCAGAAAAAAATTCCAATTTCTGCTGAATCCAGGTAATCAAGAACTTTCTTAATGAAAAAGTGTTTTCAGAAGGAATCATAAGACCAGACACTAGCGGAATCAGCAATAATGCCTAACAGGAAAGGTACCACATCTTAAGAATATCCATTCAGGCGTGACACTGTAGAGCTGACCTTTCTTTCTGTTAAATTCAAGAGGCTTATGAAACCAAAAATCTCCTCTTCTTCACCATCCTCTTCATCACTTTCTTCTGGAACATCTGTTTGCTATTTTAAAATGAGAGGTGTTTTAGATTTGGGTTCAGAAGAATGAAAACATGCATGGGGCAGTTAGGGTTACTACCGATGTGTCTTCACTTAGACATTTCCCCTGAGTTTTCCAAATCATGTGATTTTTGAGCTGAAAGGGGCCCTGCTCCCAAGACCAAAGCCAAAAAAGTTCAATGACCTGATCAGTGTTGCCCAGACCTACCCCCAGGGCTCCCTGACTACAGGTCTGTCTCTTCCATTTCTAAGAGGAAAATGGGCTGATTCTAATTGGTACTAAAACTGGCTGACTCCACTTAACCTTTGGCCTACTCATTTACTTTCTGTTATCTGAAATGAAAGGAAGAAAAGCTTCATAGACATTAACCCCCATTATGCACTTCATGCACCACTGGCGGGGCGTCCAGGACAAAGAGCTCCAGGGCGTCTCTGCTCCCACAAAAAGTAAAGATTTGGGGTACAAGTGGCATTTCAATAAAGCAATAGATTCCAATAAATTGTTAACTCTAGGGCACCACACAAGCTGTCACTATCTCTCAGGGTTGCAGTCTCCTCACCGGCAAGATGAGAGTGTGAGGTTACGAGACCTTCCAGCTATGCCTTTGATATGACTTTTTTGTACACAAAGACTAAGTTCTCATTCTGGTGAGCTTCCCTCTTGCCCAGATTCTCATTATATAAAACACTGGGGAAGGACAAAAGGCAGAGAGGAACCAGGCTGACCCTGCTAGGACGGTCTCAAGGGCCACATAATATCCAGGACACTCTCCAGGTACCCAGCACAAAAATGTCATAGAAGCCAAGCTCTGAAAGTAGCCCAGGTGAAAGGTCACCCATCCCTAAGCAAGGCTGGGGGCCTTGTAAGTAGAGAGATGGAGAGAGGTGGTGGAGGGGGAATTAATAAGACCTGGCAACTAACTGGACTCACGGCAAGTGGGAGAAGGGCGGTTTGAGAACGATTCCAAAGTCATGGACGTGGGGACTGGACTATTGTGGCTTTATGGAAAGAAACCAGGAAGACAGGAAGAGGGGTGGCTTTCAGGGGACCCAGCAAAGTTGGGATGCCCCTGAGATATCCAGGTGGAAATGTGCAGCATGCGTCTGACATGGAACCAGAATGCTGGAGAAAAGTGAGGGCGAGACATGTACAGGGGACACTGAAACAAGGGACTGTGACATAAGGGAGGGACAACTTTATGGAAGGAGGAAAATAGAAAATAATTTTGGGGAAGAAAAAAAGTGAAGAACCTGGCCCTGATGCAGGGCCAGCTGCTAGGAACCATCTCCCCTCTTGGCTGCTGCCTTTCAAATCTCGTGAAGTTCTGACTTCTGGGAATATTTGCACAGGATGCTTTCATAAAGAGCGATTAACTGAGAATCTGGAGTGCTCCTGGACTAGTCCTGGCTCTTTCTGGGCTTTGTTGGGAGGTGCGATTTGCCAGGAGGCGCGTCAGATGTCACCTTGAGAAACCTCTCTTCCTAGCCAGTTTCCCCAGCACTGGGAGATGCAGTTTCCCAAAGCACTAAGGACTTTCTCCTTTCTGCAGAAAAAAGGACCTGCCAAGTGTGACTGCTCTAGCCCCCTGTCTCCTCCTGAACCACTGGTCTGCATGAGGCCTGTGTCCCCCCACCCTTGTGACCTGCCTTTGGGCCCCACAGCCCCCTCTGCTCTAACACTAACAGCTGACATACACTTTGCACAACCACACGTGAGGAGAGCTGAGTGCAGACATCAGAGTCTGTCTGCAAAGAGCTTCCTCTGCAGGAAGCCCCAGAGCGGGTCCCTCCTCACTTCCTTCCAAGCAGACCCTTGGTCCATACTGCATTCTCTTGGGGTCCCTGGGGCATCTTCTGGGACACCGCAGGGTGGCAGAGACCTTCCCTCCCTCCTCTGATCACCTCCGATGCGTTCATGCTTCCTGTGGTACAGACACTCCTCTGTCTGCACAGTGCATTCCCTCTGTCTCCTAATTCATGCTGTTTCGTATCATCTTAAGGAAGGGGTCAGACACCCACAGCAGCCACTGGGGACCCTCTACCACAACATCACAGGCGTGGTCCCAGCCAGAGCCAATACTCTGGCTCCCCTCTTCGCTCCCCCTGCCCTGGAACAGCTGGGCTAGAAGGGGGGGCTCTTCCACCACTTCCACTGCAAAGAGGCTGCAGCAGCTCCCGCCGTGCGTGGGATGCTCCAGGAGCGCCACAGCGGCACGTGCGTATCCTTGCCGTCACTGACCATCTGGCCGTTATTACACGATCACGTCCTCTTCTTCCCTCCATCCCATTCTCCGTTTTCTCTTTCCCAGGTCACCCCCTCCTCTTGGAACACAAAAGCATGAATTTCACGGGGGCTCAGAATGTAGCCAAAAGCACAATGGGCTAGATTTGAGAGGGGGAGAAACCAGCATGGACATTGGCTCTGGGCTGAGAGCTAGCAGAGACTGATTTGTGTCCTCAGTGCCTAGCACCATGCCCGGCACACAGTAGGTACTTAATACAGGCCTGCTGGTTGAGTGACCTTAGACAAGTCCCTAGACTTCAGTTTCCTAATCTGCAAAATAAGAAGGCTGACCTAGAAGTCTCTAAGGTCCCTTTCCAGTTCTATTATCCTATGTATTCCAAGGTCTTATCCAACCCTAAGATTTTATAAAGGCCTACTCAGTGGTTCTTTTTCTCCAAACAAAAAAAACAAGGCAGAGACAACGAAGTTTCTTTAACTTGACACTTTTCTTTTTGTGGGGAAGGGGAAGCCCATCACCTTTAGAAACACCCCAGTTTGTGTCGGTGACGCGCCTGGTGACCCTCCCTTTCCCAACACAAAGACAGACTCAGAACATGGAGTCCAGACGGAAGGAAAGCCTCTTTCTCACCTTAATGACGCTCCCAATGTAGTTCTGCTGAATTAAGAGATTGGTGAGCTCCACAATATTCACAGCAGCCTTCAGGAAAAGCTAAAAACAAATGGAAAAAAAATGTTCAATTGTAAGAGGCTGCAACAATTGAAACAAGGATTCATAAGAATAGGTCTAATTCTAACATTAGACTAATTCGATTAACAACTAAATTATCATTCGAAGAACCAAATTTGGCCAGTTATGGGGTCTGGCCTTTCTTACCTGTTGCAGTAATTTCTTTATTCCGTCAAAGTCATCACTCGAGATAGAATGAGCTTCAAATTCAACATTCACTTCCTACAAACGATACACAGAGGACCCGGTCACACAGCCGCCCCCGGGGCCTCCCAAGCGGAGGCTCAAGACCCAATCTCCCTTCCCCCGCACCTCCGACACCTCTTGGTTCTTAGACCCGCTGCTTCTGGCGATGAAGAAGGAAGTGACGGGGTGACAAAGGAATCCAACTAATGAGCGTCCCGCTACGGGGAAGGCATCACCCAGGGCTACGGTCAGGATCTCGCCCCCTCAGACCCTGCCAGCTCCCAAGGCAGGCAGGCCTCCTGACCCACACGAGGGTGGCCCCAGAACGGAGCCCGGAGGGTCATTCCCAGCACTGTTCCTGAGCAGCAGGGCTCCAACCTCAGTGAACCACCGGGATGCTCCTGCGGGGACTGGGCACCAAGAGAGAAGCGCGTCCTCACGGGCTCCCTGGGGGTCATCCCTCCCAACACCGCCCCTGGGAGGGCTCCTCCGCCATCCCCCCGAGGACCGGCCACCGGCCCCGCCTCGACCCTTCTGTTCTGCGCTGTCTGCCACCACCCGCGACCGCCAACACGCACACAGGCGTGCTTACACACCGGCGCACAAACACGCGCGTGCACAACACAGGCATCCGTGCACACACGTGTGCGGAGACACATGCATGACATGCACAAATACGCATGTGTGTATCTGCGTGTCTGAACAGGCACACGTGTGCGCGCGATGCGCATGTACACGGGATCGTGTGCACGTGCTTACATACGCAAGCATGACCTGCACGTATGTACACACGCGTGCCTAGGCAGCCCACAACCTATGCACGTGCGTGCGCGCGCGCACACACACGCGGGGAGCAAGGCAGGCCCTGGCACGAAGGGGGACCCCGACCCCCGCAGAAGACCGGAGTGACCCGGGCTGGGGTTGGGGGACAGACGGCAGGAGCTCAATAATGGCCACTGCCAGCGGGGGTGGGGGGTAGATAAGCCAAGTCTCTCCCCCTGCCTGTGCCTCGGTTTCCCCACCTGTAAAATTAGGAAGAGCCACCCGGCACCGGAAGCCGCGGCTCCGAGGGACAGACCCCTCCCCCGCCCTGCGCGGTGGCGTCACCGAGCGCCTGCCGTAGGCCCCCCTCCCCCACCTGGTTGACAAGCTCGTCTTCTTCGTCCTCCTCGTCACTGCCACTGCTCTCGTCGCCGCTCTCGTCGGTGTCCTCCGCCGTCTCCTCGCGCTCCTCGTCGGCCCCAGCTCCCGGAGGCCGCGGGTGCCGACTGCCCAGGGCGCGCTTCTTGGCCTGGGACGCCATGCTGCCCCGCTCCCACTGCGCCTGCGCAGCTGCTTCCGGGTTGGGGCTTCCGGGCCGGCTCATGCGCGTGGGGGGGAGGCTGCTGGAGTAAGGGTGGAGGAGGGCCGAGTGTAGGCCGCTTTGGAGCCGCTAAGGTAGGGAGACCAGCCTCCGGGCCTGGTCTGGCTCGTTGGACATTAGCTGATTCTGTTGCGCCGCGTCGGTGGCCGCTCCGAGCCCGGCTCCCCCCATGTCCCGACGGTGGTTCGCCCCACCGGGGGGGGGAACCTTGGACCTGGCAGGAGGAGGGGCCAGCTTTGCGCGTGCGCCTACGGGCGTGCGCGTGTGCATGTGTGCGTATTGCTTAAGGCCTTCGCGCAGCTCCCTGGGTTTACTGGCAGGGAAACTGAGGTTGCTGCTGTACCCTGACGTCATGGTTCCGGGTCAGTGCCCCCGCCCCCCAGGGCTGTCCGCGGCTAGGAGTGCTTTCACAGGGCTGTACCTTCCATGGATCCCAAGCCCCACCCCCTCTGACAGAGAAGGAAACTGAGGCCCAGGGAGGGGAGGGATTGGCCCTGGGCTGCCTGGGAAGGGAGTTGTCAAAGGCAGAATTCGAACTCGGACCAGACTGTCTCCGACCTTTTTTTTGTACACCCCTGGAACCCTGCCTGAAAGGGCCCCAAGGTGTCACCTAGAAGCATGGGATCCAGGGTCAGTCAGGGGTCGCCTAGGACCATGCGATTCAGGGCTGTTCAGAGGTCACCTAGGACCAGGGGATCCAGGGTCAGTCAGGGGTCACCTAGGACCATGGGATCCAGAGTCAGTCAGGGGTCACTTAGGACCACAGGACCCGCAGCTGGTCAGGGGTCCCCAGGGCTGCAGAAAGTCCCCTCTGTCACTGTCCAGCTGAGGACCTCAGAATAATGCCAGCCCATCATGTTCACAGGAGCCCATGAAGTCTGGGAAGGCCTGTGCCGTCAGCCTCAGTGAGCCACGGGACCCCAGGAGGTAGGTGCCTGGATCCCCCCAGGCTCAGGGCCACACAGCCATCAGCATGTGGCGCAGGGCTCGAACCCAGGCCTTCTGACTCTCCCTTAGGCCCAGTTCTCTTTGTGGGTACTCCATCCCCCAGGGCTGATCTCCATCAGAGTGCTTTGTGCAAGCTCCTTGAGTGTCCCTCTGCCCCATTGTCCTCTCCCAGCCACCTCCCTGAGGGGCCCTGGCACCTCATACTTGCACAATTCAATTGTCAGAACCTTCAGCGCTGGCCTGGACTCTGGGAGGCCCAGGTGCGACGATGCTGGGCCAGCCACAGAACCTCTGCTTGCCTCAGTTTCTTCCTCTGTCAGACGGGGCCAGTCATAATGCCGACCTCGCTTTGCTGCCGGGAGGTTCAAATGGAATGGTGTCTGTGAAGTGCGTGGCCAGCCTCAGAGCAGGGAGAAGTGTGTGCTTTCTTTCATTAATGTGCTCCAGCCTCAGGCCTCTACCCAAGCACCAGATGAGGCTGCCCAGAGGGGAGGGCCTGATGAGCTCCTCCCTGGCCACACGGGCCTGCTCACCATCCCCGCCCTCTCTTGGCCACTGCACCGACTCCCTCCCTTCTGCGGTCCCCTCTCTGTCTCCGTTTTCAGGATTCAGGTCAGGTCGGCCAGCATTTATTAAGTGATTGCCCTGTGCCAAGTGCTGGCAATGCCACCGGCCACAGAAAGGAGCCTCCACCTTCCAGGGCCGCAGCAGCAGGGCCACGAGAAAGTTTTGTACAGAGACGTGAGAGCTGTGTTGTGGGGCTCACAGGAGCCAAGGTCAGAGCTAACGGAGGCTGTGGTCTTGGAGAGATGCACCTCCTCCTCCTAGGAGACTGAAGCCCTTGAGGAGGGATTAAGCCAAGGTGGAAGAGAGGAAAGCCAGCTGAGGAGGAGAGAGGCATTGGGAACTTGAGGAAAGAGGTGAAGGTTTGGGGTTTGGAGGCAGGAGATTCAGTGAGATGGTTAAAGAGATTGTGTGAGACAGACCAGGTCAGCAGGCTAATAACGATTCTCCTCAGGGGCCCAAACAGAGGAGTAGCCAGCACTGACAAAGGCAACGGGGCTGAGGTGTATTCGGACACTTTCAAAGCTCAGCTCGAGCCCCCTGACCTACCAGGGTCCTTTCTTGATCCCCCAGGCTAAGGGAAGGGGGGGGATGAGGAAGGGTAAATTAAAGGAGAGTTGAATCTTAAGTAAAACAGACTGTGAGAAGAGTTGATTTTGAAGAGAGGCTTAAAAGAAAAGAAAGAAATGATGAGAATTTGTTACAACAGAGCTGAAGGAGGTTCTAGACCTCTTAGAGCTCACTCACCCTTTTTATAAAGAGTAGAAAGAAAACAAATAGAAGGAAAAGTACAAGAGAATGGGATAAAGGGAATTTAGCAATTAATCATTAGTATGAATGGGATGCATTCACCCACAAAATGGAAGACAATTCCATAAAATGAAAGAATGGATTTGAAAGCAGAATCCAACAATATGTTGTTTACAAGAAACACTTGAAACAAAAAAACATAATTAAAATAAAGGGCTGGAAAAGACTGTATTTTGCTTCAGCTGAAGTATAGGCAAGTGTGGCCATCATGATCTCAGACAAAGCAATAGTAAAACTAGACTTTAAAAGAAAAACAGGGAATACACATACAAATACACACACACACACATACACACACACACACACACACACACACACACACACACACACACACACACACCCAAATGATACAACATCTCAATTCTTATAGGAAGAGTTAAATGTGTTATAGGAAGAAATAGTGAAACTACAATAGTGGGGGCTTCTGTTTACTCCCTCACACCTATATGAATCTAACCAAAAGAAGCAAAGAACCTAAATAGGATTTTAGAAGAATTTGATACGATAGCCCTCTAGGGGTTGTAAAATGGAAATAGAAAGGATTATACATATTTATCACCTGTATGTAGCGCCTTTACAAAAAAATGACTGTAATAGAGCATAAAAACCTCAAAAACATGCAGAAAAGCAAAAATATTAAATGTACCTGTTTTATAGACCACAATGCAATGCAAATTCAGTAAATATCCACTGAAGAAACAATTAAAAATTGTTTATTTAAATTGTTTATATAATTTATTGTTTCTATAAATAACTTAAACCTAAAGAATTGGCAATTCAAAGAACAAATAGAAACCGATCTTTAAAAATTACAACAATGAGAAGACATGACACAATTTTCAGGAGGCGGTCAGCCATCCTTGGAGGAAATTGTATGTCTCTAAACACTTTGGTAAAAAAGCCGATCAATAAATTGGGCAGTGCAGTTAAAAAACTCTAGAAAACCAACAGATTTTAAGATCTCCAAATAAACATAAAAATAGAAATTCTAAATATAAGAGATTAATAAAATTGAAAGCCAAAAAAATTAATAACACTAGCAGCTTTTGAAAAGGTTGATAGATCGTTAGAAGAGAAGAAAACCAAATTAGCCAGCATCAGAAGAGAGGAAGATAAATTCACAACCAATGGAGAAATAATAGGAACTTTTGCCCAATTTTATGTCAATAAAACTAAATGAAATGAATTAATATATTTGTAAAAATATAAAGTGCCCATATTAAAAGGACAAAAAAAAATAGAGGACTTACACTCAGGTTCAGAAAAAGAAATTGAACAAGCTATAAATGGACTCCCAAGGAAAAAAGTCCCAGATCAGATGGATTTGCAAGAAAAATCTGTCATATATTTAAGGAATGATTAATTTCATTATTACATAAACTCTTTGAAAAAATAAGGAGTCCTGCCAAATTCTTTCTATGATACAAATATGGTCTTGACACATAAACTCGGGAGTCAAAACAAGGAAAGAAAAACCATAGGCCAATATCCCCAATGAATACGAATTTTTTTTAAAAGCATCTTCAATCAGTTATTTGCAAGAAAAGTAAAGAAACGTATCAAAAGATTGTACACTATTAACAGATTGGAATTTTACTAGGAATAAAGGGCTAGATAAATATATTAGGAAAACAGTAAACATAATTGACAATGTTAATAATTACAAAAATTATTTTATCAATAGATGCAGAAAAAACATTTGACAAGGTAAAACACCCATTCCTGTTACAAACACTAAAAGCATAGGAATAAATGGATCTTTCCTTAATGTAAATATTATCTATCTAAAACCAAGAGCCGGCATTATCTGTAAAGGAGTTAAACTGAAGATCTTTCTGGTAAGATCGTGGCTAAAGCAAGGATGTCCATTATTTCCATTACTATTCATTGTAATGCTAGCAATACTAGTTAAAGCAATGTTGTTGTTATGGAGTCATTTCAGTCGTGTCCAACTTTCTGTGACCCCATTTGGGATTTTCTTGACAGAGATACTGGAGTGGTTTGCCATTTCCTTCTCCAGCTCATTTTACAGATGAGGAAACTGAGGCAAACAGGGTGAAGTGACTTGCCCAGAGTCACACAGCTAGGAAGTGTCTGAGGCCAGATTTGAACTCAGTCTTCCTGACTCCAGGCCAAGCATTCTGTCCACTGTGCCACTTAGCTGCCAGTTGAAACAGTAAGATGAGAAAAATAAAGTGAGGGAATAAGCATAGACAAGTAAGAAATAAAATTATCACTTTTTGCAAATAATATGACAGTTTACTTAGCAAACTCCAGAGGGTCAACTAAAAAACTAATTGAAACAACTTCAGCAAAATTGCATATAAAAATAAGCCGAAACAAGTCATTGGCATTTCTGCATGTTACCAACAAATTACAGCAGGCAGAGAAAGAAGACGCATTTAAAACTGCAACAGAAAATAGAATAAAATATCTAAGATTATAACTGATAAGACGCTTTGAACTGAGCACAACAACAAAACACTTTACACAAATAAAGACTTAGGATCTAAATAACTGAAGAAATGTTACTTGCTCGTGGGTGAGCCTAGCCAGCATCATAAAAATGATAATACTACCTAAATTAATTTATAGAGCTACAAAAAGTACTAACAGCATTCATCTGGAAGAATAAAAAGTCAAGCATCTCAAGGGAAATAATGGAGAGAGGGTGGTGAAGTGGGAAGGAAGGGATCCTAGGAGTACAGTATCTCAAACTACACTTCAAAGCAGTAATGATCAAACAATCTGGTACTGCTTAAGAAATAGAAAGGTTGATCAGATTGTGTCCAGTACATAGAATCAAACAACCAGAGTAGTGTACTGTTTGATAAACCAAAGATCCCATCCCATGACCATCTGGAAAAACTTGGAAAAATAGTTAGGCAGAAACTGGGTATAGACCAATAGTGACTCACCCCATATACCAAGATGAGCTCCAGATGGGGACATGGTTACGCCATGCTCTAACAGACAAGTTAGGAGAGCAAGGAAATTACTCATCAGATCTATGGATAGGGGAAACATTTGCAAGGAAACGAGTTAGATTCACAGGAGGTAAAATGGACAAAATTGATTACATAAAACTGAAAGGTTTTTGAACAAAATTAATGCAGCTGAAGTTAGAAGAGAAGCAGGTAAATGGATGCCTTTGCCACAAGTTTCTCCTTTCAAAGTATATAGGAAGTGGATTCAAATTTGTGAGATTAAGAGCCATTCCCCAATTGACAAATGGTCAAAGGCTATGAAGAGGCAGTTTTCAGAGGAAGAAATGCAAGCTATCCCTATCCATAAGGAAAAATGCTCTACATTACCAGTAAGTAGAGAGATACGTGTCAGAGGTTTTGCCTCCCACCCATCAGGTTTGATAGAGCTGGCAACAAAGGATGTTGATGAAGCTGTAGAAAAACAGGTTCGTTGGTGCATTTTTAGAGCTATGAAGTGCTCCAGCTCTTCTGGAAAGCAATTTGGAACTCTCCCCCCAAAGCTCTTAAATTGGGCGTGTTGGGCGTGTCCTTTGACCCAGCAGCACCACTGCTAAGTGGTCACTGGGAGGTGCAGCTGAGACAGGAATGCTAGACAATGCCCCCGACTAGTGATGACCCAAAGTCTACTGAAAACCAATCTGGGGGAAGGACTGGAGAAGCCAGTCCGTGTGGCCAGCGTTGCAAAGCTTCAAAAGGAATGTCTGTGTATACACACAAGCAGATACACACACACTCAGAGATCAGAAGAGGAAGAGGGCCCATGTTTGCAAAAATGTTTATGGTCCCTTTTTTTGTTGGCAAAGATTGGGAGACTGAGGGGACGTCCATCGATTGGGGAATGGCTGAGCCAGGTAGGTGTCCGAGTGTTGTGCTGTAAGAAATGGTGCATGCATTGGTTTCAAAGAAACTCCCTACTTTGAGCTGTTGCAGAGCAAAGTCAAAAGAACCTGGAGAACGTTTTGTGGGGTACCGATATTGTGGAGACAAAAACCTTGAAAGACCCTAGGACCTCTTATCCATGCGTTGACCAGCAAGATTCCAGAAGTCTGTGAAGGAATACGCTCCCACTTCTGACAGAGCGATGGATTCAGAGCGCAGATGGAGACTTTTCATTTTAATCTCGGAGCAGGAATGTGTTTTGCTTGACTCTGTGTTTGTAGGGGGTGAGGAGGAGCAGCAGGTGGGAGGGAGAGAAGGCAGATTTTCATTTGAAAAAACAATGCAAAACAAACCTGCCTCTAGGTTGTGTGACCCAAGGGCAGCTCCCTTCTCGGGAGAGGATACACTGCGGAGGAGGAGCAGCTGCCTAGAGTGAGTCTGTTTGTGTGTACGCATAGCAGCACTGGACCTACGGGTCTGCTTCTCCGGCCCTTCCCTCGTGTTGCTTTTCTGTAGACTTTGGGTCGTCACTGCGTGGGGATGTTGTCTCATCGGCACCTCCCAGTGACTTTGGAGGGGAGATGTGGCCAGTGGGGTGCTCTCCACTTGACCTTGGGGTTTGAGTGATGTAGTGACTGGCTCAGGGACATGTGGTCAGTGCGGTTTCAAGCACAGGAGCCTTCCTGACTCCAAGTCCAGTGTTCCACCCACCAGGCTTCCCTCTGGGGCTGTCTCCTAATTTGTAAAGGGGAGGGTTTAGAATTTTACTGAGGTCCCTTCCAGCTCTAAATTTGCGGTATTCTGATCCCGTTAACTTAGGTCAGCTCTGATGAAGTGTCCACTCCCTCAGACATCCTCAGTGAAGCCACACTTTGGCAAATGCGTCCGTCACTCATGACTTCCTGTCACCTGCAGGAGCAGGCGTAAAAGGCTCTGTTTGGGGTTCAGAGCCCTTCCTAGCTGAACCCCTCCTGCCTTTCCAGTCTCCTGACACCTTATTCCCCACCATGTTCTCTTTGACCCAGTGACCCTGGCCTCGGGGCTCTTCCACAAATAAGACCCTCCATCTCTGGACTCCAAACCCTCTCTTTGATTGTGCCCCATGGCTGCCCCCCCCCAGTCACATCCCCCTTCTACAGGAAGCCTTGTGCAGGCCCCTTCACTTGGTGTCTTCCCTCCGCTGTGTCCAGTCTGTGCCTTGTTGACCAGCTGTCTCCCCCTTCACGCTAAACACTCCTCAAGAGCACAGGGCGTGGCACGTTGTAAGCATTTAGTTAATGTTTGTTGGTTTGACTCCAGCCACAATAAGCTTTTTTTTTTCTTTTGGCAAGGAAGTTGGGGTTAAGTGACTCAACCAGGTTCACATAGCCAGTAAGTGTTGTCTCGGAGGCTAGATTTGAACACAGGTCCTCCTGACTCCAGGGCTGGTGCTCTATCCACTGCACCACCTAGCTTCCCCCCTAGTAAGCATTTCAACAAGCATTTATTAAGCTCCTGCTGCATGCTATACATTGCCTCTTGGTTTCCTTCCAGGGGAAGGAAGTTTCCTCACACTTGCCTCCCTGGGGGTGCGGTAGATGTGGCCCCACAGATGTCCTGCAGCTTCCCCCCATCCACTGCTTCCCACCCGTGCCTAGTGGCATTTGTCAGCAGCCCTGGGGCTGTACATCAGCTCGCCTTCCTTCTCACTAGCTGGCTGGCTCATTTCTTCCAATGATATCTTTTAGATGCAGGAGACATGCACTGAGAAGGGCTGGGTGGGGAGGGAGCCATCCTCAGAGTCAGGAAGGTGAGGCTGCAGTCCTCCCTCTCACACACCCCAGCTGCTGACCTGACCTCTCTTGGAGTATCTGCTTCAGAGCAGGTGCCAGCCTGGTTTGGGAGAGGGGGAGGTTCCTGTTCATGCTCAGGTCGCTGCTGGTGACAGCCTCCCGTGACTCCTTCACAAGCATGATCTTGGGGCAGCCTAGGGAGCTCCTGATGGTGTTTGTGGCCTGGCATCCCCAGGAGAACTGGGGTATTGACTGGGTGGCCTGGCTTCTTAGCAGGAAACAGTGGGAATTGTTGAAATGATAAACATTCATCTGACTTTGCACACTTTTTTACCTTAAGGTAAATTAAAACGAACCCAAAAATGAGCTAATGAGCTCTTAGCCATGGATCCAGTCACTGGCTGTTTGCTCACATGGATCTGACATGGTTTACCCGTGGGCTGCGTCAGGGATGAGGGGATTATGGCTTTGGCTTACTTCTTTTCTTGCAGATCAAGGAAAGCCTGAATTAGCAGGACAATATAGATTAAAAATGTGCTTTTATACACACAACACATTTGTGAAAGGACATCAGCTTTGCCTCGGAAAAGTGTGTTATTGAAGCAAAGTACTTTTTCTTTAAAAAAAAAAAGGCTCTCAGGATTCTGGCAGGAAGCCTCAGTAGTTGGTGCTAATGCGAAGATTTGTCTGCAGTGTTTTCCCTGCATTTTCCGTTAGAGATACCACTGGGGTATTAGGAAAAACAACCTAGCACATCAGTAAAGAGAAAGCTTATTTTGCACTAGGGGGTTGAGTTTTAAAAGATGTTTGATTCTATAAATAAAACCCTTTTCTATGTGAAGCCCCTTCTTTCACCTTGAAGAATGTCAGTTCAGCTATGACGATCAGCTAAAGGACCTAGAATCACAAGATTTAGTTCTGAAAGCAGTGTAGAGGTCATTTAATTGCTAACAATAGCGCGCGTAGTGTGTTAAGGTTTGCAAACTGCTTCATACATGCTACGGGGGAGGCCTTGTTATTATCCCCTTATTACACATGAGGAAACTGAGGCTGAGGGGTTAAGTGACTGAGCCAGGGTGTCCAGCTACATCTGGTCTAGGGCAGTATTTGGACACACATCTTCCTCACTCCATGCCCGCGCCATTGGCTCACTTCAAACTAAGTGCCGTCTGTGTGCAGTGATGCTCTTCCAGCATGTATAGAGCATCCCGTGAGTTCTCAACCACTCAGTTCAGTTGCTTTCTATTCCCAGAAGCCTAAGCAGACCCCCCCCCAATTATTTTGTATCCATTTTGTGTTTACTTATCTATGTTCCTGTTGTTTCTCCCGAAAAGGAGATAAACTCCTTGTGGGCAGGACTGTTCCATCTTTCCCAGTACCTGGCACAGTACTAACTTAAGTACTTGGTAAATAACAATTATCTGATCTAATCTGTGCATTTTTGTGTTTAATACATGAGGAAACCGAGTCCCAGAGAAGCTCAGGTGATTTGGCAAATGTCTTTCAGTGGTTTCGTGGCCCAGTCAAGCTGTAAGTGACCCACCATCCAGCACTCGGGACAGCGATCTGCTCTTCCTAACCATTGCAAGCAAACAAGCCAAGGACTTGACTTTGGTGAGTAAAGGAGGAAGAGGGGAGGAGGGATGAAGTGGGCTGCAGTGCAGAAGGCAGCGGAAGGGTCGGAGAGGATGAAAACGAGACAGAAACCAGACAAAACGAAGCACTTGAACGAGACGCCTGAAAACAGGCCTTTCTTGCTCAGCTTGGGCATTGAGAGGGGGCTGGAAAGGGAGTGGAGGCCGGACAGTGTGAGACACGGCTCAGTAGGGACACAGTCTGGTGCCAACAGACGATTTCAGTCTGAATTGGAGCTTTCAGCTGAAATGTGCCCTGGCTGTGTCATCCTAAAATTGGAGGGTTACTTGAGCATGCCCTGGATGAAATTCTGTTCAGACTGCAAATGCCAGGCTGTACATGCCACTCAATTACATCCCCATTTTCTTGGGGCATCAGGATTGTGAGAGGCTGTGCAGGTAGTTTCTGTTTGAGACACATTCTGAATAACTCCATGAAATTATTACATGATCCGCATCTCCCTGACGCACCCGTCTCTGTGTCTAACTGCTTTACGTGAAGGTAATTAGAACTTGGTTTCATAAGCATTTTTGGTTGGCTGAGGTTTTGTTGCTTAGATACGAGGAGCAGCTGTTCCATCGGGGTCAGGTTATTCACGAGGGGTCCTAGAAACACTGCCCTGTTGCCTGCTGAGCTGCCGCAGTGGGGAAGGAGTGGTAGGATTCCCGCTCAGGTCAGCTTTGCCGTCCTGTTGGTGAGGCAGTAACGGGTAGGGAAAGGAAGTGTTATCGATGCCCGGCAGCACTGTGGCTGCAGAGGGCGAGAGGGGCAGGGCCGTGACACTTGTGACATGTGACTCCCCTAGGCTCAGGAGCCGTCGTGGACCGTCTCTGGGCACAGTGGTAGATGGTCTGTACTGGGGCTCTTTCCTGCAGTGCTTCAGGTGTGTAGGGGACTTTTCCACAGCTGTGAATGTGCCTCAGTAAGGTGGGGGGCTCCCGTGGAAAGAGCCGTCCCTGTGGTCTGAACTGTGTGAGCCTTATCTGAGGTTGCCCACACGCTTCAGGTCAGCCTTATCAGTGATACAGCCACCCAGGGAAGGGCCCGAGCTGCTCCCTGCTTACTCACTGCCAGGAATGGTTAGGCACTTCCCCAGGTCCTCTGGTGAGCTGCTCCCTGCTTGGTGGCCTGATCTCATTAGGACCCATTTCCCTTCTTCCTCACAGCTTTTGTTAAGGGCCGGCTGGTAAAAAAAATGAAGATTCTGTTGCTAAAAGATCCTAAGGATGATCACTCAGGCCAGGACCCCTATGTTCAGGTAGGTGATGCAGACAGTTACACAGGACCCCTGGGCACCCATGCTCTCCTTCATTGCTCTTCCCTACCAGGCCTCAGATCGGGCTGGGGGAGGCAGCTTCACCTTCCAAAGTGGGGTGCTGGGGCCCTGCCTTTGTTTTTAAGACAGCCCTCGGGCCTTCAGTGTTGGTACATCTTTGTTCCCCCAGGAATTGGGGTCACATGGATTTGAAGCCACTTTGATACCTGTTTTATCCTTTGAGTTTTTGTCTCTGCAAAGCTTCTCTAAGAAGGTAAGGCCAAGTAATCTTCTCTGTCAGTGCTAGAGTGTGTCCTGCCAGGAAGGACTGCCTAGGGTGGGCAGATGACCAGCGAGGCTGGGACGGGCTTTTATCATATGTGAAGCAGTTGGGGCCTTGGCTGAAGAGAAGCTGGCAAATGGGCACACCCCATGGCGACTGTCACGTCGCACTCCCGTAGAATGCCAGCCTTCTCCCGCAAGTGGGGAAGAGGGCTCCATTCTAGCCGTCGCACCCCAGGGGGTCATTGCAGCTAATCTGGATTCAGACTTCTTCTGTGTTGGCTTCACTGCCAGTATTGTGGTCTTCCCAGACTTCTTGGGATTTCTCCTCTTCTTCATCTGTGGAGACAATTCATAGACCGTGATTTATTCAACCGTCCCCTAAGCACCGAGCATACTTTATCACCAGCTGTGTGCTACCACCAAAGTGCTGCTCTGCGTGTTCTGACCTCTGGGGTGTCCCAGAAGTTGTGGTGGGGTATCCTGGCCCTTTCAGCCCCTTTGTGGGGCCTTGTGGCCATAGAGTCACTTTACTCGCAGAATTCCAAATGAGAGGACATAGTTAAGTTACTGTGAAGGCCGAATGCACTCTGTAATTGCTAGCTATTGTCATTGGATTTGTGCGTGCATGTTCCCCATAGGATAAAGTGCCATGAGGGGCAGGATGGCTTGTCTGCTGTCATTTCAGCCCCAGAGCCTCGTACAGTGTCAGGCACACCATAGATGCTCGGTAAGTGCGTGCTGACTCGTCCGACCTTAATGAGGTGTCTTGTGTGTGGGCAGCTGTCTCATCCGGAGGCTTACGGGGGACTCATTTTCACCAGCCCCCGTGCCGTGGAAGCCGTGGAGCTGTGCCTGGAAAGGGACAATAAACTGGAAGGTGAGTGTGGGCTGGGGAGCTTTTGGTTGGCTCTTAACCTCATCTCACAGTGAAAACAGCCAAAAAGCCACATAATTCCCTGATCTCCTCGAGCTTATGGGACTGACCTGAGATGGTGAAAACGCCTCTTCTGACACCCTCTGTTTCCTGACTGCCTCCTTCCCCCTCAAGCAAGTGGGACCCAGCCTCACCACAGTAGGTCCTGAGCTTGGCTCCCCCCACCACCTGAACGCTTGCAAAGCTCTTTACAGACATACTGCCTTTGATCTCCACAACCACCCAAGGTACTATTCTTGTCCCCATTTTACAAATAGGGAAATTGAGGCAAACAGGGGATTAAGTGACTTGTCCAGGGTCCCACAGCTAGTAAGTGTCTGAGGCCGGCTTTGAACTCAGGTCTTCCTGACTCCAAAACCAGGCTTCTCTCTAGTCCTTGGGAAGTAGGTTATGCAGCCTCCAGGAGGCACCACCGGGGGGGAGAGTTGCTCTCAGCCAGCTATGGGGGAAGAGCATGTCTAGGTGAGCAGCTGGATTCACCTGTCAGGCTTGTTTTCCCGGCTGCATGGGGAATTCACTCCCCTCATGATACAGTGTTGGAATGGTGGGGGGGTGGGCACCCCTGGACTCTTCCCTTCTCACTAAGGTAGGTACAATCAGGTAACACCCTTGGATTATAAGACTGTCTTAGACCTGTTTGGAGTCTGAAATTCACCCGCTTGGAGATGACACAAAGACCTAGTTGGCTAAAGAAAAAGCTGGTACCCCTGGCTTTGTCTGTGGAAGGAGCCCTGGGCCTGGGCCTAGAGGACCTGGCTTTGCCCCTCTCTCCCATGGCTGAGCTCCTTTACGTCTCTGGGCCTCAGTTTCCCTCCTGTAAAGTCAAGGTCAAATTAGATGCTCTCTGAGGTCCCTGTTGGACCATGTTCTGTATCCCAGTAGTTCATGTGGGGGAGCTACCTCATCAGAGAAGCTGGATTCAGATCCTGGTTCTACCCTTTACTGGCCATGTGACCTGGGCCACTCACTGACTCTCTGAGCCTCGTGCTTGTCCTCAGTGAAGTGCAGGGTCTGCACTGGGAAAGCCCCTGCCAGCCCAGACGTTCTGTAATTTGTGAAAAGGCCCCCAGAATGAGATTTGAGGCTCCTTGACTGTTGCCCCAGAAATGTCCTCCTTTAAGACCAGGAGAGAAATCACCAAGGGGATTTCCCCAAACCCCCGAGATTTAGGTACGGAGCAGAGCTCGCCCCTGCTGGCCAAGGGTCCTGGGGAACCTATCGGGTTCAGAGTCACCTCCACGCACGTGCAGACGCACCTACTGGCAAAGGACAGTCAGCTGATAAAGTCCCTTGGCTGCCCGTGCCTTGTGCTTTTCCCAGGGTGCATTCCTAGTTGGCAAAGAGTGCGGGGTTCCCCCTCCTATGACCAGGGATGGCCGAGGTTCTCTCTAGAAATGAGCCAGCAGCTTCAGTCTTCAGAGGAGAAATGGGCTCCCAGGAAGACACCGGCACCCTTGGCTCTCCCAGTTTGGGCTCAGCCTCTTCAGGGCTCTTGGCCATGAAGGCCCACCGCCAAGGGCTGGCCAGTAACTCTGCATGTGTGCAGCTCACTTTCTCTTTGGGCTGTTTGCACAGTGCACAGAGGTGCTTCTAGACTTCCAGTGGTGTCGGGAGCAAGAACGTAATGCTTCTTTGCCCTTCATTTACAAAGAAGTCATTTGGAAACTGCTCCTGTCTGTCTCCAGAGCAAAATCAGCTGCGTTGTTTTATTGGCTGCATAAGCAGCATTTTACGATCCGGGGCTTTCCTTCTCTTCCTCTAAAGATCCCAGTTTTCAGTCATCACATCGCTATGCAAATTAGGATCCAACATTATATTTGTTTTCCAAGGACACATAAAAGCATAAAAAATGCTTTTAGTGCAGGCAGAAAAAACAGTTCATGTTTCAGGCAAAGCCCCTCCAAGCAGTCACCAAATCTGCTTTATACTGTTGCGTAAAGAGCTTGCGTCGGCTCCCACTCTTCGTTCTGTGCCTAAAAATGTTTTTTGCTTTTGTTTATAAGGCAAACTTTGATTGTTCACGTTTTGCTTTACTCCTAGATTGTTCAAAAGAAACAAAAACAGCCCTCTGGGGCAGAGATCCAAGCAGCCACGTTAGTGTTCACAGTTCACTGCTAAATGCTTGCTTTTAATTAACTGTTTTTCAGTCTGGAAAAAGTCTCTGAAAGAAAAATGGCACGTCAAGCCAGCGTACGTGGTCGGCCAAGCCACCGCCTGCCTTGGTGAGTGTGAGAAGAAATCCCAGAGGAGGCCGTGGCCTGCGGCTTCGTGAGGAAGCCACGACGCAGTCCAGCTTCCATGGTGTTCAGAAGGCAGGGGCTACCAGGACAGCTGAAGGAGGCTCCTGCCAGCTTAAGTCAAGTTTAGCAGGCCCCTGAACCGCTGGGGCTGGCAGACCTCGCGTGTGGCCCTGCCATGCTCACGAGGACCCCCACAAGTGCCCAGTAGTGGAAGGAGCACCAGTTATGCCATCAGAGGGTATGGCTGCCCGTGTTCTATCTGCCCCTTTCTCCCTGCGACCCCAGGTCTCAGGTGAGGAGGCTTGGCCTGAGTGGCCTCTAAGGCCCTGCCAGCTCTACATGTGTGGTGTGTTCCACACTGAATTAGGCTGGTCCTCGGACCTCCATCCGTTCCCAGACATGTACCTGCTGGGCCTTGGAGAACCCCAGCTGAGGAGGAGAGAGTGGGGAGGAGGCACCAAGGAAGGAGGGGAGGCAGGGACCAGGCTCAGACAGCCGGTGCCGAGGGGCCCAGTGGGGGGGTAGAGGAGGCAGCACTCACCAGGGGCTTCACAAATGCCTTCCATTACCTGCCCTTCATCAGTGAGCAGACATGGAGGCGCATCAGCCTCTCCTGAGTCCAGTATGGCCCCAGACCCTGCTGCATCAATGAGCTTCATCACTGGAGAGAGTTTGTGGCTGAAGGAGGGTTTCTGTCTTTTGACTCAGCACGTTTTTAAAGATCTGTAAATTACAAGTTGACAGCGTTTAAATTAAAGTCTCGGTTTCCTGGGTCCGGCTCGGGTGAATCAGAAATTGGGTTTGCCTGGCAGATCTCTGAGAAGGGCCACATTCCTCCCCACCAACAAGAGAGAATCCCTCTGTGCTGCGGCCCCTTGCTATGCTTTTAAAGCGAGTGTTCCTGACACCTTTTATTTTGATGTCACTGTGTCGCACCTCCCCCCCCAGCCCTGTCCCTTCCTCCTCCTAGAACCAAGAAAAATGTGGACGCACCCCCAACCCCACCCCCGAACAGTGTCCTGGCCGGACAGCTTGGCTGTTCCCTGCACTCTGAATGGCTCTCGACTTGCCTGGACTCTGGCTTTCCACTTTGTGAACTTTTCATTGACCCCACTGCGGTCTACTTGCTAGACTGCCGTCCTTCCCAAGGTAGCTCCTGACTTTCCTTAGCCCTGAGATCCAGCCTCCTGTCAGTGTCTGAGCAGAGCCTCCCTGGGGTGGGGCCCTCCATCCTGGGGCCTGGCTCCCTTTCCCTGTGAGGTTCTGATGCAGCCCCAGGGCACTCGCTGAAGCCCCCTCTGCCAGCCCGCCTCAGCATACCTAACAATTAGGCAAAGTTGTCCACTCAGGTGGCCAATTTATAAGGGTATCATAAAGGGGACTTTGATGGGATCGCAGGTTCAGAGGTGGGAAGGGCCCCTGTGGTCTTCTGGTCCAAGCTCCTCATTTGGCAGAACAGAGCCTGAGGCAGAATCTGGGGCTGTCTCCTCTGGCTCCAGACCCAGTGAGTACCCTTCCCCCTTGGCCACCAGGCCCCCAAACTGCTTTGAACAGGCAGATCAGCACATGTGCTTCCTTAGCACCCAAGCAAAGTGCTGTCGAGAACAGAGTCCAGAAATATGTTTTTGGTTGTTTTTCAGTGAGAAAAATTGGCCTGGCTACAGAAGGAGAAAAATGTGGAAATGGTGAGAAACTCGCTGAGTACATTTGTTCACGTAAGTAGGAAGAAACATCTGAAGAAGAGTGTTTCCACTTTGCGCCGTGGTTGAGCGTCACAGAATCGTTTAAAGAGTGTTTTCCTTAGTCAGTGCTTTCTTTGAGGCTGTATTTGTCCATCGATGGCACATAAGCTGTGTTGAGGCTACTCCACACGAGGTTATTTCTATTTACCTACTGAGTATTTGGCTCAGCCCCACAGCTCCTTCCAGAAAGATTCAGGATTGCTTGTGAGCAGAGGGTCTCCTCGAGTCAGGGCTGAAAAGAAAAGAGCAGACAAAAGAGATTCTCCCCAGCCCCCTGACCCATGAGCTCTGTGTGGCTCCCGATGTCACCCCTCGGTGGTGTCTTCAGGGCCTTTTCTTGGCCCATCCTGCTTGAGAACACTGTCGGTCACCCTCTTCCCCTGCATTCCTGCGGCCACTCTTCCTCTTGCTCTTCCTCAGGGTTATGCATGCTGACCTCAGTGTCCCCCAGGCTCTGTCCTGGGCCCTCTGTTCTCCTCCCGTCCTGCTCCTGACTCCCAGCCCCATAGCACTCAGCTGTTGGGTGCTTCACACTCTGGAAGCCCAAAACCAAACTCGCCGCCCCTTCCCCCAGCCCTCCCCTCTCTTCCTGCAGAGGCTCGGCTTGCAGGCTGGCCTGGGGGTCATCCTTGTCTCTTGAGCCTCCCTCCTTCAGCCCTTCTGTCCAGTCTGTCGATGCACTTGTCATTTCTCCGAAGGAGCTTGGGCCTGCTCACTCACCTGCAGCACCCACTCCTGCAGCATCGAATGCAGAATCCTCTTTGGCTTTTAAAGCCCTTCCTGCCCTGCCCCTTCGTGCCCCTCCAGACCATTGTCCCCTTTGGGACTATGTGGGCCAGCCACATCTATCTCCTGTCTCTGGGCCTCTGCCTTGCTCTCCCAAGACCTCTGCTGCTCCTCCTTCTCCCTTATAGTTCCTCTCGTCTCCCCCAGGGCCTTCCTCTTGTAGCTAAGAACAGCTCTAAAGCAGTGGCAGGCTTCCCAGGGCTTTACAAAGTGGGCTGTCCCAAAAGTCTTCCTGCCCTTTGAAGGGATTAAGGCTGAAAATGCAAGGAGACTTTGATCCTCCCAGCAGCCCTGGGAGGGAGGTGCTTTTATTATCCCCATTTTACAGATGAAGAAGCTAAGGCAAGAGTTTCAGTGACTTGCCCAGGGCCCATAGCTAGGAAGCACCTGAGGCCGCATTTGAACTCTGCTCTTCTGTCTCCAGGCCTGGCACTCCTCGCACTGTGGCACCTGCTGGAGAGAGTGTGTGGTTGTTTGCATACTCCCTTTCCCACTGGACTAGGAGCTCCTTGAAACATGTGTTTGCCTTTCTTGGTATCCCCAGCGCCCAGCATGCTGCCTGGCACATAGTGGGCACTTCATAAATGCTGACACCTGATTGGGAAGTGTTCCTGTCTTGTGCCTCACTCATCTCTTTTGGTGCCTCTGCCGGGGGGTAGAGCAGGGATCATCTGTTGTCTGTCCGACGAGACGTGGGGCAGCTGGCTTGGTGACCTGTATGATCCTCTGGGCCTCTTTTCCTCATTTGCCAATGAGGGGGTTGGACTGGATGAGTCTGTCGGTCAGTAAGCCTTTCGTCAGCCCCTGCTGGGTGCCGGGCACTGCTGGTGACCTCCGAGGTCCGTGGATTGGGCCTGGCAGCCCCTCCCTCTAAGGCGCTCAGAACGGCCTTGGCAGTGGGCAGCTGTGTCTTCTTATGCCCCAGGAGCAGCCCCACTAATCCCAGCCCACCTGGCAGGCAGCACTACTTGAGACCCTCAGGTCTCAAAGAGCACCTGCTGGGGGGGGGGCTTCCTGCTCCAGGAGCTAGAAGCCAGCCCTGCCCCCCCACTGACCACATGATGGAGCCTCCAAGTATTGGAGAAAGGCCTCCTGCTGCCTCGAGGTAAAGTACCTCTCCATAGCTGTGGGATGATAGTTCTCAGGGCCTTTCCCATGTGGGTGTTTCTTGTGGGGCCCTCCCCCCACCTCAAGTCATGCCCTCTGCCCAGCAGGGGCTCAATAAAGTCTTGTTGACCAGCGTTCCAGAACCCCAGGGGCTAACACTTCACAGCTAGCTGACCAGCCAGGCCTCCAGGGCCACCCAGGTGGGTGTTTAATTAGGAAGCACCGGCTGGGGTCCGAGCCCTGCACTGGACCCTGCAAGTGCCGAGCCAGGCCTGGGTCCTGCCCCTTCCTGGAGACAGAGGTGACAGGGGTGGTCGGTGCATGGGACGAGAGTGAGGACAGTGCTGTGGGAGGCTCAAGGTCGTTGCCGTGGGGAACGCTCGAAAAGCTAGGAGAATGCTTCCTTGATGAGAACATAGAAGGGTGTTCTCCTTTGGAGGGAGGAACTCCTTGTCACATGAGGGGCCTAGACCTCGAGGTGGTCCCCCATCCAGTGGCACAGAGGGCAGCCTCCCCACAGCTCATCCTGGGGCTTCTGGCCGGGTCTTTCCAGAGAGGAGCTAACTGACTTGGCTGAACTCACCAAGTGTGATTGAGCCCAGCCGGGCCCAGTGCCGGGCCAGCTCTCAGGGCCTCCCACGTCCTGCGTGCTCCCAGGACACCAGCTGCCACAGCCCTGTGCCTCACCGCCTGACCTCCCTCCTTGTCCAGCCCTGACCAAAGGTTGCCAGAGCCTCAGTGCCTGTCTTCTCAGGGGCAGAAACATCCATGAGTAGCACTTAGATTCCGTGGGCCCCATGGGCTCCGATGACCTGGATCTGGACAAGAGCTCACTGTGGTCCAGGCCCCCCGGCCAGGCTTTGAAGGGTGACCCTCTGACTCCTGGATTCTTCACAGGATGACGCCTCCTTGACGCACAGTACGGCACACTTCCTCCTCACCTGTCCCGTCTCTTCTGAGTACAGTGCATCCACGCTGAGCTGTAGCCAGTCATGGGTTTCATCCCACTGTGACCCGGGCATCCTGTGAGGGTGGATTGCCCCTTTGTCTTAGCACCTCTTGTCCCTCCTGCCTTTGGGGCAGGCATGTCTGGAAGTGTCTGACCTTTGAACATAGGAATATTTGTGATTCTTCATTTGAGGAGTTCTCTGTCTCACTGGCTTGTGACTGCATGTGTGTATGCACGTATGTATACACATGCAGGAGCATACATGTGTGTATATATATATTTGCGTGTGTGTGTGTGTATCTAGATATAGATGTGACTGCAAGCTCCCGGAGGGCAAGTACCATCCTTTGCCTCTTTCTGTATCCCCAGCACTCAGAACAGTGCGTGGCACATAGCAGGCACTTAATCAGTGTTTATTGAGGGCATGAGTGAACACACACACATATAT
Source organism: Phascolarctos cinereus (assembly GCF_003287225.1). Lineage (NCBI taxonomy): Eukaryota > Metazoa > Chordata > Mammalia > Diprotodontia > Phascolarctidae > Phascolarctos > Phascolarctos cinereus. The sequence continues at coordinate 9,700,583 of NW_027555736.1, forward strand.
GCACTTTCTTCCTCCTCCATCTCTTTTTGTTTAAAATCCTTCTGATGAGAGATTTACAAGGCCCCTGGCAAATTATTCTGGCCAGCCTTTGTGAGGTGCACACCCTCTCTCTCCAGGCACCCATCATCCCTGCATTTTAGCTTGTGGTCCAGAGGCTAGACCCCCCCTTCTCAGACACCACCTTCTTAGCCAGCTTCCACTTCCCACGTGAGTTTGTCTCTTTTGGCCCCCTTGCTTTCAATAGACAGTGCCGAAGAAAATACACCTTTGTGCCCCTATGGTCTGAAGGCTCATTTGGGCCCACACAATGACCAGAGATGAGTTGTTGATAAGTATTCCTCTGCTGTATCTCGCACACAAGCCCCAGGATGTCCTCCGTCTCTTTTCTGGGGTTCAGGTTACCATGCGGCTGCCTCGCTACCTCCTGGAAGGCCATGACCAACCATGGCTACTCTCCTGTCCTTCTGACCCTTCCAGGGCAGTCTCAGACTGGGTTACATGCTTCTGTCTGTCCTGAGGAGGTCAGCGCCCTGCTCTCTCCCCTTCAGGGAGAGCCTCAGATCAGTTTTGAGCAGCCCTCCTTCTTCCCTTTCTTCCCCTGGGTAATCTTCCCCTCTCACCGTCCTGACTCTGATCCTTCTTGTTTCTCAATGAAGCCTTGCTCCAGTGTCCTGCAGGACGCCCCTGCCCCGTCCCTACCAGCCTGAAGTATGGAGAGATGTTCCTCCATTCCCTTCACCCTCACCAGGAGGAAAATCATGTCAAGACATGTCTCATCAACAAGCATTTATTAAGCTCCTGCTGTGTGCCAGGCACCGTGCTAAGCACTCAGTATCATAAGAAAGGGAAAGAGTCTCTGCCCGCAGTGAGGGGAACAGCATGTGAGCAATTGTGTACAAGCAAGCTCCGTCCAGGAAACGTCGGTGATGATCAGTGAAGGGAAGGCACTATGATTAAGGGGGATTAGGAGAGTCTTCCTGCGGGGAGGAGGGTTCTAACTGGGGATGAGGTGGCAGAGCGTTGCGCCTAAGGGGAATGACTGTGACGATGCCCATGGAGAGGTGAAGGGAGGCCAGTGCCGCTGGACCTTGGAGTTTGTGGAGGGAAGGAAGGTCTTCAGTCAGCCAACCAGGATTATTCGGTTTTGACTCTGTGCCTAGGCACTGTGCCATGGAGGGGATGCCCCTCGGAACAAAACCACACAGTTATCTCAGTGCTCTGCTAGGTCGTCCTTGGGCAGAGGGATTGGCCTTGGCGTGCGCGGCCCTAGAGGCCATGCTAGCAATAGGGGGACAAAGCACAGCTTCCCAGTGAAGCTGAGCTGCCCCCAGCGTGCAGGGTACTTCCAGAGGCGGTGAGTTTTCTGTCGCCGGGGATCTTGGAAGTCTTGGCTGGATGGCCACTTGAAGGGCTTTCTCCATTGGCTAAGGGTGCCCTGCTCCCCGTGCCCCTGCCTATGCTCCTACATGCAGATGTGTGACTGGGCACAGACAATAAACAGATAAGTTACATGTCTTCCCAGATGAGACTGGCCTTGCAGCAGCCCAAGGAATCCCCCTCCCCCAGCCTCCAGTGCTTTGCCAAGAGAGTTCCCGGCCCCTCTGTGCTCGAGGTCTGTGATCTGGTGATTGCCTGAAGCTCCCCCCTCCTCTGGCTTCCAGACGTGGTCAGAGCCATATGGACCCCAACACGGACAGCTCGCCCCTGCCAGGGCATGCTTTGGGAGTAGTGGGGCACCTCTCAAGTTCCAAGTATACGTACGGAGGGGGCAGGCTCAATTTGGGGCACCACAGAGCGTTCATCTTTGGGCAGTTCTCTGGTCCCTTTCTCCTCTGTCAGCAGTCAGCACAAGAGACTTTCCCAGGCCGCCTCCGAGAGTTGCTTCACTGTGGTTTTCTGGGAGAGGGCTGTGGAGGCTCCAGAGCACTCTTGCTGCTGAGGAGCTGCCAGCACCTCGATTGATGACCTACATCTCTCGATGGATTACTGAAGAACACAGACCTCTAGAAAGCCAACCATCATGGCATTGAAAGCCCCCACTTGTGTTCAGCCCAGCGGTGAGCTCTGCCTGCCAAGGATGCACAGCTGTTGGGCAGAGAGACCCGAGTCACCAAGGTAGGAGATGGCTCTGAAACACTTATATTTTTTCTCGTCTTAAGCAAAACAAAGTCAAGAATGACTCAGAAGGAACAGTCACATTTCTAAGTGGTATCAACTTTATTCAGTAAAGAGCTCTGTGGATAAATGATAGATGTCAGCATTCAGGGCTCCAAAAATGCTTGTGCAAAGAATTTTGAATGAAGGTTTGGTTTTTCATTTGGAGGCGGAAGCCTATGAGAGATTATGTACAGAAAGGGTTATTTTGTCTCCATGTTTGAAATTCAGAAACTTCAGGAAGTTACTCAAGATTCGATAAACAAAAACAGTTACACAGGGGCAGCTAGGTGGTGCAGTGGATAGACCACCTGCCCTGGAGTCAGGAGGACCTGAGTTCAAATCCAGTCTCAGACCAGATACTTGACAGTTACTAGCTGTGTGACCCTGGGCAAGTCACTTAACCCCAATTGCCTTGCAAAAACAAAACAAACCAGTTACACAGATCTGGTTCAGCTCTTTGTTGCCCAGAAGGCCCCTGACACGAGCTGTACGTCTCATTATTTTGATGAAATGACACCCCAAACTTGAATCCGCCTTCAGAGTCAGAATCCCAGTCGGGATGGCCCTGGGGCTCTCTGGTTCCATGTCTTTGGCGCTGCCTTTGGGTCTGAGCTTGGAGGCCGTGATTACATAGGTAGCTCCGGTCTCTTTAAGGCATACTTTGGCCTTCTCGACTTGGAGTGTTTTTGTGGCCAAGGCTGGATGGAAGCCTTCTGGGCGCACTGTCCCAGCCCTCTGCTTTGTAAACACAAATCAGAAAGGATTAGTGTTACCTTCTAGACATCCCCCTGGTGTTTGGTAGGGCTGATATCCACATGTTTCCTCTTTATCTCTGGGACCACTGTTCTGCATTCTATTGCAAGCCCTTGGTTTCTTTCTCTAATTTATTACCATCACATTGGTGGTTCCTAATAAATCTTCAGTTTACAATTAGAATATCCAGATAAATCCCTGCTGTCTACTAAGCAGGACCCGTACTTTGATTTCACTAGGATGGTAATATTTTTCTCCCCTAGGTAACCCAAGGGCTCAATTTTAAAAGCTAAAAATCTACTTGGATTGCTGAAAATCAGCAACCCAGGCCTTGGGTTATTGTTCTGATAGATGGTTCTTCCCTTCTCCTAGAGCATCTTCTTTAATGGGAATGTAATTATCAGTTCAGCAGCAAAAGGTAGAGGATGGTTCTAATCACTTATTTTGGAGAATGAGAAAGATGGGAGGAGACCATTTATACCAGTAGTTGAAGCTGGCTGGAACCAAGGCAAACCTCCAGATCTTTGCAGCTTTAAAGACACAAACTTCCTCTTTTCATTTAAGTGATTTTCTTTTTTCAAGAAAAAAAAATGAGTATCATTGTCTCCATCATCTGCAGTGACTATTGAGTCCCCACTGGCTGCAGAAGGCTGTTCTTTTCAATACGCATGATACATATTCAGCCTTGACATTGTGGTGGTTTGGCCGGGAACGGGGATGACTCATTTTTTTACAGAAAAAGAAAGAGGACAATGAGGATGATTTGCTCCAAATAAAAATGGCTTGAATTCAGGAGCCCGTGAGCCAGCACTGGCTTTGCCACTTACCAGTTACCAAACTCAGCTAGCATCTTCAGCCAGTCAGTAAACATTTGTTAAGCACCACCTGTGTGCCAGGCACTGTGCTAAGCACAGGATTCCCTCAGACAGCCCACCATTTAATGGGGGAGGCAATAGACAATCGGTATAGACCAAGCAAGCTCCATACAGGATAAGTAGGAAGTGACGACCAGAGGGAAGGCCCCTCAATGAAGAGGGAAGAGGGGCTAGGGAGGCTTCCTGGAGGAGGTGGGGTTTTAGTTGGAACTTAAAGGAAGCCCAGGAGGGCAGGAGGCAGAGATGAGGAAGTGCCTTCCAGGCATGGGGCCAGATGGGGAAAGTACTTGTAGCCAAAGATGGAGGGTCTTGTGGGATGAAGACATGGTAGAGAAGATGAGTCAGATAACCTGTGTTGAATACTGAGTAGTGAGGAGGAGCTGCTGTTGTCACGATCCTCATTTGTGTGTCTCATCTCCACCTGCCCACCCCTCTCACCCACCCCACCCCCCACTTCTTCTGCCTCCAGGTTCTCGCTGCTGCACCAAGCGGACCCACACCCACACCCCACCCCCATTTCTTCCTTTACTGCAGTTGCATCTTCTTTTATGGGGTATCTCCCCCAATTAGAGGGGGAGCTCCTGGTGGAGCTGACTTATTGACTGACTGACCAGGAAGTGCTTAATCAGTGCTTTTACATGTAACTGGGACTGTTTTAAGTGACATCCTGCCTCGGAGGGACCTCTTCCAGGTCATATAAGATACATGTGTATGTATGTAGGTATGTATATATATGCATATTTACATTAGCGATAAAAGTCACACCTTGGCCCTCAAAAAGGACTCTTCCTGTTGCCTTCTGATGGGTCTCAGTTCCCATGAAATTCTGATCTTAGGGATCACCAGGAAGAATTACAAAAGAGATGATTTGATCATTGTCCCCCTAACTGATTATAAGCTTTCCGATGCAATCTGAAGTAGTGGAAGCACCTGTAATGATAATGCTAGCTAAGGTTTATATAGCCCTACCTGTGTGACAGGCACTGTGCCAAGCACGTTGATCCTCATAGCAACTCTGTGAGCTAGGTGCTCTTATTATCCCCATTTTACAGCTGAGGAAACTCGGGCAAACAGGTTAAGTTACACGCTCAGAGCCACACAGCCAGAAAGGGTCTGAGGCTGGATTTGAACTCAGAGCTTCCTAACTGCAGGCCCAGCACTCTGTGCGCTCTGGTACCACCAGCTGTTCTCAGCTTATAAAACCCAGACCTCCCAGAGCACTTGATGTAACTGTCCAGGGCACTTACCATTGGAGATTTTGTGTTTTCATCATTTGTGTTGGTGCTTGGGAGGTCCTTGAGAATTTACAGTGTCTGAGCCAGACTTGGCCTTTCTCCCCCTGCCTTGTCCTGGACCTCTACTAAATGTTTGTTACTTGGTGCTGTGCACACGGCACAGATATCTGGGCTGCTGGCCACGGTGCTTCTGGAGAACCTTTTGTTAAAATTTCAGGAATCAGCAAATGATGCAGATCAGGGTCTGATGTCTTGGATTGTTGATTGTCTCAATTTAAAAGTGATAGATCAGATGTGCAGCAATGTCCTACATACTTTGTGTTTTGGAGAGCCTGTTGTTAAACATTTAGCAGCACAAGCCTAACTATAAGCTCCTTGGGGCAGGGGCTAGGTATATTTTAATGTCTTGGGTCCCTCCTGGCACCTAGTAGGCATTTAATAAATGTTGGTTGAATTGAATTATATTGTAAAACAGAAAACAGGGCTTTGCGGTCAATGTAACAGAATGATAGATTCAGAGTAAGTCGAGCTGATCACAGGATCCACCCCCCACCCTAAAAGAAGTGAGAACTACCAAAGGGAAGAAAAACTGCGTTAAAAACACGCACACGGAAGTACAAGCCAGCCAACGCAGAAGTGAGCAAAGAGCGGAGAAGTGGGCGTTAAAATATGCCGTTAGAGCAGTGGCAGTAATGAAAGTGCCAGAATCCATCCACCAATATTCTCACGCACCTTCTATAGGGACACAAGGACAGAACTGAGGCCTTGCCCTCAAAGAACGTGTGCTCGGTCCAAATGATGCAGACGCAAACTAGAAACAACCTGGACATTTCAAAAAGCGTTCTTAAGTAGATTAACCCCACAAAGTACGCAAGAATTAACACTGATCAGAAAAACATAAAAATGAGCTTGTAGAAGTTGAAAAAAATCATCACAAGAACTGAAGTTAGAATTGAAAGGTATTTTAAAGACTCAGAAGGAAGCAATTGGAAGACTGGCCAGGCTGGAGAATACAGTGGAAGACTTCACGAAATTAGTAAGACTAACGTGACTGTTATGGAGATGTTTTATGTAACTACACATGAGGGGGGTGGGGAGTGAGGAAGGGAGAGAATTTAGAACTCACAGTTTTAAAAATGAATGTTAAAAATTGTTTTTACGTGTAACTGGGGAAGAATAAAATACTGCATAAAGAAAGTTTTTGAACCTTACTAAGCCTAGCCAACAAGACTTACCGTAGGAAGGAGGGGATTGGAGCCAAGGTAGGCCAAGCTCAAGAATAAGTCCAAGAAATGGCTCAGTGATTCTTCAAAATGGGAACACAAGCAAATGCCAGCAGAAGAGCCGGAAAATGCGTGCAGGCCTTGAGATTACCAACACCCTACGCGATTTAGGAAGAGTCTGACACGTGAGCCCTCTTCTAGTCTGGGTGTGGAAGTGCTGCTTTTATGTGGTGCTGAAGTTGAGAATAAACACAGCTTTAAAAACGAAACCTTTGGGCTTTCATCCTGGGTAACACCCCCATTGATCAGCCTAATTCACACTCACGTTTGCTTGTGTTTGCTCTTACACAGTAACTGGCCAGGCCACACTCACCAGGTCTAACTCGTTCACTCTGTTCACATCTCTCAACCACTTTTTTACCAGGGCATCCCTAGACTGACCAGCACAGCAACACCAAGTCCTTCCTACTACAAGCAGTGCATTCCAGTGCTGCTCTGACCTGGGTAGGTCAAACCTCTCTGAGACAGAGGATAATAACACCTGGGGCACCTCCCTTGTCGGGCTGAGGCAAAGCTCACCTAAGATGATGTGCACAGAGTGCTTTGTAAACCTTAAATTGCCATATAAATGTTAGTTGTGATAAATAGTCACATAATGAGACCTTAGGGTGGGCAAAGGATGGAGAGCAATTATTCATCTCACCGACAGCAGGTTCTGCAGTTCCTTGTCAGGGTGACCGAGATAAATGAAGGGGAAAAGGGAGAAAAACAAGTTGGGGAAGAGAGGAAGAATGTAGGTAGGGTAATCTTTTTTTTTTAATTTTTTATTTATTTCATTAAATATCCATTTGATATTGGTTATTCGTGTGATGTCATGAAAAACATATTTCCTTATTAGCCAAGTTGCAAAAGAAAACACAAAATAAAACAAAAATAAAGTTAAAAAGGGTGTGCTTCGATCTGCATTCGTAGTTCGACAGCTCCCACTCTGGAGGTGGGCAGCATTTTTCATCCTGAGTCCTTTGGACTTGTCTCGGATCATGGTCTTGGTCAGAGTAGATACGTCTTTCACAGTTGATCATCCTTGTGATATTGCTGTTACTGTGCATTGTGTACTGTTCTGGTTCTGCTCACTCCACATCTCATCAGTTCATATTAAACTTCCCATGTTTTTCTGAAACCGTTCTGCTCATCATGTCTTATAGCATGTCAGTATTCCATCACAGTCATATACTCCAACTTGTTCAGCCATTCCCCAATTGATGGCCATTGCCTGCATTTGCAGTTCTTTGCCACCACAAAAAGAGCTGCTGTGAATATTTTTATACAGACAGATCCTTTTCCCTTTTCTTTGATCTTTTTGGGATATAGACCTAGCGGTGGTATTGTTGGGTCAGACAGTATCCAGAGTTTTATAGCCTTTTAGTCGTAGTTCCAAATTATCTCCTGAATGGTTAGACTAGTTCGTAACACCTCCAGCAGTGCGTTAGTGTCCCAGTTTTTCCATGTTCTCTGCAGCATTTGTCATTTTCTTTTTCTGTCATGTTAGCCCAGTCTGATGGATGTGAGGTGGTATCTCAAAGTTATTTTAATTTGAATGTCTCTGATCGGTAATGATTTAGAGCATTTTTTCGTATGACTACTGGTAGCTTTGATTTCTTCTTCTGAAAACTGCCTGTTTGTATCCTTTGGCCATTTATGAAATGGAGAATGACTTATTTTTATAAATTTGGCTCAGTTCCCTGTATAGTTGAGAAATGAGGCCTTTGTCAGAGAAACTTGATGTAAACATTTCCCCTCAGTTTCTTGTTTTCCTTCTAATTTTGGCTGCATTAGTTTTGTTTGTGCAAAAGCTTTTAATTTCATGCAATCAAAATTATCTCTTTTACTTCCAGTAATCTCTTCTTTCTCTTGTTTGGTCATAAACCCTTTCCTTATCCATGGATACTTCTCTCTTCTGCCCTAATTTACTTAATGACGTCAACCTTTACGTCTAAATCATTTATCTGTCTTGACTTTGCTTTGGTGTACGGTGTGAGATGTTGGCCTGTGCCAGGTTTCTGCCAAACTGCTTTTTGGTTTTCCCAACAGTTTTTGTCAAATTATGAGTTCTTGTCCCAAAAGTTTGGGTCTTTGGGTTCATCAAACACTATATTACTATGGTTATTTACCATTGTGTATTATGTACCTAATTTATTCCACTGATCCACCACTCTATTTCTCAACCAGTACCAGACTGTTTTGATGATTACCGCTATGTGATACAGTTAGAAATCTGGAACTGCAAGGCTGCCTTCCTTAACTTTTTTTTCATTTCTTCTTCCACATGAATCTTGTTACTATTTTTTCTAGCTCTATAAAATAATTCTTTGGTAGTTTGAGTGGTATGGTACTGAATAGGTCAATTAATTTAGGTAGAACTGTCATTTTTATTATACATGAACAATTTATATTTCTGTAATTGTTTAGATTTGTCTTTATTTGTGTGAAAAGTTTTTTATAATTGTGTTCATATAATCCCTACATTTGTCTTGGCAGGTAAGCTCCCAAATATTTTATACTGCCTGCAGTGATTTTAAGTATAATTTCTCTTTCTACACTCTCGCTGCTGGGTTTTTTTTTAGTAGTATATAGAAATGCTGATGATTTATGTGGATCTGTTTATATTCTGCAGCTTTGCTGAAGTTATTAGTTGTTTTGACTAGTTTGGTAGCTAGGTGTCACAGTGGATAGACTGCTGGGCCTGGAGTCAAGAAGGCCTGAATTCAAATTCAGCCTCAGACACTTACTAGCAGTGCAACCCTGGGCAAGTCACTTAACCTTGTTTGCTTCAGTTTCCTGAAGAAGGAAATGCAAACCACTCTAGTATCTTTGCCAAGAAAAGACCAAGATGGGGTCATGAAGAGTCAGACGCAATTTTAAAAAGACTAAACAAAGTTGATTCACTAGGGTTCTCTAAGTATATGATCGTGCCATCTGCAAGGAATGAGAGTTTTGTTTCCTCGTGGCCTATTTTCATTCTTCCAGTTTCCTTCTCTTGTGTCGTTGCTGTAGCATTTCTAGCACAGTGCTGAATACTGGCGGTGACTGGGGACATTCTCGCTACGAATAATGCCTGCTCTTGGTTTCAGATTGATAGTACTTAGCGTGTTAAGACAAGCTCCACTGATTCCTGCGCTTTCTGGTGTATTCAATAGGAACGGATGCTGTAGTTTGTCAAGGGCCTTTTCTGTATCTATGGACAGAATCATATGATTTTTGTTACTGATACTGTCAGTGATTCTGATAGTTTTCCGAATACTGAAAGAGCCCTGCATTCCTGGTAGAAATCCCACCTGGTCATAGTGTGCGATCTCTGTGACGGTTTGCTGTAACCTCCTTCCTAGTGCTTTACTGGGAAGTTTTGCATCGATATTCATTAAGAAAATCGATCTATAGTTTTCTTTCTCTGCTTTGCTCTTGCTAGGTTAGGTATCAAAACCATATCGTGTCAGAAAAGGAACTTAGTATTACCAATTTTTTAAATAGTTTATATAATATTGGTATTAACTGTTCCTTGAATGTTTGGTAGAATTGACTTATAAATCCATCTGGTCATGGGGATTTTTTCTTAAGGAACTCACCTATGGCTTGTTCAATTTCTTTTTCTAAAAAAAAAGATAGGATTATTTAAGTATTCAATTTCCTCTTCAGATTTCTTCATATTAGTGCATTCACTCTTTTCATTTTTTATAGTAATAATTTGGTTTTCTTCTTAATTTTTTAAACCAAATGAACCAAGAATTTATCTATTTTATTGTTGGCTTGTTTTTCGTCTTTTGTCTTTTTTTCCACAAAACCAGCTCCTAGTTTTATTTATTAGTTCAATGGTTTATTTTTTTTTTTTACTTTCAGTTTTATTAATCTCTCCTTCGATTTTCAGGATTTCCATCTTGGTGTTTAATTGGGGATTTTTGATTTGTTCTTTTTTTAGTTTTTTTTAGTTGTATGCCAAATAATTGATCTGCTCTTTCTCTATTTTATTGATGTACAGTTAGAGGTATAAATTTTTCCCTAATCACTGCTTTGGCTTCATCCCACAAATTTTGGGATGTTGTCTCATTGTTGTCCTCTTTAATGAAATTATTGATTGTTTCTATGATTTATTTGTTCTTTGACCCATTTGTTCTTTACAATTAGATTAATTTTCAATTAACTTTTAATCTACGGTCATTTTTTGTAGAGGTACCAGGTATAACTGAGAAAGAAGTATAATCTTTTCTATTCTCATTCAGTTTTCTACAGAAGTCTATCATATCTAACTTTTCAAAGATTCTGTTCATCTCCTTGACTTCTTACTTGTTTTATGGTTAGATTTATCTAGCTCTGAAAGGGGAAAGTTCAGGTCTACCACTAGTATAGGTTTACTGTCTTGTCTCCTCCTGTAATTCATTTCATTTAACTTTTCCTTTAAGAGTCTGGATACTATGTCATTTGATACATATATGTTTAGCAATACTATTACTTCATTGTTTTTGGTCCTTTTAGCAAGATATAGTTTCCCTGCTTATCCCTTCTAATTAGATCTGGTTTTGTTTTTGCTTTGTCTGAGATCATGTTTGCTACCCCTGCCTTTTTTACTTCAGCTGAAGCATAATAGATTCTGCTCCAGCCCCCTTATTTTAACTCTTTGTGTGTCTCTCTGTTTCGAGAGTGTTTCTTGTTAAAAAATGTGTTGTTGGGGGTAGGTAGGTGATGCAGTAGATAGAGCTCTGGCCTTGGAGTCAGGAGGACCTGAGTTCAAATCTGTCCTCAGACACTTAACACTTACTAGCTGTGTGACCCTGGGCAAGTTACTTACCCCCAATTGCCTCACCAAAAAAGCAAAAGCAAAAAAAAACAAAAACAAAAAAAATTGTTGGATTTTGGTTTCTAATTCATTCTGCTGTCCACTTCTATTTTATAGGTGAGTTTGTCCCATTCACATTCACAGTTATGATTACTAACTGTGCATTTCCCTCCATCCTATTTTCTTCTGTTTATCTTTCTCTCTCTTTTTGTCTTGTCCCTCCTCTGAAATATGTTTTGCTTCTGACTACTGCCTTCTTTTATCTATCTTGTCTTTTTTCACCCCCCCCCACCCTTCTTTTATCCCCTTCCCCTCCTACTTCTTTGTTGGAGAGTTCCATTACTAATTGAGTGTGTGTGTGTGTGTGTGTGTGTGTGTGTGTGTGTGTATAAATATATATATTTTTTTTTCTTCTCTTTGAACCAATTTAAATGGGTGACTTTCAAGCATTACCAGCCCCCTCCACTTTCTCCTCTGCTATAAAAGCTCTTGTTTGCATGCCTCTTTTAGGTGAGATGATTTTCCCCACGCTGCCTTTCCCTCTTTTCCCAGTGTTTCCCTCTTTCCATCATCCCGACATGTTGTACTCGCTTCTGCCCCCTCTTTCCACGTCTAACCCTGCTACCTGCCCTAATGATGATAAAGGCCTCAGAAGACCTGTATCGTCTCCTCATACAGAAAGGCGGACAGTCGCCCTTGTTGGGTCCCTTACGGTTGCTCTGTCTTGCTTAGGTTTTGATGCTTCTGCTCAGTCTTGTATCCGAAGGTCAGATTTTCTGTTCAGCGCTGCTCTTGTCATCGTGGTTGTTCATCCCTTGTTCTCAAAGAGGACTGAGGTCTTTTCGGCAGGAATGCTTGAAAACCCTCTATTTCATTAAATATCCATTTTTCCCTTGAGGGTAGATTTTTGGGGACATCATTTTTTTAATTGTAATCGCAGCTCTTTCGCCTTCTGGAATACCATATTCCTAGCCCTCTGCTCCTTTAAGGTGGTAAATGCTGAATCTGGTGTGATCCTGCCTGTGACTCCATGGTATTTAGTGGTTTCTTTCTGGCTGCTTGAAATATTTTCTCTTTTACCTGAGAGCTCTAGAATTGGCATGCCTGAGAGTCTTCATTCTGGGATCTCTTTCAGGAGGTGATTGGTGGATTCTTTCAGTTTCTCTTTTACCCTTTGGTTCTAGGATACCACGGCAGGTTCCTCACTCCTCAGTCTCCCTCCGGGGTCTTCTGCCTCCCCAGTGTCTCCTGCATCTGACCCCTTCTTGCCCCACACACAGTTACCTCGGTTCAGACCCTCAGAGCCACTCAGCTGGGTCTTCGTAAACAGCTTCCCGATGACGTCTCCGTGCCTCGCGTGTCGCCGTGCTCCAGGCCATCTTCCGCATGCAGGCCTGCCTGGAGGACTCCCCTACCCAGCAGTACCCAGTAGCTCCTTGGGGCCTCCAGGAGAAGACGGAAGCTCCTCCCCAGCCTGGCCCAGGCCTGTTCTTTCCACCTCCCTCTCTTTCCATGCTCTTCCTTCCAGGCAAACTGGCCTCCCTGTTCCTCACGCTCTGTCTCCCATCTCCAGGCCATTGCACTGTCCCCTCCCTCCTCACTTCCTCCGTGTAGGGTCCTCCCGTCTTTGGGATACAGCTCAGGTGTCATTTCACATGAAGCCTGTGCTGATCTCCCCCAGCTAGGCCCCACTCATCCTCCAAAACTGAACCGGTGTTCAACTTTGTACTTCATCTATTTATATTTATCTGTGTGCTGTTGTCTCCCCCATTAGAAGGCGAGTTCTTTGTGGAGCAGGACTTGTTTCATTCTTTGTTCTTATATCCCCGGTGCCTAGCACACAGTAGGTACCTAATCAGTGTGTGTTGATTGATTGACTCCTGGATCTACTTTCAGTTTCCATTGGCCTTGCACTGGCCACCTCTGTCTCTTCTCAGTGGTATTAGTGCAGGCCCCGACCCTTACCTTAGCATTCCATTTAATGTTTAAAAAACAAACCAATGCCGTCTGGCAGGGAGTGTGAAATGGTGGCCCTCATTGTGGAGAGCCGCGTTAGAATCCGGGAATCCAGGTAGCCCTTTGCTCTGCGCCTCTGAAGGCACTGTAGACATTCTCTTTTCAAATGCCCCTTGTCATTATTACGAGCTGGACAGATGTGAGTATCTCACTGCCCATGGGAGAACAGAAAAGGAAGTCTGCGTGTGAAGTGGTGGTTCTGATGTTGTCCCCCTAGGCTGTATCCCCTTTGGAATCCTCTCTTCTTGTGTTTAGCTAGTGAGTACTTCCTTTCTCTTCTTCCTTTTTAAAATGACCACGATCATGACCCCTTTACATCCTCCCCTGTGAAAGAAAGCCCTCCCTCTTAACAAATAAAACTGATCACACAACCAGACTCACGCATTGGCCTTGTTGGAACAAGCATGTCCCATTCTGCACCTCTAGCCCCCACCCCTCTGCCCAGCCATTGCAGACACACTTCCTCACTGGTCTTCTGCCCTTGGTATGGCTTGTGTTGATTGACCGCAGGCCCCATGTCCCTCAGTCATTTAACTGGATAAGGTTTGTCCTGAGTGTGGTGCTTGTATCAGTGGTTCCTCTTCCACTCACACGGGCATTTTTGGGTCACGTGGAAGCTGTCCTTTTCATCATTTCTTTTGGCACAGCAGCATACCATCACCCACAGGGGCCCCGGTCTGGCCATTTCCCAACTGTTGGACACGCCTGTGTCTCCAGTTCTCATGCAGAGAGCCGGGAGGTCAGGGAGGCCAGGTGCTCTCTTCTCAGTCATCTCTCATAACCAGTGCTCATGTTTTCTCTTGTTTTCTTTGTGCTTTCAGGAGAAAAGCCAGAGACTCTGCCCCTTCTCTTTCCTTGTGGAACCCTCAAAGGAGAAACACTTCCCAAGATGCTCAGACAAAAAGGTCTCTAGAGCTGGTTGTTGGGAGCGCCGCGCTGTCTGCCCTTGTCTGGGACTTCTGTCACATTGTAGCCCCATGAGAGAAACAGGCAGCCCTTCAAAATGGCAGGCCTCAGATGCCCAGAGGTGGGAGCTGGAAGGGTCTCTCACGGTGGCTGAGAGCCCAGTCTCCTGGACTTTGGGGCCAGAGGCTGATACATTTCTGCATAGCAGGATTGTTACTGAGCTCACAGAAGAACTCCACTGGGCCTCAGCCACTTTGAGCAATGTTAGAATTTAATAGTCATGACAAGTGCTTGCATTTCTGTAGTGCAGTAGCTTGCACAGCACTTTGTATTACCTCCTTTGATCCCCACAGCCCTGAGAGCTAGGTGGTGTTATTACCCCCATTTTACAGATGAGGAAGCTTGAGGCAGACAGCAGGGGGGTTTCTTGATCAAGGTCATACAGCCAATAAGTGTCTGAAGCTGGATTTGAACGCAGGTCTTCCCGACTCCAGACCCGGGGCTCTGTCCACTATGCTACCAGCTGCCCCTTTTTCGTTTGCTTTAAACCCAAGATGTGCCCTTCCTTTGGGTCCTTTCCCCAGGTCCTTAGGGCAGCTTTGTTCCTCTCTGTGGAAATGAATTGATGTGAATGATCACAAAGATTGGGGTAGGGAGTGAGTGTTCTTAGAAAGTCCACTTTCTGGGCTGTTCATTTTCCATCCTAAGCTTGTGTTTGAATTCATGATGGCCTGTATAGAAACTGTCAAAGCAGCCAATCTCTGACCTTTTGTCTTTGTGTCAACATGCCCAGCACACAGAGGCACTATAGAAAATTTCATTCCCCTCCCTTTTTGCCTCTGGAAGAAGACCCAGCACCTTCCATCATGCTGCTCAGCAGATGGAATCGCTTATTCCAGGCAGCTCAGTGCAGAGCAGCAGGCCCTCGCTGGGGGGGAGCGATGGTGAAATGGTGTCTGGAGGGGCCCCGTCGCAGCTCTCAGGGTCCCCGTGCTTTTGTCTGCTTTTCATCCTTTAAGGTATCCCATTGGAAAGCATCACTGTTTACCAGAAGATTCAGCATCCTGGCATACGGGACTCCCTGAAGAACTACTTCTCCTCACAGGTACGTTGGGTTTCTGAGGAGGCCTCTAAGAGCCTCCATCCTAACCCGGGCCTGCCCACCACCCCTTGACCTTCCCTCTGGCTTGGCGCCACATTGGAGGTTGGACTCCCCGGGGGCTCACTGTGTCTGGGTCACTCTAGCACCATTGAGCTGGGAATGTTCTGCCTCCATGTGGACTTTGTAGGAGGCCAGCGGCACCCTGGGCAGCTTTGGTGTTCACCGTCTTTGTGACATGCACCACACAGTGTTTGTCACCACCTCGGGGGCCTTGGGGCCCAGAGTGGAGTCATGCCAGGATCTTTTATGGTGGAAGAGACCTCACAGGCCCTCCGCCTCAAAGCCAGGAAAAGGGCCTGCGGGAAATCCAGAGGTGGCCACCCCACCCCCAAACTGTGTTTCTTTTGTGCCTGCTTGTGTCTGGGGATGGCGTTTCCCCTGAGAGTCTGAGCGTGTCCCCAGCGCCCAGCGCCCAGTGGGGTCGCGTAGGTGCTTGCAGCAAAGGCGATTTCCTTGATCTCTTCCTAGTGCCTCTGGAGGAGTAGGGGCCGAGCGGGCATCGTCGCACCCCTGCACACCTTCCCATGCCCTTGGGGGGCTCTTAGCCACACCTCTCCATGAGCACACCGCCTGAGGCGGCCAAGACCTTGTCGTGGAGCCCAGCACCTCGGCTAGTCCTCGCCCTTGCGGGGCAGGCCTCCATACACACCTGCCCTCGGGCATCCCTGGGGGTGTGCCCCGGCCTACTTCTGCCCACTAGGTATCTTTCCATGGCCCTCTGGCGTTCCCTGATCCATAGCCAGAGAGCTGGTAAGGAAGGGATAGACGCCTTGAGATCCCCAGTAGAAAGGAGTCTCACAGGCGTACCCCTGTCTGACGTGCTGGTGCCAGGTTTTTTGTCTTTGTGTCATTCCCATGGTGCCTGGTACATAGTAGGCTCTTAATCAATAAAGGCTTATTGAACAGAATGGAAAATAATTAGGCCCACGGACATCGCATGCTGAGGGACTGAGGCCGGGGGCTACCTGTCCAGGTGCATGTTCTTCACCTACTTTGTTCTGCCAAGGTGGCCAGTTAAGCCGATTTCTCCCAAATTCAGTTCAATAAACAGGCGCCTACTGTGTGCCAGGCACTGTGTGACTATACGTTTTATTGAGTTGGCTTTATACAAGGAATTTTTTCCTGGAATTCCTTGGGAAATGTATGTTTTTTTTTTCAAATCCCAAGAACAAATGAGGAATAAATATTGTGGTTCTCCTGAATTAGAGGTTAGCAGTCAACACAGAGACTTGACTGGTATGAAGGAATCCACTGAAAACAAGTCACAAAGAAGAGCAGGAACCCCTGGCCCGTGGGTCAAAGGTTGTGCTTTCCGGGAGCACACCAATGCTTGTGACTACGTAAGTGAAGGTTTGTGGCCCTGTATGCTGTTAACATTGAGTAATATTCTTGCAAAAAAATCTAAATAAGTTTGTATACATAGCATACTTTATGTGAATCCCGTGCGCAGCATTCCAAAAAATAATGAACTGTGGAAGCAACTAAGTCCTCAAATTGGCAACTTCAACATGGAGTTAACCTTGTTAGAAGATCTGTATGTCACATTGTTCAGACACTGCCCAGTACTGTTTGCTGGCATTTCTTGTTTATTAATCAGTTATGTAGATGTCCTTAGTAATGAGTAAAGGAAGACAAAGGAAACCAGCTAGCTCATTGCTGTGCATGTTTTGAATCATTGGTACCATATATTGTTTGTAAAACTAAACCAGGCATTCATGGGTTATAGATATTTTACAAAAAACTTCTGCAGTTTTTAGTATAACCTATCACAGAAAGATGGTTCACTATTATTATGGTCACTTATTTTAAAAACACATAAATAAAATGTTATGAAAAATACAGGATAGCGTGATTTCAGGAATCCTCTTGCCTGAATCTCTGTCAAGAATTTAGAAATGCTGCTCTGCAGTGTTCCAGGGCTCAGTGGCCCTCGTCCACTGTCATCTCCAGATGGCAGGTTTGGGGTGGCCATACACATCTGGGAAAGATCACCGGCGGTCAGGAATTGTTCTTTCACCTTCCTGCCAGGCAGGGTACCTCCCAGGGCTCTGGCGCGGCCCGCCGTTGAGCCCCCAACCATTTATGCCTGCCTTGACGTGGGTATTCAGACAGTTGTTGAACAAAGTTACTTCCGTGGCTGTTTCTGTCACAAACCTGGCACTGTCACAATGCACTCGTGGCAGACAGGCGCCTTTAAGCCTGCGCTTTCTTCTCCTGGGCCGAGGGCAGCTTTCTTTTGTAGCCATCCAGCAGCAGTAAGTGAGATCTAGCCTTCTGTCCGTCTCCCAGTCAGTCAGATATGTGGCTGAAGCTTCTGCACTTCTCAGAAGCCCGTCTGGCGGCCTGTTGAGTTCTGCTGTCCTGTCTTCAAGCGTGTCTGCACTGTGTGGTTAGGCCACTTGCATCAACGTTTTATAGAAACCGGATGGGGGCAGGCACACGGGCAGCCACCGCTGCCGTCATCTCGGGGGACAACAGTGTCATCGTCTGCCGTTCCGTTGGCATAGTCACTTCCCGGAACAGCCTGGTGCGGCCGCCAGCGAGGCTGAGGCCGTTGCTGCTTGCTCCTGGCCCCGCTGCCCGGGCCCTCCCCTGCCGTCCCTCCAGCTCACATGCACATGCCCTCGGGGCCTGGAGCTCAGCATGGCCTCCAGCCTATTGCAACGCTGAAACTTCTTGAAGAAATGGCAGCAGGCTCAGCATTTCTGCTTCTGTCCAGTCTCTGACTTTTGGAAGTCAGTGGCTTATTGAAATGGTTCACCTTTGAGCTGCTAGAATTATACATGGTGCCTGGATTTTTATTTTCTCCTTAAAATCTCCCATTAGATAGTTTCCTCTAACCAGCTGGTGAGCTTATTACACATAGAGCCCACTGGAAAGGTCTTCTACATTCATGAGCTATTACTGTGATTTTTTAAGACAGAGTCCATTTCTTTTGTGGGAGCCTGGCTCTTTAAGAGCCTCCATGATTGAAGGATGCTGAATGGTGTTAGGCTCAGCCTCCTTCCAAAAGTAGCTGTGACCGTCATCATTCCTTGTGCCGACGTCCGTGGCAGCACTGACTACGTGTCTGGCCCACGTGCTGGGAATCCGGTAAAGCTTGTGAGATTGCGCTGACCTCACCAGGACTGGGGAAGTGTCTCCTGCCTATGGGCCAGAGACGTGGACTTGTCTTCTCTTTCTCTACAGGGCGTTCCAGCCAGTGTCACCTTCTTCAGTCCTTCTGGGCTCACACATGGCCTCAGCTACATTCAGGAGTTATCTGGCGACAGCTTTGACCAGATTAAGGTAAAGTAGCCAATGCCCACTGTAGTTTTATTCAAACCTCGATCCATCCTCTTGGTGTTAAGTGGTTCAGTGGGATCCCCTAAAAGCTTAGTGCTAGAAGGGCCCTGAGAGGCCCTGAGTTGGGCCTCTCGTTCTCCACCCAGAATCCCAGAGCCTCTCAACACCAGGGACTTGTCCAGGCCTTCCCCGACCCCGTGCCTCGTGCTCCTCCTGGCAACGATGTGGTGTGACTTTGTATTTACTAATCCACCCCCTTGAAGCCAGGCACTGTTTGGCTCTCTCTTTGCACCCCAGGGACATCCGAGGCCTCGGTGCCCCAGCCCAACCGGGCGTGGTGTGCAGGGGTGCCTGCGCTGGGGGCTCTTGGTTGGGCAGGAGGGTGCTGTGTTCAATATTCAGTCGGCCCACTGGCCTTTTCTGAGGGAACTGCCTCCTCTGTCTCCATAGTGTCGCTGTGCCCAGCTAGTGCCCCAGGGTCCTTGCATCTACAGAGGGTAGGCCGGGGGCTTGCAGAATGGGCACCTGCAGGGAAGCAGCCCGGGAGGGTGGGCAAGGTGCCCTTGGTGCCAGTGTTCAGGCTTCATCCAGGCTGCCGCAAATTGTTCCAGAGGGATTCCGGAGGACACAGGAATAAGTTGCCCAGCCACAGAAAGGGAGAAAGCTGTGGTTCTGAAAGGCTGTTGAGGGGAAACCGGGGTGAAGTGAGTAATTCTCTGAGCATCTGATGCACCGTAGACTCGCCAGGCTGTTGCTGTGTTTCTCGTTGGTGCACAGAGAGAGATCCCACAGGCACCAGGCTGGGAGCTGGCGAGCTTGACAGGCACAGCACGGCTCCCGAGTTTAAGCTGAGACCAAGGGAGCAAAGTTAACCTTAGTAAGACCCCAAAGATGTGTCCTTTCCCATGATTCCTGCGGAGCCACTGCCCTGTGTGACTACAGGTGGGAGCCGCTCCCAGCAGGTAGGGGTAGGCCCATGTGGAGGCAGGTGGGAGGCAGGTTCGTCCAGAGGGCGTGTAGAGAGCAGCTTCACCGAGGCCTGACCCCAGATCCCTTTGGGGGCTGGGCTCCCAGAGGGGGAGGGGGAGGCAGGTGCTCCCCATTCTGGAGGTTTACAAAGCTTTGCAGCCTCTACATGATGGAAGGACTCACCCCACAGGGGAAGAAGCTAAGGGACTCACCTACAGTGACCTAGCAAGGCAGAGTCAGGATTCGAATCGAGGTCTCTGACCCTAGGCCAGCCCTTTTCCCCTTGTGCCCACTGCCCTCCTATGACCAGGAGCACCTTGGCAAGGTGGACCAGGCAGTGAGGGGATGGGCCACACCTCCAGGCAAGGTTGAGGGCGAGTCATCCAATTTGAGCTGACATGCCACCAAAAGCTAGGCCCTGTTCAGAGAAGGCAGAGTCAGTGACCCCGAGTTCAAATCCCAGCCCACTGCTTATTACCTCGTGGCCTTGGGGAAAGGAAAACAGACAGGAATGAAGTGAGCATTTATATAGTGCCTGCTGTATGCCAGGCACTTGATCCTCACACCCACCATTGGAGGTCAGGGCTGTTGTTATCCCCCTACTACAGATGAGGAAACTGAAGGAGACAGGTGAAGTGACTTGTCCAGGGTCACTTAGCTCATGTCTGAGGCAGGATTTGAACTCGGGTGTCCCTGGCTTGAGGCCCAGCACTCTATCCCTTCTGCCACATAGCTGTAGTCCCTTAATCCCCACCACACCCGTTCCTCAGTCCCCTCCTATGTAAAATGAAGGATTGGGCCAGATGGCCCATATGGTCCCCAGCACCCCAGGTCTGTGATCCTGTGAATGGCCACCCCAATGGCTTTGGGGCTGCTTCTCCTTCCCAGCAGGGTCTGGGCAGGCTGCTTCTCTGCTGCCTGCCTCAGTCTCCCCACCTGTAAAAGGGGGAACGACCACAGCCCCTCCTCCTCAGGTTTTTGTGAGGATCGAATGAGATGATTTCAGATGAGTGCTTTGCCCGGTGCTGGGCACACAGGCACTTAATAAATGCTTATTCCCTTCCATTAACGAGTGAGAGACTTGTATCAGGTCAGTGACTGGCCCAGGGTCACTCAGCTGGGAAATATGCATGCTGGGCCTTGAACCCAGCTCTTTCTGCTTCCAGGCCTGGCTGGCCCTGCGGTGTGCCACAATCCCACTTTCTAAAAGGGTCGGTGTCACCCGCAGATGGTTCACGAGTAGAGTCACCATGCTTTAGGAGACCAGGCCGTGCATCTGCCTCTTTACACTTTGCCTTCATTTCCATCCCACAAGCATTCATTAAGCACCTACTGTATGCCAACCCCTGTACCAGGCACTAGGGATTCAAAGAAATGAGGCTGTCCCTGCCCTTAGGAAACTTACATTCTGCGGGAATTTAAGGCCGGTTTTTGTCATTTCAGTTTGCAGCCATAGGTCCAACCACAGCCCGAGCCATGGCCAGCGCCGGAATCCCTGTGAGCTGCACGGCAGAGAGGCCCTGCCCCCACGACTTGGCCGCAGGCCTGCAGAAAGTGCTTCGGCCAGAGAGCCTGTCCTGCTCCGGGGCAGCTTAGTCCCCATCCACATTCGGCTCTGTCCCAGGCCAGCTCGAGGGGGACAGGTGGGCTCGGTCAGCACCCTCCCTCCAGCAGCCGGGAGCTGGGGGTGGTGTGTCAGGCAGCGAGAGGAGGAAGGGCTCGCGGCATCTTCTCATTTTCACCGCCTAGCTCAGGAATGAGCTGCATTGCTTCTGCCTCACTCTGAATTCGAGGGGCAGGGAAAAGGGACATGTGCATGAAATTCAGTAAATACCTCGTTGGAATACAGTATCAGCAAACATGTATTAATCCCCATCGTGTGTGCCAGGCATGGTGCAAGGTGCCAGCGATAGAGAGAGACAGTCTTAAGAATGAACTGCACAGTGCCTGGCATGCAGTCGGTGCTCAATAAATGCCTGTTGACTTGCTGAAACAATTTCTGTTTTCAAAGAGTGCCCATCTGTTATGTGTGGCATGATTTGAGCCTGTAAACGCCCTCTTCGCTTGACACACATGGGCTTCGTTGTCGTACTTCGGGACCTTGTGAGTATGTGTCTTGACCTGAGTTTTTATGTGCAAAGGAAGCGTCCGGGATGGAAAGTCCCCCCATCCACCTAGATTAGAAACCCCCGTGTAGCGTACAGCCTCCCAGAGCTGCCTGGGGAGAGAGAATATGAGTGGGCGTGGAGGCCCACTGGGGTTACAGATCCTGTTCCACAGGCGAGGAGAGGGTCAGCGAAGCCGTCTGATTCTCCAAGACAGGCAACAGAGCGCCAGGGCATCAGCGCTGGCCCGGAGCAGCTACGTCCTTGCCTGGGCTCTCCCTTTGGGGGCCAGGTCCAGACGGCGCCACCATTTTTGACAGTCTTGGCCTGAGGGTTGGCATAGATTGATCAGTTAGTAGCAGTCATGTGGGCTCAGGAAGCTCTGAGACCAGCTAGTCGGCCAGCTGACACTGGGCGCTTAATACATGCCAGGCCCCACGCTAGGTGGCGCAGTGGATGGAGCGCCAGCTCCGGAGTCAGAAAGACTCATCTCGGTGAGTTTAGATCCAGTCTCAGACAGTTCCTAGCTGTGTGACCCTGTGTAAGTCACTTCGCCGCGTTTACCTCAGTTTCCCCACCTGTTAAATGAACTGGAGAGGGAAATGGCAGTGCACTCCAGTCCCTCTGCCAAGAAAACCCCAAATGGCTCATGAAGAGTCAGACAACTGAAATGTGCCAAGCCCCGTGCTCAGACCAAGAAAGTCTAGAACACAGGCCCTGTCCTCAAAGCACTGACATTCCAAGGGAGGAGACAACATGCAGGCACGGGAGGGAGTAAGAAAGGGGCTTCCACTGTCCACATTAGGACTCTTCTTGGGATCGGGAGCAGCAGTACAAGGGTCTCCTGGGTGGCCACCTACACAGGACCCGAAAGGAGCACATTTGCCCTTAAAAGCAGGCAGCTTGGCGTGCGAGTGGAGCCATGGCCCAGAACTGAAATTCCCAAGTCACCGAGTGAAGGCTTGAGGAACAGTGAGGTAAGAGCTCTGTGATTCCCTGGGTTTGAACAGGTCGTAAAGGCCGTAACAACAGCAAACTTTTGGGTGCCGGGTCAGGCCTCTGCCTTCTTTCTCCAATAAAGGACCAGTTTCGTCCTGGTAATTTCTCATTTGAAAGTCAGGCATCCTGGGATTTCTTTGTTCTGGTCACTGCTAGCTCTCTTATGAAGTTTCTTGCTACTCAGAGTGGATAGAGCTCCAGCTCTGGGGTCGGGAGGACCTGAGTTCAAATCTGACATCAGACACTTAACACCTACTAGCTGTGTGACTCGGGGCAAGTCACTCAACCCTGATTTCCTCACCAGAAAGCCAAAAAAAAAGTTTCTTGCCATGGCAAGTCTGATGATTGATTGTCTGCATGGAAAGGTCGGAGGAAGAGTTAGAGTTGGTGAGCTTTCCGCTTGCTCTCCGACACAGCAGGATTGGCTCGGGAGCAGTAGGCCCCAGGTGGACAACTTGGCCATGCCCCATTGGATTACGTAACAGGCAGGACAGGGCCAAAGAGGGCAGTATCATCCTTGGTCCGCACGGTGTTAGTGCGGCCGCCATCTTCCAAGAGACCAAGGACCCTTCTGAGTCGCCCTCATAGCCAAGGCCCCATAAAAAATGAAGTTTGAGAAGTAGACTAGGCAAGGCCTTGGAGTGAAAGGCACGTCCTGAAGTTTGGCGACCTCTGAGGACTGGAGGGCTCGGGAGAGAGCTGGCATTGATCCGAAAAGATGGGTCCTGTTTCGTTCATTTACCGAACCGATTTAGTTACCTGTTTTTGTCCTGCAGTGGTGTAGGTGAGGGTTCAGAATTCAGCTGGCTTGTAACGAGTTCACTTTAGAAATCCATTTCTCTTGCTAATCACCGGTCTGGTCTTGGGGGGGGGTGAAAGCAGAGGAGTGGGGCCTACTGTTTCATGCCACTGAGATGTCTTTGAAGGACGTCCGCTTTGCTGTCCATCAATGTCAGTGTCTGGTCCCTTATCTCTAAACCTTGCGCTACTCTCAAATGGTGAGCACTTCGTAGTCTCATGAGAGAAGGGGGGTTGTTGCTGGCAGCCGTTACCAAGCTTCCAAACGGTCGTGTAGCTCCCTGCACCTCAGCTCTGTGACCAGTAGTGTTGTCCCCAAACCCGCGAGGTCCTCTGTCCTCTTGTGGTCTTTGTTCCATAGCTCCTGAAATCCTGTAAAAGGGGTCTGCTTGGGGACTGTGGCATAAACGGAGGCAGGCCAGTGACCCATTTATTGACCAGCCCCACGCCCCTGCTAATCAATGTCATGTTGCACAGAGATTTGCCTCAGTTTACCCTTTTGTTAAATTTCCCTCTTAACAGCTTTACAAATATTCTCTCCTTTGGTCCTCACAACAGCCAAACAAGGGAGGTGCTATCAGCATAGCCATATCATGGATGAGGAAACTGGGACAAGGGCTAAGTGACCTACCCAAGGTCATGCAGCTAGGAAGAATCAGAGGCCAGATTTGAGCTGAGACCTTCCTGACTCCAGTTTTGTAGCTAGAATTTAGTGTCAAGAGCCCATCTAGACTAGGCCTTGAATGCGAGACTTGCCATCCATCAGTGGACCTGTACTTGGAGCTTTTTCAGCTTACAGAACCTGCTGAATCCTTCCCTTTCCGGGCAGAGCCTTTGAGAAGCCCAGGTCATCTGCACAGCCATGAGGGGTCGGAGGACGTTGGGGAAAGTCTGAGTGGTCTTGCTTTTCCTTATGTGTTGGCTGTGGTCTTACATCCAGATAAACAGAAAGAATTGAGAAGAAGCGTGCCACTGGAAGGGAGGTGCGGGGTTTTCCCTGTCCGGTTTTCTTCACCACAACATTAGCAGACGTTATGGATGTTAGCTCGGTCCGATTCTCACTCGTCAATGCATGAGCGTTGTGTGAGTGTATACATGTATATGTGGTTACACAAAATCACTGACGCCGTATGTGTCCTTCACTCTCCCTCACTCAGTGAGCCGTCCCATAGAATAAAGGAGTTTGAAAAAGAGAGAGAAAAAAAACTACAGTCAAATGACTCAGCTTACTCATCAGCTGAATGACTTTATGTGCACTGCTGCCCACCTGTGGTCCCTCACATCTGCAAAGAGGAGAGTGAGGGGCATTTCTCCCATTCAGTTCTAAGTAGGACATGGCATTCAGGTCCCATGGAGAACACTGCCCCAGCATAGGCAACATTCTCAGAATGTGTCTTCCTAGGGAACGTCCTAAGTAGCAGGTCTGGAATTTTAGCCATGAGGAAACCAAGTGACAAGCTTTGAAATCTCTGCCTGCACAGTCTGAAATGAGTTTGATGGTCCCAGTCATGCAGGGAAATGGAATTGCAATTCAATTCCGCAATTATTAAGTGTCTGCTGTAATGCCAGCTGAGTGCTTGGGCAGGGCATACAAAGAAATATATGGAAATATGTGCCCTGAGGGAACCTATAGTCTACTGGGGTGGGAATCAATCAGCCTTTGTTAAGCTCCTACTGTGTGCCAGGCAAAGGTGGGGGGAGAGATCAAGAATACCCTTGTGTGGGAGAAGGCACCTGAGCTTTGAAAAAAAAAAAAAGAATTCTAAGAGGGCAAATGAAGACGGGCATGCATTCCAGGCAGGGGGCAGGGGGTGAAGTGAGTTACAGACTAGCAGGCCAGTTTTACTAGGACTAATGAGGGAGAAAACTGGCTTATTTTTCTCCTGCTATCTAGGAGCTCACTCCACTTAATTGAATTTAAAGCTAGTGCAGTTAGTTGCTTGAATAGCCAAGTCGAAGCCCCTTTTCATATCTCCATCCGCTCATTCCTGGGAGAAGGGCAGTCAGTCGCCCCTTGACTTAACTGCCGTTCGTTAGGTGGAGCATCCTTGTACAGGCGCCTGGAAGATGTCTCCGCCAGCGGGGATCACAGGATTGCTAATGAACTGGAAATGCAGCCGCTGTGATTTTGATGAGTGCTGTTTGCTTTAACTACCGCGGTATCCACCGTCACATTCCAGATGGCAACAGGCTCCTTCCGAACCGCTCCTGCAACCCCATCATGAAGCTCTTTCGAAGGAATGTCAACGGGGTGGCCCTCAAACCACTATTAAATACGGTTCGATGTGTCCCTCATTCCTGAGCAGAGAGCAGAGCCATCAGAACCTTCCCGTAATTAGAAATAAACTAGCAGAGAGCAGCCTGGAGGCCAGGAGGAAGGCACTGGGGAAGGGGGTGGGGTTGGGGGCTGTGGAAGAGGAAGCGTAGGGCGGGCTTCCCATTCTCGAGGGAGGGACACGAGACTTTCCCTGGCTGTCTTCCATGCAGGGAAGGCTCTCCCTGCTCGTCCCTGCCTCCGGGCTTCCCTGGCTTCCTTCAAGTCCCAGCTGAGTCCTATGTTCTACAGGATGCCTTCCCCGGACCTCCTAGATCTTGGTGTCTTCCCTCTGACATTATCTCTAATTATCTCGTGGATCCTGTTTGCAGATAGCTGTTTGCCTGTAACTGTGACCTCCTTGACAGCAGGAACTATTTTGTTTTGTTTTGTTTCCCTTTGTATCTCCAGGGCTTAGTAGGATGCCTAGCACGTCATAAGCACTTAAGTGCTGGCTGGCTGCTGCCTGCCTGCCTGGGCTACCTTGTGAGGGAGGGAGTCTTTCAAGTGGAGCCTTAGGGGCCACACGATGGGGATGCCTTACAGGAAACTGCTTTACACCAGGCACAGTTGGGACGTAGACGGCCTCTGAAGTCCTTTGGTGATTTCTTTGTGGACAAAGCACTACCGGTCACGCTCCCATAACACTTCTGAGGTGCTTCTGAGCGCCTGGGACAGTTGTTCCTGAGTCCAAACCCATGGACCTCAGGGCTGCGGATGATGATGGCTCAGGGTGAGATTTGTCCCTTGCTGCAGACAAAGGAGGCTACGTTGCCTCCAACTTGCCACTCCCTTTGGGCCACTAATTTCTAATATTTAAATTTTTTTTGCATGGATAGTCACGAGGGTCAATGGTCTAATGTTCTCATTTGTCTCTGAGGAGGCACAGATGAGCAAGTTGAAAACTTTCTGAGCCCTGGGATACGACTAATTCTGAGGAGGTGATCTGATCACTACCCTCCAGCCAGAGCTTGGCTGGCTCCTGACTCGTCCTGGTTCCGTGACAGCCACAGTCTCTGGGGGTTCCTGCTCAATCCCCACATCCATCCCCGACCTTCTTACACGTAGTTCACAGCTTCCGGCTCACTCCTGGTCTGTCCCGGAAGGCTTTTTTGCTCTGTGCTCCTGGGCCCCAGGTTTCCCGGTTTGACCCCTTCCCTAGTGTCCACAGGCTTCTGGCTGTGGCTACAGAAAAGGATCTTACTAGATTTCTCCTTGGATTATTGATCGTTATTGAGTGGTGCTCTTTTTTTTGATTCTTGCTGAAATAGTCGTAAGAGAGGTGGGCTGACCTGCTCACGTCCACCCTGGAAGATGTAGGTAGAATAAACAAGATGTAGTGGAGGTGAGCAGGGAGAGTACTGCAGGCGTGGGAAAAGCTGCCCAGAGCAGGGAGACGGGAGCTTCTTGTCCAAGGGAGAGCGAGGAGGCCAGTGTCCCTGGATCAAAGGGTGTGTGGAGGTGAGCGAGGTGGGAGGGCAGGTTATGTGGGGCTTTGGAAGCCAGACAGGATTTTCTGTTTGGTCCCGGAGATGAGAAAGAGTCTGGAAGTGATTAAGGAAGTGCCGCGATTAAAGCTGCCTTTTAGGAAGATCCTTCCGCAGCTGAGTGGAAGATGATTGGAGTGAGGAGAGACTCGAGGCAGGCAGAATCCCTCTCCCCCAAGCAGGCTTTACAATAGTCCAGGCAGGAGGTGATGAATCAGGGTGGCAGAGTCAGGGGAGAGAAAGGGGTGTATTAGAGGGGTGTTACAAAGGTACCATCAGCACGATTTGGCAACCTGTGGATATGGGCTGTGAGAGAAGGTGAGGCTTTGAGGATGATGCCAGGCTGTGAGCACGGGGGACTAGGAAGGTGATGATGCCCTTAACAGCAGGGGAAACAAGAAGGGGAGAGTTTGGGGAAAAGATAACAAGGTCAATTTTGGCCACGTTGCGTTGTAGGACGCCTGGAATATCTGGCTCAAGATGTCCAGTCTGCTACTGGAGACACATGAGAGTCACCATAAGTCCTGGGTGCCAGTGAGGTCACCAAGGAGGGAATATTGAGGGAGAATAGGCCAGGGGCAGGTGCTCAAGAAATCCTGCTGATTGATTGACTGGGAGCTGATGAGATCACAGGGGCAGGGGACAGCGCTTGCAGATGGACGACTGGGTCCCTGACAAGCGGCAGATTCTGAGGCACGAGCGAAGGTGGGCGGAAGGGGAGGGGGCCTACGGGCCTTCAAAGGGCAGGTTTCCCTCAGACCGGGTGTGTGTGTGTGCTCACGCCGGGGTAGCACACTTCAGAGAGTGGTGAGAATTATCACATGAGAGCTTGGAGAAAAAAGGGGGGCACCTCCAAGATATAAAGAGTGGGTCCCATCCTCCAGCGCAGGGAGGCTCTTCCAGGAAGGGAAGAAGAGGCTGGGAGAAAGGGCCAGGGGGGCCTTCTGTCTGACAAGTGCCATGTGGGCTGCTGTCTATCTGCCCGGGACATGGCTGCTCTGCTTTCTGGCTGCCCCCTGGCCCGCCCAGCCAGAAAAACTCTTCCACGTTCGGGACCACTCAGACATAGAGGAGTCTGTTCTGCACCAAGCAGAGCCTGTCACTGACCTCCATTCTGCTCAGGTAGGAGAATGCCCTGCCATGGCAGTCCCCCCCACGCACACATATGCACACACTCACACATACACATGCCCACATGCATACACACATGCCTACATTCACACACATACCTGTGCACACACACGTACACACACACACACCCTCACTCAAGGACTGTGGAAATGCTGCTTTCCGTTCAGGACCCTGGACATGAGAACTTTGCCCTCCACAAGCTCTGTGATCCACTCCTCCCAATGACAGGCAGGCACAAACCATCCATGCTGTTTCATCCAGCCATCAGTCAGGCCACAAGTGTTTATCAGGCACATCCAGTGTACCAAGAACGGAGATGTTTTGTTCCTTCGCTTTCTAGGGACAACATGCCCACCGTGATGGAGCTGTTCTCTGGAGTGTTCAGATTTGTTTTCCTTTTGATTTAAGAGCAAAAAAAGCCCAAAACCTTGCTGTCAATAACTGCCCTGGGATTTAGGGAGTAGAGGCACTGACAAAATCAGCCAGACAAGGGGAGAGTGGACGGATCATGGTTGGCATCTGCAGAGGGAGGGAGTGCCTACAGCAGGGAGACCCCGGGTCCACCACGTGTCGAGGGTTTCACACTCTTTTGGTACAAGAGGCGGCAACAACCTTCAGCCGGTCCCTACCCCCATCCAGCTTGTGGTTATGACCAGGAAGCAGGCTGAAGCACTTTTCCCTGGCATGGGGTAAAACATGGCGCCACCGTGATCCACTCCATCCACCTGAAACATTGCTATCTCTTGACTTTGATTCCATTCTCACTGTGGTCACCGTATGTGTTGTTCTTTTGGCTCTGCCTTCTTTGCTCTGAGTCATTTGGACCAGAGGACACTAGGATCCTGGAGCTGAAGCAGGGAGGGGCCCCAGGGACCATTCGGTCCAATGCCCTCATTTTACAGATGAGGAAACGGAGGCCCTCGGAGAGAAGGGGACATATCCAAGGTCACACAGGGAGTAAATGTCACTGGTGGGATTTGAACCCAGGACTTCTGAATCTAAAGCCAGGGCTCTTTGATCACATTTCTCTGAATTATTCACATTGGAAGTAATTCTATTAAGTGGACGTGCTGTCATGCGGTCAGCCATTCCTCCACTGATGGGCACCTGCTTGGTTTCCTCTTCCTTGTGATTGCTGCTGTAAACATGTGGTACAACAAATCTTTCCTCAGAGCCATCTC
This sequence comes from Phascolarctos cinereus, assembly GCF_003287225.1. Lineage (NCBI taxonomy): Eukaryota > Metazoa > Chordata > Mammalia > Diprotodontia > Phascolarctidae > Phascolarctos > Phascolarctos cinereus. Next base: position 9,730,007 of record NW_027555736.1, read on the forward strand.
TATGGTGGGATCTCTGAACTCATGGGCATGACCGCTTCAACGCTTTTCTTGCATAATTACAATGTTCTTAATTTGTTTTGTTTTGTTTAACTTTGAACTTAATAAATATAAACATTTCAAGGTACAAAGAACAGGAAGGTGGATGGTAGAGAAACTGTGAACTTATATTGTGTTCTGTTTTTTTAGAAGATACTATATTTACACACAAGTCCACCTGCCTATGACACTCCCTGGATGTGTGACCCTGGGCAAGGTTAACCCCTATGCCTCAGTTTCCTTGTCTGTAAAGGCTCAGATGAGATATCTGCAAAGTGCTCCTGCACATTTTAAAGCTGTCTGCAAAGGCTAGTTATGATGTGTATGTATACACATACATGTACCCATGTGCATGTGTGCATAGGCATATACACGTATGTGTGTCTATGTACATGTGTGTGCACATGCACCTAGTAGACTACCAAGTCTCCCCTATTAGAATGGGACCTACCTGATGTCAGGGGCTGCTTTTGCATGTGCCCCCAGCCCCTCCACAGAAGAGCCCCCTTGTTTGGTGTCCTTGTTCATTGCCATGAGTGTCCTCTGGGTCTGCTCCCATTATGCTGTGGGGACTGGTGCAGCCTAGACCGTCCATCTCTTAGGTCATCCTTCATTCTTCTCACATGATCGCCCCAGTTCCCTTTTGGGCAACTGAGTCTTTGTTTAAATCGACTCATGAGCCAGTACACATTAGCTCTTCACCGCTTACAAAGCACTGTCCTCACACCAACTCAGTGAGGCAGTTAGTGGAAATAGGAACATCCACACTTTAAATAAATGTGAGAGGGGCAGCTAGGTGGCGCAGTGAATACAGCACTAGCCCTGGAGTCAGGAGGACCTGAGTTCAAATGCGGCGTCAGACCAGACACTTGACACTTACTAGCTGTGAGACTCTGGGCAAGCCACTTAACCCCAATTGCCGAGAGAGAGAGAGAGAGAGAGAGAGAGAGAGGAGAGAGAGAGAGAGAGAGAGAGAGAGAGAGAGAGAGAGAGAGAGAGAGAGAAAGAAAGTAAGAAAGAAAGAAAGAAAGAAAGAAAGAAAGAAAGAAAGAAAGAAAGAAAGAAAGAAAGAAAGAAAGAAAGAAAGAAAGAAAGAAAGAAAGAAAGAAAGAAAGAAAGAAAGAGGCTAGGTTTGGAGTCAAATCCCAACTCTGTCACTCAGTGCATAAACAATCTTGGCCACGCTGCCTCATCTCTCTTAACCTTGGTTTCTTCATCTGTAAAATGAGGTGGTTGGAATACTTGCAGTCCCTTCTACCTCCAGTCTGTCTTCCCATCCTCAGCTGTCTAATAACTGGAGCTACCCAAAAGAAGACTAGTCTGCTTTGTAAGGTAGGGGGTTCCCCATCATTAGAGGTCTTCAAACAGAGATGGTAATATCACCAGCCAGGAATGTTGTAGACATGGTGTATGACTGATATGGAAGCTTTGAGGTCCTTCCCAGCTCTGCTGTTTTGTGGCATTTTAAACTATAGCAAGAACAACTCCTATATTAGCTTCTAGGAAGCAAGCAAGAAAGGAAAGGATTGTACAGAGGAAGGAAGGGAGGGAGGAAAGAAGAAAGGAGGGAGAGATGGAAGAAAAGGAAGAAAGAGAAAGAGGAGGGAAGGAGAAAAAAAGGAAGGAAGGAAGGAAGGAAGGAAGGAAGGAAGGAAAGAGGGGGAAGGGGAGGAAAGGAGGAAGGAAGAAGGAAAAGAGAAGGAAGGAGGAAAGAGAAGGAAGGAGGAAAAGGAAGAAAGGGAGGGAAGGAGGGAGGGAAGGATGACAAAAGGAAAAGAGAAAGGAGACAGGAAAAGGAAAGAGAGGGAAGGCAGGAGGAAGAGGGAAAAGAGAGGGAAGGTGAGAGGAAAGAAAGCAAGGAAAGAAGGAGGGAAGGAAGAAGGGAAAGAGGGAGGAAAAGGAAGGGAGGGGAGGAAGGAGGGAAGAAGGGAGGGAGGGAAGGATGGAAGGAAAGAGGGAGGGAGGAAGGGAGGAAGATGGAAAAGGAGAGAGACAGAAGAAAAAGAAGGAAAGAGGGATGGAGGAAGAAAAGGAAAAGAAAGATAAAGAGGAAAAGAAGGAAAAGGAAGGGAAGAAGGAAGATAAGAGGGAGGGAGGGAGGGAGGAAAGGAGGAAGGAAGAAGGAAAAGAGGGAAGGAAGAAGGGAGGAAAAGGGAGGGAGGAAGGAGGGAGGGAAGGAAAGGAGAGCGGAAAGAAGAAACAGAGGGAAGGGAAAGAAGGAAGAAGGGCAATAGGGAGGGAAGGAAGAAGCCAAAGTCTTTTCTAAATACAAATATTTGCTCTTGTGCTAAGTGACCATCAATACTGTAACCTAACTGGGTAAATTGATAGTTCTTACACCTTTCATTTCCTGGTCCTCTGTGGAGATAAAGGCAGGAAGAGTCTTCTCAGGAGGGCTGAACTGAATTCTTAAAGAGTGAGGCTTTTCCAAGTTGAGATGCAGTTCACTGACTTGTAGAGTCCTTATGCAAAAGCCAACAGAACAAGATGAGTCTGTCCTGATCTTGGCTCTGAAGCTGTGTCCACATCACTATGTAGAGCAAGCCTCCTCCCCTCTCCGAGGTCTCACTCTGCCCATCTGTAAAATGGGGCTAACTGAGATGGCTGGACCTTCCAACACGAGCACCAGCACCAGCATATTAGGCAGGATCCTTCCTCTCTCTAAGATATTCACCAAAGGAGGCAGGCTGGCAGAGTCAGGAATGACTTGCACTTAACAATTATATGTCCTGCAAAAGAGGTCCATCCAATAAACCTGTATTAAGCACCTTCTCTGTATAGAATACTGTGCCAGGGATAAGACAACAAACAAACAAACAAAAAAAAAACCCTCCTTCCTCCCTGACTCAACAGGCTTATATACAACTGAATGAATAAAAAACATGGATTATTAATAGAAACTTACAATGTGCCAGCCACTTGACAGACGCTGACCATGTGCACAATTAAATGAATATGAGGAGTAATGTAGAGTGAGTCAAACCTTGAAGCAAAAAAAAGGATTCTGAGGGTCCTTGGTCCCTAGGAGGCTCTTAATAAATGCTTGCTGATGGACTGAGAGGTAAAGAAGGCATATACTTCAGGCATGTGGAATGGAGTCACTTATGCGAATGGTCCAAGGCAGGAGATGGGATGTTGAGTTAGTTCAGTGTAGAGAGGCTGGAGAGGTGGATGGGAGCCAGACCGTGGTGGACCTTGAAGGCCAGGCTAAGCGTCCTCCATGGCCTCCTCATAGACTCAGTTCAAATCGTCCCTTGTGCAGGAGGCTTTTCCTGCCCTGCCCCTCTGCCCAAGCTGCTCAAGCCTTTCCCTCCAAAGATAGCTTAAATCCCTTTTCTGGGGGTTTTCCATATACCTATATCTGCACGTGTCTTCTCGATAGAACAGAAGCCCCTTGAAGGCAGGGGCTGGACACACAGCAGGCACCTACTAACTGCCTGCTCACCTACTCGGTTGAGGAGCCCACAGACCCATGTTTTTAATTGTGTAAAGATGCCAAGCTGACACAAGGTGCTGGAGTCATATTTTTATTTTTTATTTCAGTTGTTCTTAGCCAAATATGGCTGGACAGAAGGGTCCAGTGGGGGAACGGCCTCCTCCTCGGATGTTTTGGGGCCCAGCACTGATGACAAACCTCCTGCGGGGCTCAGAGATCTCCCCAGCGTACAGGAGGCGACTTCCATGCCAAGGCAAAGAGGGAAACTCCTGGCCGGACTCATTGGAGACCCAGGCCTCGTAAAGGCCATCGCAAAGTTCCAGTCCTTTAGCCAGTTACCGGTGACTGGACAGCTGGATGAAGCCACCCTGGCGGCCATGAACCAACCCCGCTGCGGCATGCCTGACCGCCAGCCCATGCCGAAGGTGGACCTGCCGCCGCCGACTTCGGGCACAGGCTTGACTCGAAGAGACGGGGCGCTTCTGAACATCACGCCCAGGGGAGGAAGCACAGGCCCGGGTGCTAAAGCGCGTAAGAAACGATTCCTGCGACTGCTGTCGCCGCCGCCCAGGCGGCAAGAGCAGGAGCCGAGCCCCGTCCGTGCCCCGGGACAGAGAGCTTTCAGCAGGAGGCTGCTGAGATGGAGGCTGGTCGGGGAGGGCTACAGCAGCCAGCTGTCCATCGAAGAGCAGAGGTTCATCTTCAGGTTGGCGTTTCGGATGTGGAGCGAGGTGACTCCGCTCACATTCAAAGAGGACCGCCTTTCTCCCGCAGCCCTCATCGATATCAGGCTGGGATTTGGAAGGGGTGAGTCGACGGTCCGCCAGTCGGTCAGCAAACACTGACCAGCTCTGGCTGTGTCCCAAACCTATCTCTGTCCTGCGTTTCTTACCTCGGCAAATCATTCAGATCTCCCTTGCCTCAGGTTCGTCATCTATAAAATGTGGTGGGTTGTACCAGATGGGTCTCTGAGGACCCTTTCAGGTTGAGCTCTGAGATCCATAGAGCCAGATCTACGGTCCTGGCCTCAGTCTCTTCATCTGTACAAAGTGGGGGTTCCAGCGTGAGCTCGCTACTCCTATTCTTTTAAATATGTGGCCCGCTTTTTATCAGCTCCCCCCACACACGGTGCTTCATCTGAGCCGTCTCCACTTTCACCAGGACGACACCTGGGCTGCAGACGGGCATTTGATGGGAGCGGCCAGGAGTTTGCCCATGCCTGGAACTTCGGGGACATTCACTTTGACGATGATGAGCACTTCACATCCCCCCCAAGTGACAACGGGATCAGTCTGCTCAAAGTAAGAGATCCGCACTGGGGCCGAGGAGCCTGATTAGGTTTATAATTTCTTCTGAGAAACTTAAGCCGATAAATCCCCCCAAAATCCCTATTCCCTCTCCCTTTAATACATAAGAGTTTTGTTAAACACAGCAAACCATTATAACTGAAGCAGTCCAACGCTTATCGATTGGCTGTCACCTGAAAGGCCTAAGAAGAATGTACTGAAGGCATCTGTGTTCCACTCCTAGGTAGCAGTTCATGAAATTGGCCACGTCCTAGGCTTGCCTCACCTGGACAGGACGGGATCAATAATGCAGCCGAATTATATTCCCCAGGAGACTGGGTTTGAATTGGATTGGGCAGACAGGAAAGCAATACAAAAACTGTACGGTAAGAACATGCCCTAGGGAAACACGTCCCGCGGAGCGCGTGGCATTTCATGTGTAAGCAGGGCTCCACCCACCCAGGAGACGCTACCTAGAGAGTCCTGGGCTGGTACTGCCACCAGGGACGTGTGTCCTGAGGCACGGGGCGGGGCGTGGAGGAGGCCGCCAGCGTGGCTGGGGGCTCTGGGCGGGGCTCCTCAGCTGGGCCTGCGCCCTTGCTGCTGCGTCTCTCCGAGATGCTGAGCCCAAGCCCTCATTCTTTAGAGGAACCGAGGTCGGGCAGGGCGTTCTGCGTTCGATCCCCGTCCTCTGACTCTTTCCTTGAGTCCTCTTCCACGGAGCAATGTAGAGTCCGCCGTGTTGGAGGTGGAAAGCTCTGACTTGGATGAAATGACTTTCTCGTCGTCCAGAAAACTTGTGTGGATGGGAGGCAGGATTTGAACGCAGGTCTCCTGATTCCAAGGCCAGGGTTCTTTCCCGCCGCACCACTGCTCCCGCCCTATTTTGACAGTTTCGGTTTACAGTTGCTCTTGCCCCCACTCCTGGGGGTTCCACTTCCGTGACCCTGACTCTGAACTTCCTTCAGCCAGTCACACTCTCCTCCTATCCCTTTACTCCCTACTGTTTACTCCTCCCAAATCTATTCTTTGTCCTCGCGGCCATTCTCCCCATCCCTCAGCCTTTCCCCAGGCGTCTCCCCTGCTCTGGCTACACTTCTGCCTTCCCTATCTCAGCTCCTCAGGGAAGCCGTGCGACGTGCCACGATCCTTTCCTCTCAGCCCCCCCACCGCCCTTCTCCCTTAACTGCTCGCCCCTTACCAAACCCCAGTCCTGGGTCGCTCCCACCCCTCGCGCCCTCTGCTCTACTCACGATGCTGAATGGGGCTGGAGGCAACCACACGACTGAGAGATGTTATCAGTCCACTGGGGCCGTCCCTATAGCAGGGACATCTTGTACTTCTCGCTAACTGATAGTCCAGCCTATTGTCCACAATAGCTATTCTGTCTCTTCTCTCTCTCTGTCCAAGCCCCCAGCATCCTCTCCCGGCTCCTCCCTCCCCCCACTCTCACCTAAAGACTGCGCTTCCTAATTTACCCAAAACAAAACAAAATCGAGGCCTTTCACCTTTCTGCGCCTCTTACGAAGCCTGAGCACTGGCCCCTTCCTCTGTCTCTCCTGAAGAGGGGGCCCTTCTGCTCGAGGCCGGCCCCTCTGTGACCGCTTGGTCCCATTCTCCCCCCCTTTTTTTCCTTTCTAAAACCACAAGCATTGATTTCGTCTCCCTTCCCCTCCTCCCTCCATTGAACCGCCAAGATAAAAAGCTTACCTAACAACACGATCAGACAATCGGCGCAAGCCCCTTCCTTGTCTACGGCCGTGATTCCGCGCCCTGTGTCAGCAAGCCGGCCGCGTGCTTTTCCTCCGCGCTCTGGGATCCCGCTCAGTCTATCCATCGATCTTTCGCGTTGCGGCCAGCGTATGAATTACTCTGACGCCGCTTCACTCTGCATCAGCCCGCACACGTCTTCCTGGTTTCCCCTGAAACCATCCCTTTCATCCATCACTTCTTGCGGTACAGGAATATTCCCTCGCCTCCATCCATCGTCATCTGCTCAGCCATCCCTCAACCGATGGACGCCCCCTTTCGTGTTCAGTTCTTCGTCGTAGCAAAAAGTGCTGCTGTCGATAATTGGGGAAGTCTTGGGACGGTCTCTTTTTCCTCCTTCTCTGATCTCCTCAAGGGACAGACCTAGCGGCGGTGCAGGGTTAAAGGGTTTCTTCAAACACTTTAGTAGCTTTGGGGACATCGTTCCGAACTGCTCTCCAGAATGACTGGACCAGCTCATATCTCTGCTGATGAGGGTGAGTGGGCCTTTCTCCTGGCAGTCCCTCTAACGTTGGTCTTTTCCTTCCTCGTTCAACTTTGCCTGGCTAACGGGTGTGAGCTGGCACGTCAGAGTCGTCTTAATGTGCATTTCTCTAATTAGTGGGTTGGCACTTTTTAAAAAGACAGATGTTCATAGCTTGGATTTCTTCCCTTGAAAATTGCCTGTTTCTCTGGAAAAAAAAGGAAATGAGGATGACAGCCAAAATGTAGAGAGAACATTAAGGAGAAATCTGGGAAGTGGATTCAATTACTGTCTCTAATGACTCAGATTATCTATAGCCATCGTCCATCTATCTGTCTACCTATCCATCATCTATCATCTATGTCTTCTGTCATCTATCCTATCTCTCCACCTACCCTCTCTCTACTTGTCTATCAATCCTACTTATCTGCCTCTCTTTCTTTCTCTTTGCCTCTCTCTCTCTCCCTCCCCACTCTCTCTATATGTATATATAATCTCTCAATCTATCATCTATCATCTATCATCTATCTAATCTATCTAATCTATCTAATCCATCTCTACCTATCCATCACCTATCATCTATTTATCTACCTATCCATCATCTATCATCTATGTCTATCTATGTATCCATAGTCTATTATCTATGTCTATCTATGTATCCATCATCTATCAATGTCTATCTACCTATCCATCATCTATCAATGTCTGTCTACCTATCCATCATCCATCATCTCTCTCTCTCCTTCCACCCACCCTGGCCTATCTCCCCCCTCCATCAGTAACTGCCCATTGGATGTTTCAAATTGGATATCCCATCGGCATCTCCAACTCAAGATGTCCAAGCCCGAGCTCACTAACGTCTCCCTCAGGTTTGCATCCCCAGGGGTCATGCTCAATTCCTCACTCTCTCTGGCTCCACATAACCTAGTTAATCGGCAGACATGGCTGCTGCCATTTCCCAGTCCCCACGTCTGCCATCTCATGTCTACACCCCACCCCCTCCCACAGCCCTTGACCATGTCTCACCTGGACTACAGTGAATATCCTCCTGTCTCCTTGTCTTAGGTCTCTGCTCATCAATCATGGTTTATCTGACATGTAGCTACCAAGTAACTTTCCTAAAATGATTGTCACCCCATAACACAGTCAACTCTAAGGGTTCCCTGCTGACTCCAGGAAAAAATACAAACTCCTTCCAGCCTGGCATTCAGAGAACCTCGTAGTTTTCTCTCTTGTCCACTGCTGCTCTCCGTGCATGTGAAGATCAGCCATGCTTCCTTCCATCTCCCATGTTCATGCTGACATACTCATCACCTTCCACCCAGGGTTTTCTGATGCCTCTAATTGCAAGGGCACTCTTTCCCGCAGCTACCTTGTATTCATTTTGTAGATTATCAGTAGGCTTTTAAAGCCCTTCACAACTGGAGCCCAGTCTAGATGGTGCTGTGGATGGAGTGCTGGGCCTGGAGTCAGAAAGGTACAAGTTCAAATGTGACCTCAGACACTTACTAGCTGTGTGACCCTGGGCAAGTCATTTAACTGTTGTCTGCCTCAGTTTCCTCAACTAAAAAATAGGGATCTTAATAGCACCTACCTCCCAGGGCTGTTGGATCAAATGAGATATTTATAAAGCACTTAGCACAGTGCCTGGCACACAGTAGGTGCTTATATGTGCTTGTTCTCCCTCCCCCACCTCCATACAAACTGGCCTCCTCTTAGCTTCTTAGCTGGGACACACTTCATCCCCTATTTCTGGGCCTTGACACTGGCTGCCTCACCCCTGCCTTACATCCCTGCTCTCTGCAGGACAGAGTTTGAGGACCACCTTCTGCATGAAGACATTCCTGATGCCAACTGCTAGTGCCTTCTCTCCCAAAGCATCTTGTGCCTGTTGGGATTCATTTACTTTATGTTGTAGATAGACAGATGGACGGACGGATGGATGGATGAATGGACAGATAGATAGACAGATTAGATAGATAAATAGATAGATACATAGATACATACATACATACATAGATACATAGATACATAGATGATAGATACATAGATGATAGATGGGATAGATGGAAGGATGGATGTATGGATGGATAGATACATAGATGGGATGGATGGATGGATAGATAAAAGAGGAAGAATAGAGATATAGATGGAGAGAAATAATAAAGATGGATGGATAGAGATATAAGCAGAGAGACAGATGAAGAGACAATATAGAGAGTGGGATGGAGATAAGAAAGAGACATAATCAATACAGGGATGGATAGATGGATAGAAGGATAGATGGATAGAGAGAGATAATAGACAGGGATGGATTGAGGGAAAGCTAGATGCATAAATGTTGGAAAGGGATGGATGGGTGGACAGAGATATAGATGGAGAGATAGATGATTAGAGGCAATAGAGAGAGCGATAGATGGAGATAGATGGATAGAGAAAATAGGTAGATGGATGGATAGATGGATAGATGGATGGATGGGTATACTTCCTTGTTCCTCTATTAGAACACAATGTCCTTGTGAGTAAACACTGTTTCATTCTCTGTAAACATATCCACAATGCCTATGAGGTGCTTGGCATGTGGCAGCTGGTAGATATTGATTATGAACATACCTGTCTAGGTACATGTGTTCTTCCAACAGACAGTTCTTGCAGGGAGGGACTCTCCCTCTTGCCTTTGTATCCCCAGTGCTGAACCTGGTGCCCCTCCACACACGTTTGACAAATTCTTGTGGATTATTCTGCATCAGGGTCATGTGAAGGACCATTTGACACCGCCTTTGACTGGATCCGCAAAGAGAGAACACGCCACGGGGAGCTGGTCGTGAGCTTTAGCACGTATTTTTTCCGCAGTGGCTGGTACTGGCTTTACGAGAACCGCCACAATAGGACCCGCTATGGGGATCCAATCCTCACCCCCATTGGATGGCACGGAATTCCCTCACGTGACATCGATGCTTATGTCCACGTGTGGACGTGGAGAAGAGATGAACGTTATTTTTTCAAAGGTGAGTTCCTTGGAGTGGTTCCATTTCTCCCTTATCCAGCAATGTGATTGAGCAGGTTTTCATGGACTGTGTTCTCTGTGCACAGCCCCACCAACCTTGGGAGAAGCCCATCCTGAAAGCACATGCTAGAGACAGTGGAGCCCTCCTCCCCACCATGGCAGCCACTGTAGATCAATGGTGGACTTAGAAAAGAAAAACCAACTAAGCTAATCTGATCTTATCAATAATTCCAAAAACCTGATTCCATTAGCTTCTCAGTCTTGATGACAGAGCTTGGGATGTCTTCTATCTGTCTCCTCGGCTCCTGTCACAGCTCCTGGCATGTGGTGGGGGTGGGGGCATGAGCCTCTGTCCTGGTCAGAGCACCTCTGGGGTCTTATGGTCAGATTGGGGGCCACCTTCCAGATAGGGCACTGACAGTCTGGAGTATGTCCGTGTCCACAGAAAGCAAGCAAGGTGAAGAGAGGGCCTCAAGGGAGCGCTCCTTGTACAGCCGCCATGCCTCGCACACAATAGGCTCTTCATAAATATTAGAGACTTTGGAAGAATTGGGAGTGCTTAAGGAAGGGTTGGTGCCCGGAGGGGCACGTTACAGCTGCCCTCTGTCTGTCTGAAGGGCTGCTATGGCTTGTTCTTCTGGGCCCTGGGGGCAGTGGCTGACTTCGGCTGCACCCAAAGGCCTTCCTCACCAGGAGAGGCCGTCCAGAAGACAGGGGATCCCAGATGGCCTGGGCTGCCTGAAAGGGAGTGAGCTCTCCTTCAGTGGCCCCTCTTGGGATGATTCCTTTTCAAAAACAGGCTGGACCAGGTCAGTACTGGAACTCTACAAGCATTGACCAATGGAGATGGGCCACATGAAACCATAAATAACAACGTACAGCAGTGGCATGTAAGCTCCCTGAGGGCAGGCCTCACTCACTTTTTGTCTCTGAACCCCCAGTACCAAGCACCATGCCTGGCACACAGCAGGTGCTCAATACATGCTTTTTGGTTGAAAGTGCAAAAATAAGAAAAACAGGTCAGCTCTATTAGGAGCTCAAAGCAGAGAGAGAGCAATACATTTAAGTGAAGTCTGGGAAGGCCTCAAAGGACAAAGGCAAAGGGAAAGGGAGGGGACTCTGGGCTAGGGTAAGTGAGGTGGGAAACAAGCCTTGAGGCCGCCATGTTTGTGGGACAGAGCCAGCCAGGAGCATGAGATTGGGTTGGGGGGAAGGAAGGGGGTCAGTGAGAGACCACAACATGCAAGAATTAATTAGGCACTGTGCTGGGCACCGGGGAAGACACAAACTTCATTTCAGACCCAGCCCCTACGTCTCCTACTTCTAGAAGCCAGTTCTTTTTCTTTCAGGCAATGGGGTTAAGTGACTTGCCCAGGGTCACACAGCTAGTGAGTGTTATGTGTCCGAGGCCGGATTTGAACTTGGGTCCTCCTGACACCAGGGCCGGTGCTCCATCTACTGCGCCACCTAGCTGAGTTCTCTCTTGCTGGGCCTAAGACCACAGTGGTTCTGGGCAGCCATGCTTCCAGCTTTCAGAGGAAGAGCACGGCAGATTCCACCACATTCTCTGCTAACACCTAGGAAGACCATAGCCTTCCCCTGGCAGGGCCCAGAAAGGGGCTGGGGTGGGGAAGGCTTCCTTCTCTGGTCGCTGACACAGAACTTCAATGATCCTTCCTACAAGTTGTGCCAGAAATCGAAGCTGATCTTGTTTTACAAGGTGGAGATTCCGTTCTGGTCCCTTTCTCAGCACTAAGAGACACTTGCTCCACTCCAGGCTCCGGAGCTCCCCTGGTCTCCGAGCTCAGACCACAACGTCCCCCAGGAGGTCGGCCTCCCATCCATGCCCCCACACACACCCTGAGACACCGCAGTTACCACGCGGAAGATGTGTACCCAAAGGAACCAGAAAGGTGGTCTGGTCTGTCCCACACGGGGGGCCTGAGGCCCGGGGATGGCAGGGCCGTGGCTCTCTCTGCTCACCTGGAATGGCCCACAGTTAGGAGCCGGGGAGGACCCCCACAAGGAGAAGGGGGGTCACAAACACAAAAAGTGGGACTTCTGCTGTTGCCCCAAATGAAAATCTATTTACTGACTCAAAAATCTCCCTCCCCTTTCACCTAAGCAGAAATCAGCACACAGATGATATCATAGCCTCGGCACTGGGGTTTTTACATTTCCAAGTCTCCCATGGCTTGAAGCGAATCTTTCAGTGTTAAAAATCCCTCAAGTACAACCATTTACACTGCATCTCTTGGGGAATCTTAACTATGGAGTGTGCCTCTCGTGGGGGGCCGCTCCAATGCAGTCCCCTTTTAGAGTCGGGCTTGATAAACCTCTTAATCTGCTTGGAACACTTAGCGTAAGCTTAATTAGGAATGGGTGCTTACGGGGCACTGGGTGGCACAGTGGACAGAGCACCAGCCCTGGAGTCAGGAGGACCTGAGTTCAAATCTGGCCTCAGGCACATACCACTCACTAGCTGGGTGACTCTGCAAAAGTCACTTAACTCCAACTGTCTCACCAAAAAAAAGGGTACTTGAGTAGCCCCACCTCCAAGTGGTCATTCCTTTTTACCCAATTGTTCTCAGCACTGTACCTTCCCCTTCACACGTAGTCAACTCTTTGCTCGTTGATGAATTTAAGACACTTTTGTAGAATGGTTTGTGAGCAGTGCTGAATCGTTGGGAGATCTAGGCCATGGCCTGGCGTTCTGCTGAGACCAGTGGGCATGGGAAGGTCATTTCACCTCGGTCTGCCTGTTTCTTATCTATGAAATGGGGACAATAACAGCACCTGCCTTCCTGGATTGTTGTGAGGATGGCATGAGACAGTAATCATGAATGTTTGGCATGGTGCCTGGCACACATCAGGCACTGCATAAATGTTCTCCATTATTAAAAAGATTCTACAAACACCACTCTCATTTAACCTAATCTCAAATCCTTGCATGTGTCTAGACCTCACAGCGAATAGGAAAGTGTGAGATGACAGATCCCATGCAGGTCCCTCGACCTTCCAGCCAGAAGCAGCAGGCTTGGGAATTATCCCCACTGGTCTAAACTCCTGATCACAGAGGCCTTTGAAGGGAAATCCCACGTAGGACTGGAACCCAGCTCTCGCATCACTGGTATTTCCACGGCACCGGATATGCCAGAATAAAATAACGTTGAAGGCTGATTCAGACAGACAGAGTAGACATTAAAGCAATGGCAAAAACAAGAATGATGAGGATGCGTGGGAAACCGGCACTCCGCAAAGCTGGGAATAATCCTGTCCCGGTGCCTGGGCACTCACCGTCCAAGGGCTTGAACAGGCGCTGCATTGGAACGCTTCTTACTCTGCTCCTCTGCCGGCTTATCAGGGAATCACTACTGGCGGTATGATGGCGACCATGACCGAGCCTACCCAGAAGATGAACGAGGGAGGACCTATCCCCAGCTCATCTCGGATGGCTTTCCCGGCATCCCGAGCCCCCTGGACACGGCCTTCTACGACCGGAGGACCCAGCTCATTTATTTCTTCCAAGAGTCTTTGGTAAGTGGAAGGCCTCCTCTTGGGCGGTGTTGCCAAAGCCACCTGCATCTTGGGTGCGTGAGACGATGGGGTCTGGCCTCACATTTCTGTGCTCTGCAGGTGTTTGCGTTTGATGTGGACAGACGCCAAGTGGACAATTCTTATCCAAAGAGGATGGTTGACGCTTTCCCGCCAGTAGCTCCCTCAAGCCATCCTTTCAGGGACATAGACTCGGCCTACTTCTCCTATGCACACAGCGCCATTTTTTTTTTCAAAGGGAATGCATACTGGAGAGTGGTGAATGACAAAGACCGCCAGCAGAATTCCTCACTGGCTTTCAACGCGCTGTTTCCCAAAGAGTACATCTCTCAGAAGTGGTTCGACATTTGTGACGTCCATCCTTCCACATTGAAGATGAAGGAGCAAAATGCAGACAGAAGTGCTGGCTAGGAAACGCTCAGGCAGAGACGAAAAGGGGGGAGCTGGTAAGAGCATCCCTGAGGGTCCACCAGGGTGGGGCCCAGGCATCTTGCCCAGACATGCACCCAAAGGGAATGGCTTGCGCTGGCAGCTTCTGGGAACAAGGCTGGACCGTGCAAAGGGCAGTGGGAGGGACGAGTCCCTGGGGCAAAGAGAAGGCCCAGGTCACCAAGGGGAAGAGAACGTTAGCTATCAAGGGGAGGGAAACTGGTCTCATCGCGACGCAAATTGCGGACTTGGTGAAAACGTGTACAGCAACAGCTGAGGCTGGCTTCTGTGGCCAGAAGCCACAAGGCCCTACCCAGAACACAAAGGTGACCTTTCGGTGCTTACCTGTCATTTGAACGTTCTTTGAAGTTACAGGAGAACTCTGTAGCATCACAGGGTTTTAGAATCCCAAGAGATCCTGGGGATCTTTAGTCAAAAATCCTTCCTTCCTTTCAGAGAAAGAAACTGCAGGATAGGGCAGACATGGTAGCTGTTGGGATTAGAATGCAAGAGCCTTCTGATCCCAGATGCCAAAGCCTTCTCAGAACCCCACAGTATTATCACCAACTTCCTTTTCTGAGGAGCTTTCCCAGCTCACTTGAATGCACTAATTCTCCTTTTTTAGGATGGGATGGCAACTTGGAGCAGAAGAGGTTTGGATCTCAAAGCACATTTTGGAAGCTGGCTGGCTGGGTTTTTTCCCATTAACAACCACAACCGGGACATAAAAAAACCATTTCTCATCTGAAAAAAAAGTAGAACTACAGCGCTTGATGTGGAATGACTGATGGAAGACTGTCATTAGAAAGATGGGACATTCAAGGAGTGAAGAATCCCGTTGTGCCAAATTCATACGCATGCATTTGCCCCTTGTAGAGGACATTGTATTGAAAGGGCTTTTCATCAGAAATGTAGCAGCAGACGCTCAGTACAATTAAAGAGGGCAGTGACCATTGACCTTCAGACCTTGTCTGAAACCAGCTGGGATAGGCTGAGCTGGGCAGGCAATGGGGACGACCATCAGTGCCACGTTCCTTCCATCATTAAAATGCTCCCTGACAAAAACAAGCCAAGGAGAGACGTTCTCCACTGCAGTCCGAGGGAATCGGTCCCAGGAGACGTCCATGGCTCTGGATGTTGAGGCAGAGAGGAGGGGAAGGTGCTGGCCTGGAAGTGAGCAAGGCAGGATTGAGTCCCTGCCCCACTGTGACTCGACTGGCCGGGTGAGCTTGGGAGAACACCCCAATTCTCTGTCCTGGGAGATTTCTGTTCACAGGCTAGCACAAAAACCCTCATAGCAATGAGACAGGGCATTACCAAATGCCCAGTGTCTAGGGAAAGAAATATTCATGCTTCCCAAGAGTGTTTTGTTTTTGTTTTTACCATTATTAGCTACGAAGAGAAACAGAGTGGAAAGTTTGCAACTATAACTTGAAGGGGGTACACGGTGATTAATTTGTGTAAATCTGTGCCATTGATAAGAAAAACATTGTCAATCGATAAGACAGATGGTGAGGATCCCTATGCTGGAGAAGAGAGATGGTAGAGATGGTGGAGATGATGGAGATGCATCCTCACCACCTCCCCTCAAAGCTGGGGGGCCCCGGGCACCCAAGTGGGCCATCATTCTGCAGGGGGCATCCCAGGAAGGACTCAGGGGAGTGAAGCAAAGCCCACCTGACAATTTAGAACCTGAGTGTGACAGCTGTCTCCAGCCCAGCCCACCAGGTTCTGTAACACCACCACCAACATGGCCACCAGAGTTGAGCGCAGGAGAGTTTATGTAAGAAACGTGCATTTGCTCGAAATTGTAAGTGTTTCCACAAAGAAACAAATGGGGCACCGTACCAGCCGACCAGGGCTGCACACAGTGCCTCAGGCTTTCTTGCCTTCACTGGAACCACTTCCTACTTGAATCAGCCCTGATGAGAAGGGGCCGAAAGGCAAAACACACTCAAAGATGGATGCATCTATTTTTAATAAATACATTTATTTATTTAAAATATCTTTCTCGCCTTTTATTCACAGTTTCAAGTTCAAAAAGAAAAGAGGGATAATAGCATCTTCTTTCTTGATCAACTGCCATAGTAGGTCAGAGTAGCACTAAGACTTCCGGAGCGTGAGATACTCAAGCGAACCGCCCAAGAGCCAAACTGTGTTTGAAGACTCCTGTCTCGAAGCTCAAAAAGGCACCTGTTTGTGCACGGTCACAACTCTCAGGGCTCCGTGGGCAGCTCCTGGACGTCCTCTGGGAATGCCGCTCGGATCCGAGGTTAACCACCTCTCCCTCCCACCCACCGGGCCCCGGCTCACCCAGCCGCGGGAGAGCGCTCAGAGTCTCAGGATCACGAGCCCGTCCAGGCCTCCGGGCAGCGCCTCAAGCACCAACCCCGCCCAACCACGTCAGAGTCTGCCTGTCCTGGAAGGAGGGCAAAGGCCTCCCTGTCCTTCCCTTGCGGTCAGGATGCGGCATCTCCCTCATCATCAATGAAACGAAGCACCACATGGACGGCCAGACGGACGGCCAGCCCCAGCCCCCCATGGTTACAAGGCACTGATCACGCTCTGCCATGGGCCAGCCGGCCGCTCAGGGGGGCGGTGGCGTGGCTTCTCCGGCCTCCTTGCCGGCCGAGAGCTGGCCCATCAGGTGGAGGATCACGTTGATTCTCTCCAGGAGGGTGGCATGCTGGCCGGCGGTGGCCCGCAGGAGCTGGGAGTACACCTGCTTGCTGGTCTTGAGCAGGGCCTCCTCGTCCTCAGAGTGACTGCTGGGAGAAGGGGGAGTGGTCAGTGATGAGCACGTGCACGCACGCGCACGCACACACGCGCGCACGCACACACACACACACACACACACACACACTCTCTTTCTGCCTCAGGCAGCCCACACCAGGTGTTTCTGCCCATCGCACCTGCCCTGCCCAGCCATCTCTCCTGACCCCGTCTTCACCAATGTATTCTACTTCTTTTCGGGTCAACCCTCAAGTCAAACAAGCTCACTTCTTCTCTGGGCCACAGACAAAGTCACTGCAGCGGGTGGGGGTGTCCTAGGCAGACAAACTGCCTGGTTTCAGTGGCCGGGGGCCAGCCAGTCCAACTTGATTTTGGCCTCCCAGGGTTCAGCCCGGCTTTCCTGGGATCCTTACTCCAGAACAGTCCTAAAGCTTACGAGAGTTTCCATGAGATTCCCCAATTGCTTAAAGATCTGTTTCCAGAAACCTGGGGCTGGCAAGCTAGGAATGTCCAGGCCTCTGCCCACAAGCTGGAGTTCTGAGAACACCCAGCCCTTCTCCGCAGCTCCAGAGGGCCGGACCACATGATGCAACTGAGGCCGACGAGGCCACTTGCCCAAGCAAACAACGGGTGATGTGAGGGAGGGTGGAGCAGAGACTAGAGGCCTTCTAGGCCCATGGCTTTCCTAAATGCCCCCTTTCCTTGACAGTCTTCAGGACTAGCACTTCCTACACACAGAAGCCATGATGAGGATCTTGGGGGGCTCACGAAGGGAAAGGAGTTGGAACGAGGGTTGGAATGCAATTCAGTGAACTCTGAAAGGCAAAAGAAAAGGCAGGAGTGTAGGGGGAAGAGTCTACATCTGGGCCACTTGGACTTCTGGTGCCCATGGCTGGTGTTTGGGACATCAGAGGTCACCCAGTTCCACTGTCTCCCTCTCACAGTGACGTGCCCAAGGTCATAAGTAGCCAGGGAGCGAGTGGCCAAACCGGACGGTGACCCGGGACCTGCCCGGACTCCTGCAGTCACATCATGCTGCCGCGAGAAAATATCAGTGATGTACTTTCAGTCTTACAGTTCATGTTGAACAAAGAATATCCATACTCTTATAATTATGAGAATAGCACAGAAGAGCTGGAATGTGGTAAAGTGGCCAGAACCCTAAAGTTGCCGGGTCATTCTGGCCAGTTGACCACATAATTCCCCTCGGCAGCTCAGACCACGACCAGAATCCATTCTCACTGGTAAGTGGACATCACCGCACAAGAGGCCCACGAGCCCCTGTCCGGCAGCCTTGTCTGACCCAGAGGGCCCCGTTTGCCTCTGATCACACTTCTAGCTTTTAATTTCAACAAC
Organism: Phascolarctos cinereus; assembly: GCF_003287225.1. NCBI lineage: Eukaryota > Metazoa > Chordata > Mammalia > Diprotodontia > Phascolarctidae > Phascolarctos > Phascolarctos cinereus. The sequence goes on from NW_027555736.1 coordinate 9,748,078, forward strand.
CAGCTCTTCAGCCCGACCAATGTACAATGTGCAGAAGGATATTACAGCTGTCTGATTGTCTTTTTGGAGAAGACGAGTAACTGATGTTTGGAACATTTTCTTCCCACTAACCTCACCAAACCCTAAGTTTTCAGATCTCTTCAAGATAAAACCCATGGAATCCTGGTTCCTCCACAGAGACCTCTCCAGGACAGTTATTACCTTGCAGGTCATCTGCATTTCTGTGACAGTGTTTTGCTCCAGAAACAAACCCCAAAGCCACCAGAAGGTCTAGCTGTCTCCCAGCAATCTGCTGAGCACTGAGCATTAATACATGTTGCAAAAACAAATGAAAATCTGCCAGGAGAGAGAGCATTTTAACAATACGAACAGCGATGGCAACACCCACTTTCACAGACTGGCTTAGCCTAACTAGCTAAAAGCAACAAGATGCCTTGCTCAGTAGAGCCCAGGCCAAAGCTCTCCGTCCCACAAAACCAGCGGTGAAAAGGAAAAGAGACAAAGTGTTCAAGTGTCACACACGGCAGCAGCCAACCACCCTGCTTTCCCCGAGGCTCTGGCTCTGCATGGATGCTGCCGAGTCTGGTGGGGTCGATCGGGCCTTACCCCACCCAGAGGCTCACGAGGGACACTTTTCCCTCCTGAATAACCAGAATTATCGATTAGTATTCACTTGAAGGTTAATGAAGAAAAATGTAAGTGAGCAGCCAAGCTTCTCCCTGCCAACAGTCAGACAACTCCTGAAATAACACATAAACGCACTAATTGTCCAAAGAAAAGGATCCCATGAACAGTCTGAGCTTACTTAGCAAACCTTGGACAAAACCAGCACAAATGAGCTAAACCGGAAATTCTGCGTCTGGCAGAGAACTGAAATTGACTCTCAGCAACCTCAAAAAAAAGCCCGCCCTCCCCCGAGGAAAATCCCTGAGACCCTAGGACCTCTCACCTGCCCTGAGAAAACAAGAAATGGCGTGGGAGACCTGAACGTTAGCCAGACATCACAATGGAGACTGGCACCATCTCGTGGAGATGAAAAAGACAATGAGCTGAGCCCCTCGTAGGCCCAGCTGGCCAGAGGGGCCGTGGGGTCTCTGCCAGCTGCACATCCTTACACACGCTATTCGCCACTGCCACCTTTAGACTCTTTAGATACCTTCAGCACCAAGAGCAGGAGGGAGCCAGCTGCGCTGACTGGACCACATCCACATCAGCCTGGACACAGAGAATGGCCGGTACTGTGGGGTAACAAGTGCTGGGCCCAGAGCTGGGGATATCTGAGTCTAAATCCCACGTGTAACACCCACTGGTTGTGCAACCCAAGACATGTCATTTAGCCACCCAAGTCACCTGTAAAATGGGCATAAATCTGTCGCACCAACTCCACAGAGCTAGTGTGAGACTCCAATGATCAAGTGCTCTGAAACCTTGAACCACTACATCGATGGTTATTTTTATTACACAGGGATGAAAGGGCACTGGCAAAACCTTTCTTTTGATGTCACCTGGGGAGTAAATACATTAGATCCGGCTCTCAGACTTGTCTGTCTCAGAGACAATGCTAGGGTCCAGAGGGTTGTTGGGAAACAACACAACTTCCACACAAATCACTGGTAAACGCTGAAGTTAATTTGCTCCCCGTGAGGGTAACTTTGTGATGGGCCAGGGCAGATGAAAGCTCTCTGGCCGGCCGCCCATCCTGACCAGCTGGCCCTTTGGGGAGGGGGTCAGCATCAGCTCAAAACAGCTTCCTAAAAGGAAGGGAAGAGCCACAGGCTTGGAGAAAGCTCTGCCGACTCTACACCCGGGGACAGATGCCCAGGCACCTCCACCGACCTCACTTTCTTCTTGGCTAAAGACAGCAGCTTGATGGACTGCAGCAGGAGGAAGGCCAGGCGCGACTCAAAGATGCTGAGCAGCTTCATGACCTCTTCTCGGTGGAGGCTTGTGGCTGAGGGGTCGGGGGCCAGGCCGCTCTCCTCACTCTTGACCTGCAAGGAAAGAGTCGTCCCGTCAGCTCTGTGTGGTCCAGATTCCAAGGGATAGGAGTACGTGAGACAGCTATTAGTGACTAAGTCTACGTCCGGGCCAGGACGCGGGAAGGAAGCAGCAGCAACTTCCTGCATCTCCTGGGGGGGGATGCTGCGGAGGTCGCCCCTCGTCATTCCCCTGCCCTCGTTTCTCAGGAGAGGGGTTTCCGTCAAGGACGATGGTGACTCATTTCACCACAATCAGTTTGGCTAAACTAAAGAATTTTGGTGGACAAAGGGCAGGGGACAGAGGGGCGGGTGACCACTGGGCTAACTTCTCTGAGGAGGGTCTTTGGAAAGCCTCGTTTCATCAGAAGAATCCTAAGACGCCTCCCACATAACGAGGACGTGACAACCACTGATGGAAGGGGCTGCGCCCCAACATAGCCACCCCAAGGTCCAAGCCAGGACTGGTCCCCAGCTTCCAGGGCTGCCCAGGCCACGCTGGTGCCTCTTTGCTGTAACTTCCTCTGGGTCTGAGATCCCAGCTCTGTTTGGTCAAGGTTTGAGCATTTTTCAAAGGATCACCAAATGTGCCACAATGATACACTTCATCCAACTGCTTTCGAAATAACAAAAATGCCTTTCCCTACTGACCTGTGAAGGCACTAGGTGGTGCAGCGGATAGAGTGTGGAGTCAAGAAGACCTGAGATCAAATTCACCCTCAGACACTCACTAGCTCTGTGACCCTGGGCAAGAAACTGAACCCTGTTTGCCTCAGTTTCCTCATCTGTAAAAATGAACCGAGAAGGAATTGGCAAACCGCTCTGGTGTCTCTGCCGAAAAAGCCCCACGCGGGGTCACGAAGAGTCGGACACGACTGAAACGTCTGAACAACAACAGCCGTGTGTGAGCTTCAGGACCCAGGACAGCTGCAGCAAAGGTCTGCCCAGGCACCACTAGAGGCACCACTAGACGTGGCTGGTGTGAATCCTGGCTTGGCAAAATGTGATTTGTAAAACACATGTTACTGACACCTGCAAAGCAAATGCTTGAGAAGAACAGTGCTCGCCACATAGTAAACACCGAGCAAATGCTTCATTCATTTATTCATTAGAATTACCTTCCTAGCATTTTCCTTAGTAACTGGGAATCAATTTAATCCATAAAAACCTGCAACTATGCTTCTGAATGACATCAGTCAGAAATCATATCGACAATGAGCATAATCATCACCACAAGGGATGTCAGAGGGCTCAGATTTCAAAAGAAAGCAAGCAGTAAGCTGAAGGGCCCATTTAGAAGCCAAGTCAGCACCTCCGCCACTCATCTCCAAGACATAATCTGCCCCCAAAGTAAGATTTATCTCCAATATAGAATCTGTGCTTTGATTTTTATCTGATCGAATCATACCAGCTGTGTAATTATTTTTGTAAGTCATCTGTAACTCTGATCTAGGATTAAGGGTTTTTTAAGGATTGTTTTCAAGAAGCTACTATCTAAATAAAATGGAAGAAAAATCCAATTGGGAGTGCAGAGTATAAAGCCAAAGTAATAAAATCTCTCAAAAGGCTCAAATCTGCAGTGGTGGGAAATGAAGGCCAGGATCCTTTCTGAAGAGGAGGGTCCAAACAGTAAGGACCTGGGGCTGGGGAACGGCAGCCGGCCTGCTGAAAAGACCACCAATCATCTTGTTTCCTGGGAGGTTTCCTCTTTTTAAAGAGCAAACCCACTCATTTCCATGGCCGGGAAGGGAAAAGTCAGAGTTGTTTTGGCCCACCATTCAGCTTTCAGCATCGGCATCATCAGCCCCTCACAGCTGCCCAGCTGCCCAGATCCAGGACAGCCTGGCCAGCCACTCCCCAGAACCTCCGCCTGGACTGCCCTCCGTGCCACACTGACCTGGTCACACTCATCGCTGAGCTCCTTTCTGATCAACTGGAACGCATGCTCAGATTTCACCATTATGTCTAGGGCACCAGACAAGGTCTTCAATTTCCCCGCACTGCTGTTCTGACCTACAATATTAGACACAAGTGGGTCACCTCAGTTTTTCTGGCCTCGTAATGATAACATGACATTGTACGGGGATCGCCACAGCCAGTGAATGAATACAGTGTTAAACCTGATGGAGAATGGCTAAATGCTTTACGTTACATGAACAGAACAGAGTCCGGCGGTGCCTAGAGATGCCTGGGAGGAAGGGTTCAATGAATGGGGCAAACTGAGGAAAGCAGAAAACAAGGTGAGGGGCAAAGGGCAGAGATCAATGTGAACTCTGGGCTCCCAAGGACCAATCAAGGTCACAGAAGATGTGAGGAAGCTCACCGCCTTCCCGGTCCTCAGGGGGACTAAAGCCACAGAGGTGAGGTCGCCAAGGTGGGCCAGGTTTAGACCCATGGGCCTTCTCCACGCTAACCCACTCCCCAAGCTCTGCGCTAGCTCTCAGGCCGCCATCGATCCCGTGGGCCATCAGTCTGGCCACCCCAGGCCCATGGCACACTTCATCTGTTAGAGAACAGACGCTAGTCAGGAGAGTCTGTTCTCAGCAGTTTTCAGTGGGACGACATTTCTGCGCTAAACCCTCTTCACTCGCATCCAGTCTTCCTTGGGACCAACAACACACAAGTGAAAATCAACCAGTCTTCACAAAGCCCCTACTATGTGTCAGAATGGCCCAGAACATTCTCCCTCCTCACTCCATCACCAATTCCACAGGAAACCTTCCTGCCTCCCCTCGATGGTTATGTTCTGCTCTCGAATGTAAGCTTCCAGAGGGCAAGGGTTGGTTCAGCCATGTCTTTGTGTACCCAGCGGTCAACACGGTGCTTGGCAGAAGAGCGTGCCTGTTGTCTGAGTTGCGCTCTGAGGCACAGTAGGTATCCTAAGAGGTAGATGAGGGAAAGCTACTAGGCATGGAGGACAGACTGTGCCAAAGATGAAGGATGGGTCAGGGTCTGCAGGCTGCGTCACGAAGCCTGGCTGAAGGAACTGGGCACGTTCAGGAGGGCCACAGAAAAGGGACGAGGCCCCAGAGGAGAAATGGGTGGACGTCGCAGAAGAGGCAAACGTAGCCTTGACGTCAGGAATGGCAATGGACTTCCCTGGAGGGCTGTAGGTCCTCCCAACTCAAGGTTTTCCCCTTTCAGAGGCTGCCTGTGGTAGCTGGGTTAGCCAAGATGGCGGCCAAGGCCCCTGCTGCCTTGCCAATGCTGTGACTCACCAACCCAGAGAAGCTTCTAGTGAAGAATTTCACACGGTTCAAGGCCACGGAAGATCAATAAGGAGCATGAAAACCTTCCCGCCCCAACTTCAGGACAGGGATAGGAATGAGGCCTTCTGGGGGGGAGAGTCAGCACCTTCTCTACAATCTAAAGTCTTCCAGAGCTGCGGAGAGGACTGAGGGGTAAACAACAGGCCCAGGCTCACACAGTCAATGCTGCAAGGAGGAGCTGGCTCCCCAACTCCATGGGATCCTCACAACCCTAAAGCATGTTTATGGAAATCAAATCAACAGATCCAGAGTAGCATGAAATAGGTTGCTGCTGAATATACAGTAAAAGCCTTCCCTTTCTCTCTTCTGCAGGAGTACTGACCTAAACCATATACACAATAAGTTCACTAAACAATTAATGCACCATCCTAATTGTGTCTAAAAATCAACTGTATTTCAAAGCCAAAGAAAAGAAAAGCGATGGCTCATACAACCTGTGAGGTCAATTCTTGGAAGGGCCAGAGGCCATATGAGACCCAAGAGGCTATTACAGCTTCAGCTCTGATCGTGGCTGAGATGATTTTCAACCAATTTCCATTCTGTGTGGGTGAAGCATAATCCAAGGGTCATGCAAAGACTCTCAGAGGACCAGCCCCAATAACTGGAGGATCGCAAGATCATTAGAAATAATTGCTTCACTTCAGAGAAGCAGGTAAAAAACAGACCTGCGGACAATGCCAAAATGGGCCTTCCCTTCCCCCCAAGGCCCACCTCCAGCACAGGACGGCCGGGATGACCTGCCCAGACTCACTTGCCATCTGGAACTCGGCGAAGGCCACCCTCTCGAGCTGTACCCGCAGCAGCTCACACGGAGCATCCGTGAGCAGCTGGAAGAGCTTCACGGCCTTGCCATAGTGGAGATCAGCCAAGACCCGGTGCTGCTTCCGAAGGTGCTCATCCCCAACCTGAAACCAAAAAAAAAAAGCGGGTGACCGCTTGACTCGGGACCCTCCACAGAGGGCTCACAAAGCCCTGGGAGAGACCAGAGGTTTCTGGGATGGGGGAGTTGGTTGCCAATCAAATCAGAAAACATGTGAAGAGCTCTGCATCCTTGGGACAGAGCTTAGGTCCCAAGTGCCCCTTGGTGGGGTCATCCTAAGGCCCAGCTTCTGACTCTGTAGCCTAAGGAGTGCCCGGAGGGGGTGGTCAGACTGACCACAGGCCTCCCCTTCCAGCATCTCTGGACACAAGTCACCAGAAGCCTCTCTGCATGCGATGTTCTCTCCTCAAAGGCCACTCACTACCTGTCACTCAGTTCCACTTCAATGCATGAAGAAAATCATTTTGGAAAAGAATTAGAATTATCGGGGATTCACTGCCCTAAAGCAAGCTGGGAATAAAACCAGTGTGGTCAGGGGCCTCTGGAACAAGTGAGGGCGGGGGTGGGGGCGTGTGTATGGCTATGGGGCCCTAACTTTTCAGGCTGATTCATGGGGGGCACACCACACACAGAAACTTTTCTTTGGAGACACTGTCCAAGAGCATGATGATGACCGAGTGCAGACAAGATCTAAAAACGGCCCTCTACCTCAGACCTTACGACTGGAATGCACACCGGACACAAGGGGCCTGCTGGGGTCCCAGACGCCCCACATCCACAGGACGAGCTCATCTGAGGGAGGCGCAGTCCTGTCACTGAGGGCACTGGCTTCTCCTGAGCTCTCAAAACAATTTATGAAGAAAGAAGTGGGGGGAGGGGGAGAAGGGAGGTCGGAGCTACCAGCTTTCCTCACACACTATGGCGATTCAACAGGATCATGAAAACAAACCACGAAGCCGTTTTTGTGACCTAAATACAACGCCTCAAGTGGACAACCACCCACATCACTTTCTCCACAACCTCCACCTGTAAGCAGCCCACAACACAGAGATGTGGGCATTGAGGAAAAAGGCCCTCCCACTATGCCCTGAGCTGGCCTCGAGGGCAGGCCTACCTGGTTCCTCAGACAGCTGTGGTACATGGACGCCAGCCGGTGATGGATCGTCGCGGCCCGGTACTGGCAGAGTGGTTGTCGGGCTGATGTGGTGTCGACATCGCAGTATTTGAGGGATTTCATCATCGCTTCACTAACTTCCTTCTCAACCTATTAAAAAATACCAGGATTAAGTGTGAGCACTTAAAAAGTGCTCAAACCTGCAAGAAAGCTGAAATGCCTTGATAACCAACCCCACTCGTTCCCTTGAGCCTTGGCTCGGCTTCCCTGGGGCCCCCAGCTCTGCGCCGGGCCCTACGGGGCCCTCTGGGGTGCATGTGTAGTACCCCGCAGCCCTGTGCGGGCCTGACCCACCATACAACATGGAAGGACCAGAAGCACCAGCAGAGGAACCAGGACGGGGGCAGAAGGGTCAGAGGAAGCCCACAGTGAGCTCATCTGAGGAGGGGCAAAGAGGGGCCCCTGAGGGCCATGGCGGACAGGGGGCTCAGGGTGCTGGGAGGGCATTTGGGAGTGACCTGCTCCTGAGCCTTTCTGGACAGCGGGGCATAGTCCTGCTGGAGGGTCGCCATGGTGAAGTAAGTGGTGGACAGCTCCCAATTGACCGAGTCCCACACGGCGGGGTGCACGTCTCTTGTACCTAACGACCGCAGGGCCTTCAAGTAGTAATCGATAGCCTGTGAAAGAAGCGACCGACTGCTGGGTTATACCTACTCCCCTTCTCAGAAGAATGACTTCAGATAGTTGGAGGGAATGCTGGATTCAAGTGAAGAGATGAAGTTCAGGGAGCCCCTGAACCCCATACACTGCACTCTCCCCACTGCCCCAGGTGCCTCACACAGCCAGCACATATCAGAGGCAGGACCCGAACCCTACAACAAAACCCAAGGGGTGAACGAAAGAAAACATTAAGATTTCCAGTCACACGACAGCCAGACAAGGGCAGAAGGCATCAGACACCACTGTGTTCTTGGTACAGTCAAAACACACACACTGCAGAGTGGAGAGGAGGCTGTCCCTTTCCACGTCTCCCTGATGGACATGACCCCTGCCGGACAATGGCCCCATGTCTGCCAACCTCCCAGGAGATGCTGCGCCTGCCCCCAAACTCAGACTGAGGCGCACAGCCTCCAAATTCTCCTTTTTGCAAGTAACTTCAGACTCCCTGCGGGGATCCCAAGAACACTGGCCCAACTTCCTTAGGGAAATTCCCTTCAACATAAGAGGCAGGTTTAACCACTCAACAAATCTTGCCTAGATCACAACCTGCAGTTGGAGACGCAGCTCCTCCATTCACAGACCTATCTGGGATGAATGCTGCAGAGACAGCGAGATGGGCTGAGAAATGAATAGGGATCTTCCTGGGAAACGACCCCTAAGCTATTCCCCATCCCCCTGCCGCCCCAAGGAACCTGACTGTGACCATCTGGTTGTGACTCTCAAAAACACTTAGCAGAAAAACTGAATTACAAAAGTCGGTGGAAGGGGGCGCTATGACTCTCGGCAGGCTGCCACACGTCCCCAAGACATGCTGCATCCAAGTGGCATGGCAGGCGAGGACGACGTGGGCCAGGGCTGGTCACAGGAGGAAGGCCTCCAATGTGCCAGAGGAGATGCAGCACAAGATGGTGGGGACGGTCTCCAGGTGGAGGACAGGCTCTTATTAAGCACATACTGCATTCTTGGCCCCAGGGACAGAAGGAGGGGCCTGCACCCGTCCTGGCAGTTTTGGCAGGGTGGTGGTTAGGACTCCTCCACACTCCCCCAGGCGCTCCACAGTGACTCTGGTGCCACTGGTGACCGGGGACACCTCGGGCACAGAGGCTTCTGGCATACTGGGGCACCCGGACTGGACAGATGGCTCCACTGCTGCCGAGGGCAGGCCAGGCCATGGACCAATCACTCAAAAACTAGACCCAACTCTCCCTCCTTCAATGACCAAGGGCTTGGTCCTCCCTGCACAGAAGCAGACTGAGAGTCTTCTGGGACCTAAGACTCAGACTCAGTGCTGTGGCCACAAGCGTCACCATCTCGTCTATTAGGTGAAGAGCCTCTGCCAGCCAAGACAAACCGATGGCCTGTCCCTCGCCAGCCCCTAAAGCCTTCCCAGGACCCGCAGCTGACAGATACAAGCAAGAAGAAGGAGGAATTACCCCCACTCCATGATGACCTGAACCCACTGACTCAGAAAGAACAAAACCCAACCCTAAGAAAATCAGCCAAACTCTACAGAGCCACCTGGAGGGGCGGTGACGTGCTTAATGACCAGGGCCGGCTGTTACCTTATTATAGTACAGCGCCTCTTCAGGAGAGAACTCCCTCCTGGCCTCCTCACCGCCGGCTGCCGCGGCTGCGGCACCATGGGCCTGGGCGCAGATGCGCATGAGTCTGCCCGTGTTGCAAAGTAAGAGCGCGGCGTTAGTGGCATCATCGATCGACTCAAAGTTGTGAATTCCCTTTTCAAAACAAGAGAAGCTTTTCTTCCACAACTGTTGCTCTGCTGCTGACACACTTTTGCTCACTTAACAGAGGGAAAAAAAGCCATTTACTCCACAGCTCGTCTCAGGATAAACCCGCCCCAGAAAGCTCCTCTTCCTACACACCCAGTGGCTCAGGGCAAGGACACTGGACAGGCACCAAATCACGCACGCACGTGGCCCTGGAACGGCCAAGACCATCTACCTGCCTGCCAACAGCATTCTTCCAGATGCTAGGAAATCAAATCAAAGGGGTCCGCAACATCTCTGAGCTTCCAATCAACACTGATAACTGTTTACAAGTATGAAGGTGAGAAGGCAGGAAACCACTCTCACTGAGACCACCTGCTCCCAGCACACCCTCTCGGGGGGCCACGCCCTGCCCCAGTGCCCAAGCCTGTGCTCAAGACTCTGTGATAGAGTTAAAGGCAGGGCTGGTGGAGCGAGGATCCCGGCCGCCCAGGGCTCACATTCTGGAAGGCTTCCCTCCAGCAGCAATGGTGTCTTCCTAACCCCTTCTGAGAAGATGCTGTCACTAAGCTCCTGGCCTGTTGGGGCGGGGGGAAGCAGGGGGAGAAGAAACACTTGCCCACTCTCTCTGTCTGGATAGCGGCAGCCTGATTCATGTAGAAGACGCCAATTTCGTTGCGAATGTTTCCCATTCTCTTCAGCACTTGGACGTAGTGCTCGGGGTTTTGGCTTTTTAAGTCACTAAACAGCAAAATTTCATTAGCAGCCTCATAGCACTTGCAGCTAACTGAAAGCTGGCATTCTAAGTCTGTCGACAGGTCAGTTGCCCAAGCAAAACCTTTAAGAAAAAGAAATAAAAGCAATTGTTATAAAACATCGTGAAACTGAACACTAGCTGGTCATATCCCATGTTCTAGGGTTTCCACAGGACAGGATCAGGAAGAAAGCTGAATGGTTACCCTCACCGACAGAAGACAGACATGCCCGCATACCCAATCCCTCCAGCCACAAGTCTTAAAGACATGTTCTTGGGACAGACCAAAGTTGCATCCCTCTCCCCGTTACACCCAAGGACTGGCACGTAAGGAAGGGGCGTCCGATGAAGATCTAAAGGCCTTGGGCAGACAAGAGAAGACAGCAGACAAGGGCCTCCTGTGTGCAAGGCACTGACAGGTTACCCAGGAGCCAGAAAGGTCAGCTAGAGTCCACCAAAGGTCTCTATCCCCAATTCCCGAGAAACTCCCCTCTGTCCTGACCTAGGTACTTGTTACAAAGAAACAGGGAAAAGAAGCTTCAGTCAGCACAAGTCAGGACCACTTCCAGACAGAAGCATAATCCGACCCCAACTACGTCCGAAGAAAGTTTTCAGGGAACGTTCCCCAGACAGAGGGATAGGAGGCTCAGAGCAGAAGATGAAGAGGCACAGGGTGGCCCCAGATCACTCCCAGTATCCCGTGCCCACCCAGGAGCACTATGAGGAAGCGGGCCACGCCTCCAGGGGCAACGGACAGAAATTAAAAATCACTTGTGGAGAGCCTCCTATGTGCCAAGCACTGTGCTAAGGCCACCCTGCCCACGGGGAGCTCACATGTGAACAGGCGGCTTTGTGGAATGACGGCCAGAGAGGGCCGTTTCGGACTGGAAGTTGCAGAGATGGTGAGTGGAACCCAGGCCAGGTGACCGAGCACAGGAAGACGCCCACAAATTGGCTCGTGACAACTAAGAGTCTGTCGTTGGAGGGCACAACCTTGTCCCAGAAAGGACTCTCTGGGAGGGGGGCCCCCACACAGCCTGTCCAATTAGGCCACTTCTCCTTCTTTCTTCTTCATTTTATAAAGTTTGGGGAGTAAGGGAGGAGGTAGGGTAGACTGAAAAATGAAGGTGATTTAAGAATGCAAGAAGCTTCCTAAACAAAGCCATCATGCAAACTATGCTCTGCCAGCCCAGGCCAAACAGGGTTTACAGCATAAGGTGACACCCACCAGTATGCAGTGGTTTATTCATCAGAGCAGAGAAAGGCTATTCATCTAAGCTACTGAGGACTAGAGGTCACCCCCCACCAGATGGAAAGGCATCAAGAAGGTCCAGCTACATGTCACTCACACGTGGTGATCGACGTCATGCTTAAATACGGGAAAGGTACCATGCTTTAATAAACACTTTAGCCACAAACATGATGTGAGGATGTTCTAAGGGAGGAATCTGCCACCGCGTTCATCATAAACAAATCTGTCTTGGACACTGCTGAGGAGGCACAGACACACAATGCCCCTATGTATTTTAAAGAGGAAATGAACCCCAGAGAAAACGTCACATTCTATTTTCTTCTTCCTGTCACCTGTTGGGGACATTTTATCACCTCTGGAGAGTGAGATAAATGCCAGAGTGACATGTACCACAAATAGAACGGGCTCTGTCCCTCCCCTCCCTCACTGGGCCAGACTCGCCACATTAAGTCTTAACTTAGACTGAATAAACATTATTTGCATAGTTACAGAAGGTAGGTGAGCCCACCTGCGGCCCGTCTCTCCCCAGCCCACAGGAAGCGAATTATTAAACTGGCTTTCACTGAGCGCTGTCCTCTCCAGAGAGGAAGCCCACGGCAAAAGGGAGTTAGATGGGAGAACCTTATGAGAAGAAGAAAGTAAAAAAGGAGATAGAAGCATTCTTGGCCCAAGAATCACTCTATGAGATCCCGAGCAGCCGCATGACGTGTGTGACCAACGTCTGCTGTGGTCTTTCGCTCTCACAGAGGACCGTGACATCAGGAAGATGATGCCACGACTCGCCAGTGCACTGGATTACAGTGACAGAGGGCTGTGCAAAGTCACCAGCCTGGGAAAGATAAGAGATCAGGACCAGAGACGGCCTGGGATGTAGTGCAGCAGGGGACTTTCCCAGGTCTCCATCTGTCTGAGGCAGCGCCCATTCAGTGACTGAGGCTAGGTAAAAAATGAGGCAAAGAACAGCCTCTTCTACTCAGTCAAAAACACTGCTTGCTCAATATAACTCACTGAGGCCACTAGGGGGCGCCACAGGACACAGGCTGAGTCTGGACTTGGGAAGACGTGTTCAAATCCAGCCTCAGGCACTTACTAACTGGGTGACCCCGGTCAAGTTACTTCACCACTGCCTGCCTCAGTTTCCTCATTTGTAAAATGGAGATAATAACAGGGCCACCTCCCTGGGCTGCTGAGGATCAAAAAGATGTGCCTGGTACATAGCAGGTATTACAGAAATGCTGGGGAATATTATCATTAACCAGGACAGATTTCCACCACACCCGCGTATGAGAAAAGCGGCACACTCCTCCAACACCCACAAAAGGCGCCCCCTGTCTGCCAGACTGACCCAGCGCCCTCGCGGCCTACCTTGGCAGCTGGACTCCCGGTGCAGGCTGTGCAGGATCTCTTGGTCCTCCTTGGTCTGATAATTAAACTCCTCCAGGTACGCAGCTCTGTTATTTGCATTCTGGGCAAGCATTAACTGGATATCACCACAAAGAGTCAAATACTGAGAAAGAAACAGGAGGACTTCAGAAAGCATATTGGTGCAGAGGCAGCAATAAGTATCTACAGGGAAATCGGAGGAGGGAAAAGAAACGAGAATTAATGCGCCTGAAGCCACCGGAGCTGCCCCTCCCCCGCCCCACGCAGGGCGCCTCAAAAGGCCCCTACGGAGTGACCGATATGTGCGGGGCCCAGGCGCGACCCTCAAGGGGAAGACATGATGGGCGATCACACATACACATGCACCCCTCCCCCCCACACACACACATGCTGACCCAAACAGCCCAAAGCATCTGCCCAATGGCTTCCAAAATATTCCAGGGGAGGAAAGACCCAGGCAGGAAGGCCGCTCTGAGTGGATGCAGTGTCCACCTCAGGGAAGGAAGGCCATCAAATGGGGACGGAAAGCTAGAGGGGTGCCGGATGGCAAGGACGGCCGGGGCCCCCAGAGCTTCCTGGGGAGGGGACGACCCGGTCTGACCCGTGTCTTTGCCCTGCCGGAAGGCCAGAGCCCGGCCAAGGGCAGCCTCTGTGGGAATGCCCAAAAAGCAATGGATGCAAACGAGAGACATGGGGAAAGAGCCAAGCCAGGAAGGGGCAGGGCCTCTGGTGAAAAGGGAGCTCGGTGTCAGCCGCGTGAGTCTGAGACGACCCAACAAAGGGGGCCAGGACCTTCCGACCTGGGAGACGTCATCCAGCCTTTAAGAGTTGATAAGACCAGAAGAGGAGAGGGGAGGGGAGAGAGAAGAGGGCTCAGGACAGAGCCTGGTAAAAGGAAGGACCCCTGATGATGCTGGGGCAGAGGACGCGGGCAGGAGAATCCCAAATGCTCAGTTAAATGCTTTGGGGGCCAAGAGGGAGGAGATCTGAGAAAGGGTCACTGGATTTATGAACTGAGATATCCCTGGGAACTGAAGAAGCCTGTTTCACTCGAGTGATGAGGACAAAAGCCAGAGACTGCAAAGCAGCCAGGTGTACTATGGAGACGGCCTGAGTTCAAATCCAGCCTCAGGCCCTGACTAGCTGGGTGACTCTGGGCAGGTCAGTTCCTCATCTGTAAAATGGGGATAACAGCTCCCCCTCCCAGGGTTGTTGTGAGAATCCAAAGAGACAAATAAGACATTCTGCCAACAATAAAGCCCTTATCAAAGTTGGCGATGATCAAGATGATGAGAAGGGAGGGGGTTTGGTGAACCAGCTTTCCTGTAGCAGTGGGAGACCTCAGTAGGCCAGGAGTGGGCCAGGACAACCAGGCCAGCATAAAGCTGACCAGGCCTACAGAGAGAACAGACCCAGAGGCTGAAGGCTAGGAGGCTGTGGTCAGAGGGTGGGAGGCTCTCAACGACAGCCCTTCTGATGGGGAAGGGCAGCCCCTGCAGAGGGGGACTGGGAGGGGAGGGGAGGGATTCACTCCTGGGCCCTCCCCCCCGGCATCTCTGACCCTCTTGGAGCCCTTCTTCCCTGGGCGAGCCACTGGCCGGGGTCTCCACTCTTTGGCTCACCCTGGCTAGGCCTCCCACTCTAACAGTTTCTTGCCACCACTGCCCTACACGAGGACCCCCCTCCTTGCCCTCAGACATGCCTCAGCTCCCCTCCCTACTGCGTGTTCTCCTGCCCCACTGGAGGGCAGGGGCTGTTTCTCTTTGCTTGTGTCTGTATCTGTGGGGCTAAGCACAGAGCCTGGCACACAGTAGGTGCCGAGGAGATGCACACAGCCAGCCAACCAGAGAAGGGCTACATATCTCACAACAAAACAAACCTAAAGGGTTGGGGTCCCCAGCCCCATTTCCCTCCAGCTCAGTCACCTCCCTTGTGCCACTTCTGCCCCATAACCAGAGGGTGTTTAGAAGTGGGCAGGAAGGTGGAGTGCAAGGTTTAGAGCAAGGAACACCACCAAGCAGACGATGAGTCCTCGTGGGAGGGTCTCCTAGACTAGCGACCATGAGGTCCAAGCTGAAATTCCGCGCCATGTGTAGCCTAGCAGACTTGAGGCCATGGCGGAGCTGCCTCCCAAGATCATGTGCAGGGGGGAAGCAAGGGGTGGAGTGGCCCCGAGGCAGACTGTGGCCTAACGTGAGCAAAGACTCCCTATCACTTGGGGCTGCCCTGGCTCTCAGTGGGATGACCCCCCACCCCTACCCCCGCCCCGCCTCCAGCTCTGACGGTCAGTAAGCCACTTGACCTACACCACCTTCAGTCACTCACCATGGCTCTGCAAGGCCAGCTTAATGTAGCGCAGGGCCCGTCCGTACTTCCGGAGGCTCATTGCAGCATCCGACAGGATGTAGTAGGCCTTGGACGACTTGAGGATTAGCTGCAGTTTCATTTTATGTTGCCAAGAACCTGGGGTCATTCCAGACTGACTGGCACAGTGGCCTTCCTGGAGGGAGCCCACTAGGAGAGAGAGAGAGGACAACACTGCATTGGGTAGGAAAAAAGGCCCCAGCCCGGGCTCCAGGCCCTAGGCTCCAGGCCCACAGGCAGACTCCCTCCCATCTTCGTCTAATCCTTGGTCTCCCAGGGAAGCCTGGAAGCAAAGACGTGCCCCACCCCCCTGCCAGCCACAACAGCAGCCTGAACAGAAGAAAACTCAGGGAAAATGAGAGCTGTCTTCAAGCTCCGTAGAAGCACTGCTCCCAACTCCCAGGTCGGAAGGGGGTCGACTCCTTAAACAAGGCCTGCCTCCTTGGCCCCAGACCCCTTCCCAGCCGAGATTCTCTGATTCCTAAATGACTTAATTAATGACCAGGCAGTGACAGAAAGCTCAGGGGATGACAGGGCCTCCAAAAGGGCCCAACTCTGGCAGGAAGAACCTGGCTCCCTCTCCTCATATTTGGAATGTCAAGTTTTCCTGTCCCGTTTCAGGGGTACTCTTTTCTCAGCCTTCTCGATACAAGCCTTATAAAAGGGCAGCTCCGTTCCAAAGGTCTTATTTGCATCAATTCAGCTTACTTTTATCTAAAAACAAGGCCATCTGCTTTTCCAGACACTCGGGACCACCACTGGTCGATTCATCTTCATATTTTAATGGGATCGGGGTGTTAGGGTCAGCAGCAGGAAGGTCACTTTCTTTTTTGATGCTGCCATCCACAGATTTTAGACCCTTAGAAAAAGAAAGAAAAGCACTGAGCGTGCGTTTAATTTGGAGGCCACTAAATATTAGGTATAAACAGAAGACGTGAGCTACTGGATGAATAAGTAACTGCTTCTGCATGTGCCCGCCCCCAGTCAGAGCTACGCTGGCTGAAAACGATGGAACCCTTGGTTGTAGCGGCTTAGAAATTACCTCACCGTGCTCTTTCTGCCAAAGAACAATAATCAGTGTTTCTACAGTACCGCCTATGTGCTAAGCAGCACATTACAAACTTCATCTTACTTGATTCTGAGAGGGAGCTGCTATTGTTAGCCCCATTTTACAGTTAAGGAAACTGAGGCAAACAGCAGTTCAGTGACTCATTCAGGGTCACACAGCCAGTAAGTGTCTGAGGCTGTTTCTGAACTCAAGTTCCCCCGGCTCTCCATCCACTGCTTACATTAGCCGTGGACGGCAGCTGCCGGCCCCCTCCAAGCGTTCCCAACGGCCTCCCAGACACTGCAGAAATGCACCAACCTAAAGGTGGCTTGGCTCATGCAGAGTCAAAGTGAACTGACCTCTAGAACATAGCTGAGCACAAGCCTGCAGCGCTCTTCGGTGTCGTGACAAACAGGGAACGCACAACTGGGCTGAAGGAGGCAAATTGGAGAGTTACCTTAATACGCACTGGACACAATCCCCGATGAGCACACAGTTACTCTCCCTTCACAAACAGGGCCCCTGATGTCACACAGCTAACTTGCTGAGTCAGCCCAGGCTAAGAGCAAGTACAGAGAGGACCTCAGTGACTCTGCTCGCCCTGCAGAGCACAAATGACTTAGGCAACTAATGCTGAGGAGGTGCCCCGATATTCCAGCGGCCCCCAAGCAACCACAAAGCATCACACGGGAGCCTGCTCCCCAATTATGTGGCCAAGGGCATAACTCGTATGTCATAAGTGGAGCGCAAGACTCTATCTTCGTTAGGAATTCTTAATTAAACCTTCATTGTTGTCAAACCTTCAAGCTCCTGTTGTACTAATGGAATTCTTGGACAATATAAAGAGCTAACATGCAACTTCTGAAACTGGAGATTTTAAAAGATCAGTTTTTAAAAAATCGAACAAACTTATGTGGCTGTCATTACAGCAATAGCAACTTCATAAAATTTTTAAGGAAAACAATTAATGGCAGGAATAACTTAAGTCTTTGCATTTTAATCTTACGTTATCATTCAACCTTTAAGTATAGCCTATAAACCAAGACACTTTATCAGGGTTAGAAGACTGAGGGTTAAAAGTACTGAGAGCACATTAACAGAACTAATGGGTCAGTGCTGACTTGTCCTGTCTCTGTATCCAACTTTTCTATCAATGACTTGATAAAAACGAAAGACAGAAGGCACGCGGGACTTCTTTCAGATAACATGAAGTCTGGAGAAAAACCACACACTAGAAGGCAAGAGTCCAGATCCAAAGACCTCAGTAAACTAAGACAAGCCAAAGTAAACAAGAAAATTATATTTAATAATAATACGGATAAAGAGGTTACATTCTAAACTTCAGACTGAAAACAGACAAAGTGAATCATGAGCCCAAGGGCATCCAGGATGGGGAAGGGAGAAGGAGCCCCAGCTAAACAAGCCAGGAAGGGTTCCTTGGAGATGAGAAGACTTGGGGGGGAAGTCGGCTGTCTTCAAGCTGAAATTTGGTTACGTAAACCTAAGGCACAGTGAAACCGTTTAAAGTCAAGAACAACGATCTGACCAGTTTTGGTTTTTTTTTTTAATGTCACCCAACCGCACCAGTATCTCTATCACACTATTAATCTGCAATGGCTCACTCGGATTTGATGAATGGATTTGTATTTCTCGGGCACGGACAGCTCTCCCACAGACTTAATCACGGCCACGGCCTTCTGGTCGTCAGGGGGGTCAGAGCTGGTGCCATAGGACCCATTCTCGTCGCTGTCCGGCATCTCCTCCTCGTCCTCGCTGTAACTTTCCTCAGAGTTCTCATTTAAAGGAGACTCTGAACTTTCTTCCTTTTTCGGTTCATCCAACTGAAAGAGCTCGGAGAGCATATAATTGGCCGAAGCAATAATCTGAACAAAAAAGAAGCAGAGAAATAGGGATGAGTGACTACTGTGAACTGAAACCATCCCAATAAAGCCGATTTCCAATGCAGGAAATGCCTGCTGACGAGTCCCATTCCACACACAGGCCTCTCAGGGAGATCAGAAGCCCTCCAGCTCAAGGGTGGATGACAAGGCTTAGATACAGAACAGGACCAAACAAAGGCTCTCACTGGTACGATCAGAGAAACTGAAAAAGTATTACAGAAAGGAAAGCTCTGGAGGAAAGCCATCCAAAGCACTCATGCCAAGAACAGGTCAATTCTTCAAAATAATTTCTTGTCACCAAACTGAGGATGTTTAAAAATCCTCAGAGACTGCTATCTATGCATCACAAAATGAGAAAGGTTCCCTGTTACACTGTCGGAATGTACACTACTGTCCATTTTAAGGCAAGGCAAAGTTATCTCATTTTCTGCACAAAGTGGAGAGAATTCCTATACCAACTCATCAATGGCTTGACGTTTTTCCCCTACTGAGGAAGGCACTTTGTAAAAGGACACATGCAGACATGGGCTGCGAGCTTTAGGCCCTTAGCTCCTGAAGAAGCACTTTTCTCACTAGGCCCCATTCCAACTGAAAAGGCCCCAAAGGGCGAGGCTGGAATTTCTCTTTGCAGCCACCAAGATTTAGTAGAGAGTCCAAGCTGACAAAACGAGGGCGTCGTAGTTTGTTCTCGGTCCATGGCTCTGGAAAGTGGACGGTAAGTAACGGCCGCCCTCGGAGGTCTGATCCACTTGCTAGCCTCATCTACCCCTTCTTGGCAGCGCCTTCCCAAAGGGCCTGGCAACAGGGAGGCTCTGAATGCCAAGAGAGGCCAGATGACTGGTGCGAAACCAGAGAATGGGAGAATAAAAGACAAACATCCCATTTTTCTGCTCAATGAACTGCGTGAGACATTTAGATAGGAAGGTACATTGTCACCTCTCCATCGATCTTGACCTTGGGTTCTCAAGCACCCACAATCAGACATGACCACAGTAAGAAGCAGTGTGGCCTGAGAACACCTGGCAAATCCACCCTCCATCAGAACACTTTATCACACATCTACTCACTTCCCCAACATCCGAATGATTCAGACTAACCGGGGCGTTCTTAAAAAGGAGATGACGTTCCAAACCAAACAAAGGCCCCCACATCCCTTGTTTTCCCCATGCTGACTAAACGCATTTGAGATGACTCCGGATGATCACACACACCAGACCTCTGAAGGCACAATTTTAAAGCACATATAAAATATAATTTTACTTGAGGGTGTCTTCCCTTGTCCAGTAATTTCAGACAATTAAGAAGCAATGTTCTGATTGTTCCATAGTGTTTCTTATTTTGATTTTTCTTCATCATCATGTTGCAAGCAACCCTACAAAAGAACACAGAACCACACACAGACGTTTGGCCAAGACGACTCCATGGGAGCCGCCCCCACCCCATCACAGCTCCTGCTGAAGTCTGCACGGCCTTGTGGAAGACCGGATGCTCCTCCTCTCTGGCGCCCTCTCCCCAAGAGGCACACCCCCACTCACTTGTACAGGAGAATGGCCACAGGTACCGTGAAGGGGTTCTGGTATTTGTCCTCAGTTTCTTCACAAAGGGTGGTGAGGTCATACAGCTTGACGATGTCACTGCCGCTGGCTGAAAGAGAGACCCCAATGTTTCGCAAGGCTCTGCCACCCAAACGATGGTCCCGCTCAGCTCTGAGCCATCCCAGAAACTGGCTTACCTTTAAACAGCCAGTAGGTGTGCCCTTCTTTGGTGCAATTGGATTTCAGGAATGACAAAATATTCTGGGCAATATCTTTTATCACTTTAGTAGAAAAATTGGAGTTTTCCAAATTGGGAATCTCTTCTGTCTTGATCATTTCATATTTCTATCAAGATAAAGACGAAGGACTAGATTTAAAAGAAAACCTTAGGAGCAGAAGACTTGTGCAGGTATAGCCTCTGGATAAGCCACAAGGGAAAACGGCAGACCCCAGGGCTTCCCCAGGGGTACTTTTATAGTAGGGGAAAGAGGGAGCCACTGAGGAGTGTGGAAAAGAGGAGGAGAAAGATGCAGCCTGGGTGAGGACTGACACGGCAGGAGATTCAAACCTGCTGAAGGACTGCAGCCCCAAAGCTGCTATCAATAGTTCAACATCCGTGGGAAAGGAGGCCTCAAGGCCCTACACTTCTTTGTCTCTTTCCCCAGAGCCAAGCCTGGAGCGTGGCACACAGTAGGCACCTGAATGCTTGCTGACTGGCTCAGGGCGGCCTCATGGCACCATCAAGGACCCAGGCATACTTCAAGCGGCAGAGGGCACACACCTGGGAGGGACGGCTAAGATATACACGGACTCTAGCATAGCACTGAATGGAAGAATACGCACTTCACAAGTACAAGAAGGAGGAGGGCATGGCCAGAAAGCCGCCTGCCTGAAGAAGACCTAGAGATTGCAGCGAACGCTGGCCCTGGGGTCAGGAGAGCTGGGGTGACATCTGGCCCCAGACGCTTCCTTGCTGGGTGCTTTTGGGCAAAGCCTTCACCTCAGCGAGCCTGTTTCCTCATCTATAAAATGGGAACAATAACAGCCCTCTGCCCGAGTTCTAGCCACACGAGGCTCTTAGCTCTACGACCCCCAGGGCCCTCCTGAAAATGCTGGGCTGCCCCCTGTCCCTGCCATTTTACATACAACATCACCACCACCAGTGAAACATTCACAAGCACTGGTGTTTCTCCCTGAACGTTACTTTTGGTTAGTATAGATTTCCTCTCCTGAAATACCATGAAAACCCCTCTCTACTTCGGTTTTCAGTACTAACAAGCAACAAAAAAGACAGCTATCTGCAGCTCCCCGTACCTGTACGATTCCATTCACATGAAAGCACATCACCAGCTCGGGCACATTGCAGATCAAGTTGTCCAGCCAATAATCAATTCCAGTCAGCACATTAATCGGTTTGTTGTTATCCCTGAAAATGAACAACTCTTGGGTCAGCAGACTGAGCTGGCATATTCCTAGAAGCTCAACTCGTGCTGAATCTAACAGTGGGGCAGAGGAGGGCACCCGCAGTTAACATCAGAATGAAACGTCGCAGCAGACAGCCAGCGAGTCCAGGACGAGCGTCACACACAGTCCAGCACAAGTGGATTGTCTACGCCAGAACACAAGTGGGCTGGGTTTGTGCGATGGCTAAATATTCTCAGTTACCCAAGGATAGTTCTCCAATAGCTACTCAGGAAAGGCCCTCTCAGATAACAGCTAAACATTTCTACCTACTAATTTTATCACCAAAACTCTGAGATTGAGGTTCAAGACCAAGACAAAAGTTTTTTTTTTCTCCCCAGTGGCCAGCCCCCAAAGCCTCCCATGCCAAAAAGAGAGCTTAAAGGATTTTCAGCATAGGTTAGAAGCCCTGGTTCCCTTTTTCAGCAGCTACAACTGGGAAAACATCAAAACAAAAAGGAGCAGTCATCCTACTTCGCAGTGCCACAAAACAAGCCTATCAATTATAGTGATCACGATGAAGACCAATACATTTACAAGGCACTTGGCAGTTTCCAAATTGGTTTGCCATAGGTGACTTCCCATGACCTTCACAGGCCCCGAGCCATTCTGGTTACTCCTATTATCGAGTCCAGAAATCTGCTGGCTAATAAGCAGAGAAGACAGATTTCTTGGCAGTTCAGTGCATTTGCCATGACTTCGTAACTTTCTCAGTATAAGACGTTAAAGCAAATTTCACAGTGACACTGGGAACTATACAGTAAAAGAAAAATGCATAAAAGGACATCAGGAGAGGGAAGCAACTTTCAACTTACCTGAGGCGCAAGCTAACGGCAGGATATCGTCCTCCCCCAAATATGGGCATGTTTGAGCCCACCAACATATGTATGTCTTCAAAGGTCCACAAGATATTCCGAACAAAGTCATTTTTAAGACCCTTTGTTTAAAAAAAAAATCACTAAATTAGAAATTTTCACCTTAAGTGCACCACATTTTCACCTATGATCCACAGAAAGACTATGAAAGAAAGATGAAGGAAAAAAGAACAAAGAAACTACACTATACAATCACAGTAGTTATTTAAGTATCACAGATGCTACAAAAAGCTATTTCTAGAAGTAAATGGACTTCTTCCCCTACTGATTCCAACTGAGACCAACTTTTAAATGATTAAGTAAATTGAGAATTAGGTCTTTGAGCTCAGATACCACAGAAAGCATACCTGACTGTTCTCACCGTCATTGAATAAAGTAGTCAGGTTTTGTTCTTTTGGGGCTGAGGTCACATGCCCCACTATATATGAGGGTTCAAGAGGCTCACTTCCCTGTGAAAAGTGCAAGGATAAGGAGTGATTCTGCTGTCATCATAAAAAAGCGCCTACTTTTCACGTACACTAAGCCAAACATTCCAAGTACAAAGTAGTACAATCCTCCAGTCTATTCGGAGCCCCAACACCCCCATTATGGCATCTTTACCCCGGGGGCTGGGGCAGCACCCCAGCCACAATGACTCACACCGAAATTATTGATAGGAGGGTAAGACCAGAATTTCCTCAAGTGAGGTTCATTGCCTTTTGAAAAACATCAAAAGCTTACTTTTAAGGTCCAGTTTTTTGTTTTCTCATTGACCTAATGGTCTGACCAAAAGGACAGACTCACACAAGGAAAGAAGCCTAAGCAATGGTGGGAGAAGCCCACTCATGCTTGCGTGGCTGACTGCACTACAGGCAGGAGGAGGAAGAAACCTCTTGGTTCACAGGACAAATCTGGCCATCGGCCTCACTCTGCTCGTCCAGGAGGCAGCACCATTAATTCAGACTGTGGTTGGACCCAGAACCTGCTCAGTGTGCACATCCTGAAGGCGAGTCTTTGCAGCTGGGTGTGTGTGGACCTTCCCACCAGCCAAGTCTTCTTACCCATTCTCTCTCTCTCTCTAACAGGCATAACATAGAACTGACGCTGTGCGTCCTATGCAGTTCGGGTGGGGGGGGGGACCTGCGGCCTCGAGGCCACATGTGGCCCTCCAGGTCCTCAGGCATGGCCCTGTGACTGAATCCAAACTTCATAGAATAAATCCTTTCAATCACAGAACAAATTCCCTTAAGAAAAGGATTTGTTCTGTGAAGTTTGGATTCAATCAAAGGGCCAGGCTTGAGGACCGAGAAGGCCACGAGTGACCTGGAGGCCACAGATTCTCCACCCCTGCTGTAGCTGATCTATATTATGACTGCCCTAACTTCTGGGGTCCAGGGCTTATATGACTTGGGACCAAGGAGAAAACAGAAAAGGAGGCGTCTCCTTCCCTCCTGGGCGCAGATTCACCCACCCCCAGCGCATTCTGAAAGGGGCCGAGTTTGTCTTGGGCATCTTCTCATTCCAGTCCCCTCTTGCTGGTCCCCACCCTGGGCCACTGCCTACTGCCTCATCTCCCAGCGCCCAGGACCCAACGTAGTCAGATTACCCATAAGAGGCACACAACAGACAGCTCCCGAATCTTCCCAAAGATTCTGACGAGGGAACGCCTGGCTGACTGATGCCTCTGGCTGATGGCACCTTTGGCAGAGCAGCACGGTGATGCCAACTCCTTCGGCAAAGGGGCAGACGTTTACGTGGTGCAGGGCAGCTGTGCCGCCGAGTCTTGCCTGGTGCTTGCTCCCTCAAACTCTCCCCACCTTCCCCAGCTTCTTCCCTTTACCTATTTCTGACCCTTTGGCTTTTAGGCTTCATTGCAAGACACCTCCAAGTGGGAAAGGGAACTTCACTGCCGCAGAGGAGGGGGACAGGCCAGGGGTATGTTAGGGGTCATTTGTAAGCAGGGAGTTATAAGGACATTGCCTATATTTATCAGATAGTTCTAAGCTTACTTTTCTTAATTTTAGGTGACAAATACAGGCACATTATTAAGTGAGGCATTTCCTTAAGATGCTTTAAACTGCTTTTTAAAAACCCATTCTAAACTTAAAAACAAAGAACACTTTTGACTTGTTATACGTAATAATATATTGGCACACACACATAAGGTTCATCCTCTGACTATTTCTAAACCTGACAAGGAAGACATCGCAATTGGCTGAAACCGTAAGAATAAATTATGCTAAATTCCTGAGATTCTGAACTTGTTACAATCATTCTTTTTTGGTCCAAAAGGACTAGGACAGACTAGGACAGAGAATTTTCTTGCCTGTGATAACATGCAGGAGGCTTCCTTAAAGAGAGCTGGTTAGCATAGGAGGGACACCCTAGCCCGGCTGGAGCATTCAAATGAATTCATTAAAAGGGTAATATGACTAAATATCACCGCATAATGCTACTGGACTGAATTATAAGATGGTTTAGAATTAAGAATGTGGAAATGTTTAAAGTCACTCGTCTTCAGTAATACTTCAGTTAATAAAAGGACACAAAATGATCACATGCTGTTAAATCTGTGATGGAAGAAAATGAAAACGCCCACATGAACTCACTCACTTCTCTGGCATTTGGTTTTCTAAGCTTGTCAACACTACTGTCAGACTAAACAGAATATGCCATCTGACCACATATGGGGGCACTCCCCTCTTTGTTAAACAGGGACAGGGATGGGAAAAGCCATGCGGAGGGGAAAAGGGAAGCCAGAAACTGAAAAGGAGACACACAAAAAGGCCCCGAGCCTCAGTGTTCATCTTCTCTTGCGTCTAGCCTGAAGGAAAAGTGAGATGGGGACTTCTGCTATTTTCCTGGGGCCCCTAAACAAAGGAGCCATGAAGGATGGTCAGGCTGGGCAGGTCAGCGAGTCGCATCATTGACTAAGCACCCCTACGTGCTCCAAACACAAAATTCAAACAATCTATGAGGTAGACAATTGACTACCCACAGACTCACCACTGCCTGGAGTCCCATAGGTGGTAGTGAAACTAAGAAAAAACGGGGAACTTCTGTGTACTAACTGTATCTTCAATTCTAATTCTGTCTCCACAGGAGCTCTAGAAACCCAACAATTTAGGCTAAGTGGACAAAAGAGTCCTTGTTTCTTCAAATCCACAGTCCCGAGGAGAGCAGTGCATCCTCCTCTTCAGCCCTTCAGTTTTCGTCCCCTTTATTCTCTGCCACAAGTGAGCACTGACGTGCTGGCTGACTGACCTGATTAGACGCACTTGGATCATCAGAAACAGAGGCCGGCATCTCAAAAGGGGCAGGCCAGGAAGCCCCTTCTGTGTCGTTGTGTGTCTGATTTGGGCTGGGAGGGGCTCTTGGCTCTGCCGCAGAGGGGACAGGCTGAGCGGCACCATCGCCATTAATGCTGAAACACAAAGCCAGATGCCTGAGTGCCACCATTCAAGAATGGTGCCCAGGGCACCAACAGGACCTCCCAACGCTTCCTGCTGACAAGGCTAAGCTGTCTGGCCAAGTACAGGGAGCCTCTTGTGAACATTCGACTAAAATGCTCAAAGTAAACTTTTAAAACTTTTATGCACACAAAACTCCAACATTTAAATAAATACAATGCCATCTCACTAGTGTCAATAGATACAGACTGTCTGAAGCCAGAGATTCCTTAATTAGGAAGGATAAAGTATGGCGCTGAGTACCTGTAATATAAGAACTTGGAAAGAATCGCCTTCTGGTACCAATGCTCTTTGCTCTTCTTCTTCCTCTGCCACTTCTGATCGATGAGCCGCTGGTAGAACTCCTTGAGCCACGTCCAGTCTCCTGTCTGAGCAAAATTAGAGGGCATTAAATGCCACCATAAAATCTGGTCAAAATCATGGGTCACAGGTCCCTTCCCTAGAGGACAGGAAAAAACTTCCGTTCTCAGACATTACTTAATAAAATATGCCCTTGCAGAATACTGATAATTTTAATGAATGTCATTTCTTAAGACAGCAATTTAAATAACTGAAAACCACTGTGAAGGACTGATGGACAGACATATGGACACACAGACACACAGAGCAGGATATCACTGGATAAAACATCCAAAAGTAATTGAGGAGAGAGCGATCTATCATAGCTAGTTCAGCCTGACAATCTACTGAAGCCAGAGGGCAACAGATGGACACAACAGGAAATGGGTCAGTGTTCTTACAGAGATCTGCTCTGGATTATTTCAGGAAGCCTTCCTCAGCCCCATTTAATTCTAGCCTCTTCCCTCTGTCAATAGTTCCTGTTTATCCTGAATAGAGCTTGCTTTGTATATACCATTTATATGTCATCTCTTCCACTGGGTTGTAAGCTCCTTGAGGGCAGGGACTGTCTTTTGCCTCCTTTTGTATCCCCAGCACTTAGCACAGGGCCTGGCACACAGTAGGTGCTTAACAGATGTTGACTGACTGATTGGAGTTTCATTATCCCAAACAGCTAATCTTGCAAAACTACTTAACACCATATGACTGGATCATAGAATAGCTATTAGATAGATAGACAGATCATAGAATAGATCAGAAGAATTTGTTACAAAATGAATGGATGAATTAAACATTGTATTAAGGAGTTACCATGTGCAAAGCACTGTTACTGAACACTAGAGAGACAAACAGAAGATCAAGATCAAGATAATCTCTGGTCTCCAGGAGCTCACATTCCAGGAGGGGGCACCACACACAGAGGTGGATTCACATGTAAAGAAGGTCCTTAGGAGAGAGCAGCAGAGCAAATGAAGACATACGGTGCCATAAACTGGCTGCAATATGTTAACAATGACTTGTAAGTGAGTACAATACAGCCAGTCAGTCAACCCACATTTATTAAGCAACCATTCATTAAATGCCAGGCACTGTGCTAAGCACCGGACAGATGATGAAAAATATGTATTCCTGACTAAATTCAAAAACCACAATTAAGTGCCTATTGAACAAAAAGACCTTTATGTGAAAATTTAAAGTTAAAGTAGGATCCAGTACCCATCTTCACAAAGCTTCGTCTAGTACAGTGGTTTTCAAAGTGTACTCTGGGGGACCCTGAGGCCCTTTCAGGGGGTCCATGATGT
Source organism: Phascolarctos cinereus (assembly GCF_003287225.1). Taxonomy (NCBI): domain Eukaryota; kingdom Metazoa; phylum Chordata; class Mammalia; order Diprotodontia; family Phascolarctidae; genus Phascolarctos; species Phascolarctos cinereus. Next base: position 9,775,366 of record NW_027555736.1, read on the forward strand.
CGAAATCATTTTCACAATAACACTAAGACATTTAATTTCTAATATAGCAAATACTGACAGACATAAAGCCCCAAAACAAAGCTCTTTGAGGGTCTTCAATAATCTTTTAAATGATAAAGGGTTTCTAAGACCAAAACTTTGGAGAATGAAGCAGATAGGCTGGTCATGTTGCAAGAACGAAAAACAGCAGAAGGAACAATCTGAATGCCATTCTGGTACGTCCAGATATTAAACGAACAGAAGGAAGGTTTTCAGAGCACTGGACGGACACTCTAGGATGGACTTTGGGAAAGCAAAGGCAAGAACTGCTCAGAATAAGGCATGGAGAGCTTATAATGTGCCTTGATAGCATAAATGTACCCATAAAGATGCAAATATGGATCTTTCAAAGCACATTCTGCTATATCAAAACATCAGAGAATCAATTTATTTTTTTGCAATACTGAGACGAATGCATCCTAAGCAAAGATGACACTTGACAACACACTAATAAACATCTTAACAAAGATGATGGCTGGTTTTCCTCTAACCATCTTACCTGGGATGATCTCATGAAGAGTTCCTGAATATCGAGCTCATCCAGAAGCAGAGTCCTTCCAATGCGATGGACAGCCATGCTCACATGGGACTTACTATAGGGGATCTTCAGCAGCTTTTTTATGTTCTTAGAAGAGAGAAACAAAACAAAACAAAAAACACCAATGTGGCAAGAAATTCTTGTCTTAGCTTTCATTTAGATTACAACAACCCAGCTGAGTTTCTTTAGGTACAAATAAATAAATAAATACTTTTTATCAAAAGTTACACTTAAGATACCCAAGCTTTAAAAAGCAGGATCAGGGAATTATTACATAATGTGCTACATTAACCATGTTCACATGGGTATGTACCTATCTTTTTTTGGTTGTTGTTTTAATCTGCTGAAGTTTTCAAAAACGGTAAGAATCATGGGCCACAGACACCCTAAATCCCGGCTCTACTTCCCCACGCACTGAAGTCTCCCCCCTCTCAATTCCTCTGCCCAAAGGGCAGATGAACCAGACCAACTCCCAATCAGCCAACTTTAAAGACTGACATCGTCAAGGGACGAGCAATGGTGGGTACATACTTCTGAATCAGATACCACGTCCACGTCATTTCCAACAGAGTCAATGAAGTCATACGCCATACCAAAACTATCAGAGAGAAAGAAACCATGGATTAAAAGGGAACACATGTAGGCTTCTTAACTTGGTATCCATGAAGCTGATGGACAGATTTCAGGGGCCTGTGAGCTTGGGTGGAGGGAAAAAAAAATCACACTTTTATTTTCATCATGCTTTAACTGAAATCTAGCATTTCCTTTAACTACAAATTTTTTAAAATGTATTTTTTTTTAAAGTGAAGCAAATGGGGTTAAGTGACTTGCCCAGAGTCACACAGCTAGTGAGTGTTATGTGTCTGAGACTGGATTTGAACTCAGGTACTCCTGACTCCAGCGCCAGTGCTCTATCCACTAAGCCACCTAGCTGCCCCCCCCCTTATAATTAAAAATGTATTCTTAAAAGGGGTCCATAGGCTTCACCAGACTGCCAAAGGGCTATCACAGGGGTTCTTGATGCAAAAAAGGTTAAGAATCCCTGTTTTAGGAGACTGTTTTAAATCACTAAAATTACTCAATATTGTTATGATTATAAAACTCAACAAATGAGACATCTGTGAAGCACTTAGCACAGGGTCTGGCACACAGTAGGAGTTTAATAAATGCCTGTTCCCCTCCCCTAAAATTCTAAAATCCACTTTGTGGACAAGGAATCGGCCAACTAAAGATATTTAATTTTTGGTGCAGGGAAAAAAAAACAGAGCAGAACACCAAAATGACATCTGGTGGTCTTTCAGATCCATCAATGCAGAAATGCAGAAATCACAGTGATCCTGAGACAATTCTAAGAGTAAGTAATTTTGTTATTTTATTATCCTGACTCAGCAGTTATGCTGTGGCAAGACTTTTAGAGTCAGAATCAGGAGATCTGGGTTCTAATCTTGGTTCCAGCATTAACAAGCTATGACAAACCACTTACCTTCTGGAACTCGGATTTCTCATCTATTAAGTGACAATGGACTCAGGAAGACACAAGATAAAGTCTTACTTCTGAGACTTATTAGCTACATGACCTTGGGCAAATCACACAATGCCCAAGCCTCAGTTCCTCCTTTGTAAAATGAATGGGTTGGATTAAATCACCTCCTAGCCTGGTCACTCTATGTTGCTTTTTGGATACAGGGAACAGATGTCAGAAGATTAAGAGATGAACATATTGATTAGCCCAGGTTGTTAACACTGTGGAAATATCAAGGACTTAAAAGATCTTGAGAACCATCCCCATTTCACAGTTTTAAGTATAGCCAAGTGGCGTAAAGATGTGGGTCCAGTAAATGACTCGTTTTTAAAAGGGATGCTGTACACAGCTGACTCACAGCCTTTGAATAAGATTTGTCAACATTCCTGTCTGTCCTCCTCCCATTTCTTCAAGCTGTAACACGTATAGGACCATACCTAGTAGCCACAATTAGGAGTGACTCTCCTGACACAATGGAGGAGTAGGCGTCAAAGCTCCCCCGCCTTGCAGGTACCAGCAGCCTCCCAAGGTAGAAGCTCACAGGATTTAGACCTAGGGGGAACCTCAGAGATCATTTCTTTCCTAATCCAATTCCTTCTTTCTACCAATGAGAAAATGTAAGTCTAGAGACGGTGAAGTGACCTGTTCAAGATGGTGCCTGGAGCAGACAGCATCTGCACCCAAAGCCTTGGACTCCAAAGCCAGTGCAGTCTCTGTTCAGAGGAATGGTTCCCTGGACTCACTGATTCAATGAAAAGAGAAATAAGCCTCCAGACAGGAGTCATTCAAATAAACAAGTGCTATAAATGATGGCTCTAAAATCAGGGAGCTCAGTCTGAATCCTTGCAGTGTTCTACAGGACCTCTATGAGTCTGCTTCTTCCTCTGTAAAATGAGAGGCTGGGCCCAGCACCCTACTTCCTTCAAATTCTCAACTCTGAGGAGTTTATGAATGCAAAGTAAGCATGAAACACCGAAGCCACAGATTCAAACTCCTCTACGTGACAGCTTTGGTTCCTGGATGAGCCTTCAGGCAGATCCACAATCTCCTTTCACAGCACCTGTGAAGGGCAATAAGCAGACCAATGGCTCCACGTTCCTCCGCCTGGTTCGGTGGTGGCAACTCCACCACTGTCCAGAGGCCACCCACTGAGCAGTGGGGCTGCGGTCGGCACTGAGGCGAGGCCCCACCCTGACACAAGCACAGATCTCAGTGTACTGACAGCAGGCCCAATAGATATACAGAACAGCAGCCATGCTGGAAAGCCGAAAAGGCACAGGACTGCAAGCAAGAGCGTTCACTATCCATACAAGCACGGAGAAGCTGCTTCATCTCTCTGGGCCTCAGCTGCAGCATGTACAAAGAGAGAGCTGGCCCAGCAACCATTTCTAAGCATCTTTCAGCCTTTAGATACCCATCCTGTCATTCCACAATCAGCAGAATTTCCAGCAAACACTAACACGTATCTGTGAAGATGCCTAATGTTACTGTAAAGCATGCCACTTCATGCCTATGGACACACCCCAATCCCCGCCATTTGAGTCTACCCCTCCAAGTTTCCAATTTTCATGCAAATATTAGCTCCATTCACTCAGTGAGAGATCAGGTGTTTTGGTGTTTACATGTATAGAAAACCAATGGCTAAGAGCAACAGGTGACTGCAGGCCTCTGAGCATTTCAGAAGAGCCAAGGGCCCCTCAAACGGATTCCTGTGGAAATTCTGCAGACGATAAACTTGATAATTTGACCCTTTCACAGGTACTTTTTTAAAGGGTCTAAAGACAGAGCATCATCACTGCTTCCAGGATGACTGTCATTACAGATATGTAAAGTCTCAGCAAGAACAGAGAGAGTCCAGCCCGTATCAGACGCTGGCTTACCTGGAAAAGGGTTTGCTCCTCTTACTGTTGCCTAGAATGGTGGTTCCCGCTGGGCCAAGTTTGGCACTTTCCCGTAGCCAGTTGGCAGGCGGAAGCTTTAGGTCCGTTTTCTCCTCAAGGCGGGCAAAAGCAGTGCGGGGAGGGGCAGATGAATACTTCACCACAGCCCTACTCTTCACTTCGCTGCCTCCCAGAAGTAACACCGATCCCTGTTTGGCAAAAGCATATCACTCACGTTTCTCCCAGAACCACAGAAAAAAATGCTCGATAGTTTTTTAATAAAACAAATTCTCTGATCAGGGCTACTAAAAGGAACCAAAAATTTTGTACCATTATTTAGGGGAGAAAATTATCACACTAGACTTAATTCCACATTGTTAATTCCTGCTTCTAGAGAAATTTATATTTATGGTGGCCCTTCCTGTCTGTTAATTTCAAAATAACACAACTAGTCAATATTATAACTTATGTTTTACTCTTTAGCTTACAAATGACCTATCACATAAGCTACTTTTTGGCTTGTCCTAAATAAAATGTAAAGGGACAACTAGGTGATACAGTGGAAAGAGGGCAGGGCCTGGAGTCAGAGGACTCATCTTCCCGAGTTCAAATCTGGCCTCAGACACTGAGTAGCTGAGTGACCCTGGGCACAGAATAAATAAAATGTAGAAACAGGCCATAAGTAATTTACATAATCAAGAAAGGGTTTTGGTTAAGTCATTTCTATGGGTAGGTGAGGGCTTAACCTCAAAGCTTAAGGTAGACCAATGGGATACCCTTCCCTCTGTGCCCCCTGCCATCCAGGTCCACACAGGCCCTGGCTCCATCCCCAGCCTGACATCTGCGGCCTCTGCCCCCCCCCCCCCGTCTTGCACTTGCAGGCCCATCTATCTGTGCTGCAGCTGAGTTTCCTTTGAAGGACTGCTTCCCCCAGTACGAACGTAGCTCCATGAGGGCACTCACTCTTGTACCCTCCCCACTCGGGGAGCACTGGACAAATGCTCCCTCACTCACTGCCCCACTGCCAGCAGATACACTCTGGATTGGATCCCCTCCAAGCCTGACCGTGCATCCCAGGCACTGGGGTCGTTCCCCAAGGCCCCGCCCTAGTCAGACTCTTTCTCTGGGGCTCAGCTAGGTACACCACGGCTAGCTCAGAATAGCCCCTTAGACCCGGCTCTGCTGCCAATTAACTGTGTGATCTTCAGCAGGTCATTCATCATACCTCCGGGCTTGTTCCCTCATCTGTAAAATGAAGGGCGGCCTATGTGAACTGGATGGTCCCTTTTAGATTTATGACTCCAAAACTGTATGAGACTAGGGAACCCAGACTGTCAGTTACTAGCAGTGTGACCCTGGAAGTCACTTTCCTAAATTGAGGTGATTTGGGGCCCCAGTCTTTCCTTTCGTAAGACTGGAATATCTACCTCGTTTTTTTCCCACGGAATTATGAGGAAAGTGCTTTTCGAGTCTGAAAACAGAATATGAATATGAGCTGTTTTTAACCTCTGAGTATTTCTTTATTTCTCAAACGAGGATAAGACGTCTCCCATATAAAAGATTCACAGGTTTTACAGCACGAATTGACCTTAGACTCCCTCATCTGACATATAAAAACTGAGCCCCAGATCAGACTGAAAGGAGCCAATCAGTCAGTAGCAACAGAGGGCCTCCAGCTACAATCTAAGTGCTCTCCAGTACCACCCTCAGTCATAGGAAGAAAACACATCTCATAAACCTTCAACAAAGACCTTCCTAAGTGCTTTCAAGGTTTGTACCTTCCTTGCCCAGAGAAGGCGTTCCCTGTAAAGCTGTCCTTTCCAACATGGCGCACTGCCTGGGAAAGGAGACGACATGGGCTATAAAACAGCTCCCTGCAGTTCAAAGAACTCCACCTCCTCTGACCTGGTCTTGGGGAACTCTGAAATACACAGGGATGCTCCTTCACAAATGCTAAGTGTCTTCCCAGTTCTTCATACTCTGCGCTCCCCATAACCTACTCTTCCACTCTACCTCATTTATCCAGAGACAGGCATATCCTTCATTCGCCACCTCACACAACTGTTCTACTTTCATGCTCGTGACTGCCACACTTCCTTTATCTGAACGAAATCTATTCTAACTCCATCTTTCCCTCTGCCTTAGGACCCCCGAACCTGCTCTCTGTCCTCACCACAACCATCACCCCACGATGGCCCAGGCTTTCCTATCTTGACTCCTCAGTGAACCTGTCCAACGTGACCTCACACTCTACTCTTAACGTCTGGGACCTCTGGTCTTACTGTAGCCCATTACCTCCTGGTGCCCTCACCTCCCTCCTCAGTGCTCTCCTCAACCTTCCAGCCTCCCAACGTTTCACGGGTTAGTGTTTCTGAAACCTTCCTGACATCTCTCCAGTACCTCAGCCCCAATAAAAGAAACCAGGCTAGGCTAGGCCAGGACCTCATCACTGCCGTGGTCTTCTCATTGGTCTCCCTGCCTCAGGTTTCTCCTCGCTCTGCTGCCAAAGTCAGTTTCCTAAAGCACAGGCCTCACTGTCACGAGTCAGAACTCAACCTCACCCCTTACTCCCGGGATCAAATATAAACCCCTCTTTTGGCATACAAGACCCTGCCCAACCTGGCCCCTTCTGACCTTTCCAATTTTCTCACCATTTGCTGCCCTCCACAAACTCTATAACCAAGAGACTCTGGCCTACTTGCTGAACTTTGCACAATCTCACATTATCTCCCGACTCCACTCCTTTTGCACCGCTATACCCCCACGCCAGAATGCTTGCTAGCCCCACCTTCACTTTCTGGTCTCCCGGCTTTCTCCAGTTCAGCACAAATTCCGCCTGCTGTGGGAGGCCTTTCTCGGCTTGTCTCCTTCCCCACGTTCCCTCTAAATTACCTTCACAGCCAGCACCGTTGTCTGACTGCTTACGTGCTGTCTTCCTCTTATGCATACCCCTCTGAGGAGTGGAACAGCCGTTGCTGTTTATCCCTCATTCTCAAAGAGAGCCGTGACATCAGGAAGGTGACACCATGACTCACAAGTGAATTGGATTTAAGTGAGGGAGGGCCGTGCAAGGTCACCAGCCTTACTTTCCCCTCCGGAGCCACGTGGGTCTAGTGGCCAGCCATAGGTTACAAGACTGGAAACGGCTCTGGATGCAGTGGGAGGCGCCGGCCCTTTTAAGCTAAGGCCCTTCCCAGGTCTCAGTTTGACTCTAAGGATCAGTGCAAGGCGTGCTCACGTGCCTGATAAATGCCTTTTGACCAACTGATAGAGGCGCGGAGAAGGAAATGTCAAACCACTCCAGTATTTTTGCCAGGAAAACCCCACGGACAGCACGGTCCACGGGGTGACGAAGAGTCAGACACAGCTGAACAACCACAAAATTAACAGGAGCAGCTTGGCGCAGCAGAAGAAATCTTACATCTAAATCCAGAAGATCTGGGCTTCCGGCTAGCTGTGACACTTTGGAGTCCATCTACAAGTATTTGTAGTATCTCAGTACATGTTTATTATGAGAAAAAAAGCCACCTCGCTGACCTCAAACGTTCTAATCCCTTCTTTACCTCGACTCCCTGTCAGTAACTAGGTGCACACAGATCACACTGGGTGCATTGATGGGGGGGGCTGTAAGATGCCTTGCAGCTCTGAACCTCACACTTCGGTACAGTGACAGGCCCGGATTCCGAGGTCGGGGGCAGGCCAGGTACCGCCCAGGTCTGAAGATGCCCGGGCCGCCGGACCGAGTCCCGCCCGAGCTAGGGCTGGACTTGCTCGGCCAGGAAGCCGAGACCCCCACTGCGGCCAGAAACTCTGACCCCCTCCACCGAGGCCCCGAGGGCTGAAGCGCTCTGTCCGGCACCACCCAAACCCCCTGACTCGCACCCACGCCCTCCGCCCGGGCAGCTGTTCTCAGGGGCCAAACCCCGCCGACGTTAAAGAGGAGAAAGACGCGCTCGCTGCCGGGAGGCCCGACCCGGCGTGCCGTGGGGAAGGAAGCACGGGCTTCCAGGCCTGCAAGCGCCTGCCCGCCCCTCCCCCGCCGGAGACGAGCTGCTCCCGAGCCCGCTGCCCGCCCGAGGAGAAAGCGGCGGCTCGGGCCGCTCACGGTTACCTGCGGCGCCGGCTCCTCGGCCGCCTCTCCCGGGAGGACGCTCAGCCCGCTGGGCCCCGGTGGTGCCTCGGCGCCGGCCTCCCTGGGCTCCGCCATGGTGCCGCCGCAGGCCAGGCCCCGGCCCGGCTCCGGCTTCCCTCCGGAACGGGCGGAAGGAGGGACCCTCCGCCGCCTCGGCAGCGACTCGCCCTGCTCCTCCGCACCACTTCCGCCCCTGACAGGAAGGAAGGAAGGAAGGAAGGACGGCCGCACGGGAGGCGGAAGCGCAACCATGCAAAATCTCGCGAGCTCTGACCACCTCCCCTTCTCCCCTGGGCATGCGCGGGCTCCCCCCCCCCCCCCCCCCGCGACAGACAGGGTCTCACGAGATTTATAGCTCCTCTCTCCGCCTTCCTCTAATCTTCCTCCCCCGCCCTTCTCCTCCCCCCTCCCCTCCTTGCCGCCCGGGGGCGTGGCTGCAAGACAACCAGCTCCCCCATTTCCCTGAAGAGGAAAACTGAGACTCTGGGAGCCTGGGATGAGGGCTCGGCCTGAGGACGCGCAATTTAAGGGGCTCATTGTACAGGGGGGAAACTGAGGCCCAGGACAGCAGTCAGGGAATATACTGTGGAGCTGGGACCCAAATGCAGGCATTCTCCTTCCTGTTCCCCATGTTGGGCAAGGAGGGAACGGGCTGAATCCCTGTTGTGTGGAGCGGTGGAGGGGAGGGCAAATGGGCCTTCATTCATTCATTCATTCATTCATTCATTCATTCATTCATAGTACAATCATTTATTTAGCACCTATTCTATACACAGTACAGTGTGCACGTAGTAGGCACTGGAAACAGCCCCTCTTACCCTGGGGAGAGGGAGGAGATGAAGGAGGCCCCATAGGACTGTGGAAAGGGGGTGTCAGGACCTGAGTGTGAATCCTCCCCGACTTTAGGCTAGTCCTTTGACCTCTGGGGCCTCAGTTGTCCTGTTAAGAAAAATGAGAGGGTGTCGGAAGTGACCCTTGCCCCTCCCTGCTCTGGAGCCTAATGTAGAGAATGTCCTGGACGACCCCTAAGGAATTTCCAGTGGGAGGAGCCTGGCAGGGCAGAGCCCACCTCCCCCCATCCCCTCCACCCCCTCACTTCCACCCTTGGGTTCTTTGTCTCCAGGTATCTTGGGGGCCATCATTGTCTCCCCCATTGGACTGTTTTCCTCTCTATCCCAGCATTTAGCCTAGTGCCTGGCACACAGTAGGAGGCTAATCAGTGCTTGTTGACTAAAGCAGCTAGGGATTCCAGGAGGTGGAGGTGAGGGAGGAGTGCACATCCAGCCTGGAGAGCCAAAGACTGCATGAAGTCAGTACAGATGCATTAATCCATAACCTGCTGTGTACCAATCCTTACTAGAGAGCATTAAGTCAGAGACAGCTCCCAGCCCATCAGATATGCAATACCTAAGGCAAGTAAATAAATACAAACTGGATGCAGGTTGATACAAAGTAATCTTCAGGGCACTAAAGGGGAGGAGGGAGAAGCCATTGGGAAAGGTTTCCCGAGTGAGTAAAGGAAGGATGGAGGGCTTTTATCTGCCTAGCCCAGGGCTCAGTGCTAGAACAATCCCCCTGGTGTGGGAGTTCACACTCTCAGTGGATGGGGAACCCATCAAACTGGTGGATGATCAGCCCAGGGGGTTTTTGAGTTGTATCTGTAGCTCAGAGGACAGGGCCCCAGTTTAGAGGGCACAGGGAGGGGCAAATGGTAGGTCTAGAGGACCTCAGGACTTTGGCTGGCCAGGCCCCAAGTCCTGGTGAGCCTTCCCCTCGGCAGAGAGAACCAAGTCTGTGACTCCCATCTCTTCCAGAAGCGGTCTGGCAGTTGGGTGGGGTCTGGCCCTGGGGGGGGGGTAAGGCAGGAGGGATAAGGGGACACAAGGGGGAGGGGCCCTTGGTGATGGCAAGTAGACCAACATGGTAGTCCAGGGTTACAAGACCTCGCCATTGCCCTGTGTTAAGCCCGAAACCCTAGGCAAGTGGATGGCCAAAAAAGGGATACTTTGTGTCTTTTCTAAAAGTTTAATTGATAATTTAAATGTGATGGGGATTCAGCACTTGCCTAGATCCTCACCCACCAGGAAGACTGGGTACTGGCCACGGGAAGACTAGAGAACCAGGGCAGATGTAGACATTCTCCATTGGCTTATTGTATGGCTGGGAGCAGCCTTTTTTCCACTGGCTTCATAACTGGAACAGTATCTTTTTAAAACTGCCTGATTGACCTTAGATAAGTCACTTAACAGTTCTCTGTCTCAGTTTCCTCATCTGTAAAATGAAGTGAGGAGGGTTCAATTCAGCAGCCTCAACCCTTTTGACTCCAAATCTGTGATCCCATGAAATTTCCCAGTAGTCACAGAGAGCCTTTGTCTGGTTCTTGGGCCCCTGTAATCCCAAAAGCAATTTCATTAGTCTTATGACATTTTAGACAGGGTTAGAAACTTCTGTGGATGTGCATGCATTGCAGACAAGAAAGCCCAAGAGCCTTTGGAGGGGAAAGCTTCTGCTTTGGTAATCTCCTGGGCAATGCCACTCTCAGGCACGCCTTGGGGGTCTCATGTGAGTTCTCAGTCAGGGTCCTGGGCCTTTCTCTATAGAGGCTAAAGAATCATTTTGCTAATCACACATTTACCACCTGGTCTCCATGAAGAGTAAGTAATTTGAGGGGTGGGGGGTGTGGATGTCATCCCTCAGCACTAGGGCATAAGGCTTTCCAGTCACTGGCTCATGTTCCCAAAAATCTGATATAAGAATTGTGTTCCCTGCTGGCCTTGAAAACATACCTTAGCCCTTTGTTTGTCATGCACTCAATGGGCAGTCCTGTGATGGTATAAACTAGAAGGGAAGGTCACACCAGACACATACTTCTGGGGGAATCCAGAAAGGGGTCTCCCATGGGCCATTTTTAACCTTCGCATTTACGTGGGGGAGGCAGAAGCCTTGGAGGTGGTCATCCATCAGCATTCTCCTGCCCACCAGCTATACTTCAAAAGTGTCCAGAGCTCAGTTCTGTATCACAAAGGATTGCGATCACTTTTTTATCAACAAAAGGGCCGGTCTGTCTCCATTTCCTGGCGTGCTTTCCAATTTCTGTATAAAGGACCCTTTACAAGCAGAAAATCCCCAAATTGTCTGGCATCCATTTGCTTTCTTGTCTGTCATCATTTTGTAAAAGCACCTGACCTTGTCTTCGTGACCAGTTTTATTCTTCCATTGGTCAGTCAGAAGGAAAGAGCAATGCAGATGAAAGACCGGAAAGAAGCTACTCTTGGAAGGAGACCTCTGGCTCTTTACCCACAAAATCACTCCAGTGGACTAGGGATGGGCTGTAACTAATGCAGAGTGAACAAGGCTTTGTCCAAGGAGCGGACTTGTAGGAGCTGACTTGTAGGAGCCTATGCCTTCACTGCCCGGTGACCGCCATGCCTATGACCCACCAGGGGTCAGGCTGCCTCAGCCTGGAATGACTGAACCCATGATGGCACTATCCCCCTGAGATGCCATTTTGGATGCCTGTACTCCCACCCCAGACTCTTCTCTGTAGTGTGACCCTGGGGGGTCCACCTGCTGTGTACCACCCTTCCTCCCCTGCCCCTCCCCACCCCATCCATCACTACCCCATGTGCAGTTTTGGCTGGTTAAGGCTCTGGAGGTGGGATCATGCACATTCTTAGAAAGGCATTAAATCCAAGGTCCTCTGATCCTTGGACAAAACAATGTTAATATGATTTTCATGTTTTTCCTGAAAGCCTCAATGATTTCTTGATCTATCCTATGGTAATGGGAACCACGTGCAAGAGTCAACTTCAGTAACAACCTTTAGAAATCATTTAGTCTCCAGGCAAACAGGGGACGTGTCACTGACTGGACATACAGATGTCTGTCTTGCTTTAAAGAATGCTTGGAGAAGATTCTGGAAAACCCTCCTCTTCCCTCAGCCCTCACGGTTCTCTATGGCTCAGCAGCTCTTTCCAAGGCTTGATTCTAGCACATGAGGCATGATCTATGGGGCTTACTGCATGGGCTCTGACTCACACGGAATGAGGAACAGGACTTCTCCCACTTGGCCTCCCACCCAAAGTGTTCTGTTTACCCTGGAGAAGGAGTGCAAGCTACCACTGTTACATTAGTGGGAATTAATTGGTCTAATTAGCAGAGAGAAGAGGGGGGCCTGAGGGAACAGGGAAAGTGAGACCTAGCCCAGCCTTCCAGAGATGCAGCCAGGTTTGCCTGGAACAAGCCTGAACAAGTTGATTTCTTCCTTGAGAGGGAGGAGGGGTGGGAATTCTGATTCACTCAGAGTCAATCCCTTCAGGGAGAGCCCCTTGTGATCTAGAAAGCTTGATGTGGACCTGGCAGGCTTCTGAGGCAGGAATCTTACATTAATCTTTGCTTTTTCTTTTCCCTTTTTTTTTTTTTTTGCTTTTGGATCAAGGAAGGCCATTGGAGCATTGTCAGGCGCTTGAGTATTAAGCAGATAGTTATCTTTGGTAAATTTTGTAAATCATTCCTTATTAAATCTGCAAAACATGTATTTGGGGATAATTGTAATTCTTGCCTGTTCACCTGGGAATGAATAAGATCGTGCCAAAATTGACTGCTTTGAGACTCTTTCCTGTATAGCACTGGGGGAGTAAGGAGAGGGACAGCAGTTATGCCTCCCCAGGGACCCCATTGGACTGTTAAGGATTGGGGGGCTTAGACAGTGTGTTACGGCAAATTTTTCAAAATTTGAAAGTGTAATGGGGAGACTGACCCACATGCAGACCCCTATTATACTAAGAAACCATAGAAACCAGGACCTGAGGAGGGGCAGGGCCTGAGAAGCAAGAAACAAGACATACAACTACAACCTTACAACATGGAGGAGCCAACCCAGGCTTGGCCCGTTGGTCATGTGGATTTTATCATGGGGAGGGGGGCATCCATTTTTTTTTAGCAATACCAGAACATATGGAATACTGTCATAAGGTCTGTAGAGATACTGGTGGGAAATTGGAGAGTTTTCTCAACTGCTCATGGGCTGTGTATGAGCTCCTTCTATTTTTTTGTTGGTAAATCATATACATTTATATACATTATGTATCTACATACGTATGTTTATAAGTATATGTATAAATGTGCATTTATACACACACACAAATCTATAACTTATCCCATGTACTCTCAGGGCTGTTGAGGGCCTTTTTGCGGGAGCAAAGTGAGTCAAATATTGACATTTCCTGGATTGAGGCATGAGCCAAACATATTTTGGGAAGGGCACAGCCCAAACTGCAGCCGGGTCCTTGCTGTCGGAGAGATATTTCGCCGTAATGGTTCCAGCCTCGATGAGAGTTGCTACGGCCCTTTTGGATTCTTAGTCTTAGGGTTCAAGTCCTTGTGAACTTCACCTATAAGTCTCTTGTCATAGATTTCAAGGAGACCTAGTAATTGTATGGAGTATGGTTATCCCTTCCACATAACCAGTTCTAGGGGCATGGCATCCCTACAATCTCAAAAATCCACGTAAAAAATGTCAGCCCTCCTTTCATACCAGAGAAGAAGTCTTAATTTTTCCTTTTTCTTTTATGGGGTGTGTACAGTACCTTGCTGTAAAATTTGGGTTAAGTATTTGGTCATAGTCTTTGTGTTGTCTGTGGCTTCCACAAAACTCCCCCAAAATTCCTATTTAATTTTTTATGCCAACCTAACGGAAAAGTCATGACATGGTAGGGATAAGTGTATAGACTAAGTGGCACATAGAATAAGTAACTTAGCTCCTTACAGAAGGAAAAGCAGTTCATGTAGATAATTATGATAGCGGTGGAAGTTAAGTGCTTGCAATGTGCCAGGGGGCCACTAGGTGGTGACATAGTGTATAGAGTGCCAGGCTTAGGGTAAGGAAAACCTGATTTCAAATCTAGCCTCAGACACTTCCTAGCTGTGTGACCCTGGGCAAGTCACTTCACCCTGTTTGTCTTGGTTTTCTCATCTATGAAATGAGCCAGAGAAGGAATGGCAAAGCACTCCAGCATCTCTGCCAAGAAAACCCCTAATGGTGTCTCGAAGAGTCAAATACCACTGAGCCTATTGAACAACAAATGTCCCAGTCACTGTGTTAAGCACTCAGGATGTAAATATAGGCAACCAAGATAGTATTGGTCCTCAAAGTAGTTCCATTCTTTTTTTTTATAACAAATTCCTAAAATATCTTTTTTGTGTTCTTTTACTTACTTAATTTCCCCTTATTTAATGCCCCTCCCCCCGAGAGAGCCATACCTTGTAGTAAAAATATTAGAAGCTTGCATTCTAATAAGGGGAGGTGACATATAAAGGAGATCTGGAAAGGGGCTGTTACTGGACCATTGCATGGTAGGGAGAGGGCCAGCTGGAAGTCATTATTGGCATATTCAAAAATCACCCAAAAAGTTGAAAATTAGCTCCATTTTTCCCCCTAAAATTGTCACTGTAGGGTGAGCCAAGATGGCAGAGTAAAAGCAATGACTTGCTTGAGCTCTCCCCCAAACCCCTCCAAATACCTGTAAAAAATGACTCTAAACAGATTCTGGAGCAGCAGAACCCACAAAAAGACAGACTGAAACAAATTTCCAGCCCAAGACAACCTGGATGGTTGATTGGAAAGGTCTGTTGTACCAGGCTAGGAGAGGAGCTCAGTTCAAACAAAAGCGAACCTAGAGCAGGCCTCAGGGGATTGAATCAAGGGGAGCTATGGTGGTTTCCAGACTTCTTAACCCACAAACACCAAAGACAACTTAGAAGGTCAGTAGAAAAAGTGTGTCTAACCATGGTGAGAGAGGAGCTTGGTCCGGCCCCAGTCCCAACACAGCGGCTGCTTCCAAAGCTCTCAGCCCATAGACAGAAGGGGAATCAAGTGGCTGATCAGAGGGGCATTGCACGGATCTTTTTGCTGGTGCTGAGGCAGGATTCTCTTACTTTGCTTGTGCTTGGATCTGGGTCACAGTTCTGGGTGGTGATCCTGGGGCAAGGAGGAGCTCTGGAGCAGTGAAGCTCGTAGTGGCGGTACAGAGAGACTCCTCCTCACAGTTCCAAGGCAGAAAAGAGTGCTTGTGGTCACTCATAGACCAGAACACAGGCCAGGAAAGGAGTAAACATCTTGCCCCTTATCATACCACCTTGAAAGAACTGAAAATTTACAGGTCCCTAGAAGTATCTCTGAAAAGAGCTGCACAAAACCCTCAAAGCTTGGGACAATACATTCTCCACAATGGAAGCAGGCACCTACCTTAGAAAAGAGTTTAAAAGTCAAATAATTGGCTGAGATTATGAGCAAACAGCACAAAAAAAGTCAGACAATAGTATCTTACTTTGGTGACAAAGAAGATCAAAACATACAACCAGAAGAAGATAACAAAATCAAAGCTCCTATATCCAAAGCCTCCAAGAAAAATATGAAGCAGTCCCAGGCTATGGAAAAATTCAGAAAGGATTTTGATAAGCAAGTAAGAGAAATAGAGGAAAAACTGGGAAGAGAAATGAGAGTGATGCAAGAAAATCATGAAAAACAAGTCAACAACTTGCTAAAGGAGACCCCCCAAAAAAATACTGAAGAAAATAACACCTTAAAAAATAGCCTAACCTAAATAGCAAAAAAGGTTCAAAAAGCCAATGAGGAGAAGAATGTCTTCAAAAGCAGAATTGGCCAAATGGAAAAGAAAGTCCAAAAGTTCACTGAAGAAAATGCTTCCTTAAAAATTAGAATGAAACAAATGGAAGCTAATGACTCTGTGAGAAATCAAGAAATTGTAAAACAAAACCAAAAGAATGAAAAAAATAGAAGACAATGTGAAATATCTCATTGGAAAAACAACTGACCTGGAAAATAGATCCAGGAGAGAAATAATTTAAAATTATTGGACTATCTGAAAGCCAGGATCAAAAAAAGAGCTTAGACATCATCTTTCAAGAAATTATAAAGGAAAACTGCCCTGATATTCTAGAGCCAGAAGGTAAAATAGAAATGGAAAGAATCCACTGATCACCTCCTGAAAGAGATCCCAAAAGGAAAACTCTGAGGAATATTATAGCCAAATTCCAGAGTTCCCAAGTCAAGGAGAAAATATTGCAAGCAGCCAGAAAGAAACAATTCAAGCATTATGGAAACACAATCAGGATAACACAAGATTTAGCAGCTTCTACATTAAGGGACCAGAGGGCTTGGAATATAATATTCCAGAGGGCAAAGGAGATAGGATTACAACCAAGAATCACCTACCCAGCAAAACTGAGTATAATCCTTCAGGGGAAAAATGGCATTCAGTGAAATAGAGGACTTTCAAGCATTCTTGATGAAAAGACCAGAGCTGAATAGAAAATTTGACTTTCAAATACAAGACTCAAGAGAAGCATGAAGAGGTAAACAGGAAAGAGAAATCATAAGGGACTTATTAATTTGAACTGTTTAAACTACATGGAAAGATGATATTTGTAACTCATGAGACCTTTGTCAGTATTATAGTATTAAGAAAAATAGATAGATAGATAGATAGATAGATAGATAGATAGATAGATAGATAGATAGATAGAGGGCACAGGGTAAGTTGAAGATGAAGGGATGATATCTAAAAAATAAAATTAAGGGGTGAGAATGGATTATACTGGGAGAAGGAGAAAGAGAGAGGTAGAATGGGGTAAATTATCTCACATAAAACAGACAAGAAAAGGCTTTTACAGTGGAGGGGAAGAGGGGGAAGGTGAGAGGGAATGAGTGAATCTTATTCTCATAGGATTTGGCTTGAGGAGGGAATAACATACACACTCAATTGGGCATAGAAATCTATCTTACCCTACAGGGAAATAAGGGGGAAGGGAATAACAGAGGGGGGGATGATAGAAGGGAGGGCAGATTGAGGGAGCGGGTAATCAGAAGCAAAGAATACAATAAATGAGGAGTGGGATAGAATGAAGAAAAATATAGTTTTTTACAACATGACCACTATGGAAGTGTTTCGCATGACTACACATATGTAACCTGTATTGAGTTGCTTGCCTTCTCAATGAGGGTGGCTGGGGAGGGAGGAAGGGAGAGAATCTGGAACCCAAAGTTTTAAAAACAAATGTTAAAATTGTTTTCACATGCAGCTGGGAAATAAGATATACAGGCAATGAGGTATAGAAATCTATCCTGCCCCACAGGAAAATAGAAGGGAAAGGGGATAAGAGAAGGATGTGGGTGGTGATAGAAGGGACGGCAGATATGGGGAAGAGGTATTCAGAATGCATGCCATCTTGGGGTGGGGGAGGAGTGAGATAGGGAGAAAATTTGGAACTCAAAATCTTATTGAAGTGAATGTTGAAAACTAAAAATAAACAAATTAATAAGAGTATAACAAAAAAAATTGTCACTTTAAATATAAAGGGACCTTCCAGTTGAAACTAACAACCTTCTTTTCTACCAAAAGTGATATTTTAAAATAAAATCATAAAAAAAGGAAAATTAATTAGATAAAGGAAATCTTTCTTGTAGCTCCCATGAAACCTTGTGATCCCATCCTGTATGAGGTCAATTGTCCAAGAAGGAAAATCTGGAATTCTCCACATGCAGAATGATTTTTTCTTATGTGAATGTGAATCAGATTTTTGTTTCTTGTATGTTATTTTTGGGAGGGCTTATTTATAAAAACATTTTTATCAACCTTCTGTATGCTTTGGTTGACATTGCCAGTAATAACTAGTTTATTTGACATCTTTTAAAAATCAGTTTTCAGACAAACTATTCATAACAAGTACAAAATAAATGAAAAAAATGAAAAAATGGTCTTGAGGAGGAAGAAGGGATTAGGCTGCCATTCCAAAGCTGTTTCAGGGGGAGTAGCAGATATTACAGGTGTCGTTTTTCTAAGGGCATGTCAATTACACAATGATATTAAATGCTGCTCCTCTAAACTCAGAAATAAAGCTTTGGGGTTGGGTTTTTTCTTGGAACATCAAAAAGCCTAAATGAAAATTTTGTGTTTTTGTGTTCAGCCTATAATTAAGCCATGACAATGATTATTGCTTGAGAATATAAAGGCTATCACATTTTCACTGGGTGACTTCTCTTTCAATGAATGCTGAATTATGTTTCCTTTGTTGTCCTGTTTGCTTCTGTTTCCTATCATTCTCCAGTTGTCTGCTTGGATGCTTTTTTTTTTTAAATAAGACCAAGTGGGCAAATGATAACATATATGGATTTCTGCTTGCCTTCTAATTTGCATTTTAATCTCTTTGGTTGATGTTATTGGTTTAATCATTTTATTTTTATAAGCAACAGTACCGTTTGTTAATTTAGCTCGATAATTAAATCTGACGGCCAAACAGTTGAATTTAGAAAATATTCCCTGTTGTAAATTAGCATTTGGTATTTCCAGCATGTCAAAAGGGCCATTCTCTTCAACATTCTGGGAATACGGCTACACGAGTTCTAAATATGATTTCACCGTTCTGAAATCTGAGTGTGCGTAGTTTTCTATTCCAGTAGGTGGTGCAAATTGACTCCATTTCAGTGAGAAATCCAACTTGAAATTGCGCCGGGAACATCTTCACTGCACAATAGAGTACTCCATTCCTTCTGCAAACACTGAGAAAGGACTTTTTGCGTGCAAGGCTTTGTGTCAGGGCTGTGAAGCACCCAAAGAAGACCTCAACAACACATGCCCTGCCTCTCAGGGGCTCACGCTCCAGGAGGGGAGACGAGGCAAGTGGACAAACCATCGAGTACCTGCTAAGGTTCATTATCGGGCGCTCCGCATCAGCCTGGGGATGCCGCCTCACGCTTATCCCGGTCCCTCTGAAGAGTGAAGCCGCGGTCTCTGAAACATCCATTTAAGGAGGGAGTTCGGTCCAAAACGTCGCATTTCTTACCTGGCTGGGCTGTCTTGGGACTTCTTCACTGACAAGGAGCTCCTTCCCCGCCTTGATTTCAGCTCCTTTTGAACATTGTCTTCCCCCAGATTGTAAGCTTTTTGAGGGCAGGGACTGTCTTTTAAGAATTTTTTTTTCTAATTCATGGAATAAAACAAGCATTTCCATAACATCATAATAAAAAGATAAAGAAAAATAAAAAAGACTGCCTTTTTTCATATTTGTATCCCTAGAGCTTAGCACAGTGCATGGCACATAGTAGGTGCTTAATAAATGCTTACAGACTCGCTGATTGACTGACTAATGGCACCAGTTCCCAGGGAGGTGTAAATGAAGGGCTACAGGAATTTGGATAAAGGATAACGGATAGATCATCAGCCTGGAAGTATCAGGGAGAACTTCCCAGGAGACATAGCGTTTGAGGAGGTTTTTGAAAAAATGGGAAGGGCTCCAATAGTGAGGGGGTGAAGGTAATCAGGAGAGAGCAGCATAAGCTAAGGCTTGGAGGGAGAAAAGCCCGGGCATGTACTCAGGTTTGCGGGAGCTGCATAACTGGGGGTGTGTGAATTCAAGTAGCTTAGGATAAAATGGGAAAGGTTAAGTCGGGCAGTTGTGGAGGGCCCTGAAAACCAGGCAAAGGAGGCTGGACCTCATTTGTCTGATGAGGTAATGCTGTTGGTTTTTGAGTTGAAGAGTGCTGTTATCGGAGCTGGCTTTTAGGAAGCTGAGTGAGCAGCTGTGTTTGGGACATGATGGAGCTGGGAGAGGCAGGGATAGGGAGCCTGCAGGTAAGAGGCAACAGAAGTGTGAACTGGGGTCTTAGGGTGAAGGGACCTTAGAGGCCACTGAGTCCAACCCCTTCATTTTACAAAAGAGGAAACTGAGGCTCAGAGAGGTGAAGGGTCTTTCCCAGGGTTTTATAGCTACTACATGTCAGAGGCAGGGTTTGAACCCACATCTTTCAGCCCCTCTATTCACTATGTGAGTGGTGAGGGTAACGGTTTTGGAAAGGAGGGAACCAATTCAAGAGACACTGTACAGACAGATAATAAAAATAACTGATGGTGGTATAGCACTTTAAAGTTTGCAAAGCACTTTACATAAATCACCTTATTGGAGCCTTATAACCTCCTTGAGAAGTATTACAGGCATTATTATTCCCATTTGGATGAAGAAACTAAGGCTCAGAGAGGTTAATTGATGCCCATTGTCTCATTGCTAATAAATGTCAGATGTAGAATTCTTTTTCCATTTTATTTTCAGGTGCCCATTCTCCCCCTTTCACCTTCCCCCCAATTAAGAAAAGAAGTGAGATTTGAACCCAAGTCTCATGTCTGACACCTACTAAATGCTTAATAAATGCTTGTTACCTGCCTGACTCTGAGTCTGTCACTTTCCCTTGGTGACTTCAAGGACTCAGCAGCTAAATAGATTAGGGCATTAAAAAAGGTTAAGGAAGTCAAGCGCTACCCTTGGGTTTTGAGCCTGGGTGATGGTGGTCCTTTTAATACAAGCAAAGAAGTCGATAAGGAGAACATCCTAACTGGGGAAATGCAATCAATGATGGTCCCTTCCCTTGCCTACATTTCACTGATGTCTGTGTCTTATTCAAACGTTCCATCCTTGAGAACCAAGAAAAAGTTATGGCTGTCATAGAGGGTATCTAAATTTGTCTTAGTGATAAATCTTTTTTTTTAAAGTTGTCAACATTTTTATTTAAAGTTTTGAGTTCCAAATTCTACCCCTTCCTCCCTGAGACAGTAAGAAATCCGATATAGGTTGTAATGTGCAATTATTTAAAACATTTCCGTATTAGTCATTTTTACAAGAAGACTCAAATAAAAGAGAA
The DNA here is from genome assembly GCF_003287225.1 of Phascolarctos cinereus. NCBI lineage: Eukaryota > Metazoa > Chordata > Mammalia > Diprotodontia > Phascolarctidae > Phascolarctos > Phascolarctos cinereus. The sequence continues at coordinate 9,796,189 of NW_027555736.1, forward strand.
AATGAAGGAAAGTGAAAAACAGTCTGCTTCAGTCTGTATTCAAACAATATCAGTTCTTTCTCTGGAGGCAGGTATCATGCTTCATCATTAGTCCTTTGGAATTGTCTTGGAGCATTGTCTTATTGAGAAGGGCTAAGTCTTTCACAATTCTTCACTGAACAATATTGCTCAAGTACAACATTTTCCTGGTTCTGTTCACTTCACTCTGCATCAGTTCATGTAAGTTTTCTTTCCAGGTTTTTCTGAAATCATCCTGCTTGTCATTTTTTATAGCTCAATAATATTCCATTATAATCATATACCATGGCTTGTTTAGCCATTCCCCAATTGATAGACATCCCTTCAATGTCCAATTCTTGGCCACCACAAAAAGAGCTGCTATAAATATTTTTGTACAACTTGGTCATTTTCCCTTTTTTGGATGTCTTTGAGATATAGACCTAGCAGTGGTATTGTTGGATCAAAGGGTACACATGGTGTGATAAATCTTAAAAAAAAAACAAACCCAAGTAAATGTGAAATAAACATTGCCTCCAAAGAACAGTATATGTAGACAGCTTAGAGATTGAACAGATTCTTAATACAGATATCCACCTTGATCACTTCAAGAAAAAATGTGTGTGGGGCAGCTAGGTGGCCCAGTGGATAGAGCACTAGCTCTAGAGTACCTGAGTTCACATCTGGTCTCAGACATTTGACACTTACTAGCTGTGTGACCCTGGGCAAGTCACTTACTCCTTGATTGCCTCACCAAAAAAAAATGTGCACTGAGAATGGGCCAGAAGACACAAATCCTCCTCAATTAGTTTCAGTTACATCTGTAGAGTGTTGATTAATTAGAAGGAACTCATTCATTCATTCATTCAATCCCACAAACATTTATCACATGCAAGGCACTATGCTAGGTACTAAGGATAAGAAGACAAAATACAGGCCAATTCCTACCCTCAAGGAGCTTACATTCTACTTGGTCAGGGCAGAAATATTTAACTATACTGGGTTGCCTATGTTGATCTGTGCCTCAGGAAACAACAAAATGAGAAGAATGTGGCAGTCACCCAGGAGGCAAAGGCAGGAATGTTGTTCAGATCTAGTCTGTGGGATACTGGGCCAACCAGGAAGTTCTGATCGGGGTGAATGATGTTCTCGAGCAAGCTCATGATAAGAAAAGACACTAAGCAGTTACAGAGCAAAGCAGACTTCCTGACTCCAATTGCTTTCTACAGAACCAGCAGGTTCCATTGATCCAGAGGCTGGAAACTTGATGGTGTGGGTAATGTGCTCAATACTTAAACACTAATGGAAATGAGTTAGCAACTCTAGTGGTCAGTGGGTCTACACCCATGTCATAAGGAGCAAGAACAAATGCTCATCTGAAGTAGAAGAGCTGGTCAGGAGATCTATTCAGCATTAAGCAGGTTGAGTCTGAAGTGCTGGGTTAATATGTCCACAACTCTCTGGAAGTGTGAAATTCCAACTGAGGGTAGTGGCTGGGACTAGAGATGGTGGTCTGATCAGAAGGCATAAGAATGACATCTCCATGGCAGTCATGAGAAGAAAGAGCTTTAAGAAGAAGGAGATGGTTCAGGGGGAGGAGGATGGAGAAAAGGTCATGGGATCCAGCCATCAATTAGTTATCTAGAAAAAAGAAGTTTGGCAGAATGGTGGAGGTGGCACTTAGCTGCAAGAGAGAGAATAATAAGTGAGAGATCGTTGGATCCTGGATCCAGAGCTGTGAGGGACTGTAGAAATCCCCCAGTCTGACCTCTTCATTTTATAGTTAAGGAACCAGGTCAGAGAGACAGGACTTGCCCAAGCCAACAGTTGTGGTTGGTAGAAGAGGAAACTGAGCCCAGGGCAGCAGGACCCAGTTCCAGCATTCTTTCCACTATACTTTTCTACCTCTTGGGTGTGCTAATAGACTGGAGGAAGTAGGGGCTGACTACTTTTAGTGGCAAAAGAAAAAAGAGGTATGAGGCAATTGTTTGAAAGGGTAACATGGCAAGAAGGGGTTTCACTTGAAAAATCTTAGGATGGGGAAGAGGAGCCCTTTGTAGGTCAAGGGAAAAGAGTCCAAGGATGGGGAGACATTCATGATTCACAGAAACCAAAGGCTGACTGATAAAAGCGAGGGCGGTGGAAGGGATGGAGTCTGGGAACAGGCAGAAGTGTTGGCCCTAGAAAGGAGGGATGTATCTTCTATGGGAGAAAAGGCACAAGGACTAGTTGGGTGATTTAAATGATCTAGAGAATCCCCAAAGAGGAAGCCCCTTTACCAATGCAGGGCAGCACTTGCAATTCACAACCTTATTCAGTTGCTAGAGCATTGAGAGGTTAAATTACTTCTTCAGGGTCCTAAAGGAAGAGAAAAAGGAAAAGAAAAGATGGGTATGGACAAGGAAACTCCAGTCAGGTGACTTCGACTTTCTCAGTAAAGTGGGAGTCAAGATGGAAGTAAGGGGCCATGGATAATGGAAAGGTGCAGCAGGACTTTCCTGAAGAGTCCTGCAAGAAGTCCGAGAGAGGCAAATTCGAGGATTTCCCAAGAGCTGACGGTAGAAGGTGTACCAAACCAGTTTTCTCCAGCCATGTTCGGGGTCCTAGGGGAAGGGTGGTCTAATCAGAGCAGTTGGGTGGGAGAGTTTAGCCAGCCTAGGGACTGTCAAAGCAGGTAGGGAAGAAGGTCTAGTGGGCCAGGAATTCTAGGAGGAAAATGAAAAGTTTGACCATAAGGTATTGGCTGGACAGGAAGGCAAGTGAGAGCAGAAGGGGGCTGATGGACTAGAGGAGCAGGGAAGGCCAGGAGGCAGTGTGGCCCAGTGGGTGAAGTACTCAATTAGGAGGCAGTGAGGCCCAGTGGATAAAGTACTAGATTAGGAGGCAGTGTGGCTCAGTGGATGAAGTACTAGATTAGGAGGCAGTGAGGCCCAGTGGATAAAGTACTGAGTTAGGAGGTAGTGAGGCTCAGTGGATGAAGTACTGAATTAGGAGGCAGTGAGGCCCAGTGGAGAAAGGACTAGACACAGAGTTGAGGACCTAGGTTCAAATCCCAGCTCTGGCACACAGTCCCTAGATGAACAGGTCATTTCTCTTCTGTGGCCTCTGCTTCTTCCTCAGTACAATGACGGGGATGAACTAGATGAATTCCACTGGACCTTCCAGCTCTAAATCTACGACCTCATAATTGAGGGTAATGAGGAGAGCAAAGAGAATTGTGGGAGTGGGAGGAGTGGAAGGCTAAGGGGAGGTTGGGTCAGAGAGCAGAATGTCCCAAGTAGAACAGCTCTAGGTGATGGGGGGAGGGGGGAGGCTGTGCAGCCAGGGCAGAATGTGGTTGACGGCCATTGGCAGATGGGAGGGTGGGGAGGTACAAGGCCAGGGGGCTGACTTCACATAATTACTCTACCTCATCTCCCCAGGAAGATCAACTACTGAAAGACTCATTTTTCTGCCATTTTTTTCTCCTCAGGGGCCACATTGGTGGGGGCCATAGTCATGGAGAGGGAGATGAGAGGAAGTCAGACACAGAGGGGTTCACTGGAAATTACTGCACATAAAGGAAAGTTATTCCTTTCCTTCTACGCGTCTTCCGGAACAATTTGAACAGAATGATTGTCACATCTGAATGAGTGTAATTTTCATAAACGGTGTTTGGGCTCAGGCGATGCACTAACTTCTACAGGTTTTCTTTACGTCTTTATTGAAAAACCTGAGCTCTGTTAGGTTTTGGAAATGTGAAAATTTAGTTTTGCCATCTCACCTGGGCTGGCAGGCATGTCTCTGAAATGAAAATCTACTGAGCAACCCGACAGTGTCCTCAATCAATAAGTGAACGCTGATTAAGTTCTTACTTCTGCCAAGCACTGGGCTAATGTCCTGGGACACAAAAAGAGCGGAGACACTCCTTGCCCTCAGGGAGCTCACAATCAAAAGGCAAATATATGCAAACGGGCCCCATGCAGAATAAATTGGAGAAAAAGAACAGAGAAAAGGCACTAGAACGAAGAGGGAAGAGGAAAGGCTTCCTGCAGAAGGTGGGATTTTAGTTAGAACTTAAAGGAAGCCAGAGAAGGCAATGAGGCAGAGATGAGGAGGAGGAGCCTTCCAGGCATGGGGCACGACCAGAGAGAGTGCCCAGAGATGGAGCCAGGAGGCCGGTGTCCCTGGATCGGAGAGGGTGTGTCGGGGCAGTAATGTGTGAGAAGATGGGAAAGGAGGGGTCCAGGTTATGGAGGGCTTAGAATGCTCCACAGAGAATTTTGTGGAGAAAATCCAGAGCCACTGGAGCTGATCAAACAGAAGGTGACATAGTTGGACCTGGGCTTCAGGAAAATGTCTTTAGTGGCAAGCGGAGGGTGGATAGGAGCCAGGAGACTTGAGGCAGGCAGACTCCCTCCAGTCTCTGCCCACGTGTCACGGGGCTCATTGGCTTCTTTTGATCTTCTGGTACATCTCTTCTAATTCATCCCTGGCTTGGCTTCTCTCACCACTGTCAGTGAAATGTATTGAGTCACTCATTCTGTTCTCTTAAGTGTTGTATTCAGTCTCTTTACAAGCCTCCAGAGCACCCGGCTGGGGAGTGAAGGAGACACAAAACTGAGAGAGTCCCGAATTCTTGATGTTTAGAGTTTGGTATTGCAGACAGAGTAGAATATGTGTTCGCGTTAGCATGGCAGAACCTAGAGCTCTCTCTCTCTCTCTCTCTCTCTCTCTCTCTCTCTCTCTCTCTCTCTCTCTCTCTCTCTCTCTCTCTCTCTCTCTCTTTCTCTCTCTCTCTCTCTTGCTTCTTGGTGAACCAATTGGGGGTAAGTGACCTGACCAGGGTCACACAGCTAGTGTCAAGTGTTTGTTCTGAGGCCATATTTGAACCCAGGTTCTCCTGACTTCAGGGCCAGTGGTCTATCCACTGCACCACCTAGCTGCCCCTCAGGGCACAGTCTCTTAAGTCACAATTACTAAAACTGTTTTAAGATAGCCCTGAAGATTCTAAAGATCTGAATTAAGGGAGCCAGTAAAGTAGGACAGAGGCAGGTAAATTTGGGGCTACCCAAGGTCAGGAGCAACACAGGCATCTGGAAGTAAGAAAATGAGCCCAGCTGAACCAGGGGCCATCTGGTCCCAGAGCTAAGTCACCTGTGTTGGGAGCCCAGAAGCAATCCTGAGCCTTAAGCAGGAGCTGTTGGCCATAACATCGCTTAATCAAAAAAAAAATTATGAGCCTAACCATCATCTATCTATCTATCTATCTATCTATCTATCTATCTATCTATCTATCTATCTATCTATCTATCTATCTATCTATCTATCTATTTATCTATCTATCCATCTATCCATCTATCTACCTATCTATCTAGACTGATTTGTAGCCATATGGTAGTCATCTCTAGGGCCTGGGGGGAGGGAAAAAAAGGGGAAAAAGAAAAAAAAAAGAAATTTACTTGATAACTTTATTATATATTTTAAAGGAATAGCAAGTTATATATAATAGACTTGCAGTTTCATGTGCAATCTTTTTTTTTTTATTATGCTATGGTATTGACAAGCTTGTCAATTCCAAAAATTAAAAATAAAATAAAATTTAAAGAATTAAATTCACCAGGATAGTGACACAATTGCCCGCTTGTCTGGGTCCCCAAATGACCTTCCTTCTGCTCTCCTCTCTGTAGTACTGAAATGTTTCGATGATGCTCAGGACTTTGTTTTCCTCTGTTTATAGCACCACTATCACCAGACACCTGGGCCCATCTCTCTCTGTCTCCTATTCCCCAGAAAAGCCCTCTTGTAACAAGTATAGTCAAACAAAACAAAGTCACCCATTGGCACCATGGACACTGTATGTATCATTCTGAACCCGTAGGCCGTCACCTTTCTGCCTAGTGTTTGGAAGCAAGCACCCCCATTGGTCTTCCAGAGTTCCAGCTGGCCACTGTTCTTCAGTCGTCCATAGCTGTTTTCCTTTACACTCTTGGCTCATGTACATCCTCCTGGGTCTGCTCCCTTCGCTCTGCCTCCGTCCCTGTGAGTCTTCCCAGGTTTCTCTGAATTTGCCTCTTCTCTCATTTCTCACAGCACAGTAAAAGTGCGTTACATTCTCATACTGTAATTTGCTCAGCTATTCTACAGCTGATGTGAATCCACTTTGTTTCCAGGTCTTTGCTACAGGAAAAGATCCTGCTAGAGACATTTTTCTACATCTCTGTCTTTGACTTCTTTGAAATTGCTGGGTCATAGTTTCGTAACTTTAGAGGCAGAGTTCCCAACTACTTTCTAACATCACTTTTTCATGGTCTGGAGGGGCAGATGTGAGTAGCCTTGGACTTATCATCCTAAGGCCTGGGTTTGAATCTGGGCTCTGCTACTGAATATGTGACCCCGAAAAATCCATTTCCCCATGGGGATCTCAGTGTCCTCATCAGCAAAATGAAGAGGTTTGTGCTAGGTGATCCCAATGCTCCAGCTGGGAACCCCTGGGAGCTTAAGTGCATCCACTGGGAGGCAAAGGCTACTGCTGGCTGAGGGTGGGCTCTGCTGTTCCTCTGTGGCAGGGGAGAGGAGCTGGGATTATATAGATGTTCTTACAGCCCAGATTGAAAACAACTTCCCAAGCCAAACATAAATCCCCACTGGGGTTTACCTGGACTGTCTCTCTTCTCTTAGGATGGATAATGAAAAATTGACTTGCTCGCCCTGGGTTTTTTAAGATGACCATAATAATGTCCATTGCAAGCTCTGGTGTGTAGAAAGGACCAGCATGCAATTCATAGGCCCCCCCCCCCCCACTATGGGCTCTTCACCATCATTCTCTGGCTTGTGGCAAGAGCCAGTCTCAGACAAGTGGGTTGTGGCTTATGGATTTCTTCACATGATGTTTCCTGGGTTATCTCCTGCCTCTATGACTTTGCCCAAGTGGTCCCCCAGGCTTGGAATGAACCGTCACCTCACCACCTCATTGTAGAATCCCTGGCTTCCCTCAAAGCCCAGTTTGGGGGCCACCTTCCACACGAGGCGTGGTTTGATTCAACCTAGCTATTAAAACGCTCTCACTCTGAAAAGTAATGTTATTGCTTTGCATATACTCTGTGTATGCTAGAGGTGGTAGAAGAGTGGCTAGAGGTCCACTTTCTGGGGTCAAGGGTCATCTCTGACCTACATGGACTGGCTCAGTGACCCTGGGAAATCACTGAGCTCTCAGGGTGCCAGGCTACTCTGCAAGGCTGGTGTAGAGGACTGGCTTATCTGCATTGGCGAGGGGATCAGGAAACTACAGTTTGCCTCCAGACGCCTCTTCTTGTCCCTTTGACCCTAGTGGTAACTAAGAGAGGCTGTGCTCACCCCAGGACATTTCTACTGGGAGGCCATCTCCTTCCTTTGCTTCCTTCCTTCCTTCCTTCCTTCCTTCCTTCCTTCCTTCCTTCCTTCCTTGCTCCCTCCCTCCCTTGCTCCCTCCCTCCCTCTCTTCCTTCCTTCCTTCCTTCCTTCCTTCCTTCCTTCCTTCCTTCCTTCCTTCCTTCCTTCCTTCCTTCCTTCCTTTCTTCCTTCCTTCCTTCCTTCCTTCCTTCCTTCCTTCCTTCCTTCCTTCCTTCCTTCCTTCCTTCCTTCCTTCCTTCCTTCCTTCCTTCCTTCCTTCCTTCCTCCCTGCCTCCCTGCCTTCCTGCCTCCTGTTTGTAAGTAGCATTTTCAAACACTGGATATGAAGATCCCAAATTGTAGAAATCAGCTAGGATATCTCTGGAGTATTAGGGAAATAACCATTTTTAAAGCATCTATTATGTTCCAGGCACTGTGTTAAGTATTTAACAAACATTATCTCATTTTATAATAAGATATTGATAGGGAAGCCATGATTTCAGTAGCCAATGGGAAGCCAGGGCTTACTCATACTTCCAAGCAGCTACTACCTTAATTAGCTGCTGTTGCGATTGTCTTCCCATCTCTTCTAGGATGGATTTTTCGACCTTTTTTGACTAGTTTGCTCTGTGTGTGTGTGTGTGTGTGTGTGTGTGTGTGTGTGTGTGTGTGTGTAGACATGCATGTGTGTGTGTGTGTGGGTGTGTGTGGGTGGGTGTGGGGGGGTGTAGACATGCACGTGTGTGTGTGTGTAGACATGCACGTGTGTGTGTGTGTGTGTGTGTGTGTGTGTGCGTGCACTCGCGCGCGTGTACTTTAAAGCAAGAAAGCAATTGATTCCTCTATTAATCCACCTGGGCAAGCTGAATTGGGGCAGAAAACGCACTTAGATGACAGGCGCTCTTGCAGTAACGAATCTTAAAACACCAAATACCAGGGAGAACTGATCTGTGCAAAGAGCCCCACCTAATTCAACTCCAGGTGTATTAGGTTGTGAAGGACGAGAGCCTTGGGGGCACTTGTGTGAGGATGGGGAGCCTACACGGTTTCATGGGTTTCAAAGCAGGTTAGCGCTTTGATCTAGTCCTTAACAAAAGCAGGTTGCTGAAGACCATGAGCAGACACGATAATTGTCTCTCAAATATCTGAAGGGCTGTCATGAGATTTGTTCTCTCCGTTGTCCCAGAGGGCAGAACAGGGAGCAGCAGGTGCAAAGAGGAAAAATTAGATTTGACACCAGGAACAAGTAGCTAAGCGTTGGAGCTCTCCTCCAGTGGAATGGCCAGCCTTAGAGGGAGAGGGCCCCCTCCCTGGATGACCACCCTGTGGGCTGACTGTGCTGGGCACTCTTGGTCGGTGATGGCTGACTCTGAGTCTCTTGTCACTCTGAGATTCTGTGATTCTGAACCATATCAAAGGAAAAATGTGTTAAATAAACCATTTAAAGTTGTTGTCAAAGCAATAGCAAATGAAGCATCATTTAGACACTAAGAAAAAGGAATGTGGCTTGTGAGCATTGCAGCCCAATGCCGAATTCTCAGGATGAAAGACACTGGGCAGCTTCACATCCGCTCCAGCTGAATGTCAGCGCTCTCCCATGATCTGATTCACAGCTATAATCACAGCTATCATGGAGCCATTCAAAGCTTATTAACTTGAATTCCCATAATTCCTTCAGGGCAAGGGCAAAAGCTGAGCAAAAGAACTTCTCATTTAAATGTAACATAACATTTAAATAGAGGAAATTTTTAAAAATCACTTGAGTGAAGGAAAGCGAAATAATGGTTATATCTTTCATGAACAGATGGCTGAGGTAAGGATGTCATGTGAAATCTCACAATGCCACAGATGTTACAAAAAGAACTTTTAGAGTAAAACGCCATACCACAGGTTCAAGTCTGGAGCATCTGCCCCATGATGGGGGGAGCAAAGTATTAGCGACTGAAATGTTTAACTGCTGTTGAGGTCATCTCAATGAGTGGAATGAATGAATGAAAAAGCATTTGTCAAGCACCTACTGTGTGCTGAGCGCTGGGTATGCAAATGCACAAGGGAGGCAATCTCTGCTCTCAAGGACCTCCCCTTCGAAAAGGGGGAGACAACACTTATAAGGGAAGTGTGTGGCCATGTTCTGGAGAGTCACAGTGATGGGGAGTCGAGCCACAGGGGAGAAGCACAATTAGCATTGATTTCATTACGGTGCCCAGAGCAAGAGGTAGAACACAAGCCGGGTTGAATGTTGCAGAAGGAAAAAAGGCTAGATGATTGGGGAAGATACCTGTGGATTGGATGTGAAGCCCGGTCTGGGATCACCCAGTGCAGAGTTGGGGAGGGTGCTGAGAGGGGAGGAAATCTGGTCCTGGGAGGCCTGGTCCAAAGGTCCAGGTAAGGGGAAGGGGGCAGGGGTGGAGTAGATGGTAAGGTGTCTAGGTGGATGCTTGTGGATAAGATACCTGGTAGAACCGCTCTGAGAAGAATCGCTACAGAAACACCATAGAAAGAAGAGTCCAACAGATAGTCCAGTCATCATCACATCCGAGAAATTGTCTGTCATGACATTCTGCCCTTTGGGGCCTCTGTGGACAGCTTCCCTAACTGTGCTATCCTGTGATTGGTCTGGCAAGGTGTTCTGGATATGGGAAGGATGAACCCGGGATTTTGGGGGGGCAGGAGCTCCTGCCACCAGTCCTTGATAGCATGCCGACTGCCCATAGCCCAGGGACACACAGCTAGTAAATGTCAGAGGTGGCATTTGACCCACGGCTTCCTGACTCCAAGCTGGGCACTCATCCTCTAAGGTGTGGTACTTCTCTGATGAGGTATCAAAATCATTAAAGTGCAGTGAGAAGCCAGATAAAATCATGTTCTTCTTCTACTTCAGAGTAATTGCCATCTTCCAATCACTCCATGGACATTTTTAGACAAGTCTGTTATGTGAGTAATAGGATAAGTTTTTGCTTCCAAATCTCTGAGCCCACTATACCATGAAGTCCCTACCCAAGTATTTTAGTATTTACAGCAGCAACAAGGATGATGATGAGAAATGCTAGCTGTTAGATTTAAAGACTTTTTAAAAATGTTAATTACTCATACTTCATTTGACATGATTTGGGAAGAATGTTGAAAATGGGCTGAGAGAGTCAGGGGACCAGAGGTCTGGTGCTGGCTTTGCCACCAACTTCCTACATGACTTTTTCACCTTCCTGGTCTTGAGTTCCCTCATCTGTAAAATGAGGTTTGATTAGATGATCTGAGTCCTCATCCTACTTGAAAACCTATGATTCTAATAACAAGTTTAGGTCTTGTTAGCCTCTATTAATTCCTGGGGAAAATACGCCTAATCACACAGTTGGAATTTCAGAGTTGGAAGGAAGCCCAGAGGCTGTCCCTTCTAACTAGTACCTGAGCAAGGACAAGATATTGCTAACAAGGGGTGGTCTAGACCTTGCCTGAAGGAACATGGCAGACTCGCTTTGAGATTCTACAGTCCTGGAGAGATTGGCCCCTCCTCCCAGCTTGAAGCCTTGCCTCAGGGGAGGTGTGCAGAGAGGAGGCAGGTGGGGGGGGCAGAATTTACTCTAGCCCAACCTCTGATAGCTTCCCATTTTAACTGATTATTCTCACTAAAGAGGAGGCAGCTCCAAAAGTGGATAGCCGGCCATGGCCTCAGGAGTCAGGAAGACCTCGGTTCACGGCCTGTCCTGCCACTCCAGAGGAGAGTATGAGGTGGACAATCTGTGTGGCTCTGCCTCACTTAATCCAATTCACCAGAAAACCAAGACATCACCATGATATCACTGGTCCTCTTCAAAAGTGAAGGACGAATGACAATCAAAAGTCTCTTACACGTGCCAGATTTGTGACCTCGGACAAGTCATCAGTAACATTTCTTTCCGGAGCATTTCAAGTTTTACAAAACACGTGACAGATATTATTTCATTTGACCCTCACAACGACCCTGTGAGGTAAGTGCACTATTATCCCCATTTCACAAAAAAAGGAAACAGAAGCTGAGAGAGAGTAGGTGACCTGCCCAGGGTCACACTGCTAAGAAGCATCTGAGGCTGGATTCCAACATTTGTCCAAGATGCCATCTAGCTGCTGGAGGGGAAGCAAAGTATGTACAGACTAAGATGTTGAGAAAGAACAGGGTGCTGGGTTCTGCTGTTCACCCCCTGGGGGGCTTGGGTAAGTTGCCTCCCCTTCCAGCCTCATTTCCCATCTCTATAAAGTGATGGGTCAGGACTTCTAAATCCAGAGAGAAGAGTTTGGTTAGGCACTGACCTGTCGTGGAAGTGCCGTCCCCATGGAAGCCATCCTCACGGGCTGCCAGACCCAGCCGGCTTGTTTTCTTCTGCCAGCTGATTTGATCTGTTTGCCAGTCCTGCCTATTTCCTTCTCCCCTAGCAGGTGGTGGTCAGAGCTACCTCTACTGCAATGAAAAGGGAAGGGGGCTGGATGCTTGGATGGTCCCCTGGATACAGCTGACGGTGGTTCAAGAAGAATCTGCAGTAACCTGGATTTGATGGGCAGAAGAGGCTGGTGTAGCACCCAACTCCATAATCAGTTCTCACCTGGGCACTGTGAGAGGTGCTGGGGCCATAAGGGTAGAAACAGTTCAATGAGACAGGGTCATTGCCCTGGAGCCAAAAGGGACCTTGGAGGTCATTTAGTCTAGCCAGGGCCTTTTGCTTATGGACGCCCAGAGACGGGCTTGTTCCAAGTCCCCCTGGAAATAAGGAGCAGATGTGGGAGCGGGAGCAGCTGCGCCCTCTGACCCTGCCTCACCTTGATGATTCCTTGCCCTCAGGTTGCTTATTTTCTGGTGGGCAGGGAGGGAGTAACTTCAACAGGAAGAGAAGTATGTTCCCCCAGCCCCTACTCCCAAGCCTTCAACTTTCTGGGTCAACTAAACAGTGAAAATGTATTACATCATCCTCATCTTCATCATCATTAACATTTCTTTTTTTTTTTGGTGAGGCAATCGGGGTTAAGTGACTTGCCCAGGGTCACACAGCTAGTAAATGTCAAGTGTTTGGTCTGAGGTCAAATTTGAACTCAGGTCCTCCTGACTTCAGGGCTGGTGCTCTATCCACTGCGCCACCTAGCTTCCCCTTTAACATTTCTTTCTGAGCCTTTTCAATTTCACAAAGCACTTGACACACATTATTTCATTTCATCCTCACAACGACCCTGTGTGGTGGGCGCTTTACCTGTTGCTGGAATTCATCGGGTATATGTACTTCCCATTCAAGAAAGGTCACATTCAGCACCTTTTCCCAGATGCCTTTTAAAAGCTGGGCCTGTGGGGCAAAATTGCCCTGGGATGTTAATAAAGGACCAAAGGCACAGCAAAGGAACCGTGTTTGTGTCTATATGCCCCATTAACTCAGCCAATGAACCTTGGGCCCCTCTTGAGATGGAGAAACCAGAGCCTGGAGCCATCACCCAACCTGGCTCCATTTTTTACAACTCCTTTTTAAAAATTCTTATTATTATCTTTGTAATGAGGCCATTTTATTAGCCCACAGTTTACTGCCAAGTTGATGAAATCTCCATCATGTTTTACAGTGCACAATCAGGGTATAAAATAGTTTTTAACTTTTATTTTAACTATCCGAAGATTGCTCTTTTGCTTCCAGAACCCTGCCTTTCTCCCTGTGTGGTGCCAGAGCTGACCCCTCTGTCACTGCCCCAAACACGGCTAATTTTCTCCTCAACAAAAAATGTTTGGTTGTAAGGAGCCAGAGACTTGACTTGCATTTTCCATTCCCATGGGCTTCATTTTCAACCAGACTTATAATTATGACTCCTTTCATAGTCTTCTTAAGAGGATTCCTCAATTCAAACCATGGAGAAACAAAGAGGAGTCACAGGTAGTCCCAGGGATGTTAAAACAACATCAGAAAGTCACCAAAGAAAGGCCCCCTGGAAAACACGACAGACGCACCACACCAGGACCAAAAAGGAGGATCCCAAGAAAGAGAAAAGCGATGAATGGAACCATTACCACGTCTACCCCAGGGATGAACCATGCAAGGGGGCTCTCAACATTTATAATTTGATTGGAATATAACTAAATGTATGCATTGATCTAACTAGTATAATTTTATTATGTATATTATATTTCTGTGTTATATATGTTATCATGGATAACATGTTATTCTATAATATATATAAAATGTTATTATGCAATATGATACATGTGTTACATATAATACAAACAATATATTATGTTGTAGATAATATTGTTGTACATTATATAATATGACATAGTAATATAGAACCCATCATATTAATATAATATACCCCTAAATATCAATATATTATATCAATATTATATAGCAATATACTATAATAATAGGTTATTTATATGATTACATATTATATTTTCTAAATGTAGAATAAATACATATATAGATACTATATAATATTATTAATATAGCTATATTATATATTATACATATGGTTATATGTTATATATGATGTCACATTATAAATAATATATTATATATTTATTTTATTGGCATAGCCTAGTGATGAATATTGAATTTCTTTCCACTTATTTAAACCTTTCTTTATGTCTATAAACATATAGTTGTAGCTCTATTTATATAAATCTTGTGTGGCTGTCGGTAGGTTTCAATATAACTATAAAATGCACGTGATATCTGAGAGCTCACCAGGTCTATTCATCATTTGGTTCCTGGTTTGCGTTAGTACTATAGAGAAATGCTGATGATTCTTGTGGATTTACTTTGTCACCATCTATTTTACTGAAACAATTAATCATCTCCATCAGTTTCACTGATGATTCTTTGGAATTTTTCAGCTACATCATCATGTCGTCTGCCAAAAGGGATCATTGCTGTCTTGATTCTGTGTGTGTTTGTGTAAAGGAGAGGATTTCTCCCCCTTTCCCCCTTCAATGAGTTAGAATCTCTGAACCCAGAATATAATCCTCAAGTGAGGTGTTGTTTTCTTACAACCTCACAACACGGTTAGCTTTTTAGATGTTTAAATTAGATTCTTTACCCCTGGATACCCTTTTCAGGTAGAATTTCTTCTTTGGGTCAAAAATGGAGCTGGAGTGATTGGCTGAGAAGGTATGTTGGACAAACCTCTAGGGGATTTAAATAGCTGTAGGAATTACAGCAATTCCCTAATCCAGCAGGGGAGAGTCCTGGGTCCAGGAGTTGGAGCCAAAAGTGGAGGAAAAATCAGACCCCTGAGAGACAATTATTTAGGAGGGGCAGTGGAGGGAGAAGTAATTTTCTCCACCTTCCCTTCCCTTGACCATGTCATCAGACAGTTGGAGGTATCTGCCTCACTCAGCTGTACACGAAATGTGAGCTGCCTCTTCCCAGTGTCCTTGTGGAAGAGTGCAGTGGGGAGGGGCTGGGGAGAAGGCTTCATACCCACTGTTCTTATTCTACTATCTTAGCAACTAAATGCCTTTGCAAAAAGTTAGTTAAGTCTACTTTGCGGTTGTTGGCTTTTTTTTCTTTTTTAGGCAATTGGGGTTAGTGACTTGCCCAAGGTCACACAGCTAGTAAGTGTCAAGTGTTTGGTCTGAGGCCACATTTGACCTCAGGTCCTCCTGACTCCAAGGCCGGTGCTCTATCCACTGTGCCACCTAGCAGCCCTTACTAAGTGGTTGTTAATGGGACACACGAAGGTGGTAGGATCATAAGAGCAATAGTATTCAAAGTATGGTGTTCAGTCATTTTTCAGTTGTGTCCAACTCTTTGTGACCCCATTTGGGGTTTTCTTGGCAAAGTTATTGGAGTGCTTTTCCATTTCCTTTTCCAACTCATTTTGCAGATGAGAAACTAAAGCAAACTGGGTTAAGTGACTTACCCAGGGTCACACAGCTAATAAGTGTATGAGGCCACATGAGTCTTCCTGACTCAGGCTTGGTGCTGTATCCACTATACCACCCAGCTTCCTGAAGCATAGCCCCATGGGAAAACTGGGCCTGATATCCTACCTCCATCACTAGCTGTTACCATGGACAAGCCACTCAAACCTCTAAGTCTGTTTCCTCACCTATAATGTAGGGATAACAATACCTATAAAACCTGCCCCACAGGGTATGAGACTAACATGAGGTAATGAATGTAATGCACTCTACCAGTTTTAAAGCTCTATCCAAACAATTTTGTGTAACTATGGGATCAAGGACATACGGTGAGGGTTGAGTCTTGGCTGTGGGGAGAAAGGTCTCTCTCCCCCTGTGCTGGGACAGAGCAGGGAATCTTGGTGAAGACCTTGAGAGATTAGGGAGGGAGGAAATGGGGTCCTTCACTCTGATGACTTTCCTATTCTCAGTGCCCTAGTAAGTGAGGTCATCTACTGAGACAAAGGAGGGAGCTGGGGGCTTGAAGAGAGAAAAGAAGGTTGGGAACAGCTGCTTTTGGGAGGATGACAGAGGATCAGAGCTGAGTCAAATGGTTTCTGTACATCTGTGAGAGCAGAACAGAGGTGAACTAATCATCACGTTGAATGACCCTAGTCAGCCGTGGTTTGATGACTTTCTCTAGGAGCTTTCAGTGGCTGGGCATAGGAGGAGAAGGAGAGAAAGCAGATGGTGGAGCAGGGTGTTACCAGCACGTGGACATTCCAGGTTAAAGGACAGTGTCTTGTTGAACTGCTGAACTCTAGGGTCAAGTTTGAGAAGGGGGCAGTGAGATCAGAATGGAGGTGACTGGCTAAGAGAATGGGTAGAAAAAGGGGTGAAGATGAGGACTGAGTGGGGCACTGGGAGAGCTGGAAGGACAGGAGATTATACTCAGAAAGAGGCATTTCAGAGATATGGAATGACTTTGGGTGACTAAAACAGAGGGGAGATCAATGGCATGGAAGTCAAGTGGCTGATAAATTGGGAGGCCAGGACATTCAAAGGCATATTCAAACCTGTACATTGCCATCCCCAAGTCCGAGGGTGCCTGTGAGAAGGAGAATGACCTAGAGGCCAGTAGGGATTACAGCAGGTGATGGAAGAACAGTGGTAGATTGGAAAGGATGTTGGGATTATAGCCAGGAGACCTGGATTGAAATCCAAGCTCTACCAGCTGTGTGACCTTGAGCAAGTCACTTTGCCTCAGTTTCCTCATCTGTAGAAAAGGGGGCAGGCTTTGAAGTGAGCTTTGAGTCACTGATCCCCACCATCCTGACTGAGTCAGGACTATAGCCAGATGCAGTAAACCTTGGAGTATATGTGACTGGGTGTGTGGAGGTCAGGGGGTACCGAGGGATGGGAACAGGGAGGAACAAGGACTAGGCCAGCTGACCTTCCCAAACCTATATGTGCTGGGGGGATCCACCATTGTCAGGGAGGCAAGAGGTGAGATCTTCAGGAGAAGTCCAGGTTTCTATTATGTCTGGAAGATGGAGGACATGTGTGAGGGAGAGATTAAGCAAGAAGATGTCAGAGGAGGGCTCAGGGGAAGTGGGAGGCCTGGAGGATGAGAAGGGACTGTGGAGGAATGGGGCTGAGCAGGAAACAGTGGACAGGTGGGAGGAAGGGATGGGGGATGGGGCTCAGGCTTAGACCGGCATGTTTATTTTAGCTCTGCTGTTGCCTGGTTCCCGTCCAGTCCTGCCCAGGCAGGCAGAGCCTGGCCCTTTCCCACTCGCCTAGGGAACCCTCCGTTACAAACAGCAGGCAACACTGAGGGTCCCAGCTCCCCCATCCTGCTAAGTTTTCTTCTCCTTCTATGACAGCCCTGGAGTTCTAACCTACATAGAGGCCCAGGAATCTGAACCAGAACCCAGAGCAGAACAAAAGACATGTAGGGAAGAGGAGACACTCCCTAATCCTCAGCCTTCATGGAGCGGCCTGAGCCAAGCAGTGCCGCTGAAAGCTCCCTGACCTCCTGGAGCACATCAGGCTCACCAGCCTCTACAGCCACCCCCGTCTCACCTGCCTTTACAGCTACCCCTGTGGTCTCACCAGCCTCTACAGCCATCCCTGTGGTCTTACCAGCCTCTACGGCCACCCCTGTGGTCTCACTAGCCTCTGCAGCCACTCTTGTGGTCTCACCAGCCTCTGCAGCCATCTCTGTCATCTCACCAGCCTCTACAGCCACCTCCTCAGCCTCTGCAGCCACCCCAGCTGCCCAAGCCCATCCGACTCTCCCTTCCTCATCTTTGGTGTATTCACAAGTGTCCAGGATCATTGCCTCCAGGAAACAGAGGGCAGGGATATGGGTAAGAAAGCTTGGCCGAACCTAGACGTGTTTTCTCCCAGGAGCCCAGGGTGGTGGTGAAAGCCAGTCCCAGAGTCCAGTCCAGTCCATTCCCAGAAACATTTCTGAAGGGTCTTCTCCTGGTCTGAGCACGTCCCCTCCCACAGGCTCATTCATCCCTGTCCTCTTTCACGTACTCCTACTTCAGTGAGAGGGGACAGATGGGCTAGGGGGAGCTTCAAGGTCAAGGGCAGGGTACTTTGAAGACCTTGGACATGGAAATCTCACTGGTTACAATGTAGCAAGGTCACAGCCTTTCCTCATCTCTTCCTCTCATTTTCACATGGAGAAGGATCTTTAATATTTCAGTCATTCCATGATTGAATGACTGCAGCAAAAATCGCACCGCCAACGAGTTAAAAAGCCATATTTCACGGCTATCATATCTAACAGAAGGGTTTATTTCACAGCTATAATGTTATAGCCATTAAATATATTTTTAAAAGAGTGAAATGAAAACGCCAGTGATTTTTTTTTAAACAGCAATTTAATTCATGGAATCACAGAATACAAATGAACCAACATCAGGTTTGTCACTTAGCTGGCAGGGGCGTCATTCCCACTGCTGTGCTAGGAGAAGAATGTAGGGCTGGTGGCAGTGCCTGTCCTGCTCAAGGGTCTGGAGGCAGGAAATGAGATGCACTGGAGGCAGCATTGTACAATGGAGAAAGCCAGGCCGGGCACTGGGAGGGAGGGGAAAAGACTGAGGCTCCTGTTCCAGTGCTGGCTGCTGATACTTACCATGTGCCAATCCTCTCCAGTCTCTGGGCCAAAGCATCCTCACCCATAAGATGAGGAAGTCAGACTTGAGGTGTGATACTGTAAGGCCCTTCTGCCATGACTGTCCCTAGGAATTTTTGCACCTGGGATGAGAACCACAGGCTAAATCCTGGGTTGTTGGCAGGGGAGGGGTAGGGTGAGGGAGGAGACAGTGACCCTGAGACAGATGAGAGCTCTGGAAGCTGCCTACCCCTCCCCTTCGATATCCACCCAGAGGAAGCAGGCCACAGGGGAACTCCTGGTTTTCATTGATTGATTGATTGACTTCATAAGCATCTGCAAAGTCACCTCTACAGCACCAAGGTTTCAAAAGGAAAACCAAAATGACTGTTAGGAGTTCACTTTCTCTTGGGGGGAGGAGGGGAAGAGGAGACAACAGATATATACATAGACAAGTAAACTCAAAGTAATTGGGGGGTACTAACAGTGTGCATGTATGTGTGTATGTGTGGTCCTCCTGGGGGGTGTCACCTGAGCTGAGCCTTAAACAAAGTGAGCAATTTCGTGAGGGGGACCTGAGGAAGGTGCACTTTCTAGGGATGGGGGACAGCTTGAAGCAAAGACTTGGAGATGAGAGATTGTAGACCCTTCAGGCTGGAGCGTGGAGCATATCAGGGAGAAACCCCTGGTAACCATGGAAATGTGGGCTACAGGCAGGTGGTGAAATGGTTTAAATGCCAAATAAAGGATTTAATTTTGAGTAAGAGAGTGGCCCAGCCACGCCCATGTTTGGAGCACCCGTGTATGAAGGATGGTTTCCAAAGGGTAGATGATGGGAACAGGGAAGCCTCGTAGGAGGCCTGAACCAAGGGTGGCTATGTGATGGAGAGAAGGGTATGCACATGAGGCCTGTTGTGGAGGTGGGATTGACAAGATGGCGGCTGGTGAGAGAGATCTGGAGTGAGGAAGAAGGAAAGTGCTGACGTTGTGAGCCAGGCAAATGAAGGGCTGGCAGAAGGCAATGAGGAAGATAGGAGGTAGAGGAAAGGGCTCGCTCTGTGACCCTGTGATTGAGGCTCCAGTTTTCTGGAGGAGACAGAAAGGGAGGAGATCAAGGGAGCGAGTAGAGGCCTTGGCCCTAACCAGGAGAGAGGCCACTTCTTCCTCATCCAAGAGGAAAGGGGACAGTGGGGGAGGATGTCAAGGGGCTCTGAGATGAAGGGGCTGGGGAAAGGAAGCCCCCGGCGGATGGAGGATGGTGACCTCCCAGTTCTCCTTGAGTGTTCACTTCCTTCCATAACTCAGGAATCATGCTGTCTGTCCTTCCATCCCTCCCTTCAGCGCTGCTCTTCTCACGCCATCTGTCCTTCCATCCCTCCCTTCAGCGCTGCTCTTCTCATGCCGTCTGTCCTTCCATCCCTTCCTTCAGTGCTGCTCTTCTCATGCTGTCTAGCCACAAGGACATGCTCCTTAGAATTAGAAACATTTCCATTTGATTCAAGAGTGTTTATAAAGTGCCTTTTGGTGAGGACATTACTATTCTGTCATTTCAGTTGTTCTGATTCTTCATGACTTCATCCAGGGTTTTCTGGACAAAGATACTGAAGTGGATTGTCATTTCCTTCTCTAGCTCATTTTACATGTGAAGAAATTGAGGCAAACAGGGATAAGTGACTTGCCCAGGGTCACACAGCTAATAAGTGTCTGAGGTTGGATTTGAACTCAAGAAGATGAGTCTCTGACTTCAGGCGGGTGCTCTGTGCACTATGGTGCCACCTAGCTGCCCTATTAAGTGTCTATTTGTGTCAAACCCTATGCTAAGCATTGGGGAAACAGAGCAAAATAAAACATCCCCTGCTCTCAGGCAGCTTACATTCTATGGGGTGCTGTGGGGGCCTGCAAGACATAAGAATGGATGGGTTCCAAAGCGGGGGGACAGTTACACAATTAGCTATAGTCCAACGTCATAGATATTCTTCCCCTTGGGAAAAAATATCCTTATAATTTCAAATTGTAGGTGGTTGTCACAATGTGCCAGCAAAACCCCAGGTGCATTTTAGCCATGTTAGAAAAATCTGAAACAAAAGTCTACTACAGCAAGGGAGTGAAGTGAGAGAAGCGGGCACAGCTCACTTTTGTAGCACGTGGGCACTGGTTCGGTGATCCAATCAACTTTTAAACCATTAGTAAGGTCCTGGACTCCACCCATTAGGGCTAGGATAGGTCTAGTTCATTTGAGTTACACTCTTCCTGGACAGCCCATCAAATGTTCTTCCGTGTTCTGTTAACTCCGTCTGCTTCATGGGTCCTATGTTCAAAAATGGTGGCTATCTCTGCCCTTGGGGTGTGTCAGTTAATATTTAATAAGCTTATTAAGCAAGTGCCCTGTAGAGGCCCGTCTTGAACCCGAAGGGTTGCAACTGGTTTAGCCTCTGGGGCTCTTTCTTTTTTTTATTTTTATTTAATTTTATTTTTAAATTTTTATTAATTTATTTAGATTTATCAACAATCGCTTCCATATACTTTCCCAGGTCTCTTTCTTAAGGAACCGATTATTTACAGAACGTTTGGTGTGCCTTCTGATTGGCTGAAGGGCTATCCACAAGATCTTGGAATTCCCTATCCTGCAGTGGAAGCCCAACCCCCTAAAGCCTTTCTTACAGTCACTTCTCACAGGAAGCCTTATGCTGGGTCCATAGAGTCCGACTGGTCTGGTTCTGATCCAGACCTGTCATGTTTTCCAGTTTCCTCACCTCGGTCTGATTGAAAAAACTCCAGAGTCCACCACCACCGCCATGCTGAAGCAGCCTTTCCTCCCAGAAAGTAAGCGGAAGATGGAGGAGCGGCTGCCTTCACGCTACCAGCTCCGCCAGCAGGTGAGTTACCTGGGCAGCTGGAGCTAAAAATGTGGGAGACTGAGGTTGGGCCAGGTAATGCCAAGAGCCTGGACTCAATTCTCGGTCCCAACACTGTGTCTGGAGGCCAATCACTTCCTCTACTCTGGCCTCGGCTTTCTCATCTGTGAAATGGAATATCGACACCTATAGCTCCCCCACTGCATTTTTGTGATGCTCAAGTGAGCTACTATGTGAAAAGGGTTACATGCATTTGAATGAACTACACGCGATCATAGGACTGTAGCATCCTAACTCTGAAAGGCACCTCAAAGGCCATCTATTGGAGTCCCTCCATTCTACAGATGGGGAAACTGATGCCCAGGAGGTGTAGTGATTTGCCCAAGATAACATAGTAAGCATCAGAGATGGGATTAGGTGTAATTACATGCTTTGTGCATTGCACACCAAGTTTGGAAGAGATGTTCCTTCCATTCCCTCCAAGTGAGCCACTTGAGGGAGGATTTTCCCAATGTCTATGAAGTTGGCAGTGAAAAAAATGAGTGTGTGTTTTGAAGTCCTGTGCCCAGGGCAGGCCGACTCTCGCCTTGCTCTTCCCGCTTCTCGTCTCTCCTCATTGCTCCTATTGGTTCCCTAGCCTTCCTTTTACGTCATTAGAATGACCAAACCACCTGAATTCTGTCTGACCCATCCCTTTCTCTCTCTCGTCTCTTTCTTTTCCAGCAAGCCAACAAAAGCAGCTTCCCATTTTCAGTGCACGATAACAGGCGTGGCTTGGAATTCTGTGGCCACGGTCTGGACGAGGTGAGTATTCTTCGCTTTCGTGCCCTGGGGAGACTGCACTGAGACCCGCTCTCCCTGCATGAATGGAGCACCTCCCTGAAAGGTGGCACAAGCTGGAAATCCAAACAGGACTGAAAGCCAGTGTCACAAAGAGCTCAGAAAAGCCTGCAGTCTTTGGCATTCCTAGTCACCTTGCTAAAGCTGCCGGCTTTGGGACTGTCCCTTGCAGCGCTCTCATCCTGCATCCTTTGTAAGATGCTTCTAAAATGCTCTGTCAGAAGGTGGATGTTGGGACATTGGCCCAATGGCCCTTTTCCTGTACCTACCTGCTGCCTCTTTTTCTTACTTCCTAGATCACCAGGCTAAGGCGGTTTCCACCAGTACATGGCTGGTGGAGATCTGAATAAAGATCTAATCCTTGTTTACATAGGCAGGACACCCCCCAAGAGACGAGGAGATACTCTGTGCTTGTCCTTTCATGCTCACTTGGTTTCCTTGGGAGAGCCTGGTAGTCCCTGAAATTCTCCCTTTGGCAATAAGTAATATAAAATAGAGAAAACATTATGGCTTTTCAGTGTAAGACTTGAGTTCAAATCCTGGGGCTGATACTTCTTACCTGCATGACTGTGGGTGTGGGTCTTAAAACTCTCTTAGCCTGTTTTCTTTTCTGTAAAATGAAGGGGTTGTACTAATCATAATCACTAAAGCCCCTTCTGGCTCGAAATCCTTTCTACAAGGAACCACAAGTGGGATGGAAGAGCCCTATGGAAAAGCTGTCTTAGGTGTAAGCAGGAGGCTGGAAACCAGGCAGAAATCAAGAGGCTTCAGGATAGGCAGCTTGAGCAGAAGAGAAACCATTATCATCTTGACCTTGTTTCTTGCCCATCTTCTCCTCCTCCTTCACCAGAGTCTAGGGCGTAAGAAGCTGGAACAGGTACAAATGCACTTCCATTCTACCAATTTCAATCATTGGACAAGCGACTACGTCCCCACCCCAGAAGATAACATGAGCACTTACCAAGCAGCATACACGGCTAAGTCAAGAGCAAGAGGCCTCTTCTTTCCACTCTACCCCAAACATCACTCTGACAGGTGGAATGCTCGTTTTATATGAGAGTGGAGACAGCTCCAAAGAGAAGCTGCTGGGAAGCATTGCATACTTTCCATTAAACTCCTAACCTCAGGAGAGTTTTCTCATTTTTTTATATAAGGCTATGATAAAAAGAGGTCCCTTTCATTTAGCACCACTTCTAAAACACAAACTTTGGACTAGAATGTGGACGTGATAGAGACTTTGTTTCATAATAATAGTTTTGGTGTCTAAGTTTTTTTAAATAGCAAAATGTTCATAGAAGTGATTGTACTGGGGAATAGAACTCTCCCCCTGCCCATTTATCACAATAATGCTGTCTTCATCTGTAGATTTTTTAAAATGATATTTAGGTAAAGGGAAATTCCTTGATTATGTATATTATAACCCAAATTATTTGAGTAAGATACATTGATAAATAGAAATAAATTCATTGACAGAACTCATCCATAAGTTTGCATTGTGACCAATGAAAGAAGTATGAGGTTTGTCAGCTTTTACAAGTGCTCATTGCTGCAGTCCTGCAGCCTCTGCCATAGTTATGCCCCAAAGAGTAGGGAATGATTTGGAAGATTCCAGTGATGGCGATATCTGTTACTGACCTTGTTAGCTCTGCTGTTAATAAGGCCTGAGGGAAGAGGAAAAAGCCTTCTGCTTTCGTCATCTGTAGCGTCTGCTGCAAATCTGTAGGGATACCAGGATTCCTGGAATCTTGTGGGTTTGGTCTTCCAGCAAAACAGAACACCTCAAATGACTAGGGTTTTTCTTTAGAAAGAAGTATTTTGTGCGTTTCAGCAGTATGTAGTCTACTGTGTAATTCTTGGTTCGATAAGGAATACGCTAAGGAATATCAAAAACGACTCCTATATGGTGAAAGTTACCAACAGCTTTCAAGACAGAAAGCATACTCATTTCTACAAGGAGGATTACAATTGATTAAAATGTATCCTGTCCTGTATCCAGAGCCTTCCTGGTTGGTGGAACTCATGAAGTTCCCAACTCTAACTGAGAACAGGTCCAAGCCTCTCCTCAGCCCTGGGGGAAAGAAAGAATGGGAACAAAGGAGAAGGAGAAGGAGGAAGTAGGGGGAAGGAAAGGTATGGGAGCCATGGATGAAGAGACCCACTCTGGTCACAAAGCAGCACACAGGAGAGGAGCGTATGGGAGCAAAGTGGGGGGAGGCCCCAGTGCAGTCCAGAGGCTGTTCCTTTGTCTCCGTTCAGCAGGGGCTAAGGGAGACAGATCAAGGTCAAAGGCCTTATCTATCTTCCAAGTCTTCTAGTCAAGCTTTATGAGGAACACCTCCTACCTACCTCCAATGGAGGCAATGCTTATTTATGGGGGAAGCTGCCAGCAAGGAATCAGTTTGGAAAAGGGGACGGCTGACCCTCATTAAATGGACAGAAACCCGCTTTTTCAGTCCAGTCCACATGATGCCTTGGGGACCTTATCATGGAACCAATCTTACCTTCTCTATGACAGAAAATGTCCCTTTGAATCTCTGTGACCTATTTGGGAACTAAGTGGAGGTGGAGGGCATTATTCAAATAACTACAAGGTGTCAGCTATCAAACACAGTCACAAGAGGGTAGTGGATGGTGGCGGACATCAGCCTAGATGTCACTCACAGACAGCACCTCCCTCCCCCTCCTCCGCGCCACTCCAGGTCACCCCGGCTCTTCCTTACCCACTCACTCTGTCCCCATAACAGAACACTCAGGTCAGATCCCTTATCTGACTGAATGTGACCAAAAGCCCTTCTGAGCCCCTCAGGTCCTGCCTGGTGGCATGCATCACTTCATGTGGAAAACACAAGGGCCCAGACTGCAGACAATTTAGATCTAACAAACACGAAGGACCTGCTTTGTGCCAGGCATGCTGTTATGTGATGGGTATGCATGAGTACCTTTCCATCCAGGGCTCAATACCTAAGCTGCCCAGACTATGATACATTCACTTCTCTGTCTCATTCACCCAAGCCCAGAGCTGGAAGGAGGAATTCTGCTGCCCAGAGCAAATTCAGTTTGGGGGGATGGGGGCAGGGGTGGGAAGACAGGAGCATATAAAGGAAAGCTTGCCCCATCCAGGTAGAGTTATAATGTGTGAACCCCAGGAAGAGGCAAAGAGTGGGGAGGGGTCAGGCAGAGGGAGCATTAGTGGGTCTGAAGGACAGGACCTTTGTGGCCCCACATAGAATGGGACTGGAGAAGGGGAATTTTTTTTTTAATGAGTTGAGCCCCAGCTTAGAAGGCATAGCCCAAGAGGGGCAGAAAGTCTTAGGGGGAGAGCATTGAGAAGATCTGAGTTAAATCTTACTTGAGACACCTAATAGCTATATGAACCTGGTCATATCACCTCCCTGTGCCTCAGTTTCCTTATCTGTAAAATGAGGATCACAGTATCTACTTCATAGGCTTGTTTGGAGGCTCAACTGAGATAGTGTGTGTAAAGCACATTGCAAATCTCTTATAAATATAAGCATTGACTATTATTGCTATTATTATTATTATTATTATTATCAACATTCTTAGAAACACCCCTCTCCATCTGCTGCTCTGCCTTGTTTTGACACCACAGAACAAGATGTCCTTCCTAGGTTAAGCTCATTACCTCTAATCTCATCACCTGCTGCTGAGGAAAATTAATATTGTGCTGTATTATTTAATAATTTCCCCCTGATCCATCCTTCCCTCACTTTGACAGGACCCCCCCTTTGGAAGGGCAGGCAGTTTCTGAAGGGTGTGATGGAGTAAGGTGATCGCTCCCAGCCCCCAAAGCACCTGCTCAATTAATCAGCCTTGCCGAGACCCTTCCCAGTGATGACTCTTAATGTCCTTGCTTTACCTCATCAAAATGAGGGGTGACCTGGTCTACAAGGGGGAGACCAAACCAGGAAAGAACCTGACTGGGATGGCTTTTGTTTTTCTTGCCAAGATTGCTAGAGGCAACTGGGTCTCAGGGAGGGGAGTAATGCCAGCCCACCTTCCCTAGCTACAGACTAATCCTTTCACCTAAGGATTAGCCCTGGGCTCCACCCTTTACAATAGAGTAATAGGGAGGAGCTGAGAACTATTAACCCACCTCCTCATTAAAATGCTCACCAATCGGGATTCCCTTGGGGAAGACCAAATGATGGACTGTCAAGCCAACCCAAAGGAAGACACACCTAGGTTTAAAAAGCTCTGTTGGCCCTCCCTCCAGGTCTTTTGGCACCAATGGAGGCAGACCAGAGATCCCTTTATAAGTAGTTCAGCACACTATTAATAAATATGTCGCGCAAAAAATTGCCTCAGTTTACCTAATTGTCCAATTCCACTCTTAACCCTGCTAATTCAAGTCTTGCCTGACATGACCTGTTTGCAAGGCTAGAAGGCTATGAAACTCCCCCCCACCCTGCCCCATGCCTTCCTTCCTTTGTAGAGGGCAGAAAGTGGACCTTTTGGCTTGCTCCCCTCTGCTTCTGCTGCTCTGCCTGGTTTTAGATACCCTCTGGTCTCTCCCTGTCCCACTTCCTTGCTTTCCTGCCTCCTTTTGTGTGTTATCTCCCCTTTGGATTATAAGCTCGATGAGAAAAGGGACTTTCTTTTTATTGCTCATATCCTCAGTGCTTAGCTCACAGAAGGTGCTTAGTAAATGTTCAAGGGATTGGATTATTGGACTGGATATGTATTGTCTTAATTATTAAATTATTATTATTGGAGACATAGGATGATCTTGACTCCCAGGCTACCCCCTTACACCCCTGAGAAAATAATGTGTGGGTAGATGGTGGAGAAGCCAGAGAAGCAAGGATGAAGTGGGAAGGAGAGAACATGAGGAGGTGATCTGGGGTGGCTTAGGAGACACTATGCGAGACCCAAAAAGATATCAGGGCAGGTGGGCTCAGAGACTGTTTGCTGAGATTTGCTTCCATAGCTTACCCAGAGTGAACAGGGAAGATGGGAGATTCCCTTCTCCCCTCTTCTCTCCATTCTATTTGTCCACCTGAGGGAAAGTTAATCTCCTTAGCATTTATTCATTCTCTTCCTGTCTGCTCCTCCCCCTCCCTATAAATGTTGCTTTAGTTCTTAGAGTTTCTAGCCTGGGATAAAACTGTTGGCCAATATATCCGAGCTTGTGCACTTAGTGTTTAGGAATCTTGATGGAAGTAAGAGAGAGAAAGGTAGTGGAGAAGCTAGAGATGAGAGACTTCTTGTCTGGCTGAGTAAGCCTGTGAGCTTGGAGGTCTTAGGACAAAGTGGGATGTTTGGCACCTGGCATGCAGCAAATGTTGACTATGAGCTCCTTAGGAACTGCTTCATTCATTGTGTTTGTACAGTGCCCAGCACAGTGGCTGGCACATACTAGGTGCTTAATGAATACGTGTTGATTGATTTTGGAATTTAATTGGATTAAAGGCAGAATGGAAATCAATGTCTTGGGAGAGGCATGAAATAACTTGAATTCATTCTATGTTCAACAGATAGTCTCCTGCTACCTTTGTAATGAACACTGTGGGAAATACAATGTTTAAATAAAACTGTCCCTCAAGGTTCTTGTAGTTTAGTAAGTGGAGAATAAATACATAAGCATAGATAACTATAATATATAATGTCACGTGATAAATATAGCCTAGAGAGCTGAAAATTTGCTTTTGAGTCCTGAGGCCCAATTTGAACAGAAATGGAAAAACAATGAAAGGGAATGATCTTGATATGGGGTTGGGAAGAACATCCATCAGCATGTCAGCTCAGCTTGTATTGTCTCTGGGGGGGTACAAGATCCTTTCCACAGAGGTTTCTGCCTCCTTACCCCAGTGGTCCAGTAGAAAAAACCCTTTCCTAACTTACACTGAAGCAAATTACTTGCCTTACTCCCCTTTAGCTGAGGTTAGTTTGATGTTTGAATAAATGAAGAGGTAAGTCGGCTGTAAAAAAGAATCACAGAAAATGTTTCAAATCATTTCTGTGCAAGTGTTTGTAGATTTGTTCTATTTTAATTAATTGGACTTGCACCCATGACATTCTTGAGACCCTTAAATATTGAAGGGACCCAGGGCAATTTTAATGAGTTTTCTTTCTGCTATCCCAAGCAATCACAGCTCATCTTTTTAAATACCACTCTTCTCCTGGGGATGCTGCCTGCCTGCAGATCTTGAGAATCACGAGCTCCGAAGAATCAGAGTGGTGTGGGACCCAAAGGCCAATAGCAAACGCCAGGCTGGACTTAAGTAGTCTATGGATTATTCCCAACAATGACTCCTACGTGAAATTGACAGTGGTCAAGCTGGCTGGCTGGTTGTTTTCCCTTCACTGCCTCTGCACCCCTGTCGAAGTGGTCTCTCATGACCAGATAGCACTTTCTTCTCACCTCCACCTTTTGGACTATACCTCCTTTCAAAGCCCAGCTCTGAAGACATCCCCTTTTCTGATCACTTCCATTCATGCTCTCTTCATCTTGAAACTATTGGGTATAGGGAGGAGAAAGTGAGGTTGGTGACTTTGTATAGCCCTCACTTAAATCCAATTCACTTGCAAGTCATAGCATGACCCTCCTGATGTCAAGGTCCTCTCTGAGAGTGAAGGACAAACAACAAATTGGGTATATGCTTTGTATCTATTTACTTATGGACACATTTTATTTCCCCGAGATGTTCATAGGATCATAGACTTAGAGCTGGGGGAAACCTTAGAGGTCACCTAGTCTAATTCTCTCATTTTGCAGGTAAGAAAACTGAGGCTCAGAGAGGATTAAGTGACTTGTTCAAGGTCACACAGGAAGTAGGAGGCAAAGTTTGCATTTGAACCCAGGTCCTAAGACTACAACTCCAGAAGTTTTGGTTTTTTTTTCTCAACTAAATCGTGTCAATATAAACTCTTAGAAGACAATAACAGCTTTGTTTTCTGTCTTTGGATCCCCAGCACCTCCTGTAGTGCCTGGTATGTGGTAAGCACTTCATAAATGTTTGTTGACTTGCATTAATATTAAAGATGGGGACTAGAAATGTTGATGGGTCAATCATGTAGATAGA
Source organism: Phascolarctos cinereus (assembly GCF_003287225.1). Lineage (NCBI taxonomy): Eukaryota > Metazoa > Chordata > Mammalia > Diprotodontia > Phascolarctidae > Phascolarctos > Phascolarctos cinereus. Next base: position 9,825,244 of record NW_027555736.1, read on the forward strand.
AGAACAGGTGGACACTCTAGTGCTTTTTTAGTGTCCATGAAATAGTAACAGCTCCCTGTCTACCCCCCCTCCCCAGAAGAACACACACACACACACACACACCAGACAGCAGGTCTCCTGGGCATGGGGTAGATCTTCCATGGAGGACTGAAAAAAAGGACATGGGCAACAATGGTCTGACAGAAGAGGGCATGGAGCAGCTGTGACTTTGCATTGGAGGAGGAAATGCCCCCATCGTGAGATCACTGATCTAATGGAGTAAGGAAGCTTTCTCTCTAGAACATAACTAGAATGTAGAAGTTAGTGATTAGCCAGCATGGGCACATCGATGCCTATAACAATTTCTATTTGTGCTGATCACTTCAAAGCCGCTCCAGACCCTCTGGTTAAAGTGATGGGGGGATGCACTGGTCTGATGGCTCCTTGGTAAATCAACTCTTCTTTTACTTAAAAGGTCATGCTCTCTTCAGTTTTGATTGTTCTCATTTATTGTAAAAGTCACATTGTACTCACTCTTTGCTTTTTAAGGAAGTTTTGCAAAAAGCCTTTCACCAGAAGTGATCCCAACCTGAGGCCAGTGGTCTAGGATGGAAGCAGAGTTGCACAGATTCAGAGGACTGGCTACCAGTCAACATGGCAGAAATGACCAGAAAAAACATTTGCCAGTTTCCGTGTTTGTGATTTTGTATTGGATGATCCTCTGGATCTCCAGAGACCCTACCCGTAGTCACCCCACCCCCACCCCTGCCCTAGTTCTAAGGGAGTTAGTCCTCTCAGACCTGGGTCTCTTCTTGATTGTATGTGTTAGACCTCACCTCAATCCCAATTTGAGCTTCCCAGACCACCATCCCGTTAGGACATCAGAGCCTAGCTATTGTGGGTGTCTCATTAACCTGCCTGGACACTATACTTATGCCTCTACCCTATGCTCAGGAAATAATAATCTTTACTGCTATAAAAACATGACGCTCTACTACCCCTATGAATCTTCTCAGAATGCCTGTGGTTTCCCCATAAGACCCTGCACCTTTCCTCAGGACTTGATATACTTTCCCTTCTGCCTGCCCTCTCCTGTACACACACTGGGCCAGAAGGAGGAGGGGTCATGTGCCTTGTTCCTCACTGTCATTTTCCTCCCCCTCCCCCTTTTGAGATCGGCATCCATGTCCTGCTCGCCATGAGTGGTTATACCCTCTGCCTTTGTCTTGGGCTCTCTCTCTCTCTCTCTCTCTCTCTCTTTGCTAACTCTTACGGTGATCTCAACAGCAATCGTGAATCCAATGATCTTCCCTATATAGATGGAATCTGTATCAATGCATCCATCCCTAGTCTTTCTCCTGACTTCTAGCAGTGCATCACCGACTGTCTACTGGACATAACAGGATGTCTCATGGGCATCCTGGATTCACTATGTCTAAAAGAGAATTCCCCTTCACCCCTAAATTCAGCCTGCTTCTGAACTTCCTTATTCCTGTAGAGGGCACCACCACCCTTCCAGACACCCAAATTCACAATTTCAGGGGGAACCTGGGCTCCTTATTTCCCCCAGCCCCAACCAATCCAATCAGTTGCCACATCTTGTGTCTGCTATCTCCTCCTTATCTCTTGCATTCATCCCCTTCTCCCTCCTTAGCCCACAGTCCCTGTCCAGGCTCTCATCACCCTTTGACCAGACCATTGCCATAGTCTCCAAATATTCTCCTTGCAGCCAGTTTCTTCTGTCTCTCAAATTTATGCCTCTGCACAGATGTCAAATTAGGATTCCTAGAGGTCGGGTCTGGCCAAGGAATTCTCCTTTGCAAGGTTATTCTGATGGTCCCAATTGTTAATGCCATCTTCTTCTCGAAATCACTTTGCACATACCTTGCATTTACTCCCAGGGGAATGCTGTATCTCTTCCCCACTCCAACCCTCTCTCCCCCACCCCAAGTAAGTTTATTTCCTTCTCATTGTGCCTGGTATAAAATATAAACTCTCCTGTTTGCATTTAAAGCCCTTCACGGTCTAACTCCAGTCTGTCTTTCTGTCATGATTAAATATTATTCTGCCCTAAGCCTGCTACATTCCAGCTGAATTGGCTTACCAGCTGCTCCTCATACACAGCGTCCCATTTCCCACTTTTAGGTCTTTGCATAGACCGTCCCTTCTGATTGAAATGTTCTTCTTCCTCATTCCCCCAGCTCCCTGCCAGGCTCAGCTAAAGAGCCACCTGCCTCAGGCATCCTTTCTTGATTTCCCCAGTTATTAGTGTCTCTCCTCCCCCCTACCCCCCATCACTTGATGTTTATTTTGCACATAACTTACGCGTACTTGTATTTGAACACCCCTTAATTTCTCCAGGTAGATGTAAGCTCCCTGAGGCACAGTCTGTTTTGCTTTGCACGCTTTCACTCCTGGCACAGTGTCCGGGTCATAGCAGACACTTGACCACGACTTGTTTCTCTGGCTGACATCCCAGGCAAGGAAGACAGTGTCGTCACCATGCATTTTTGTGTGAAGACCGGAGCACCAGGGAGAGCTCTCAGTGGGAGAGCTTAGTGTGGGGGAGGAAGAACAAACAGATGCCCAAAGCGATCCAGTGAGCCCAGGCTCTCCATATGCTCTGGGGAGTTCAAGAGAGCCTAGGTGCTGTTATGGTAACACTCTCAGCAAACACGATCTCTCTCCTCTGAGTCACTGCCTTCTTCAAGGCCAGTGCTGGAAACGCAAGGGCCTCCATCCCTGGTGCCCGGTCCCAGGAGTCCTCCGTGGCTGGCATTGCTGAACTCATGGGTGATTTTCTCTGGGGACCCTGAGGTTGGCCCCCAGCTACCCCCTGCAGGGACCCTGGAGCCCCTGGCTGGCAAGCTCATTCTGGGCCAATGTCTTCAGCAGGAGATGCAGCATTGGAAGTGTGAAGTGTTATGCATTTTCTTTATGCGTACCTATCAAAACAAGCAAAAACATATCATTTAGCACAGAGTGTTTAAGTAAATACATTACAGAGACACCAAAATAATCCCCCAAATATTAAAAAACAAATCAACCCCCTGTCAGAGTATGACTCACTGGGTAAATGCAATGAAGACTGATGTAATTCACTCACTCGACTACGGGCCTGTGATTGTGGCTTGGCCTGATCTCACCCATGGCTTCTTCACAAGAAAGCCTGAAGGGTAACCAAGAGCAAGTGGCCTGGGGGCTAGGAGACCCCTCTGGAGACCCTACTCTGATATTCACTGCTTGGGTGACCCTCCACAAGTGACTTTGCCTCTTGTTGGCCTTAGTTTTCTCATCAGCCAAATGGGGCTAAGAAAACATGCCATGCTGATTTCACGAAATTGTTGCAAAGAAAGTGGTTTGTCAGTCTGCCAGCCCTGTGAGGTGGGTGTTCTACCCCCTCCCAAAAATACTTCCAAATTTATGCTTTTCTACTTACATACGATTTATACAAGTTCTTAGAACACTCAATGACTCTTTCTGCCCCATACACGTTATCCAACCATATAGGCAAGAGAGTTGTGTAATTCCAGAACAGCACTCAAATAGACGACAGCCTCAAATTGGGCAGGAACCTAGTAAGTCTTTTTTTTTTTTAAGGCAAATCCTCCCTTGAGCTCAAATAGACTTACTATCTCTAGTGTCATTGGTTATTTCTGGTGTATCATTGCAGAAGCTAACAATAGGGTGAGATATTCTATGTCTAGCTAACATTTTAAACCAAAAAAGAGAAAGACCATCATGACTTCAAAGGACTTGTCATGGAAGAGGAAGTAACCTTGTCATGCTGGACCCCAAAGAGCAGAACTAGAGACAATGAGGGGAAGTTGGGGAAGAAAAATTTAGGCTGATTTCAGGAAAAACTTGTTGAGGATGAGACCTGTCCAAAAGGAGGAGTGAGGTGCCTCAGGAAGGAGCACTTCCCCCCTCAACCTGGGATTCTTTGCCTTTTTTTGTGCCATGGACCTTTTCGCAGTCTGGTGGTGCCTATGGAGCCTCTCTCAGAATAATCTTTTAGGCTGAATAAAACAGAACATGTGGGATTACAAAGGAATCCAAGTAAATTGAAATGCAGTTATTAAAATATTTTTTAAGCTCGTGGACCCCAGGTTAAGAGCTCCTGCATAGGTGGGAATCTTGAAGCAAAAGCTAGATGAAGATAACTTGTTGGGGGTGCTTGAGGATAGGGTTTTTATTCGGGTACTGGTTGGACTAGATGGCCCTCAAGGGTCCTTCCAACTGTGAGCTTCTTTTAGTTTTTGTTTAAGACTTTACATGTTGTTGTTACGTGTACCTTTTGGTGTTGGGTGTTGGAGTGGTGGTCAGAGGGTCGTATCAGCAGCAGCCAGCTATGACAGCTAGAGAATACCGGGAGGGGCCTCCAGGGCCAAACAGAAAGGCCTGGAGAGATGGGGCCAGCTGGAATGTGCCCTTTCCCAAGATTTGCATGGAATAGTCCAGCAGCCCTTTGCCCATTTCACTGCTTCAGCCACCCTGGACCTCAAAGGTAGGGCATTTAACCTGGCTAGGGCTGACATGCTGGGAACTGTTAGTTGTTGAGGTCAGCGGAGAGGAGGACTGAGTAGTTGGCAGAGGTCAAAGCCCATAGTTACACAAAGAACCTGGTATCCTTTTGGTATGAGTGAACTTGCCCGGAAGTGGTTTTTATATTATTCAATAAACCATGTAATTGGGTCAGTTTTATCCATCAATTAACAAACCAGTAAATGTTTAGTAACCAGTGGCTGTGTGCCCAGACACTGTGCTGGGTGTTGGGAATACAAAGATAGAAGTGAAAGTCTCTGCCTTCAAAGAGTTTGCATTCTAATGGGGGAGGAAACATGTACCTCTCTAGGGATATACAGAATAAATGCAAAAAGTCCATTCAAGTTAGCTAAATGCAAGGCAGATTGGGAATAAGGCCACTGGCAGTTGAGGGAGGGAGAGAAGTTTTGAAAAAGAGCTGGGAAGAAGCTAGAAGGAGAAGATAATGCCCAATACATGCAATTCTTGATGGGACTGGGGTGGGTGGCAGCAGCAACATAGATACTGGGACAGCAAGATGGAGTTCAGTTCTCCCTCCACCAGGCTCCCCTTTAGCTCCATCCAGACTATGTGTATGCAGCGTGCTACTGGTTGATGCATCCAGCCAGGAGTTTTCCCTTTTAGCTCTGATTCTTGCACAAGGCAGCCATGCAGTTGGCTTTTGTGCTCTGAAGTTCTGGAACCAGATCCCCAGGGAACTCTAAGAGATGCAGGAAGATTTGCTACCACCTTCCATGAACCACTGAGCAGTCCTTCCTCTTGCTGTGTTAATGAGTCAGTCTACGAACATTTATTAAACACCTACCATGTTCTGGGCTATATGCTAAGGCAAAAGACAGTCCCTGCCCTCAAGGAGCTCCTATCCTAATGAGAGAGACACCATACAAATACCTGCACTTCCAGGATAGAGATGGGGTAAATGGAAGATACTCTCTGAGAGGGAAGGCTCTAGCGGGAGGGCAGTTTGGTAGCAGGTACAACTGGCCTTCTTCTCCTATGGGACAAAGAAGAAACAGGGGAAGGCCTCATGAGCTGAGATCTGGGAGGGGTTTGCTGTGTGATTCCATGACAGAGTCTACCCCTCTGTGTGTGGTGGTGGTCGTGGATTTCCTTGTTATTGATTTTCCTGTGCCATTTAATGATTAAATGTTTTGTACTTTCGTTGTTCAGTCATTTCAGTCCTGTCTGACCCTTCACAACCCCATTTGGGGTTTTCTTGGCAAAGACACTGGAGAGGTTTGCCATTTCTTTCTCCAGTTCATTTGACAGATGAGGAAACTGAGGCAAACAGGGTGAAGTGACTTGCCTGTACTCACACAGCTAGTAAGTGTCTGTGGCCAGATTTGAATTCAGGTCTCCAGGCTGATGCTCTATCTACTGTGCTACCTAGCTGCCCACTTCTTGCTTTGTGCTATTCATTTTTGGCTGGTCTAGTAAAAGGAACCTTGATGGGGGTTTGGGAACTGTGACCATAGGTGGATGCTGGTCCAAGGCATACCATGCAGTTTGGCTTTCTTTCAGGGGGCTCATGATTGAGGGAGGTCTTAGGCTAAAGCTGTGTTAGGAATGATGCCCATGCCAGTCAGTCTCTAATAGAATTGCCATGGAGATTCCCAAGGAGAAACAAGAAACGTTGAGCTAAGCTAGGTTCTTGAGGTGCGGCAGTGTTCTCTTTGGGCCATCATCATTCCCACTTGACAGGTAGCAGAAACAGGGGGAGTTACTTGAATAAGGTCACACAGACGGGGTGGCCTGGAATGAAATCCCAGCTCTGCCCACAGCTGATCCATACTCTACTCCTTTGTGGTCTCTGCTGAAGCCAACAGCACTAACTTGTCAGGCTTAGCACAGTGCCTGGCACACAGTAGGTGCTTCATGACTGTTTGTTGTATTGTTATTGTGAATCAGGTGGGAAAGTAGCATTGAGATGGTTATTTACACATCAAGCAGCATGATAATTGGGTGAAGCTTTTATGGTTCTTTTACAAAGTTTGCTCACAAAGTCTCGAATGTTGCTCTAACGTCAGCAGCAATTGTGAAGCAGGCTCTGTGGGCATGAGCGTGAGAAGAGTTTATAAAAGAAATGATGGAGATGGTGAGGGGGAGGCTGGCAGGCAGTGCTGCCTCCTGCAGAGAATGAGCCTGGGACTTGTGAACGGGAGGACCCGGATTCAGACCCCGTCCCCAACACTGGCTAGCGGTCTGACTGAGGACAAATCACCTCACCCTTCTGCTTCCTCCTCAATGAGATGGAGGTGATGCGATGCCTGTGCATCTGCCTCTCAGGGTTTTTGGGGGGCTCAGCTGAAATCATGAATGTGAAATAACGTGTCAACTTTGGAGTGCCACAAAAGCGTCAGTGATGCTCCCCCAACGGGAGAAGGACGCAGATGCTTGGGAGGACCACAGAGCAACCTCTCAGTGGAGCGACTGTCAAAGTCAGACCACCTGGCTTCAACCTTAGCACCAAAGTCAGAGGTGGCCAGGAGACATCCTGGGGTCACAGGTAAGTCCAATCTTTGTGTCTACACATGCATCCTCATATCTCCCATCCTCAGCATATTAATTTTTTAAGGTAGAATTAGTCATAATGGCATATCCTATTGGGGAAAAAGGTTGGATTGGAAAGGAGAAAAACTAGATTCAAAGCCTGGCTTTCCACTTTATCTTTGTGTGAGCTTGGGTAAGTCACTTCCTCTGTAAAATGCATGTGTTGAGGTCGGGGTGCAATCAATGGCTTCTGAGGTCCCTGCCTGCTCTGACTCTGGGATCCTATGATTCCCTCAAATCCTATTAGTATTCAAAAATAGAATGAGTCAGATGGGGCCCCGGTACATGGAGCAACTCAGATTCTCTGCTCTCCCTTCAATAGATGTTTAAACAGAGAATGTGAAAGCCTGGGGCTACTTTCTCTCCCCTCATTAAGTCATACAGTATTATTTCAGGCCCCTCAAGCCTGAGGATCTGCAGAGCTTGCTTGGATTTGCAGACTAGCTCTCATCCTGCAGATTTACAAGTCCCCCTTAGCCTCCTTTCCCTTAAGTGACCGGATGGGGATAAATCCTTCTCTCTGGAGGCTTTTTCCCCCTTAACATTTGAACCTCAAAAATAAAGGCCCTCATTGCCAGAGGAGCAGTCGTGGGCCTCTTGGAAGTTACCCTCGGCATGAATTAATGACCCCCATAAAACACTGTCTTGCCTTATTGCTTAATTAATCAGGGACCAGACAGCCCCAGGACACTTGGACTGCTTTTGTTTAAACCGTGCCTTCCTCTCTACTGCCGACAACTCAGGTAGAGTTGAATCCATTTATGGGAAAGCCCAAAGCTAATAAAGGAAAAGTTTAATTTCCTGGTTCCCTGAAGTCTCTGGGGCTTAAAAACAGCTCACGGATGCTTCTAAGAGCAGTATTTTTTTTTAAAGATCACGCAAACAGCTCCTTCTATCATATTTCATTGTTCTTGAAAGTTAATCAGTAAAACATTTTTAAAAGCACACATAAATACTACTTCTTAGAGGCTAACAAAGGTCAGCTTGAAGTACCCAACACAAATTTGGAAGGCCTGGATTCAGGGCCCAGCAGGGACATTTCCTGGGCAGTCACAACCTGCCTGGGCCTTTGTTTCCTTCTCTCCAAAGTGAAGATAAAATACTTTGGGTCTACACTTCAAAGGAATATTGTGAGGATCAGCCAAGATAAGGCATTAGAAAGCTCTTTGCAGACATCAGGGCGTTATGTAAACATCACTGTCACCATTTTTATTATTACTAAATGCCAAGCATCTAGTGAAAACTCTGACATGTCCCTTGACATCCCTTGAGGGGGTTGTTTTATTTCTATCTGGATAGACCCAGCCTATAGAACCAAACCAAAACAGCCACTTGGCTCATTTTTTCCCATTATTTCTTTCAGTTTGTTCACTTTAAGTGGTTTCCACATAGGTAGAGTAAAGTAGAGAGGGGGAGTGATTCTTCAGATAATTTAGGCCCTCTATTAAGAAAACAGTGTCATTTCTATTAAGAAAACCACCAGAAGTTTCAGATGGGCTGTCTACATCAGTCAGATCTGATGCTTAAGGATGCTCTACTTGACTAGTGTAGACATAGCTTGGTGGGATTTACATTCAGTGGAGCAGAGCTATCCCCTATTCATTTCAACCACCATAAATGTTGGTTTCATTTCTGGCTGCCTGAATGAATGAGTAAATGGATGGATGCATGGATGGATGCATGGATAGATGGATGGATGGATGGATGGATGGATGGATGGATGGATGGATGGATGAATGACTCATAAACCATGAGCTGAACCAATCAGCATGATCTTTGCTTTCAGCGTGGAGATCAGAGTGATTGAATGTCCAGGACGACAGAGGAGGGATAATCTATTTGGAGAGCTAATCCACTAGAGAAGGAAATGGTGAACCACTCACTTATCTTTGCCAAGAAAACCCCATGAGCAGTATGGTCCACAGGGTCACAAAGGGTTGGACACAACTGACCACCTGAACAAGAATCTATTTGGCAGCAAGTGAGAACTGGAAGATCTAGACAGACATTCTGCGGTCTCTCCTGGAGACGCCCATCAAAAAAACAGCCCAAAACTTTGTTTCAACAGATGTTGCTAGAAATACTTTCCCTCTCATCTCACTGAAGTGTACCACAAGAGGGCAGGTGCAGATGGTGGGTAGAGCCAAGGAATCAGCAGCTAAGCTGTTCATTCCCCTGGACGGATGGTTTGTGATGGGATTTTGCAGACAGATCCTAGTCTCTTGTGTCAAAATCTTTTCCCTCGGCTTCTGTTTTTTGTCCCATCTTCAGATTCCCAATTAATCTCTGACCTTTAACTGAGTACACATTTCAGAAGCAATAATTCAATAATCCAATCAGCACTTACATCTTCCCATATCCAGGAAGAGTTACACCCCAAATCTGAATTAATTTAATTGTCCATCATGTTTCCCAAAACATATTTCATAGACACGCCCTCAGTTTTATCACTAAATGCCATGCTGCTTTTTAAAATGCCAGTGGGCTCAATGCCCCAGCCCCTTCTATCATTACTCAAGTCTTTCTCTGCCACTTACTTGAATCCCATTGGTTTTAGAATGGGATTAAAGAATGTTTCATTATTTCATAATGAGCTAAGTAAAATTGCGTTAAGAAAAAAGAAGACATGCTCTATCTTTTCCTGGCAGCTCAGAATATTCTCATTATATTTTATGTCATTAGAGGCTCTGAGGTGGACCTGAGAGGTCAGTTCATCTAGCTCCCTCGTTTTACAGATGAGGACACTGAGGACCAGAGAGGGCAGAAGGCTTGGCCAGAGCTGCACACACAGGAAGAAGAGCCAGGCTCCCACCCCATCTGCCCACCCCAGACCGGCTAAGCTGTGGAACCCTTCCTCCCAGCATCAAGGTCAACTGGTTTGTTGACATGTAATTTCAAGTTCTCAGAATTGTTCCCAGGAAGACACAAGTATGCTCTTCTTAAAATGGGGTTTTACACAACTGTGCTCAATCTCCTCAAAATGTTTCCAGTAAAAAATAGAGAGGAAGGCAGTGTGCTGTGGTAGATGCCATGCCGGGCTTAGCGTTGGGAAGAATCAATTCAAGGCTTGCTCTGTCAAGTACACAGCAGCCGTGAGATGTCACCTACCTTCTCCGAGACTCTCCCAGCCCTCTAGGATTTGACTTCTAGAACGCTATCTGCCTAGGTGGAAGGACTTCTCACAGTGTGAGTTCCCCACTCTGATGAAAGCACAGATCCTTCATTTCACTTTAGCTCTACAAGCATTTATTAAATACCTACTGTTTTTTAAGTGCTGGGTGAGCCACCGAGGTTCAAAGGGCCATAGAGGGAGAGCTGGGAGGGACCTCAGACCTAATCCAGCCCCCTCATTCTATCCATGAGGAAACCGAGGCCAAGTAACCTTATATGATCACAGGCTCACAAATTTAGAGCTGGAAGGACCTTCGCAGACACCCTGGTAACCCCCCCTAATTTTATAGAAGAAGAAATTGAGGTTTGAAGAGGAGCGATGTTGGATCGCAAGACCATGGATTTAGAGCTGGAGGGGATGGTAGAGGTCATTTGGCCCAACCGCCTTATTGCACAGAGGAGGAAACTGGGACCCATGGAGGGGAAAGTACTTCTCTAAACCTACACTGGTATGCCTGATTTGAATCCACAGCCGGTCCTCTGAATCTAGAGCCAGTTCTCTTTCCACTGGCCCACAATTACTCAACAACCACACCACAACAGACATACCCATTCAACTGAGGCCTGAAGAGGTTAAACAATTTGCCTCTAGATAGCAGATTTAGCTCTCTTTTTCACTACCACTTTTCTCCTCCCCCCTCCCCACCTCCCCCTCTTTCCCCTTCTCCCCAGCCCCTCCCCAATTCCATTACTCATTAAAAAAAAGATTCATTATGGATTTAACTTTAAATTTAACTTGTTAAAACCACATAAAATGCCTACTGTGTCTAAGGCACTGAGCTAGTCTCTTCTGAGCTTACTTTCTCTAAATTATGTTGTAACAGCTTTGTGGATGTGCTTTATCATACCATTGGAAGATGAATTGAGAGTTCCCAGGTATCTTTATATTCCTAATTAGAGATCTAATTCCATTATAGCATTCTATGATGCCAATACTGAATCCCAAGGTCCTCCACCTGTGCCCCCCATTCCCTTCTCTCCTAACTTCTCCAGGAATTCTACTCCATCAACCATCTCCCCCTCTCTGTCATGCTTTGAAAACACATTTATTTATCTTTTGTGTTGACATCACCTCCATTTACAAATGTTTCCCTATCCCATTCACTGCCCAGAGCTAATGAAAAATTTAAAAAGAGAGAGAGGAAAAAAAAATACACAGTTTGCCCAAACTACCAGACTCTTCAGCTCAGTCTGGCAGTCTATGCAAGGTTCCACACTCACAATAAGATAATAATCGTAAAGCGCTAAGCACGGTGATTGGCCCATAGTAAGCACTATATAAATGTTAGTGATTATAATTAATCTGATCTTTACCAAGAAGAGAGAATTTTTTCACCTCTTCTTTGGGGATGAGTCTGGTCCGTATAATTGGGTAGTGTTCAGGTTTTGTAGTTGCTATACTTTTACTCCAAAACAGTCCATATGAATCTTTTCAATTTTTCTTGCATTCTTCACATTTATCATTCTGAAGACACAGTGATATTTCATCACATTCATGTACCACAACTTGTTTAGCAGTTTCCCAGTCAATGGGCATCTATCTTGCTTCCAGTACCTTGTTACCACAAAAAAAGTGCTGCAATAAATATTTCATTGTTAGTGGAGAAGACTTTCTGACTTCAGCCTCCTTGGGGTATATGTCTAATGGTGGGATGATCTAATGATCTCTGGATCAGTCAGTCAGTCAACAGTCAATCGATAAGCATTTATTAAACTCTTACTATGTGCCAACATGGTGCTAAGGTGGGGAAATACAACAAGCAGAAAGACACTCCTTGCCCTCAAGGAGCTTATATTCTAATAGGGGAAGAGAATACCTAAAAGGAAATTGAAAAGCAGTTGAGGAAGAATTTTGAGGTTGGGAGTGGGTGGGGGTGGTAAAGGAAGTCGAGAGAGAGAGAGAGAGAGAGAGAGAGAGAGAGAGAGAGAGAGAGAGAGAGAGAGAGCGAGAGCAGCCTTGAGAGGAAAGAAACACAGCCGACCTGGGTTCCCTCCTTAAATGGAGGTTTTGGAGGAGCTAGAGGTAGAGAACACTTCCAAGATATCAATTCCAGGGCTGGAACAACCTTCCAGGATGAAGGAATTTCTAGGTCTTGGTAGAGAAAGTCTGGATTAAGGATCAAAGAGTAGAAGGTTCTTTCACGCATTTTCAATCCCTCCCTCTATGCTGATTCCTTCCCCTGAACCTACAGCTATGTTCATGTCTCCCTGCCCCCTTTCTTTGTGTCTGGACTTCTTAGCCACTCCGCTTGGCCATATCACCCCATCCAGAAAAGAATTACTTTCTCTTTCTCTCTCTGGAGGCAGTAGGGGTTAGATCACTTGCCTAGGATCAATCAGCTAAGTAAGTGTCTGAGGTCACATTTGAATTTAGGTCCTCCTGACTTCAGGGCCACGTGCCACCTAGCTGCCCCACCCTGCTGTCTCTTAAAGCAGTCCTCCTAATTCTCTAATTCTTTCTTCTTCCTGGCCAAGCAACTAGAAAGAATAGCTTAGATTAGGTCTGTATCTGCTCCTTAGGCTTCTGTGAGCTGACTGACCCCATCAGCCCAATGCAGCTGCTTTCTCATTCTCATTCTCACAAATGACCTTGTGACTAATTCCCGTGACCAGTTCTTACAATTTTCATTCACCTGGACCTCTCTGTGCCATCAAATTGTGTGGACTAATTCCTCATTCTCCTGATGTGCACCTTTAACACATGTAGCTCATCGATCCAGTTAGGCTTTCTTATAGTATATGGTGTGAGAAGCCTCTCCAATTCCATTTGTTGCCAGGCTGCCATCCAATTTTCCCATCAGTTTTTAACAAATAATGATTTCTTTCCCCATGGTTTTGTGATGCTGGACTGATCAGATACTTGTCTATGCCTTTATTGTCAATTCTGGTTTACGGTCTGTACCATAAATCTACTTCTTAAAAAACAAAACAAAACAAAATAAAACTAATACCAGATAATTTTTGATAACCTTTCAATATAATTTGAGATTGTGTAAGACAAGTTACCCCACTTCCTTTCCCCCACAATTCCCCTGGGTATTGTTCACTTTCATAAATATTTAAAATGACTTTACTAGACCACTGGACTTTTTTTTTATTAGTATTGCATTTAATCTTTGAATTAATTTGCACCTCACTGCCATCTTTGCTATAGTGCTTTGACCTAGCTACGAACATTGGATAGGTCTCTAATTATTTATTACTTCCTTTATTTCTGTTTAATTGGTTTTATACTTAAGTATTATGTGTCTTAGTATGTTAATTACCAAGTATTTGAATAGATTTTGTCATCAATTCAATTAAATTCAACAAGGATCTCTTAAGCACTTGCTCTGTGTGTAACATATGTGATCTTTTTCTTTCTATCCTCTCCAACTGGTTTCTGTTAGTGATTTATAGAAAAGCTGGTGATTTTTTGTGGGTTTATCTTCTGTCTCACTTTGTTGCTACAGTCATTTATTATATTGATTCATTTTTCTCATGCAGCCTCGTGGGCTGTCTAAATATACCGTAATGCCACTTATAGACAAAAATGCTTTAGCCTTCTTTTTGGTTAAGCAGATTCCTTTAATTTCTCTTTCTTGGCTTACTGATATAGCTAGCATTTCTGAAATTGTGTATCACAGCAGTGCTATAACTAGAAATTCTTGGGCTGTGGGCAAAATCAGTTGAGTGTTGTATATGTGAATGTATGTGTACACACATGTGTAAGTGTTAACTTACAAACCAAACACCACCAAATCTACTCTTAAGAAGAGAATATGAAGAATTAATGTGAATTTAAACAGTTTAATTCCCCAATTAAAACCTGGAGAAAGCTGTTGGGGTCAACAGCTTCCCCATCCCACCTCTTACTGTGAGTCCCAATTTTCTTTTCTCCAGGCTAAATATCTCCAATTCTACATACAGTTGATTCAATATATTTTTCTTCTGACGTTTTCCACCTCTGTTTTTTTTTTAATCCATAACATTTTTTTCATCATTTAAGAATTCTTTTTTGGTTTGTTTGAATGAATGAGCGAATGCATGAAAAGCATTTATTAAGAGCTTACTGTGTGCCAAGCATTATGCTGAGAGTTGGGGCTGCAAATACAAAAAGTGTCAGCCTCAACCCTCCATGAGCTCGCATTCAGATAAGAGAAGCTGTGGCCAAAGAGAGGTGATTGGGTCGGAGAAGTTACAGGGATGATGGAGGGAATCATAGAACAATTAAGGGATTGTTGCATTTGAGTTATTTTGAGTCATTTACATTTTTCTTGAGTATTTCTTATTCTTTTACTTCTTTGGGGGTATTTCGTTTCCATGTTTCACAGGCATTAGTTAAGCACTTAATAGTCAAGACACTTTGCCGGCCACTGAGGATCGAGAGAGAAAAATGAGAGCAACCCCTGCTCTCAAAGAGCTAACAGGCCACTGGAAGAACGTGCCCGGGTTAGTAAATGCAGTAATGTGGAAGAGGGAGAGAGCGTGACAGCCGAGAAAGGAAGAGTCTGGGGGTGGGCCGCGGCAGAACCGAGCCTCGAAGTAAGGGAAGGGTGCTGAGAAAGGTGGATTTGAGGAGCGTCAAGCTAGCGTGGAGGTGGGAGGTGGGAGGTAGGAGGTTGAGGCTGGCTTCCTTGGAAGCCAGAGTGCTTGGACGATGGCTTTGAATGAAGGCGGAGACTGCAGTTGGGCTGAGTTGGGCAGAGCCGGACCTCATGGGCTGGCTGAGGGGTCTGAAAGTTCTCTTGGCGGTCATGGGGAGCTCGCTCCTGAAGGTTCTGAGCAGGGCGTCTCTCTGTCGGGTTTGGCGATGGCGGAAGCGTCCTGTCCTTTACCCCTTTTCTCCTGGCACCTGCTTCTTCTCCCTTGGCTTCCGACCTTGCATTGTCATGATTGTCCCCCTCCCCCCCTCCCCGGCTGCTATGTTTGCTCCTCCACGTTCAGGTCTGGGCTCTATCCTCATTTCCCTGCCTGCGGTCTCCCTTCAACCCACGTCCACGACCATGGCTCCATAGTCATTCTATGCAGATGACTCCTAAATCCATGATCCTACTCCCAACCTCTCCCCACAGCTCCAGGTCCGGATTTTCAAGTGCCTGCCGGAGTCTAGAACCTGAAACTCAGCATGTCTAAAACTGAACGCTTCATCTTCCCATCCCAAACCTGCCTTCCCTCTAACGTCTATGTTCTCTGAGCAGCTGACTGGGGCAGGGAACAGATCATGGAACTTGGAATCAGGAAGGTCTGAGTTTAAATCCTGCTCTGGACACTTATTAATTATGTGATCCTGGGCAAGTCATTTAATCTCACCCAGCCTCAGTTTCCTCATCTGTAAAATGGGAAAAATAGTGGCACCCAACTCCCAGAGTTATGAGGATCAAGTGACTTCATACACATAAAATGCTTCTCAAAGAATAGGTAAGTTTAAAACTAATTTAACAGAAATAAAGGAAGTAATAAATAATTGGAAACCTATCCAATATTCATGGCTGGGTCAAGGTAATAGAGCCAAAGATGGCAGTGAGGTGTAAATTAATTCAAAGATTAAATGCGATACCAATAAAAAAAAAATCTAATGGACTAGCATATATTATGCAATATATAAATATTAGCTATTATAAGATCACCATCTTCCACACATTCAGGTTTGCAATCCTAGAGTCAAATTTGACTTTTCCTTCAGCTACCCCACCCTTCTCCTACCCAGTTGGTACAGGAATCCTGTCAGTTCTCCTAAGCTGTCAGTCTCTCTCGCTCTGTCCCCTCTTTTCCACCCTCACCAAGCCTATCTTGGTTGAGACACTTGTCTATCCTCACTTAGACTATTTGAATACCCTTCTAAGTGGTCTTCTTGACACTATTCTCTTCTTTTACTATCTACCCTTCATGAGCTTCCAAACGATTATTTCTAAGACAGAGGGATAGGGGTTTATACCACATTCATTCATTCAGTAAACATTTATTAAGCAACTACTAAATGGAGGTCACTGTGCTAAGGGCTAAGGATACAAAAAGAGGCAAAAGACAGCCCCTGTCCTCAGGGAGCTTACAATCTAATGGGGGAGGTAACATGTAAACAAATACATATAAAGCAAGCTATCTACAGGACAAATGGGAGATAATTAACAGAGGGAAAGTACTAGAGTTAAGAGGCACTGAGGAAGACTTCCCATAGAAGGTGGGATTTGAGTTGGGACTTGAAGTCAAGAAGATCAGTATTCAGAGTGGAGGAAGACAGCACTCCAGGCATGGATGACAGGGGGAGAAAATGCCGGTGCTGAGAGACATCATAAATTTGTGATTGTGGCACCCTGCAGCTTAACTTCAATCTCTATTTCTACCTTATGTCTTGCTGAACTTTCTTCTCTAAACTTTTATTTTGCATTTTTGGATTCCACCCTGAAATAGCAAATATTTTGATGTTCTTTACATGAAATTTACTGGTTCCATGGATCCAAGTTTTGAAAGAAACTAGACCAAACAAACCTAAGAGAAATACCGGCTGAGAGCAAAATAAAATAATAAATGGCACTCTAACTCACGCTGCATTAGTTGTCCTTCCATTCACTGCCATCAGATATATTATCACTGATGTTCTGCAAGTCTAACCTGAGCTGAGGAGCATTTTTGCCAGCCTGGGGGAGTGTTCACAAGATGATACCTTGTAAAAGCCTATCTGCAAGGTTGCCTGAAAAAAGGCTTCCGGACACCCCCCAAATCATTTTGACCAAGGACAATGAAAAGAGTCATTGTCTCTCAGGCACGGGCTTATTTCTTCCATGTTTCATGGTCTGTGACATACTGCTTTGGAAATTACTTTTTAAAAAGAAATGTTATCAATTTCATCTCTAGTCCATTTGGCCACATGCACATTTATGAGCCATATCTTCCCCCCCCACCTCCCCAACAGCATTCCTCCAGAACGGATGTTTCCTTTATGTATTTGTTCTGCTCCAAAAAGACAGAATATTTATGAAAAGCATCTGGAAAAATCAAGGCTAGTGAAAAGTATCCGTCCGATTTTTCTGCTGGCTTTGCTAGCACAATACCTAACGTCAGGCTATATTGCAAATGGCCATCACTTCCAAATTAATTTTGCTTTGTTTCTGTTGTAGGATTTTTGACATATTTTGTGCCATTGTGACAGGAAGCGATACCTGTGACCATAATGATAAAGGGGCTGCATTTGGTCTTGAAGCTCCACCCTAGGCCATGGATGACTTATTCCTATCTCTGCAGCCCTCTTTGTTCAACCTTTATGGATTAAGATCTTTACAACATCAGCCATGAGGATGAAATACAAAATGAAGGATGAAATTAAAGACATGCTTACAGAGAAACTTCGTTAATAGCTTTTGTTTTCTGCCTGACTTTAAATATGCCTTAAATATATTAACAGTCCAATAGTTTATTGATCAGAAAAGCTGGATTTTGAATGGAGAGCTCATGTTTGCCTTTAGATTATGAGGTGATTCATTTGATAACTGGCCAGGACACACTTGCATCCCAAGCTGACAAGGCTGAGTGCTGAAGGAGTGCAGAGACACAAGCATCAGGAAATCTGGCTTTGTTTCAGTGGCAAGACGCCCCAAGTTCACGTTTATGAATGTATAATACAGAGTTGCCCATGTTTTTAATCTTTTCTCCTCCAGCTTCTTACTCCTATCATAAATAGGAATCAAGTAACTTGCAGAGGGCAATTAGGGCTTTGGCTGAGGGCGTCAACATGGGGAGGAGGCTTCCTGGGAAGGAAGGGGGTCAGTTCTTCTTCCTTGTTGTGACTGGTATCCCTGGCTTCATTTTGCTGTCTACTGCTGACTGGCTCAGCCAGGTTGTGTGAATCCTGTGCCCTGCCCTTGTTAAACAGATCTCTCGTTGAACAAACTTTACTCACTGTTGCTTTGGTGCTCTGGAACTCGGTGGACACCACGGTGCACAGATCACCGAGTCTGAAATCAAGAAGATCTGAGTTCAAATCCAGCCTCAGATGCTTACTAGCTGGGTGACCCTGAACAAGTCGCTTAACCTCAGTCTGCCTCAGTTTCCTCTTTGTAAAATGGGGATAATACCAGCACCTACTTCCTAGGGTTGTTGTGAGAATCAGATGACAGAATAAAGCGCTTACCACAGTGCCTGGGACGTAGTAGGTGCTATCTAAATGTTAATTATTATTATTACCTCTTGGGGGCCACCTTTCTGCCTAGGTCTTTTAGCAGAAGCCCATCCCCTCTCCATGCATGCCTGCCCCTGCTGCCGGACTGTTCCTAATGTCACTGGCTCCCTCTCACTCTCTCCACACTCGGATCAATTCCCCTCAGGACCAATGGTTCCTTGTCATAGCTCTGAAGATGTCACCAAATGGAAGAAATGCTGTTGCTCTGATGTCTTCAACTGAGCAAACACTTGCTAAAGACTAGTTGGGATACACAGACTAAGAAGAACCGAGCCCTGCCCTCAGGGAGCTTATACTCTCTCTGGGGTGGGGTGGGAGATATCCCACGTAGGATATTAAATACAGACCATATACCAGATAACTTAGCAATTCAGACTTTTAGAAACTTATAGGTCAAGTGTAACAGACTCGGGGCTGAGTGCCAGCTCTGATGCTAGCTGTGTGTGACCTTGTCCAAGGTAGGCCCTCTCTGGGCCTGAGTTTTCTCCTCTGTAAAAGGGGCAGGTTGGTCTGATCAGGGATGGGGAACCTGTGGCCTCCAGGCCACAAGTGGCCCTCTAGGTCCTTGGGTGTGGCCTTTGGACTGAGCTCAAGTTTCACAGAACAAATCTTTTTATTAAGGGGATTTGTTCTGTGAAGTTTGGATTCAGTCAAAGGGCTGCACCCAAGGACCTAGAGGGCCTCAAGGCCACAGGTTCCCCACCCTTGGAAATGATCCCTAATTCCCCTTCCAGCTCTGGCAGCCTGTGATTGCATTCAGGGAAAGGTATCAGTCCAAGGCGAGGTGAGGTTGAAAAGAAGGGAGGAGGAGAATGGAGGAGGCTGCCCCACTGATGCTTGCAGGTGTTTTCATCCTGTGGTCTCCTTAGTGACTGCACCTTCCTGCTCCTCTTCCTCCCTCCCTTCTCTCTCACCCAAATCCCACATCTTTCAAACACTACGTGCGGAGGTGAGGGAAGCCTGAGCAGGGAGTGAAGAGGGTTGGACATCCTTGGGGAGGGGCAGAGTCTCATGAAGTCTTTGTTCTCCCCAAATAGCCCCGTGTGAACACTAGGATCAATGTAAAAACCATATGTTCTGTATTCAAATGTAAAATATTCATTCTTTCTTTCGACCAACATTAATTGTGTCCCTACTATGTGCAGGACACTCTATGAGGTATTAAGGAAGATACAAAGATGAGTCTTACATAGTCTCTTGTCCTCCACAAGCTTACCTCATTGAGGTAGATGCCAGTTATATCCCAAGGATGATTCAAATGAAACACCTTGGTAGCTCAGAGGTGAGAGAGAACTTTGAGGCTGGAGTGAAGAAAGGAGGCTGCCTGGAGGAGGTGATGTTGGAGCTGAGATATTGGGGAAGGCATTCCAGGTGCAGAGTGGGAAAGCATAAGACATGTTCAGTAGGTCGTCCAGCTTGGCCAGAACAGAAAGTACACGTGAGAAGATGGTCAGCCTTGAGAAGGTTTTGGAATGTTGGACTCCGTCTGTGTGACTCGTGATGCCACTGAGTATGTGCATATCAGGAGAGGTTCTCTATGGCTGTGTGAGCACCCCCACGGCAAGGCCTGGGACCTCCCTAGACTTGGCATCTCTTCCAGGCCAAGCACAGAGCCCTGCATGCAGCCGCTGCTTAGTAAAGACTTGTCACCACTTTTTCCCATGGGTTGAAAGGTTCTAACCTAGTGCTCGTGTCAAATGCAGACTCATCCAAGCATGGGGTAGGGACTCCCACCTAATTCAGGGGACCCAGGTTCTGCTGCTCTTTTTTTTCTTTCAAAGGAGCTAGGGTACTTTTGTCAGGACCCACTGGATACCCAGCGGGGAGGCAGCCTTCATTCCAGGGGAGGGATGTGTAATGATGGTAACATCAGCAGCAGAAGCTGGTATTGAGAACTGCTGTTTACACAGCCCTTTAAGGCTTGTAAAACCCTTTAGGTACATTATACATTAGGAACTCAGTAGTCCTACGGGGTCACCACTACAGGTATTATAACTTTTATTTTACAGAAAAAAAAAGAACTGAGCTTAGAGAGCTGGGGTGATCTGCCCAGGGCTGCCTAGCTAATGACTGACAGTGTCAAGTTTTGTATGTTGGTCTCATTGATTCCAGGTCCAACACCCTACTCACCATGCCACACAATATTGCACAGATTGAACATGTTTCATCAAAATTATTCACCTCCAAATCACCCTCAAAAAAACCTTTTAAAATCCCTGGGCAAACACTTCACAATATAGGAAGTGTTTTTTTTTTAAATTTAGACCATTGATCCACTCGGAATTTATGGTTGTACAAAGTGTGAGATATGGATTTAATCCCATTTTTGCCATGCTTCTGTTCCATTTTCCCAACAGAGGTTATCAACTAGCAGTTCCCTTACTGAAGGTTTTTTGATATTGGATTTGTCAAACTAGTCTATTCTCTGCCACTGGTTTTCATCTTGCATTTTTTCTTCCTGTTCCATTGATTTTTTTCCCTCTGTGTGTGTGTGTGTGTGTGTGTGTGTCTGTGTGTTTATCCAGTCCCACTAGTTTTTGATAATTATCACTTATAGTACGATCTCAGATCTGGCGGCAGTCCTTCACAACATAACGCCCCCAAAGATGCTGCCTAGAAAAGAAAAGATCTTGAAGTGATCTCCTCCTTCTGTCTTTCAGAATACTGTCACAGGTAACTTAAGGCATGTCCAATCTGAACTCATAAAGGACCGTGTAGAGTCAGGAAAGGAGGGTTTTTTTTTTCTCTCTCCCACTTTGAAATCTGCCAAGGTTTAGCATCCATTCATGCGAGCAACCCAGGTCTGCTCAGGCAGCCGGTCCCAACTCCCCTTAACTGTACTATCAACCAGCCCACCGCTTTTCATCTTGTCCACAAGGACAGCATGAAAGACTGTTAGATGCTTGGCTGGAACCCAGGCTACTATTTCTATGGCACCTCCTGGTTGACAGCTCTACTGAGTGCCTTGGAGGCACAAAATCAGAGACCACCATGGTCTAGTAGGAAGAGCGATGGAGCCAGAATCTTAGGGACTCTGTTAGAATTCTGACTCTGCTTTAAGAGCTGTGGGACCATGGGCAGGTCACATGACCTACCTGAGTCTCAGTTTCTCCATCTGTAGAGTAAGGCTAATAATTGCCGGAATAACTGCCCCCAGGGTTATTATGAGGTTCACGTGTCATCATGAAGGTAAAACGCTTTACAAACTTGAGCTGACACATAAGTAGCAGCCGTGATGATCACTTTTGTGGCTGTTGGGTCATTATTTATCCCTTACCTTTGGATAGAGGCTGCCTTCCCCAGTGTTTTGACATTTGGTCCTTCGCTCTGCTGGTATCCTGACTAGAGCTGTCTAGTTCTTTAAAAAACAAAACAAAACAAAAGCCCGACAAAAGCAAAACCTTGAACTAAGTGGGAATCCCCATCTCATGAGTGCTGGGGGTGAGTCACTGAGTCACTGCCTCAGTGCTGCCCACCCTGCTGGGAAATGGGGGAGAGGGGATACAATGGGTACAGAGTACAGAGGGACTACAGCAGCCAATACAGTGGGGTAGAGGTAGAGCCCAAGATGCCAAAAAGGAAATGGGTTTAATGCAGCAAGAACAAGTCCGTTCCATTGTAACCATGATGGCCATCATCATATGTGCCCAGCACATGGTAGGTGCTTAATAAATGTTTATTGACTTAATAAATGTTTATATAGGCATGAGCTGGGGACCAATGGATCACACAGGATTATTTTGGATCAAGGCCACACTTTTTTCTACCTGCAGAAACAAGAGCTCATTGGATTTTGCTATGAAGAGGGTACCTAAAAAAGCAATAAGTCTATGAGAACAGAAGCTCCTTGAAGGCAGGGATGTTTGATTTTGGTATGCTCATCCTCGGTACCAGGGCCTGGCACTTAGTAGGTGCTTCATAAATGATTGTTGACTGATGGAGAACAGGGATTGTTTCATTTTTGGCCTTATGTTCTCAGCAACAGAGCCTGGAACATCGCAGGTGTTTAAAAAATGTTTGCTAAGTTGAACATTGAATTGAATCCTGTCTGTGCCACTTGCTAGCTCTGTGCTCTTGACCTCTCTAAAAGGAGGGTGTTGGCGCAGATCTCAGATGCTTCAGCCTCCTAAGCCAGAAGCTCCAAGTTGATCCTTGGGCCACAAAATCCTCTCCAGCTCACAAAATGTCATTTGGAGCCAGGCATTGAATTAAGGAAACACTTTTAAGGCTACTCCAAGGTGAGGTTAAGGGTGATAAACTACCTCTAACGCCTGATACAGGCAGGAGCTGGGGACCGATAGATCACACAGGAAATCTAGCCCCAAAGCACGTAAAATTATCACTAAGACAAATGGATGGATGAAGCAATCTTCTGTGGAAACCAAAATGAGTGTCTGGGGAGGGTGAGGGATGGGGGCAAGCCAGTGAGGTACAAGTGAGGATGCAGCTAATTTGAATCATTTGCTGGCACAAAAGAGCAGATTCCGTCTGTCCCCTGCCCTTCCCAGCTCAGGCTAAGTGTAGATGGCCTAGGGGAGGGTCTAAAGTCATCCTGGATTTCCCTGGCATGTTGAGCATATGCAGATGCCCCTAACCAGTCACTACTCATGTCTTGAATGAAACCGGTTATTAAACTGATTTGTACCAGCTAGAGAAATGGACTTGGGGGGAGGGGGAGGGCTTAGGAGACCACGGTTCTAATTCTGGCTTTGGAGCTAACCAGCTCTATGCCTGTGGCAGAGGAAGGCACCAAGCCTGGGGGACTTTTGTTTCCTCATCTATAAAACAAGTGGGAGCAGACTGCTTGATCTCCGAGGGTCACGGCAGCTCTAAAGCCAGCAGTTCCAGAGCAGGAAGGGACCTCAGAGCGATTCTCTCTATAACGCCGCTGGTCAGGTGGTCACTCAGCCTCGGCTTGAAGACTATGTCCCATCTCACCGAGGCAGCTGGGTACGGCGGAAAGAGGACCGGCTTGATGGGAACCCTGCAGGAGGTTGACACTCACACGGTGTGCCACGCTAGGCAGGTCATCTGACTACTACAGACAGAGGAGATGGAGAGTAGCAGGTGGGGAAACTGAGAAAAGCCCTGCAGGAGGCGGTCCCTGACCCAGTCTTTTTTGTTTTTGTTTTTGTTAGGCAATGGGGTTGTGACTTACCCAGGGTCACACAACTAGTGTCAGGTGTCTGAGACGAGTTTGAACTCAGGTCCTCTTGACTTCAGGGTCGGTGCTGTATCCACTGCGCCACCTAGCTGCCCCACCTGACCCGGTCTTAAAGAAAGGCAGAGGAGGGGAAGTAGAACATCGCAGTCTCGGGGGGCAAGCAATGCAAAGGACTGAAGACAAGCGACGGGACTGAAGACAAGCGACGGAGGGCCCTGGGAGAGACGTGAAGGGGCAAGAAGTCGGGAAAGGTTGCAAGGAGTTAGGCTGTGAAAAGCTCTAAATACCCCACAAAGGGCTTTTTCTTTGCTCCTGGAAGTGTTCGGGAGCTGCTCGGGTTTATTGAGTAGGGCAGATGACATGGTCAGATGCGCACTTCAGGAAAAGCTGAGTGGAGGCTGCAAGGACAGGCCGGGCCGAGGTGAGATCAGAACAGGAGGGATCGGGATGAGGCGCGTGGTCCTGGCTGCTGCCGGAGCCGCACTGAGTGAGAGCCCACGGCCCACCGGCCTTGCTTCGGAAACCTTCATTCAACTGCGAAAGGCGCTGTGGCGTCTCCTTCTGCCACAGTCCATGGTCCCTGGCTGTAAGGTGTGTCAGGGAAGTAGAATCCCCGGGCTGAAAGCGGGCAGGAGCTCCGTGGACCCCAAGCTCACCCAAAGGAAGGCCGCTAGACTGGACCTGCGGGGTCACTTCTCCAGCCTCTGGGGGCCCTAGTACAAAGTGACATGTCCCAAGACCTTTTCTGTCGCAGTCCCATGAAAAACCATGAGGCTAGTGAGGGAGTAAGGATTAATTGTAATAATTGAATTTATAGTCCGGCTTTATCATTTGTAAAATGTTTTACCTACATGATCTCGTCTGAGCCTCACCAGAACCCTGTGACATAGGGGCTAAGGTTACTCCCATTTTAGGTAAGGAAACTGAGGGTGACAAGTTAAGAGACTTGTCCAAGGAGCATAAAATCATCGATCTCCATCCAGAAGTTTGTGAAGAGGCCATGTAGGCCAACTCCCTCATTTTACAGATGAGGACGACCAGTGCTTATTAAGCACTTACTGCATGCCAGGCGCAGTGCTAAGCACAGGAGATAAGAACACCAGTCTTAAGAACCTTACCTTAGAATGAGGAAGACAACACACACAGAAAGGAGCTGAAAGCAGGTTAGGGATGGGAGGTTAAAAAGGGTGAGGGGAGGTAGGAAATCTAGGGAGTCAGAAGCGAAATAGAGGCTGCAGGAGTAACTGAGGAGGAGAGATGTTCCAGGGTGAGAAGGTCCTAGGAGCATGTGTGTGTGATAAGCATTTATATAGTGCTTTATATGGGCCAGCCCTGTGCTAAGCACATGTTTACAAATATCTCATTTGTTTCTCACAACAACCTGTGAGGTACTTATGATTATTCTGCCCATTTTACAGTCGAGGAAACTGAGGCAATAGGCTGTTAAGTGACTTGCCCAGATTCACACAACTAGCCAGTGTCCTAAGTGTTCCTGTGTCCACACCCAGAGCTCCATCCTCAGAGAAGCCCAGAGCACCGGAAGCAGAGCTGGGACAGCAGCTGGTGCTGGCGGACCTGAGACACCTCCAAGAGAACTCAGGTCTCTGCCTGCTGCTCAATTCAGGGTTGATTAGAAACACCACACTCTCGGACCGCTCCCTCCCGCCCCCCCCCCATTACCATGAGTTCTTAAAGCTTCACACTGCAGAGCAGGCATTTCTGTCCAGGTGCCAAGGAATTTTAAACCCAAGAATTTTCTAAGTAATTCAGTGAAAATGATGCATTTTGAGGGGTGAGTTGGGTTGGACTTTGGAGCTTTTCCAGCCCCTTCCCCTCCACTTTGTTTTATCTTTTTAAGATAGAAGGGTTTTTGCAGACCCCCCCCCCCCAGCCTGCACCAAGGTCTGGTCACCTACTCTCAGTGGCTGATGTTCACAGAGTCTGCTCTCCTTGGCTCAGGAAGCCAGCAAGGCAAACGGAGGAGGAAGCAACAGACCTGTGTCACTGTATGGCCAGACCCGCCTTTCTTGTCCACGGGGCCCTTCAAACACCAACACTGGCTGGGACTCGGGATATGTCATGTCCGTCCATAGAACAGAAAATGGTGGTAGCCAAGTTCCATTCCGAAGCCCAGAGGATTCAGAACTGTAAGATTCAAAGTTTAGGATCACCTTCTGCGGGCCGGAGGGCTTCCCTGAGACTCTCAGTTCTCAGTGCATGCACTCTGTCTCTGTCTCTGTTCATCTCTTTGTCTCTGTCCCTGTCCCTTCCCATTCCTCTTTCTTTCTCTCCTTATCTCTGTCTCCCTGTCTCTCACTTCACTCCTTTGATATTATTTTCTGTTTATTCTGTAAATATTTTATTTTATTTTATTTTTTTATTTGTTGTGAATATGTTGCTTCCTTCCAGAAGAACATAAGCTCCTCAAGGGCAGGGACTTCTTCATTCTTGCACATAGTACCTAGCACATAGTAGGAGCTCATAAAACTCTTGTTGAATTGACTCCAACACTGGACCAGGAGAGAGGAGAGCTCGGTTCTGACCTCATTCTTTGCTCCTCCAAATAGACATGTTTAATTAACTATGTGACTTTGGCCATGTCACAACCTCTCTTGGCCTTAGTGTCTTCAGCCATCAAGCATCCATCCAAAGGCACGGGGACCAGAGAATAACAAGGTCGTTGGATCAATAGCTTTAGAATTGGCAGGGACCTTGGAGGTCACATCTTGGAGTGCCCTTCTAGTGCCAGGCACTGATTCTATGGCACTTTCTTCCATCTCACTTGACATATGCCCACAGTGGGCTTGAACAGCTTCATTTTGTTCTCAAGGATTAAGACTCAATGAAAGGGAGTCATTGTCACAAGGCTCCCTGGAAGCCAGATTCATGGCACTGCAGAATCTCAGAGTCAGAAAGGCTTTTATACCTGAACAAGAATCCCATCTAGGACGTACCTGAAAACTGGTCCTCCAGCCTTACCATTGGTGGCACGGTGGAAAGGGGTCTGGGCCTGGAGTCAGGAAATTACGGCCTCAGACATTTCTAGCTGTGTGACCTTGGGCAAGTCACTTCACCCTGTTTGCCTCACTTTCTTCATCTTCAAAAATGAGCTGGAGAAGGAAGTGGTAAACCCCACCAGTATCTCTGCCAAGAAAACCCCAAATGGGGTCACGGAAAGTCAGATGTGACTAAAAATGACTGAACCACAGCAATGACCCTGGGCAGGCCAGTTAACCTCTCTTTGCCTCATTTTCTTCAACTGTGAAATGGGGCTAATAACAGCACCGACGTTGCAGGGTTACTGCGAGGATCATTGAGATAACATTTGTAAAACAGCACATAACACAGCACCTGGTATACAGTTGGTGCTATGGAAATACTTGTTTCCTTACTCCCTTCCCCTCTCAGATTGAAGATCTCTAGTGAAGAGGGAATCTACCACTTACCAGGGCATCCTATAGTCTCCTTTTGTCAGCTTCAGTGTCGTGCCCCCTGGAATGTAAGCACAAAGGATGTTTCCATTCTGCAGCTGCGTCTGCAGCCCTGCAGCTGAGTGGTTGGCACACAGGAAGTGCTTAATAAATGCTTTCTGAGTGATTGACTTGAGGACATTAATATACCTGACAAACAAGCGTCCAGTCCTTCCTGATGCCATTCTGTTTACTTTTTTTTGTGCCAGAGCTTCAAAACACCACCAACAAAAGTAGTCTCAGATAAATGAAACTGCTTGCTGAGGTCAGATACTAATGTAAAGGGGGCCCAACGGGGAGAGCTTACTCAAGGAATCTGGAAATGTCACCATCTTTTTACTCATCATTCTGTGCTGGTCTAGTCGGAAATAAAACTCATTGCATCTTGGAATTCCTGCCTTGATTTAAAGCTCAGCTTGGCTGTCATCTGCTCAATGAGAGCCGTCCTGATTCCCTCCAATACTGATGTTGCCTCTTCTGATTACTTGGCCATACCATGTGTACAGCTGATATTCACTGGGCTGTACCCTACCATCCACAGAATATGAACTCCTTGAGCTCAGGGATGATTTCCTTTACCTTTCTATCCCTAGTGTCTAGGGTAGTGCCTGATACACAGCAGGGGCTTAGTAAGTGTTGTTAAACTGAATTACCTTCTGAATAATTTCTATTACAAAGATGCTTTGGCAATGTTCTAAAGTAATTCCAGATTTCGCTTTCCTCCCCAACTTTCCAACACATTGAGTATAGCCTTTTCTTTGGTTAGTGATACCCGATAAAATTACAACAGTTTTATAGCACTCAACACAGCTGGTTGACAAAAGCAACCATCTTATTGTTTGTCAAATCTGGGAGCTAAGTTTGCCCCTGTTCTGCCCCACCACCTAGTAGGATTTAGGATGCGTGAAGGCCGGGAATGTTTCTCTTTTCTCTTTACACCCCCAGTGCCTTGTGTGCAGCTGATATTGAATAAATACTTGTTGAATGGAAGGAAGTTAAGAGAAACAAAGTTCACATGGAGACAAGTCCTTTATATGATTCAAAGGCTGTTGCAAAAAAATCAGATAATATGCTTGGAAGTATATGACTAATGAGAATATATATATAGCCCTTTGGAGACAGCACCAGTATATAATTATTGTGAAGATTTCACAGACACATAAATATAACGATCTCGGCTAAGTAAATTGCTAGCTACCGATGAAATCAATGCAGCCCCTTCAGAATTAGAAATCATTTGGATTGGTAGGTGGTGGTAAATGATTCACCTTCACAGTTATCTCTGGAACAGTGATAGAGAAGCCAGCCTGCTAGCTCGGTTGCATTTACATCATTCTTCATATCCTGTGGAGTTTATCAGCAGATCTCTGGTCCCTGCTGATTCTCAACCCCTTATTTTGATAAGCCTCAGCCCAGCATGACTCAATGGTGGGTTGGAGGAGCTAATATTGTTTACCACAGTTGGCATCCTCTCCATAATATTTTTCCAAGAAACACTGATGTGTTTAAAGGTCAGGTTGATACTGATTTGACGGCATAATATGAATTCATCTTTCTGGGAGGAAAATGGTGTACATGCCTTGGGATAAAGGTTAAACTGTTTTTGGTGCACAGAATAGGTCAAAGATATAAGACTTTAATACACAAAGCGTAATTATGAGTTATGGACAGCTAGATGAATGCAGGCCAGGCTTGCATAGTGAAGTCTTCAATCTCACTGCATCCTCAAGGTTATTTGATGTACTTTATTCGAGGAAAATTTTGCCCCAGATGGAGAGCTTGGTCAGGCAAAGATTGCTACATTCTCAGCTTGATGGATGGGTACCTACTGTTATGATATATTCATGATTTGAGGGACAGTAAAGGCTGACACCTCTTTTGTCTAAAAAACATGGAGTCCAGAGGTGAGAACTACCATCTGCGAACCTGTGGCTGTAGTAAAATGAAAAGAAAGCTTCTTCTGGTAATATATATTTTACGTGTGACTGGAAAAGAACAAGCCTTGGAGCAGAGGAGCTTGAATTTCACCTGGAACTGTAGCTGAGTGATCACAGATAAGTCACTTAACCATTCTGAGACTCAGTTTACTCATCTGTAAAATGGGGGTCTGTAGAACCTATCTTATAGAACCTGCGTGTCACAGGAGAGCTTATATATAAAGGAACACATCAATGTTACTTAGAGAAGGTGGTATAGTGGATAGAGAATCTATGTCCTATCAAGTCACCAGTGCCCCAGAATTCTCTTAAGACTATAAGTTACAAATGAATGAATGAATGAATGAATGAAAAAGCATTCATTAAAGTACTTACTATGTGCTTAGCACAGTGCTAAGTGCTGGGAATAAAAAGCTAAAAGTAAAGATAGTCCCTGCCCTCTGGGAGCTTACTCTCTAATAGAGGACAATCGTGTGAGCCGGAAGGGATAATTGGCTTTGGAAAGTCATCACATGAGCGGTGAGCGGAGCTGTTGGGGGCTGATAAAATTATCAAGGCTCCAGAATTAGAAAGGGGGCAGGAGTGAGGCGGGCATGGTGTGGCCACTGATGAGAAGCTCTCTGGGGAACACAGAGAAGTCCGCATCACCATGGCAACCAGCAGTCATCAGGAGGGAGCTGAGTGTTGGTCTGCATCAGGGTGTCCCACACCACTCTCTGCCCTCCCCTCAAACAACTGCAGCCATTATTACTTCCTCTGGCTCCGGCTCCTTTTCCTCCCTCGCATCGTCTCTACATTCTGGGCAATGTTCCCCTTTCTTTGGTCCTGGGAGTTTAGAAGCTGATGGTCAAGCTCCCAGTGTGCCACAGAAGAGCGTTGATTCTCTGCCCTTCAGTGACTGAGCTATGTGAGGGTTAAGTTGTGCAGGGGAGTAGCATAATGGAGAGAGTGCAAGGGGTGTAATGGCCTGGAGGCCAGAGGCCGGAGGCCTGGGGTGGAATGCTGTCTGGATACCTTCTGGCAATGGCCACAGACAAGTTGCATAACTGGCCTTAGTTTTCTCACCAATAAAATGGGAATGATTCTTGCTCTTGTAAGCCTTAACGTGCTATCAAAATGTGAGTTGTGATTTTAGAGGAAATGGGCTTCCCTCAGCCCAAATGCCAGCTCCAGCACTTAGCACAGTGCCTGGCACATAGTAGGCACTTAATAAATGCTTTCTCCCTTGACTGACTGGTTTATCCTTAACTAAAAATAGAATCCTGCCTGAGGCAGCCTCTTGGAGTACAAGGCTTACCTTCTGACGAAGACAGATGCAGCTGCTTTGGGACAGAGAGGCTTTCCCACAAGACAGAGTCAGGCCAGTGATGCTAAAAGCAATAGGCCATTAGTACTGGGTGTGTTTTTCCTTACACAAGGGAATAATAATAGTAACAATAACAGTAATATTTGACATCTATGTGAGATACGGTGCCCACATGTCAGATACGGGTGTGGGTTGCCTAAATATATAAATGTGGCTCTAGGGTGGCGTGGAGCCTGGCCCACCCTCAGAGAGCTGGAGAATGGCCACGCTTGCGCTGCGGGCGTCACGGCTGGGGGCGATGGTGGCCAGGAACAGGCAAGGTTTGGGACAGCTGAGTCAACGCAATCTCTCCTCCAGTTTTCACAAGGGCTATGGGGCTAGAATTACATTTCTGGTCTAGGGTAATGAGCCTGCAGGGAAAGTCATTTCCCTGATTCTCTTCAAAGGGAGGATAGTCCTTGCACTCACCAGCTTACACTTCCCACCAAATGTTAGTTACACCAAAGACCATTACAAATAGAGAATAACAAGTAAGCCCATGTGTCCAATAAAAGTACAAACAGGAATTGGAGAAGTCCTACAGATTAGAATATGCCAGAAAATACCCAAGAGTAAATGAGTCCTCCGGCTGGGAGCAAGATAAGATCTCAGCTCATTCAAGGAGAGAGAGAACACTCTCACCAACTGAGCTTCTCTCTCAGGCGTCTAGAATTTTAGACTCTGGAGGTAAAAGGACATGGATGGGGCTAGCTCCCATGCATGGCCGTAGCTTATCGGGTGTTATCTCCTATCCAAAGCCTTTTTCTCTCTGTTGCCTCCCCAGGCTTCCTTGCTTCATGCATCTCTTCTGAAGAGTGTCTCCCATAAATTTCTTACACAGGGATGTAAGTTGGCACCCAATGTTCTTTTGGTTGTCAGGGGCCACATGTCCCTTCCTGTCCCACCAGCACACCAAACTCCTAGGGCTTGAGTGGAAGCCAGATTACATTTGTGGCTCATGTTATCCCAACTCCCACTCCCACTAACAAGTTGGTCCTCAGAGCTCATCCTCTCAGGGATCTGAGGGAGGGGAATTAGGGAGGAGGGCGTGTCTTTCTAGTCTTATGGCTCTGAGCTCCTGACAATGTACTTTCCTCTATGATTATGGTGGATTATCATTTGGTTGGCCAGACTCAATCGGCTTTTAGAAGGGGGTATTTTTGAAGGTACTGTATCTGACACAATTGGTACAAACATGGTCCCCCAAAGTTTGTGGCACTCACACCAGTACATACAAAATCCAGAGGAACGTGGGCTCCAGCTCAGAAGGCCATGTTGCCAAGGGGTAAGTCACAAGTCAGCTCCTCCCGATCCTTTTCGATGTCCCTCCTGGGTCTGGTTCAGCTTTTGCTGGTTTTCTGTGGAGCTGTGAGATTGCATCCCGTGCACTTTTGCCTCCAGATGCAGACGTGACATAGGATGGTGATGGGAAGATGGGAAGGCCCACACCCTCATGATCTTTCAAAGCTAGTTAGGTCCTTCTCTACACAGCTGGGGTGGAACAGAGGACATCCAGCATGTGGCCTAGGTTCTCTCCTCCCCCAAACAACCACTCCTTCCCAGGGGCTCGGCTGGACTTGCCCTCTTGGCTTACCACTTACTCAAATCTCCTGAGTCCCAAACCAGCTTCTCTTTTTGTATAAGAAGCCCCTCAAGCAATTGGAACAGACTTCCGGTCAGCATTATTCCAGTTCACCTAATGGATATCAAGGACTTTGCACTTAGTTGGAAGTCCTTGATTAATTGGGATGTGTTCTTACCTAGTTAAGGTGTCAGGTTATAGTATCTTATAATTTACTTTCAGTAGGGTGGTGTGATTGTTCAGTTTGCCTAGCAGCAGTGAGGGCCCACAGGAGGTTATATAGCTGGCTCTCTGAGTCCATTGGCCTTGGGAATTCCTGGTTGAAAAAACTCTCTGCCCAAGAGGGTTGGCAACTTCTCTGCAGGTCATAGTCTCAGAGAGTTGCCCAGAGCCCTGGAAGATTAAATGATTAATCAGATTCACACAGCCAGTATGTCTCAAGTGAAACTTGAACCCATGTCTTCCTGACTTTGGAGCAAGCTTTCTATCCACTACCACACTAATTCCAAATTGGATAATTGATGAATTTTAGATTTGGAAAAGATTGTGGGTCATCTGGGGCAAGTCCACCATCAACAAGCATTTATTTTTTTAATTTTATTAATTTATTTTGATTTATCAACAATCACTTCCATGTGCTTTTGAGTCTGAAATTTTTCTCCCCCTTCCTCCCCACCACCCTCTCCAAGACGGTGCACAATCTGATACAGGCTACACATTTACATTACTATTAAACATATTTTCACATTAGTGGTGTTGTAAGTAAAAATTAAAACCAATAGGAGGAACCATCAGAAAGAGGAAACAAAACTCAACAGAAGAGAAAAAAAATAGCAATTCAACTTCCATAGTGCTTTCTTTGGATGTGAATAGCATCTTAGATACTTGTATTGCTGGGAAGGGTCAAGTTTATCAATATTAGTCATCGCACAAGATGGCTGTTATTTTGTACAACATTCTCCTGGGTCTGCTCACTTCACTCAGCATCAGAACATGTAAGTCTTTCCAGGTTTTTCTGAAGTCAGCCTGTTCATCATTTCTTATAGCACAATAGTATTCCATTACATTCATATACCACAACTTGCTCAGCCATTCCCCAATTGATGGGCATCCTCTCAATTTCCAATTCTTTGCCACCACAAAAAGAGCTGCTATGAATATTTTTGTACATGTGGGTCCTTTTCCCATTTGTATGATCTCTTTGGGATATAGCCCTAGAAGTGCTATTGCTGGGTCAAAGGGTATGCACATTTTGATAGCCCTTTGGGCATAGTTCCAAATTATTCTCCAAAATGGTTGAATCATTTCACAACTCCACCAACAATGTATTAGTGTTCCAATTTTCCCACATCTTCTCCAACATTTATCATTTTCCTGTTTTCTCATGTTGGCTAATCTGATAGGTGTGATGTGGTACCTCAGAGTTGATTTGCATTTCTCTAATCAATAACTATTTAGAGCATTTTTTCATATGACTATAGATGGCTTTAATTTCTTCATCTGAGAACTGTCTGTTCATATCCTTTGACCATTTATCAATTGGGGAATGGCAACAAGCATTTATTAAGCTCCTTTTGTATACCCTGCACTGTGCTAAGTGCTGGGCCAATCTCCTCATTTTCAAAATAAGGCCTAAAAAAGTCAAGAGGACAAGTTCATATAGCTAGTTAGTGAGGGAGCAAAGAGTAGAACCCATCCTCAGACCAATCTGTCTGTAAAATGCTCATTAAGAATCTCGACCCTAAAACTCCACTATCTCCAGGATTACAGGTATTAGTGCTCCTGGAATTCTGCTTCAAGGACACAGAGAATGGACATTCTTGGGACACTGAACATCGCCCTGAGAAGCGGCAGTATCAGTGTTCTCCCTGACAAAGGTGAGGAGGTCCAGGAAGATCTCCATAGCCCTCTCTGTGGAGATGTGGGTGGGGGCAGAGAATACAGTTGAATTTCTCTCAAGCCTTCTCAGAGGTCACTCAGACAATTCTTATTCCGACGACGACGACACCTCAAGGTCGCTGACAGATGCCAACCCCAATTCTGCCCAAGGAGGAGGCATCATGGACCATTGCCACTTGGCAGGTCCCTGCTGGCCTCTGGGCTTCCATTTATGGAACTGTGGCAGTGATTATCCAACAGAAGTACTTACCATCTTTCTAAAGCGTTCTTGAAACCAAGCAGCAAACCCCTAAGTACCATGGAGGGACATAAGTAATTATTTTGCTGGAAACAAGTATAATAATTCACATGTCAAGGCTAATGCTTGGCTAATATCCCCCAGCAGGGAAGAACAATTAGCAAATTCATGAATTATCCTCTGTCTATACTTCAAATAAACAAGCTAATTGTTTCTTTAGCTAACAAATTGTGTTTAGATTATAGGCCATAAGTGGGACATTAATAAATGAAACTATGCTTAGAGTGAGAAGCAGCAGAAGGGTAGAGGACATCCAGCCACATAGTAAATGGGTACCTGGCCTTGGAGGCAGGGAAATGGAGGTTCCTGGCCTTCCTCTGAGAAGGCTAGCCAGCCTCTCACTGCCCCAGACTAGAACCTCCAGAGAAGTTCATGATCAGCATGGGTAAAAGCGTTCTTCACCAGGTGTTCCCACAGGTCTGGAACCCATCCCTCCTCTCACCCTCCTAATACCAGAGGTTTGAACTTCACAGTAGGAGTCAGAGCTGGTCAGCCCAGATGGGAAAAAAAGCTAGTGTTGAATGTTTGTAAATGAAGGTCAGTGTAGCATGCTCTCCTAGAGGCCATTCTATGCCATTCTCTCCTAGGTGAAACCTTCTAATGAGGCAGGGCCTCTTGAAATCTCATCAGCCTCATTTCTGCTAAGAATCATCCTCTCCAAAGAGAGAAATGTCATAGGGAGGGTCCAGCATGCACTTAGGAATTGGCCCAGTTGGGCTTTCTTTCTTCAGGCACCAAGTGTTAGCTACAATTTCATCTGAGAGGAGAGACAGCATGGTGTGGACCAGAGGCATCAAACTTAATGAGAAAGGGGACCACTGAACCACACCCAATGATCCTTGGGTGCTGCACATTGACTTAGAAAAGCACATGGTAACATTAGCTATGTTCTATTGTATTTTTATTTATTTTGTTCAATATTTCTCACTTATTTTTTAATCTGGTTCAGGCAGCACTTAGGAGTGTGGCCTGGGGGGCCATCTTTTGACATCCCTGGTGTCCAAGACAAGGGCAAGGGACCTGGAGTCAGGAAGACCAGGATTTGGATCTCGCTTCTGACACTCATTAGCAGTGTGACTAGGGAAAGCCTTCTACCACTCTGTGTTTGTCAGTTCTCGAAATAACAGTCATACTATCCTAGATGCAGAGATGAAGGACCTGAGAGGCTCTTCATTTTACAGACGAAGAAACTGAGGACTGTGCCCAGGGCTGAGCTTCATGTTGAGCTTTGTGTTGAGAGATAGTCCGAGATCTAGATGATCCATTAATAATAGAGATAATCCCTATCATTGGGACCTTGGAGTTCTCTGGTCCAGTCCCTTTATTTTACAAAGAGGAAAGGGACACACTGCTGAGTAGATAACAGAGTGAGGATTTGAAAGCAGGTCTTCCCCTGCTCACTGGACCACAGCTGGCTCAGTGTTACATTCTTCACATTATTTCACCTGTGAAACACCAAAGGCTCATTTTCTTCCTTTCTCGTAAGGCAAGAGTTCATGCACCTCGCGAACTCTAGCTGGTGCAAGCGAGGTAAGCGTGGATGCGGCTTTTTCTGCCCTCCTAAGACTAGGGAACTAGAAGCAGAAGGAGTCCTCAAGTCACCGGCGGTTCAGACTCATGCCAGCTCTGCCGGCCCAGAAATGGGGGCTTCATCATGCCTGGGAGCTGAGCTGAGTCCTGGGGAGACGAGTCACACAAGTGGCAGTCGCTATCAACACGCATCTCCTGCTACTTTCTGTCAGCCTTCCAATTTACCCATGAGGTCAGGGGTTGACATTTTGGAAATTATCTGCTGCTCTCTTCTAGGAGGGCTGGATCAACCACAATGTGTCTCTCTGAAGAAGTCCTTCCTCCCTGCTCTGCAATTTGAGACTGACGAGGAAGGAAGAGGGGTATCCTGGGCTGACCAGGAGTGTCTGTCGGTGGGATGGGAACTTAGAGATAAGGGTCATCGGTTGTGATCATTTTATAGCTGAGGAAACAAGCCCAGAGAGTAAAATATTTTGTCCAAAGAAGCAGTTCTCAGGTAGTCAATAAACATTTATTGAGCACCTACTATGTTCCAGGCACTGTTCTAAGTGTTGGAGATACAAAGAAAGGCAAAAGACAATCCTTACTTTTGTTGTTGAAATGTTTTCAGTCAAGGTTGACTCTTCATGACCCCGTTTGGAGTTTTCTTGGCAAAGACACTGGAGTGGTTCTTGAGCTCACTTTACAGATGAGGAAACTGAGGCAAACAGGGTGAAGTGACTTGCCCAGGGTCACACAGCTAGTAAGTGTCTGAGGTCAGATTTGAACCCATATTCCTGACTGATAGGCCTAGCACTCTATCTACTGTGCAACCTAGCTATTAGGTATCCCAGAGACTTAAGGTTAGTCATCTGAGTAGACAATGTCCTTGTGAGTGACTCAGGTTCCTGCCTGAGTCCTATCCTTCCTTTAAGATGGGCTGAAGTCCTGCCTCCAACTAAGCCCCAAAGCCTGCCCTGAGAGTCTCCTCCCTCCCCTAGTCTCCCCAATAAAGGATAGAATATTGGGGGGCTCTAATCCTTTGGGTCACTGTTGCTCTTCCTTTGGTCATCTGTCATTAAAGAGACCATTGCCGGACATCCAGAAAAGGAGCCATGGGTGGAAATTGCCAATAGGTGAGCTTTAGGCTGATGACAGGGACTAGAATTTCCCTAACAATTGCCTGCTCACAGGTCAAGGCAGCCGTCAGAGTAAGGGCACAGGGCGTGTTGATCTTAGGGAGGACAGGACTCAGGGAGGGTAGTTGTCTTTGAGGACTTGAAAGGCTATTATACAGAAGGATTAAATTTGTCTTGTCCTTTAAACACTCAGTTTCTCAGTTTCCTCATCTGTAAAATAGGGATAATAATAGCACCTACCTCACAGGTTCATTGTGAGGACCAAATGAGTTAACATATATAAAGCACTTTATGCCCTATATAAATACTAGCTATTATTATTAATGTGATTAATGATATGATCAATAATTTAATTAATATTGTGATCCCAAGAACTCTGCCAAGCATACTTCAGCTACTTGGGTTGAATGAATCTTCTGTGCCCTAAAAACCTAAAAGATAGGAATGTAATCAAGTGTTATTGATCTGTCTATCTATCTACCTATCTATAGGTATATATGTATGTGTATGTGTGTGTGTGTGTGTGTGTGTGTGTGTGTGTGTGTGTGTGTGTAGATAGGGGAAAACTTGTATGAACTGATGCAAAGAGAAACAAGTAGAACCAGGAGAGGACGGACATGGGGAGGCATTTACAGGATGATCACAGCAATATTAAGGAAAGATGTCTAAACTCTGATCTTTGCAGTCTATTGTGACTTCTAAGGACTGATGCTGAAAGATGCCTCCAAACTCTTGGTAGAGAGGTGGTAGCCTACAGGTGCAGAGGGAGGCACTTGTCAGGCACAGGCAACAGCTCATTTGTTCCTCTGAAATGTACTTTGTTACAAGGAAGAATTCTATTGGTAGTGGAAGTGGAGGGAGGGAAGTCATCAGGAAGTGACAGCAACATAAAGAAAAACATTAATAAAGTACTTAAAAAGAAAAACGTGAAAATCTCTTTTTCATATTAAATGTAGGCAATAAAACAGGAATAATGACTTCCCACTATGTACAAAGGTCAGGTAAGGCTTCAGATTTGTTGGAAGGGGAAGTTAACTGCCTTGTGGAAAAAGATTTATTTCCAATTTTTTCTGGATTGTTATCTCAAGATAAAAGATGTGAAATTCACATTTTCAACTATTCGGACAGGTTCTTTTTACTTGAGAGGCACTAATTAGACTAATGAAGTAAGGAGGGGTTAGTTCAAACAAACAAAATAGAATTGTAAACAACACCCTAATTAATGAATTTCCTCCTTGGTTATCTCAGCTTGGGGGATATTTATCCTAATATGGAGATCTGAAATTCAATGTAATGTTTCAGTACTCCAATGGGTTTGTGATTCTGAATTCCCTCTAGTGATGCAGATAACAACCCCTCAATTACCTGCCCCTTCTGCTCATCTCATCCTTTGTCCATCACATCTAAATGCAAATGTCATGAAATCAGAATGTGGAGTTGGAAAGGAAAAATGTGGAATTGTAGATCCCACATTTGTACCTTCAAAAATTCTTGGTTTCATCTATGGTTGCTCCTTCTGTGGATGAAGGTTGTGGCCCCTCCACATCTACATGGACAGTTCACAGGTTACTGTAGCCAAAGGAACTAATCACCATTTGGCCAGCCTTCTGGTGAGGAAACTTTCAGAATTTTGCTATGCTCATCACTGGATGAGAGACAGGCTCCTCCAAACCTTCCCAGACAGACCTGGTGCTCCATTAGCTACACGGCCTCCAAGTATCCAGGGTCAGCTCTATGCCAAGATGTCAGCATATGATGTTAGTGGAAGACAAAGTTCTAAAAAACGAAGTCTTAACCTAAAATTTTGATGTGATAAGTGAACACTGACTTTATGTTCACCTGGGAGTTGGTTAGAGTTCCCAGAGACAATACAGGGGTATCAGTTCCCCCTCAATTCATTATGGCCCTTGGACTGTTTTCATCTTATCTGCTGCCATCTTGTGCTGTAGAAGTTTTGGCTCTTGTCTCTTTGACCGTTGCTGCCTTCCTTTCTATCTTTTCTCCTATAACTTAGATAGGTAGGGGGTCCTCAAGTGCAACAATGCCATGTGTTCTTATGTACTGCAAGAGTAATGGTTTCCTGGAAATGATGATGATGATATGATGATGATGATGATGATGATGATGATGATGATGATGATGATGTAGGTACGGCCTTCCTGGAGAGATCTGATTGGGAATGGGGTTTTGTACTAGAAATCCTTCTTGCCCCAGGGACAAAGACGACAGTGGCTTCAAGACTCAGAAACCCTAACACCCCAAATTGCCCAGGGCTCACCAGGGGAAAGCTTTTCCTATTTGGGCTTGTATTTGCCTCAGTGGCTTCTCTAAATAGTTTAGATTCTCTCCTCTCCCCTCTTTTCTCCCCTCTCTTTTCTTTTCTCCTCTCCTCTGCTCCCTTTCTCTTCATTCCCCTCCACTTCTCTTCCCTAAATGAGTTTCAACAACATATCTCACATATGTAATCAAATAAGCATCCTTAGCTATGTCCATCGCTTCATCCACTTTCAGTGTATAATAGAAAGATTTCTCAATTAATTGATCACAAAGGTCATAGACATAGAGTCACTTCTTTTTTCCACTCTATTTCCTGTAAGCAGATGGATCCATTTTGAAGCTGCTTTGGATATGATTTGCCAAGTATCTTTCTGACCATATTAATAGCTCCGTTTCACGCCAATATTTCTTCTATTGAGTGAGGCTTTTTCACATTCGGCCATTCTGTGAGTAGCCTCATAAAGTATAAGCAATCCTTTTGATCTCACAGACATGGTTTTTGAAAAAATTGAGTTTTGCTCATTAATAGCATCTAATTTTCTCTGGAAAAATTCTCTTGCCTTGCCAATGTATTCTGCATGTATATTTTCAAGATGTCATTTCAATTTATTATGTTTTAGACTATCTGGAGCTAAAGAATTGATATAAAGCAATCACAGATGTCTTTCCATTTCTCCAGTAACAATGTAAATCCCAGGGATAAATACGGTTGATTGGATTTTCTGGATTTGGACTTTTGGCTTTGGGCTTCTATATTTCTGCTGCTTAAAATGTCTCTACAATCTTTGTTTGTACTAGTTTCTGCTGCTCTGGTGGATTTTCATTTTAGACTAGTTGTAGATTTATCCTTCAGAAAAGGATTTCTCTTCCAAAAAATGTGAAACAACAAAAAACTTGAGAAAATTACATTTAAATGTAATTGTTGGAAATGTAAAAATAACTATCTA
The DNA here is from genome assembly GCF_003287225.1 of Phascolarctos cinereus. Classification (NCBI taxonomy): domain Eukaryota; kingdom Metazoa; phylum Chordata; class Mammalia; order Diprotodontia; family Phascolarctidae; genus Phascolarctos; species Phascolarctos cinereus. The sequence goes on from NW_027555736.1 coordinate 9,865,211, forward strand.
TAACCATTTTTGAGTTATTTTAGTTTTAAAAGTTGAGTTTTTTTTTAAAAAAGAACACAACTTATTGTATTGTACCAGATGAATGACATTGAGAAATATAACTGATATGGTATTTTTACCTTCCACATGAAAATTGTTTAACCTCAAGTTGACACATTCCACATTCAAAAACAGAAAGTAGCTCAATGATTCAATTTACACAAGTCAGCCAAGATTCAAACAACTCATCTCTGTCATGAGACTAACAGACTGGCTGTTGACTGACTGTGATGGTTGCAGACCATACCCACCTCAGAGCTTGACATGAGTACCCTCACATTTGACCTCCGGTGATTCTACTTTCTTAAATCATTGCTATGTGGCCGTCCCAGGAAGCTTGAGCAAATTCAAATTCACTGTAGTCTCATTTTTGTTGATTTCCCCTGCTTTTTTTCTTTTAAATATTCTATGGGTGATACTATATAGCAGCAAGACATATAACAGCACAATCTCCGAAGAATTAAACATGATTTCAAGGAAGAGGTCAATGGGGAGGAAGATGGTGGCCAGGAGCAGGTGACAATGTGGAAACAAGAAGGAATTCTCAAGAGGAGCTCAGGTAAAAGATGCTGTCACAGAAATGCATGATGGGAAGAGAAGATGGGTTGGTCACATGGTGGGCACAAGGGATGACTGGTGGCCAGTCTTGAAATGTCATAAGAAGTACAAGAAGGCCTCCAGCATGTTTGGCAGACCCCTTGTGGTGAGCTTCTGGGAGGACATGGATGGAAGTCACCTGGGATGGTTTGCTATCTTTGCTGTTGAAGAAAAATTCCCAAATCAAAGGGATCCCAGATCCATTTGATTATTGGAGTATTTCCTTGAAAAAAGTGAATTTTTTTGTGCAGCAGCTGTATTTGAAATAGTTGATATTTTGCCTCTAGATTCACAACCTACCCTACTAAAGACTTCAACCCACTGCTCCCACCTGAGATGCGCCCCATAGTTGGAAAAACTTTAGGTTGAAACTATTTGCCTTCTTTCTTTACATCACCAGAATTCAAGTTCAATTCCTGGCATAAGATAAGTGTTTAATGAATGGCCATTGACTTGAACTGAATTAAACCCTCATACCCCTCAACTCCCTCCATTTTATGAATGAGGAAATCAGGGTCCAGAGTAATGACATTTAATCTAGTCTAAAATACACATGGAATTTACCGGAAATGAGTAAGGGATTAATTGGGAGCAGAGTCAAATATTTTATCCTAGGCACCAGTAGCACCTCAAATATTGGAGTCTGGTTGAAGGTGAAATGGTAGTCAAGATGAGTCAGTACTCTCCTGCACCTGATGAATAGCACCCCCTGTTGAGTGGTTGAGTGTTGTTTGGCTGAACAACTTTACTTCTACCATCTTTTTGAGGTAGATCACCCTTCCCATGAAGCTGTTCTTCTGAACTCCCATTTGTGTCTTCCAAAGGGTCATTGGGGGGAGTATAAGCCTCCACAGGTCTTGCCCTGCTAGAAATGCTTTAGGAGTACAGGTCTGGTGACAGATGTTATGCCTAAAATTTCAAGGACTAATCCAGCTAAGTTCAGAGCAGTTCTTCTTCCTGTTGGTTACACAGTTATGCATTTTTCATCTTTTGTGTTTCTTGAAGACAGTTGAAGCAAAGTTATGATCTGCATTGGAAAGGGCTAGCCTCCAGTTAGTGAAATCCCAGATCCTTTAATTAAATGCCTTTTATGGAAGAAGACCATGGCTGTCTTCTCAGTAGAGAAAATTATTTGCTGCTTTCTGTTTTATTCCCAATGTCAAGTTCACGATGAACATATTTTTAAGGCCATTTTGTTCTCATAACTCCTAAAGTGAAAATCTCACTTCTTCTTTCATTGACAAATACATCCATTACAGGATTTACACCTATGAGCATTTCAAAAGGTTTCCCTTGGTATTAGCTCTTCAGGGCCAAGGACACTGAATAAAAACACAATGTATGCAAAGACATTAAAAATGGAAAATGTGGCGGGAAGTTCCCAAGGTTCTTCTTTCATCAATGCTAGTTTCTTGTGAGTCCATTCATTCACAGTGAAAGGGGAAGAGCCTTGGGAATGTGAGCCAGGATGCTTACGTTGTAGTTCTAACCCATGGCCCACTGGCTTGGGTGAGCCCCTTCTCTGCTCTGTGCCTCACTGACCTCTTTTATAATCTGAGGGTATTTGGTTAGATGACTTCAGAGGTCTTTTCTGACTGAATCAATGATTCTATGAACATGCAGTCAGATAGCAAGCATTTATTAAGCACTTTCTGTGTACCAGGCCCCTCGCTAAGCACTAGAGTTACAAAGAGAGGCAAAAATAGTCCCTTCCCTCAGGGAGCTTACATTCTAATGGTAGAGACAGACATGAAAATAACTAGGTACATTCAAAATAAAAGCAGAGTCAATTCAAGGTAATCTCAGAGAGAAGGCATTGGTATGAGTGGATCCCCACTTGGTATTTGAGTTGATTCTTGATGGCAGCCAGGGATGTTCAGATGAAGAGAGGATGAGGGAGAGCGGTCCAGTCATGGCAAAGGCACTGAGATGAACAGTGTTGAGTTCAAGGGTCATAAGGAGGCAATGGAAGGATCAGAGAGAATGGAAGGAGAACAAACTGTGGGAATACTGGGAAAGGGCTGTGATGTGGAGGGCTTTACATGCTAAACAGAGCTTTACTTTTTGACCTTGAAGGCAAAATAGTGAGCCATTGGAGTTTATTGAATGGAGGTGGGAGAAAGGTCATGTCTGAGTTATGCTTTAGGAAAATCACTTTGGCACTCAAGTGGAGGTTGGATTCGAGGGGGAGAGATTTGAGGTAAGGGGACCAGTTAGAAGGTTATTATAACAGGCATGAAAATGGAAAGAACCTGAACCAAGGTGATGGCTGTATAAGTGGAGGGAAGAGAGGTTGTGGAGATAGCATCAATAGGGAATAGCAACAGAGTGGAAACGGTGAGGAAGAGCTAAGAGTTAGAGCTGACTCCAGGGTTGTAAACCGGAATGACTGGAAGATGGGTGGTGTCTTCCACAGGAAGAGTGGTGGGTTTTCAGAGACAGATAATGAGTTCCATTTAGGGTGTGTTGGGTTTGAATTTGAAATGTCCACGTGAAAAATAGTTGGAGATGTCCAATGGGCAGTTGGTGATGCAGGGTAGAGCACAAGAGAGACACCGGGGCTGGGTCCACAGATCTGGTAGTTTTCTGCATAGAGATGAAAACAAGAACTGGTGAGATCATTGGGGGAGAGTGTGGGGTAGAAAAGAAGAGATCTCAGGATGGATTCTTAGGGTCAACATGACAAATGAGCCATCATCACAAAGGCTTTGTAACGATTTGGGCATTCCCTTGTTCCCCTTGTAAAAGTCAAATAAAACAGTTAAAGCGATTGAAAGCTTGTCTAGCTCCTTTCTCCTCTTCTTCCCCAGTGACAAACTGCTTGTAAATCACCCTTGAACATCCCACTTTACAGAAAGGAGAAAGCCCAGCAAAACCTCTGCTCCATGCTGGTGCTCACAAGTTACAATTTGATGACTACCAGTTAATCACCTCTGATCTAGCCTCATTCTGCTGGGGAGTCAGCTAGACAAATCCAGAGGCAGAGAAAGAGAGTTGTTTTAATTGGAAACCCAATGAAAAGCATCAGATAAAGGTGAGAATGTAGTAGAGAGAGCAAATGTGCTCTTTTCAAACTCCTCCCCCATCAGCCCAGTAGGATCCCAGTGTTCACACACCTCCTTTCTCCGGGGTGACGTGAATTCTCATTCTCCCGCCTGCAACAATCTACACATAATGGTAGTGATTAACTCCAGCTCAGAAGGCAACTGGTTATTAAGTAACCCCAGCTCACCACTAGGTCCTTCTCCAGCACAATAGATGAGGGGAAAAAGCAACGCTCTTCCACCAAAAATTAAGGAGAAAATGTTTATCTGTTTAGTTTGGGTCAACTTTACCACCGAACGTATTTACCGGCTGAGCAACCGTAAACGAGTCAGCTTGCTCCCTTGAGTCTTACTTTCCTCCTGTGTAAAATAGGAATTCCATTCAATATTGAGGCAGGGGACCCATTAGAAGGTTACCAGAGCAGGCATGACAACTCGATACAATTCACGAAGTATTTACCAGACCACGTTCCAAGTCCTGAGCGAGGTGCCGGGAATGCAAAGACAAGGTCGAATCAGTCTCTGCCTCAAAGAGCTTCGATGCTGTCATGACGAGCTCAGGCAACAGAATGCGTGCAAAGAAGTCAATTCAAAGTCTATGGAAGGAAATGAATTTGTGTGCGAGCGGAGGAAGACCAGGTGGCTGAATCAGGCGCACGCAGCCAGGGAGAACTGTGGACTTCAGCCACTCGCGGTGTTTTTAAAGAAGAAATATACATGCGTACATACACACGAATCCCCGACACATACGTCTAACAGAATTGTCACAGATCGCTCCGTGCCCTTCTCTACATCTCCCCTCTCTCCCTTTTATGCACTTTAAAAAATACTTTATCGATGCTCTTCCTTTAAAATGTCAGGCAGACGGGAGGCAGCAAGCATCAGCTGAGCACCTGCTATGTATCAGGCGCTGTACTAAATGCTGGGGATACAAAGAAAGACAAAAGGAAAGTCCCTGCCCTCAAGGAGCTCACACTCTAATGTAGGAGGTGGCAGTGAATTAGGTTTAAGTGAGGGAGGGCTGGGCAAAGTCACTGGCCTCACTTTCTCCTCCAGAACTATCTGGGTCCAGTAGCCAGATATTCATCAGTATGACTGGAGATGGCCCATGATGCAGTGGGAGACCTTGATCTGTTTAAGCTAAGGTCTCTCCCAGGTTTTAGTTTGACTGAGGAACTGGCCATTTGTGTTCCGGGGGGGGGGCAGCTCGTGCTACTCACAGGCTGCTATTTGTCCTTCATCCTCAAAGAGTGACATGAAATGTGTGGAATGGCAAAGTTTGGCTGGAACAGGGAGTGGGGGAGGGAGGCAAATGGAGAGGAAAATGCGAGGAGCCTGAAAAGATAGACCGGAGCCAGATCGTAGGAAGGCTCTTAATACCAGACATTTGAGGGGAATTTGCATGTAATCCTATAGTGAAGGGAAGGGAAGCTCTGATGCTGTTTGAGCAGGAACATCTATTTGGCAACTCATCCAGGTAGAGGGGTCCAGAAGGCAAGTGGAGATGCTCACCAGGGGCTTAGCCAAGAGATAAGGTTGGAGATGTAGATATCTAAGTCATCACCATCCAGATTATAGTAGAAGCCATGGCAGCTCATGAGAGAGACAGAGACAGAGACAGACAGAGAGAGGGAGGGAGGAAAGACAGGGAGGCAGAGACAGGGCAGAGATAGACAGATGGACAGACAGTCGGACAGATACACCCAGGACAGAGTCCCAGGATGATCTTTGTCACTACCTTGTGGGTCTAGGTGGAGGAAGAGAATGTTCTGTGAACATTAAATCATCGTTAGAATGTGAGCTGTTCGTGCTGTTTTATCACCCAGATCTGCTCTCCCAAGGCTCAGATATAATCAAGGGAAGGCACAATGCTCAGTGATTAAACTCGTTTCCTCTGATCCCAGCCCCAGAAGAAGGGCCCACTGGTGGAGTGCTGAATAATGAATGAGAAGAACCAGGCGAACCAAAGAACAGAATGGATGGGGACCACTGAATGAGCACCGGCTTGACTCCTTGGGGGAAGACCGAGAAATTCTTTGAATACTTGAGTGCACCGAGGGCTTCAAGGGCAAGGCATCCCATCAGTCAGGGTGGGAAGCAGAAGGTTCACTCTAGAGTCCGACACTCAAGTCCTGTGTTAAATGTGCCCATCTGGCTGATGTTGAAGTTGTCGCTGTGAAGAAATCACTTGATTTTAAGAGTGAGGAGCAGAGTCAACAAATAATATTGGGGGAGGGGAGGGAGAAGCTGGTGGTGGAGTCAGCTGAGCACGTGTCACAGAGGAGCACATTTAAGGAAAGATGAAAATTTGCTGAGAGGAATGTTGGAACAATAATTGGTATTTAATTATTTTTGCTTATGTAAATGAAGAAACAATAATAGTAATGATAGATGGCATTGATAATACATCCTTTATTATAAAAATACCACATATTCCTAAGCACTAGAGACAAGAAAAATCTTCCTTCCTCCACCCTTCCCTTTCTCCCTCCCTTCTTTCCTTCTTCCTTTCCTCCTTTTGTTTCTCCATTCCTTCCTGGCTTCCTCCTTCCCCTCCCGCCTTCCCTCCTCCCTTCATTCCTTTTTCTTTTTTTATTATGAATTCTGTGATCATCACTGATTACAAACATTTCAAAGTATGAGGAACAGGGGAGAGACTGTACTAGAAACGGTGACCTTTAGCCATCTATGGTATTTTTTTTAAAGAAAATATATGCATATGCACATACATATAAGACAAGCCTATACGTTTACAAAGCTGTTACTAATTGCTCTGTGTCCCTTTCTACATCTCCCTCCCTTCCCTTTATGCACCTTTTAAAATACTTCATTGATGCTCTTCTTTTAAAGTGTCCTTATGCTGATGTTTAACAGCCATGTAAAGCTCCTTAGATTTTGCCCTCCTTCCTTACCTTCAGACATTCCATACTCCAGCCAGATTTGCCCACTTGCCGTTCCTTTGAACTCAGCATTCTGTGTCCCCCCTTTGCACCTTTACATTGACTGTGCCCCATGCCTGGAATGTGGTCCCTCCTGACCTCCCTCCCTGAGATGCTCTAGTTTCCTGGTAAAAGCTGAACCCCAGATGCCACATCCTCTGGGAAGCCTTTCCTGGTGCCTCAGTTGTTAACATGGTCTCCTTCCTCAAAATGTCCCTCACATGCTTCTTGGTGCCACCCTGTAGCTGCTAGTTAGCACCACCTGCGTGCAGGTCACTTTCTTGGCCACTTCCCACCGTACCACGTACCACCGTTGTGTGTCAGAAGCCCCAGGTGTGGGATGCGACTTCATGAGAAAAGGTCCAGCTTCGTTTGGGATCCAGTGACTCACAGCACATCCGGGCAAAAAGGCAAGTTTCTTTTGTTTGTACAGAATTTCAGAGCCAGAAAAGAACCCACCGTTATCATCATAGTCACCCTTGTCCTGATGGATTGTTCTGGAGCTCTTCAAAGTTGGCGTATATTAGCTAATGTAAGTATCGTGGCAGTCCTGTGAAGGAGGCACTGCTGCCTGATGGGATTATCTGGGCCTTTCCCCCTTCCTTTTACAAAGAGGAAACTGATCCCCAGAGAGGGGCTGGGACTTACCTGCCCAAGATCATAGCTCCAGCCTGTAGGTCTGGTTCCCAGCCAGTGCAGGCTCTTCCCTCTTCCTGTCACCGGACTGTGGTTCTGGCCTTTCCCGAGAGAAAGCCAATCCTGAGATGGACATGCCTGGGCCTAGAGACTTGTATGTTTAAGAAATTCAAAGCTGCTGGGTCCTCAGGCCGTGCTGGGGGCAGTTCAAGAGGGTCCTGGACAACTCCTTCAGCTCTCTTGGAGAAGACCACTGGCTGCAGGGTGTGTGAATAGAAGTAATACACGATAATTCAAAGATAAGTTGGGGCCAGGTTGTGAAGAGCTTTGAAATGCTCATGAGAGGAGTTGATTACTGTTGATCCTAGGGGTGGGGAGCCCCAGACCACAGGTGACTGGGTGCAGCCTTTGGACTGAGTCCAAGTTTTACAAAACACATCCTTTTATTAAGGGGATCTGCTCTGTGAAGTTTGGATTCAGTCAAAGGGCTGCACTTGAGGACCTAGAGGGCCACATATGGCCTGGAGGTCACGGGGTTTCCCACCCCTGAATCAGTAGCCATTGAAGTTTATTGTATAAGCTTATGACATGGGTAGACTTGTGTGTTAAGAAAATCATTTTGGCTGCAGTGTTGAGGATATAATGGAGAAGAGAGAGACAATGGATGTGCAAACAGCATAAGACAACAACCCAAAAAATAGGCTAAGAGATTATATCCCAAGTGGTAACTTGATGCTATGGAAAAAAACCTCCCATCTGTGGCCTTGATTGTCCATTAATTCTTTGTGATTATCCAAGATCCATCGTGCCACTAGAGTATTGATTACTCACTAAGTAAGTGAGGGAGCCTTATGGAAGGCTCAGATGGCCGTCAGCTCATTTTTTTTTTCTTAATTGAAAGGAAAAATTGATGAAAAATAAAGATCACTGTATTTGCTTTCTCTACAAGTCAGTGCCAAAAAATAATTTGAGTACTCAGGTCAACCAGATAGCTTTCTGCCATTCTAAGAGGTCTAGCAACTAGTTTTTTGGTATAAGATATTGGTGTCAAAAGGAGAAGCTGGGTTTTCTGAAAGAGTTTAGTTTCCTATCACACACAAAATGCAGTTACTGGTGTAAGGGTAAATTTCCACCTCTGCTCCAATGAATCCATCAACAGAATAAATTTGGTATGAAGGAATTTTCCTATAACCTCATCACAATGTTCAGATAAGCCTTTAATAAATTTGAAAGGATCATAGGACTTTAGGCCATTGCATGAAAGACAGATGATGTCTCACAAGAACTATCTTGTGATTGGTTGAGAGATCAAGTCACACCTCTTGGTGTTAGTCCAGTGGGGAGCTCAATTCAGTAATGGGCCCGTCTAGTGGTAGAAGACTTCCAGCCAACCCCCCCCCCCAAGAGAGTGAGTGAAAACACACTGAAGGACAAACATGGACTTAGACAAATCCAGAAGGAGAGTCATATGAAAAAGAAAGGCGCTTTCAGGGAGTGCGACTTTTTATGGAGGAGAAAATGCTGGTTCTCTACTCTAGAAAGTCATCAGTTTTTAGAACCAGAAAGGAGCTACATCTAAGGGGAGGTACGCTGTCATTTGTGTTCCCTGGACAAGTCCCTCATTACCTTCGTTTAAATAGGAGCCCACTCTTCCTAGGGACATTGTGTGTGCAAAGGGAGAATGAACTCTCAGTCTGGGGAAAAAGTTTAATGGGAAGCTTTACAAAAACAACAACACTGTATCACAGTAGTAAACACACTTTGAAAAAGACAGTTGAATCTGGATGACTGATTTTAGTGAGAAGCACACCAGTGGGGGCTCACAAGCAAGAGTTATAAAAGCTCAGCCTCTCAACATTTTCCTTAGAATGCTGAGATGTGTAGCAGTACCTGTTACTATTCCTAACACAAGACACTCTGTCTCCAGACTGGACCTTTTCACTGACTGTCACCCATGCCTGGAGCTTTATCCCATCTCATTCCTGCTTCCTGGCTTCCCTGGCTTCCTTTCAGTCCCAGCTAAGATCCCACCTTCTCTAAAAAGCCTTTCCCGATCCCCTTTAAAATTAGAGCCTTCCCTCCGATGATTATCCCCAATTTATTTTGTATATAGTTTGCATACAGTTGTTTCCATATCGTTGCCACCATTAGACTGTAAGCTCCTGGAGAGTAGGGACTGTCTTTTGTCTTTGTATCCTCAGCACTTGGCACAATGCCTGGCGCATGACGGGCACTTAATGATTCTGGGGACTCAGCCTGCCGAGGTGAGGGGAAGCCAGGTAAACATCCTGGGATGGGAGGGGGAGGAGGGAGGAGGCAGGCTACAGTAGGAACATAGTTCTAGAGCTGGAGGGAATCTCATAGGTCACCTAGTTTAACCCCTTCCTTGTGAGAATGAGAAAACTGCCCCTCCCCAAAGACACGAAGTGACCTCGCCCGGTGATAAGTAACAGGGCTGGAATTTGCACCTGTCTGTCTCCGGGACTCGGCATTGCTCCAAACTTCCTTCCTTTGGTTCCGGCGCTCCTGCTTCCTCATGCAGAGACCTTGGATCATCAAACACACAGAGGGCTCTAAATCATACTCAACACAGAGCCTTCTTTAATTGTGACATTTTCTCTTTTTTTCAACTTTTATTTATTTATATTTATTTTTATTATTTTTTCTCCTGTCCCATTTTTTTTTTCAGGCAATTGGGGTTAAGTAACTTGCTCAGGGTCACACATCTAGCAAGTGTCAAGTGTTTGGTCTGAGGCCGGATTTGAACTCAGGTCCTCCTGACTTCAGGGCCGGTGCTCTATCCGCTGCGCCACCTAGCTGCCCCATCATTGTGACATTTTCATAAGATCTTTTGTACCATTTTATAAAATCATCGGTTTAGAGCCAGACAGGATCTTAGAGAAGGCTAGCAAGCCTCTATGGTGGGATAGGAACTAATTCCAAGGCCAAGCTACTACGGTACATTGAAGGAAGAAAGGAAGGAAGCAAACATCACCTATTTAGGGCCTACTCTGCTAAGCACTTTATAAATACTATCTCATTTGACCTTCTTAACAACCCCCGGAGGTAAGGGTTATTTTTGTCCCCATTTTACAATTGAGGAAACCAAAGCAGAGGGCGAGGCTGATTGTCTTGACCGGGTCATACAGCCAGTAAGTATCTGAGGCAAGATTTGAACTGGCCTCCTCCTGACTTTCGGTCCAGTGCTCTACGCACTTTACCAGGTGGTGGGGTTGTGTTCATTGTAGGTCTTCAGGCAAAGACTGGATGATGACTTGTCAGGAAGATTCTGGGTCTGACATGAGTTTGATTAGATGGGTGCTAAGAGCTCCTCCATCTCTGAGCTGTGATTCAACACTACACAATCGCATTGCAAAATCCTCCACTGGAAATCACCCACCCCATGGATCTCCATCTGATTTTTCCTTGAAAAACACTTGTCCAGAGGTCCCAAGGTCTGCAGCCATATTTTTTATTGAGCAGAGACTGAAAGGTGCCTTTCCACTTGCATTCTTCCAGCCTTCCAGGAGAATCAAACCTGCTTCATGCCATCAGAAAGCTCTGCATGTTATTTCTCAGATTAATCCCAGTGTAATCCATTATAACACAATGGCCATTAGCCAGTATCATTAGCATCATCCATGGTTGCAACATAAAGTTCCCAGTCACAGGACAGGTATTACGAATGTGTTTGTGGCCTGCATTATTTAGGGTTTCCAGATCAGCTCCAATGAGCCTCAACGGAAACTGGCTTGCCTTTGGTTTAATTCAAATCACTTGCATCATTTAATTTTTCTCTTATGCCCATACACACATTCATTTTTTTCTGCATCTATTCTGGGGATCAGAAGCATCAATAAGTGTCACGTTACATTAAGCTCCACGAGCAGCCAAATGAACGTCTGATCTCTTAGCCAGAGCTCGTGGCTCAGTCCCAATACATCTTATGGTGGATGTTGGCCAAGACACTCCTGGGTTTGCCCTTAATCCATTTACTAACTTCCATTTGAAGGTTAATTGTTTGCGTTTGGTTTTAGCAACGTTGTGGTGCCTGTTGAAGCAATCCAAGGCAACGCAGGTGAGAGAGTCAATTAGCTACTTAATAACATAATGGTATCCAAATGGACCAAGTTGAGAAAACATATTAACTTTTGCCCAAGATACCTCGGCATGGTGCCAGACAGCCAGATGCAAACAGAAAGATCCCATCGAGCACTCCAGTGCCTTACTTACCTGATGCTAATGTCTCCTTTTTGTGGAAACAATGGAAGTAGTGATTCTTTCAGTTTATTGTCACACAGATGTGGCCACAGAAATCAGCAGACAAAGCTGAGAATGACTAAGATGATGATCAGGAGACAGAGAGGAAAGAAACCAGGCAGGAGGGTTCTCTGCTGTTCTAGTGGGTCTCAGGTCTCGCTGCTATGGGCATTCCCTTCAATAGTGCAGATTGCAACCCAGCCACACCTCGTTGGCCAGGCTGACTCCAATCTGGGTCCACCCACCTTATAAGGGCCTTTTTGTTAACTTCTGTCCAATATACCAAAGAAGCATATTTGAGGGCGTGGGGGGAAGTGGAATGCCAGAAAGGGAACAAGCTGGGACAATTGTCCAAGTTATGTAGGAAGGATGGAACACTCAATGTTACACAAAGTAGTCATAGCTTAGACTCATAAAAGCAGCAGACTATGGTGGAAAGAATACTAGATTTGGAGTCAGGGGACCTGGGTTTGAATCCTGCCTGGCTCTGCCATTCACTACTGGTGTGATCTTAAACCAGTCTTTTTACTTCTCTAGGCCTCAGTTTCCCCAGGTGTAAAATGATAGCATTGCCCCCAGCTAGCCCTGAGGTCACTTCTCACTAAAAAGCTCCAATCCCTTCTGACTGTAACTTCCCTGGACTTTGGCTTCCTCGATTCTAAAATAAGGGCGTTGCCTCTAGACATGATCTCTGAGGTTCCTTCCCATGCCGGATCCATGATCTCAGGAATATCAGTGGCGGCTTGCTCCAACATGCCTGCATTAGAGGCATCCCTTCTTTGGGTTTTAGGGATGAGAGTGGAAGGAGGGGATGAAGATAACTGCTCATCCTTTCAGCTGCCTAAGTGACCTCCCTTGACACTGGCTCATGAAGTGTCAGCCTTGGAGTCTCAGGTCTGGAATACAAATTACCCTCAAATCATCATAAAAATAAAGAGTGTGTCATTTCAGGTGGTATTTTGTTTCTGATGTGAGCCTTTGATCTCCGGAGTACTGAAGGTCAGGCGAGCTACAGGCAGACTGAAGAATCCAGTCTCTTTGTTTTCTTTAGCTTCATCCACTCGTCAGCATATGCCATAAAGACTTTTCTTTTTTGCCTTGATGTGGATCGGAGCTGGGATGTACTTTCCCTTTGATGCAGCGCCCCTAATGTGACATCTGAGCCTGCCTCCCCCACTTAATTGTCATAGGCACTAGGGCTGTTTTAGAGGAAAAGTTCACGGGATTGCACTTTGTTTTTGTTTTTACTCTGACTGTTACTGAAGCCGATGTTCTAGAGAGAAAATCAATTTCCCGTTGATTCGGTAGTCCATTATCTCAGGGATTGTTGTTTAATACTAGTTTTAGACATGGAACCTCCAGATACTGAATGCTGGGATGGGGTGAGGGTACAGAAAAGCCTCCTAGAGAGATACGGTCATGAACACTTTATATCCATACACACACACATAACATAGGGTCATCATTTTAGAGTGAGAAGGGATCTTAGAGGTCATCAAGAGACAATCCTCTCATTTTACAAATGTGGAAACTGAGACCCAGAGAGGGAGAGTGACATAGAATCATAGGATCATTATAGGATGTATATTCTTATATGTGTATGTGTATATATATGTATATATAGAGAGGACAGACAGACAGACACAGACAGAGACAAACGGACAGAAAGAGAGATAGAGAGAGAGACATATCTATATCTATATCCCCAGACCCTAGGATGGTAGCCCCTCCCTTAAAAACTTGTAACATGTGTTGAATCTCCACAGTGAAGCTGCTCACTCCCTCTGCACCTCTGACTGCCATGTTCTGCTAGGGGCTACCGGGTCTCTGCCCAAGGATGGGGTGATGAGGGTTGGATGGGGGCCAGCACACGGCTGCCTCTAATGGTCTTGCTGCCCGAGGGCCCAGTTAAGGCATATGTTTGCTGTGCATCCTGCCTGTGAGACCTTCATAGAGGTAAAGAAGTTGCTTTTAAAAAATAAACTATTCCCCAGGAGAAGTCTTGTTAGAATCCCAAAATGTTTGCCCAGGGAGTGTATGGGCATAGAATATTATACTTCAAGCGCAGAAGGGACTCCTGGATGAGGAAGTTCCCTTCACCAGTGCAGATGATCACCTCTCCCACAGCTTATGTTCCTAGAGCTGCTGCTAAGCTCTCTAAGCTCAATGCTAGTTTTGGATTCAGAACCTGCAGATACTGAGGGGTGGGGTTGGAGAAGAGCCACAGGATGACTGAGACATCAAGTGATTGCCAAGGGTCACACAGCCAGAATGTGTTGAGGGCATGGCCATCTCCCAGTCATCCGGGCTCCAACCTCAGTGTCATCCTCAATGACTCACCTGCACTCACGGCCACTCTCCAGACTCGGTCTGTCGGCAAATCTTGTTTCTTTCTACTTGCACAAAATCCCTCTTTTTCTCTGGTACACCTACCACCATAGTTCTGGCCCTCATTATTACTTATCACCTTCTAAAGGCCTCTCTGCTTCAAATCTCTCCCCAGGCCAATCATCCTCCATTCCACTTTAAAACACTTTTCCTAAGCCTGGGTCTGACTCCCCCCTTACTCCCTCAATGAGCTCCTTGTTACCACCAGGACCAAATAGAGAGTCCTCTGTCTGCCTTTTAAACCCCTTCACAACCTGGACCCCTCCTACATTTCTAGTCTTCTTATGCCTTATTCCCTTCCAGTCTATAATCCAGGGACTCCTGCCTTCTCCCACTTTCTTGCCCAAGATGCTTCATCTCCCATCTCAGCGTTTTACACTGTCTGTCTCCCATTTGTGACATCCTCTCCCTCCTTCCTGCCACCTTCTAGCTTCCCAGGCTTCCTTCAGGACTCAATTCAACTCACAGCTTGGGCAAGATGTCCTTCCCAGTCTCTCCAGAAGCTAGTGCTATCCCTGCTCAGATAGCCTTCCATCTATTCCGTATCTGACCTACAGGCTCCTAGTTATTTGTAGGTTGTTTCCCCCGTCCCCCAGCATGAGAATGTGAGCTCCTTCAGGACAAGGACTATTTTGCCTTTCTTTGTCTCCCCAGCTGCTTAGCACAGTGCCTGGCACATAGTAGGAATTCAATAAATGTTTGTTAACTTGACTAAATGATGGAGACCTCCCAATCAGTACCACTTTCGACTGCTAGTTGTTTTTTTCTCTTCTTTACAAAGGACAAGGTTTGTGAAATTCTCCGAGATGTCAGACTGGTGTGATTCAAACCTATGTGGTCTACATGGACAGCTCTGCAGAGAACTGGGCCTTAATAAATACCTGTGATCAATAGCTTCTCTGCTATTGAAACTAGCAGGGGCAAGGAAAGGGTTGTCTGGAGTAGAGGAGGCAGTTTTCTTTTTTTTTTTCTGGCTAGGCAATGGGGTTAAGTGACTTGCCCAGGGTCACACAGCTAGTAAGTGTTATCTGTCTGAGGCCGCATTTGAACTCAGGCCCTCCTGAATCCAGAGCTGGTGCTCTATCCACTGTGCCATCCCCCTCAGCTCCTCAAGGGTTGTCTGGAGTAAAGTGAAACAGTTACAAGGCAGGACCCCCGATTTCCATGGGTCCTGTTATTGCTAGAAAGATGGCAGAGCCCCTTCGTTTCAGCTCTTTGATAGCACTGGGATCTCCACGGTAATTATCATCACAGTAATGATGACGATGACAGTGATGATGATGTTGAATTTCATAAAGAGCTTGTCCCTGAATTTTCCACCTTTTTATAAATGGGGTTGTCAGTCAAAATTCTGGGGCCCAAAGCCAACCAGTAACAACTGTCTGTGTCCAGTGCCTGGCATCCAGCAGTCATTTAATAATTGCTTGCTGTTTGATGGATGGATTACTGATTGTGGGTATTCTAGCTGTCTGTCACTCCTTCTCTGTCTCCCTTGCTGGATCTTCTTCCAGATCACACCCTCTAACCTTAGTGTCCCTCAGGGTCCTGTCCTGGGCCCCCTTCTCTTCTGCCTCTGTACTGCCTTCTTTGGTGATCTCATCGGCTCCCACGGATGTAATCACTATCTCTATGCTGATGACTCTTGAATCTACCTTTCCTTCCCGATCTGTCTGCTGACCTCCAATCTCACATCACCAAGTGCTTTTCAGACATTTCCAACTAGTCATGCAGTAGACATCTTAGGCTCCACATGTCTAAAACTGAATGTATTCTCTTTTCCCCTAAACCTTCCTCCCCTCCTACCTTCCCTATTGCTGAAGAGAACAACATCATTCTCCCAGTCCTTCACACTCACAACCTAGGTGTTATCCTGGATTCCCACTATCTCTACTCCCCTCCCATATCCAATCTGTTGCTGAGGCCTTTGGATTTCACTTTTTTTTTTAAAGTGAGGCGATTAGGGTTAAGTGAAGGAGATCGCCTCACTTTCTCCCCAGATGTCTCATTCCACACATGGACACCTTGACCTACTGAAAAGCTTTTCCTGATATCCAGCTGAAACACCTCTTTACCTTTTTATCCATTAACCCTGCCAGGTAGGTGATGCAGTAGATAGAGTGCTGGGCCTGGAGTTCAAATCCAGCCTCAGACTTTATTATCTGGGTGACCCTGGGCAAGTCACTTAACCCTGCTTGCCTCAGTTTCTTCATCAGTAAAATGAGCTGGAGAAGAAAATGGTGAACCACTCGGTATCTTTGCCAAGAAAATCCCAAATGGATTCACAAAGTCAGACCCAAATGAAATGTGTGAAGTGCATTACTCCTGTCTCTTCCCCTTAGGGGCTGAGCAGAAAAAATCTAACTCCTCTTCCACACAAGAGTCTTTCCAATACTTGAGGACACCTATTTGTTTCCCTCTTTATCTTCTTCATGCTAACCATTCTCAAGTCCTGAGATGACCTAGACTCAAGGCCCTTTACCATATTGGTGGTCCCCTCTGGGGATTCTCTGGCTCCTCAATCCCCTTCTTAAACTATGGTGCCCAGGATTCTGGTCAGCTCCAATTGTGACTTGTCAGGCCACCCCCCAGGACTGCCTTCATCATGCACCAGAAATTTCAGAGATCCTGACAGTACTGCCAACGAGCCGCTTCAGATTTGTTTGGAAGCAAGACAACAAAAAAGATGCCCTTGGCATTGTCAATGGATGTGTCTAGCTTTGTGGTTCGTGTGTGTGTGTGTGTGTGTGTGTGTGTGTGTGTGTGTGTGTGTGTGTGTGAGAGAGAGAGAGAGAGAGAGAGAGAGAGAGAGACAGACAGACAGACAGACAGAGACAGAGAGACAGAGAGAGATACAGAGACAGAGAGACAGACACAGAGAGATAGAGACAAAGACAGAGACAGAGAGAGCTCTTCCTACTCTCTCTGCCAAAAACAAACCAAAAAACCTCTTTGATGGTTTGAAAACTTTTTTAAAAATCACCCTTTGTGCTCTAATAGTCATTGAGATGCCAAAGAAAACAAGAATGTTTTTGTTTTGAAATGAAAGGACACCTTACCTGCTAAGGCTAAGAACAGTTGGAGTGGTGGCAGCCAGGGGAAGGAGCAGCCTAGGGAGGGAAATGTCAGCCTTGCTTGTTCGTGAAACCTTGAAGAACGAGGCACTTGAAAATGAACCAAACACTTGAGTTGGATTGCAGTGCCCAGTCCTGCTTTGCTTTCCTGAGGGATGTATCCACATCACCGTGCTGATCTTTTCCAATCCCCCCCACCCTTGCCAGTGCCGCAAACCTTCCTCCACATCATGAAAGGCTGGATTTTTAAATCCCAGCTTTGGGGTCAAAGAGCAGCTCTTTTTATTATCCTGGGTCCTTGGTTCCTTTAAAACAAGTAAACACACAAACAAAATAATTTTCTTTTTTGCTGTACCAGAGGCACATGTCAAGCTAGGGGAGAGTTTATCATTTTATAAAACGGGAGTGAAGAGTGAGAATAAAGAGTCGAAGGAACAAGAGGCTATCATCTCCGAAGCATCTCGAGGAAAAAGAGGGCATGATGTCTCCATAATGAGAAAGCGCGAGATTGACGGCCAAGACGTCGGGTCGGGCAGCCGAGGAGAAACGGTGGGTGCTGCTTGTTTGTAAGTTTCATTTTTAGGGAGGGATGATTGACATGCCAATGGCCTGGAGGAAGGTAACCGGCTGATCTTTAACTTGGAGGTCACCTGGAGAAAACTTGGAAAAAAGCCTCCAACATGTAGATGTCAAGTTGAGTGACAGCCCCATGCGAGGTGAGTTACACAGGCAGAGTTTTTACATGCACGACTTCACAGAAGTGATGACTGTCATCCCAGCAAAAAGATGTTCCTCTTGACCAGGGTCAGGAAACTGACAGGACCCACCCATTAATAGAAGTAACTGTCAGGGGAAATAAAACACTCAGTGGAAAACTTCAAAAATCCATTAGATGACAGAGATGACACAATCTTCCGGAACCCACTGCTACCATGTGCGATCTCCTTGTTAAGATATAGCCCCGCATGGGACACAGTTACGGGACACAATTACGTGGGCCTCAGGAACGCTGTAGACAGAACGCCATCTGGCTGCCCCACGCCATACATGGACGTGTCAGGCTCTTCTAATTTACTGGCCCGTCTATATCTTAATTAGACGTTTGATGCTTAGACTTGTCCAGCTTTTCTTAGGGGAAAACAAGGAAATGGGTCAGAATGGAAGATTAATGATGACACATTTTCACATTTGACAACTTATTATGGCCTTAATACTTGGGGCAATAACATTTCTTTGGAGAATATTCTTAAACAATAAACAGGTACAGGCAGGGAGAGTCTAGGCATTAAATGCCTTTGAGGTCCCAGAGTCTCTTCTGAACTGTCTGAGGTCAGTGATAGCTTTGACGCCCAGATTTCATTTAATAACTGTTGAAGTAATTGGATGGGGTTTTTGTCCTGGTACTTAGTTGGTCAGGAAGCTAATACAGCATTTAGTTTTATTTCCAAAACATTCAAGAAGCCTCTTACTGAGCCCTGGAGACAGTTAACTTTGATTAGAAGCTATTGGCAAATGGCCCTTCACAACATGTTTCTGAGATTTGAACTCGGCCTCTAACCCTCTGACAAGCCTCTTCCCTTTCCTGACCCAGTTTCCTAGTCTGTAAAAGGAGAAGCTGGATTGCTGCTCTCAGGGGTCACTTCCATCTCTAAATTAATGCTGCTGCTCTCTCCTGGTTCTCCTCCTCCTCCTCTGGCAGCACCTTCTCAGTCTCTTTTGCTAGATCCTCATCAAGGTTGCTCTCACTAATCATGGGTATCCTCTAAGGCTCTGTCCTGGGCTCCCCTTTCTTCTCCCTTTGCACGGTTTTGCTTGGTGAGATCATCAGCTCCCGTGGATTCAATCGTCATCTCTATACAGATGATTCACAGATTTGTTTATCTAGCCCTAATCTCTCTCCTGACCTCGATTCTTGCATCTTCAACTGCCTATTGGGCACCTCAAACTGGATGTCCAGAACAGAACACCTTCTCTTTCCCCCTGAGACTCTCCCCTTTTCCTAATTCCCTCTTACTGTGGAGGGTACCACAATCCTCCCAGTCACCCAGGCTTGTGATCCAGGTGTCACCTATCACTCTCCCCCACTTATCCAATCAGTCACCTTTATCCTTGTGAAATCTCTTGGACATGCCCAAGTGCCCCCCTCCTCTCTCTCCTTTGGTGCTGCCGCCACCCTGGTGCAGACCCTGATGTTCTCACAGTTGGACTGTAGCCATAGCCCTGCTGGTGGGTCTGCCTGCCTCCAGCCTCTCCCCACATGGATTCAGCTATCAAAGGAATCTTCCTAGAGCAGAAGTCTAACCATGTCATGCTTGACACTCAGTAAATTCCAGTGATTGCCATCACCTCCAGGATCAAGTGTAAAATTCTCTGTCTTTTAAAGTTTTTCATGACCTGGCCCCTTCCTCCCTTCCTAGGGTCCTGCCCCCCCCCCAACACACACACTCTGCAATCCAGGGACTCTGGCCTTCTTGGCCCCCTTGCTGCTCCTCACATCAGACACTCCATCTCCGTACTCCGGGCATTTTCTGTCAGTCCCCCAAGCCTGGAATGCACTCCCTCTTCATCTCTGTCTTCCTCGACTTCCTTCAAGTCTCGGCTAAAATCCTATCTTCTACAAGAAACGTTTCCCCCATCTCTTCTAATCTGTGTCTGAGGTAATTCCCAACATATCCTATCTAGAACTTGCTTGTACACAGCTGTTTGCAGGGTTGCCCGAGACCTCCACTTTGTAAAGAATTGCAATATTTGTGAAGCACGATAAAACTTGAATGGAGGGAGGGGTAGGAGAGAGGAGGGAGGCTCTAACCAAGGGCAAGGAGAGCGGGCTCCCTCTGCCCGAGCAGCAGCATGGCTGGGGGGCCCTGGCTCTCCTAGACATTTAAATACTGGCACCTGATGAAGCCGCACATATGTGTGTGAGTGCTCAGGACACGTGCTCCTGTGAGTTAGAGAGAGAGAGTAAGAAAAGGCAGCTCAGTGTGGAGCAGGGAAGCCAGAAATGGAATTTAGAGAGGGGATGCTGGGGGTGGGGCTTGAGAAGTGGAAGGAGAAACTGAGGAGGTGAAGGATGAGCTAGATGGAATGAATGAAGGGACTGGACTGGAGGAAGCCTGATGGGACTTTCCAGCTTTGGAGGCCTGACTCTCTTACAGCTTTGACTTGAGAGCCTGTGGACACTGAGGAGGAAGAGGAGAGGAGACAGAGGAAGAAAGGGAGGAGGAGGAGGAGAAAGTGAAAAACCCAAGGAGCAGAACTAGGGCTTCAGCCCGAGGAGGAGGGGAAGCAGGAGGTGGTTGATAAGAAAGGTCGGCAGTCTGGGAGAGAAGGGAAAGGAGGCTGAGTGGGGCTATTCAGGTGCTAACAGGAACTTCAAAGCCACCCACTTGTACAATAGGGCCAGGGCATCTGGCTGGATCGGGGCAGGCAAATCAGCTGCCAATGTTGGCAGACTCCCAGGTAGCCTTTGAGACATTTGGAACTCTTGGTCCAGAAACCTCTCAATGTAATTAGGGCAATGGATGGCACTTCCCCCACCCTATGGGTCTCTATTGGAGACTTCTGATGAAAGCTTCAAAATCCCTGCCCTTCATGCTAGATCCACTCTCACACTTTATTATTCTCAATAATAATGATTGATGTTGCTACAGTTTGCAAAGTACTCTGTACTTCTCACTTCCCTTTGAGCCTCACAGAGAGCAGGGAAGGTAGGTGCTAGGATTACACCCATTTTATAAGTGAAAAAACTGAGGCCCAGAGAGGCTATGACATGCCCCCAGTCACACAGCCAGTTAGTCAGAATCAGGACTTAAACCTCAGTTTCTTCTGACTTCAGGTTCAGCACCCTTCCCATAATAATTCTTGATGAGTTCTACAGCAGGAGTGCATGCGTGTGTGTGTGTGTGTGTGTGTGTGTGTGTGTGTGTGTGTGTGTGTGTGTACGATAAAAGCCACTGGCAATGCATATTTCCCCAAATTTATAAGTGGGATAATGGGGCATTTTTTCTCAAGAGAACAATCCCTCCTGCCTGAATTCTGGAGAAGCTCAGGGAATACTGCACAAGTGTATTTTGTATGAAATCACCTTGGGAGAAAGTCTTGTAGAGGACCCTCTGGGGGGGTGCGCTGCATCAGCACATCTTCACTGTTTGGGATATCAAAGGGGTGGAGAGACGAGTCCCTCCTGGGGCACCAAACACTTCTCCAGGACATGGAGACCGAACCAAAAAAAGCAGCAGACTTGGGAAGACTATCGTTCTCGGATTCTCCTCTTATTCCCAGTGATCCAGGAAGCATCTGGTAACCAACCACTCACAGTGGGCCAGACCTCCTGCTAGGCTCTGGGGAAACAGACAAGAATGCAACATTCCTTGCCCTCAGGGAGCTGACATTCTATATGGAGAGACAATAGGAATCCATAGAAGAATGTAGGAAATAGATGGAAAGTAACACAGGGGATTTTTTTTGTGGGGGAGAGGAGGAATGCTACCCAGTTGCTATCATGTAGGAGGTGACCCTGGAGTTGAGCTTACACTCCACTAAAAAGCACAGGATGTGAACCGATGTGTCAGTCAAAGCGAATTTGAGAAGGGGGAGAATCCTGGGCCAGCCACCTCAATCCTGGGGGCCTCTGTTTCTTCAAATCTATATAAAATAACTTTTACATAGTTGGCATATAATAAATACCTCCTTATTAGAGAGACAGAGGTGCCTTATGACTCAAAAGAGAAATGTTCTGAAATGGATTATTGCACGTCCCTTCCCCAAACCATCAGGGAGATAAAGTGATAATCTTTTTGCCAAAGGTTTGCCTGCAACTGCAAGATAAGGACCGTAGGTTTACAACTGGGAAAGCCCTTCAAGGTCATCTCGTCTAAAGCCCTCCTTCAACAGATGGGGAAACTGAGGCTTCAGAGAAAAGAAGGGACTCTTGCCCACTTCCAGGAAACTTCCTTGTCTGTGTCCCCTCAGTGACCAGGACCTGGCATGTGCTCCTGTCTGGAGGACAAGGCAGAGCAGTCCACCAATATCTGAAATGCCTTCATGAGGAAGAGTGGCCAGACAGCCCACAGAGCAGCAGAAGGGGGACTTAGGTAGGGCCAGTAGGGAGAAGATCCAATGAGCATTCGTTCTATCAGGAAAGGCCTCTCACAGAAGTCAGCCCTTGAGCTGAGCTCTCAAGGGAGGGCGGAAACAGCCTGGCAAAGGCACAGAGGTGGGGGATGGGAGAGTGTAGGTGGGTTGCGGTGTGGTTTTTGTTGTTTAGTTGTTTCTGGTTGTGTCTAACTCTTCTTGACCCCACTTGGAGTTTTCCTGGCAAAGAAAACCACTGGAGTGGCTTGTCATTTCCTTCTCCAGCTCATTTTGCAGATGAGGAAACTGAGGCAAACAGGGATAGTGACTTGCTCAGGGTCACATAATTAGTAAGTCTGAGGTCAGATTTGAACTCAGCTCTTCCTGACTCCAGGCTAGCCGCCCAACATTATAAGCATCAAAGGGGCATTATAAGGGATTTAAGGCCAAACAGAGGGGTTGGTTTTGAGCTCTCCAGACATTCCTCCTGACTGTCTGAAATTCCTCCACCCTGCCATAGAAGCCATCCTGGAAGCTCAATCTGTCCCCAGGGTGTTCTCACCCTGGAACTTTACTCCACCCTTGTGACCCCTCCCTCTGATCTGCCAGCTCCTCCCAGAGCCTCCATTTTAAGGAAAATGTCCATGCCAGCCATGCTTCGTTCTTCTCTGGGTTTCACTCTTTGTCCATTGACATCCCATTTCCAGCTCCCTTCCATGTGTCATCATCTCCTATTTGGATGCAAGCTTCTCGAGAGCAGGGACTCTTTTTCTGTTGTATTGGTATTCCCAGCATTAAGCACAGTGCCTGGCACATGATAGGGGCTTACTAAATGCAACTTGACTTACTAGGGAGCTATTGCAGTTTATTGAACAGAGGAGTGACATGGTCAGACCTGGGCTTAGGACAGGCAAATGGAGGAAGGATTGGGGAGGGGGGAGATGAGAGTGAAACACAAATGATTCAGCAGTAATTACTAAGGGCCTGCTATGTGCCAGGCACCATTGAAATAAACCAAATGAGATATGATGAATGCCTGAACTAGGGCAGGGATGGGTGAGAAGGGTTTGGGTTCGAGAGGGATTGTAGAGGAAGAAACAAGAGTCTGGGCAATTGACTGGACATGTGGGGTGAGTGAGAATGAAGAGTGTGCATGTAGAAACCTAGAAGGATGGTGCTGCCTTGACAGAAATAGGAAAGATTCACAAGAGGAGTGAGTTTGGAGGAACAGAAAATAAGGTTTGTTTTGGAGATGCTGAATTTGAGATAACTATGGGGCCTGTACTTGGAAATGCTCAATAGACTGTTTGTGACGTGGGACTAAAGTTCCAGAGACTAGGGCTGGATCTATAGATCTGGGAATCATTGGCATAGAGGTGATGCATGACTGACTACATGACAGCAGATGAGAAAGAAGGAGAGGAGGAGGAGGAGAAGAAGAAGGAGGAGGAGGAGGAGGAGGAGAGAGGAGGAGGAGGAAGAAGAAGAAGAAGAAGAAGAAGAAGAAGAAGAAGAAGAAGAAGAAGAAGGAGGAGGAGGAGGAGGAGGAGGAAGAAAGGGGAGGAGGAGGAAGAGGAAGAAGAAGAGAAGGAAGAAGAGAAAGAAGAAAAAGAAGACAAAAAGGAGGAGGAGGAAGAAGAAAAAGAAGAGGAGGAGGAAGAGGAGGAGGAGGAAGAGGAGGAGGAGGAGGAGGAAGAGGAGAGGAGGAGGAGGAGGAAGAGGAAGAAGAAGAAGAGAAAGAAGAAGAGGAAGAAGAGAAAGAAGAAAAAGAAGACAAAAAGGAGGAGGAAGAAGAAGAAAAAGAAGAGGAGGAGGAAGAGGAGGAATTAGAACAAGAAGAAAAGGAAGAAGAGAAAGGAGAAAAAAGAAGAGGAAGAAAACAAAAAGGAAGAGAAGGAGAAACAGAAGAAGAAGAAGAAGAAGAAAAGGAAGAAGAGAAAGAAGAAAAGTAGAAGAGGAAGAAGAAGAAAGAGGAAGAGAAGAAAGAAGGGAAAGAGAGAAAAGAAGGAAGGGAACAGAAGAAATAAAGGTCCAGGAAAGAGTCACTGAGCTAACGGAAAGACACAACCTGGGTCGTGGGAGACAGCAATGGTTTTGGAGTCCAAGGACTTGGGTTCAAATTCCTGTCTCTGGTACTTCTACTTGTGTGACCTTGAATGACTTATTTCATCCACAATACTCTGATGCTCCATTTCTTCTGTACTACTTGTTATCCCATTCCTTGTAATTTTGGGTGAAGTACAGGAGCAGGGAACCTTCAAATACATTTGAGATTTCCTAAAGGACTCCAACCAACTTGTCACGGGAAAGAGAGATTTGCTGTGACTGTGGTTGGCACGAGCTGCTTACCTGAGCATCCATCTCTCAGCAATTCCTTTCTGGACCAAATCCCATATTCCTTTTAGCTTTTGCTTGCTACATAAGAAGCTACCTTCCTTTTTTCCAGAAGACATTCTGATCTTTGCTGTCTTCTCTTTCCAGGCTGGTAGAAATGTTCTTTCTAGTACGGCAGGTCAGGCCTTTCTGGGGATTTTTAATCAGCACATTTGGAGACAATATTTGTTCCCATCATCCTTGCCTTTCTCTGGCCCCCTCCAGCCTTTCTAAATTTTGAATGTAGTCTCACTCAGTCTGCATCCTCCCCACTCCCCCACCCTGATCGTTTACACAGGCATGCCTCAAAGATACTTCAGGTTCAGTGCCAGACCACCATAATCCAGCAAATTTCGCAATGAACTGAGTCACACAAAGTTTTTGGTTTCCCAGTGCATATAAGAGTTGTGTTTACACTATGCTGTGGTCTATTGAGTGTCCAATAGTATTATGTCTAAAAAAACCCCAATGTATATACTTTAATTAAAAGCACTTTATTGCCTAAAAATGTTAACCATCATCGGAGCTTCTTTTGAGCTTTTTTTGCTGGTGGAGGGTCATGCCTCGATGTCGATGGCTGCTGACTGATCAGGGTGGTGGCTGCTGAAAGCTGGGGTGGCTATGGTAATTTCTTGAAATAAGACAACAGGGAAGTTTGCCACATTGATTAACTCTTCCTTTCACTTAGAAGCCATTTTAGGGTTACTCGTTGGCCTAATAGAGAAGACTAAGGAGAGAGAGAGATGGGCAAATGGCAGGTTGCTAAAGCAGTCAGAATACACACATTTGTTGATTGTTTGCCATCTCATACGGGCGTGGTACGTGGTGACCCAAAACAATTTCAATAGTGACCTCAAAGATCACTGATCACAGATCACCATAATAGATATAATCATAATGAAAACATTTGAAATATTGTGAGAATTACTGAAACGGGACATGAAAACATTATGTGAGCACACACTGTTGGGAAAAAGGTGCCCATAAACTTGTTTGACATAAGATTTGAGCAATTTGTAAAAAAAAAAGCAGCATCTGTGAAGTAATGAAGTGGACCACAGTAAAAGGAGGTGTGCCTGCATGGCTACAGCCTTTGAACCAGCTGTGAGATGTTCCCTCCACGACCCCCTGGGGCAGCTAGTCAGCACCTCAGTGCACAGAGCATTGGGCCTAGAGTAAGTCGGGAAGACCTGAGTTCAAATATGACTTTAGACACTTAATAGTGGTGTGACCCTGGGCAAGCCACTTAACCTGTTTGCCTCGGTTTCTTCAACTATAAAATGGGGATAATAGCAGCACCTACCTTACACAGTTGGGAGTGAGGATAGCACGAGATTCTATTTGTAAAATCACTTAGCGTAGTGCCTAGCACAGAGCAGGCTTTCTATAAATGCCTATGCCCCCCCACCCCGAAACCTTCTTAGAATTGATGGTGAAATGAACACATGATGTAGCGCCCACGCTCTTATTCCTGGCGTCTGGCCTCAGGAGGGGAGGAGAGCTGCAGTCTGTGCTCCTGAGCCACTAGGCAGCACACAGGCATTCACAGAGCCAGCGACCAGCTGAAAGCTGGGGGAGTCCATGAGTGCAGGCTTTAGTGATCAAAAGCCATCCCTCCCAGAAATCACCCGGCAAAGCAGCACAGCGCTCTCTGATCTCTTTGTGCAGAGCGCTCCAGACTCATTTCTGATGGTCACTAATTTCTTGCATACCCTAGAAACCTGCTTTGATCTTCAGAAAGATCTTTCTGGCCTCTTCCATCAGATAAAACACAACAACAAAAAAAGATCTCAAAGGCACACCACTCCTGAGTCACCTCCCCCATACACACTCACTCTGTAATCCAATCCAGCTCAGTTCTGTTCCAGCCAGTTCAGTGGGGTCAACATTTATTAAGCACCTAATAGTTCCCAGCACTGTGTGAGGCTCTGGGGGGGGGGGACTGAGGTCATAAGCTTGGGGCTGGAGGGAACCTAAGAAGATATAGAGTCCAACCACCTCGTTTTACAGGGCAGACCCTGAGCCCCATAAAAGGGAAGGGACTTCGCCAGGGTCACCGAGGTAGGCAGCGCCACAGGCAGAGGCCCGAAGGGGACCTTTCGTACCTTGGTTAGTGCTGGGGTTTTATTCCAGAGTCAGTAGCAAGACAGTGAGTATTCCAGAGCAGGTCAGACCTGAGCTTTGGGAGGGTTATTTTGGGAGGATAGATTGTAGAAGGGGGAGACTAGAAGTGAGAAGCCAATGTAATTCAATTCAGCAAGGATTCAGGAAGATCTTGGGTGTGCCTCGAGCCAGAAGGGTGAACACAAAGGCATTCCCCTTAAAGTCACATCAAACCCTAGAAATTTAGACTTGGAAAAGGGGCCTTGGGGAAAGAAGAGGCAGGATGAAGAGGGAAGAGACTTTGCTTTCAGATTCTGAGTCTAGCACTAGCAATCTGGGAGACCTTGGACAAGTCATTTCCCTTCTTTGCATCTCTATTCCATCTTCTGTGTTGTTGTTTAGTTGTGTCTGACTCTCTGTGACCCCGCCTGGGGTTTTCTTGGCAAAGATACTGGCGTGGTCTACTATTTCCTGTTCCAGCTCATTTTACAGATGAAGAAATGAAAGCAAACAGGGTAAAGTGACTTGCCCAGGGTCACACGGCTAATAAGTGTTTGAGGCAGGATTTGAACTCGGGGCTTCCTGACTGTAGGCCTGCCATGCTATCCACTGTGTCACCTAGCTGCCATCCTCTGGAGGGTGATTTATAATGTTCTTTTCAGTTCTGAAGTGCTACGGTCTGATCCAACCCCTTTACTGGTCAGGCAAGAAAAGAGAGGCACAGAGACCTCAAGTGATGTGTCCGAGGTCACACAGCTAGTTCATGGTATAGCTAGGACTACCACTGACAAGGCTTTGCTTTTTCCTGTGGATTCAACTGCTTCTTATTTTAAGCGCCTCCTGGAAATTTCTTTTGATGATGCCTAGGGTAAGATGAAAAATCTTTTATTTAAATCAACCCGCCCCCCATTCTGATCCATCTTGCATACCCAGATTATAATTATATAGAAATATGGAACATGTATACAAATACAGGTCTATATTTCAGTGCTAAAATATAAAACTGATTCAGGTGAGTGGGGATTTTGCTTTAGAGTTTGTGTCTTAAAAGAGATGGATGCAAGTTTATGTCAAGTCTTAAAGTGAGACACACACGTGTTCCAGGTGATGGTAGAACATCAGCCTGAGCTGCCTTTTTGGGCATATTTCCCAAGCATCAGATCTGACCCATGGAATTGACTGGCCGAGCTCCCAGACCATGGGGGTCAGGCCCCGTAAATCTCGGTCCTTGGAGACCCTGCCTAATTCACACATTAACATGTTCAAGCTTGGCCTCATCATTGCCCCAGCCCCCAGGGCCCCCTGAAGCTCACACCACAGGCACCCCCATATACTTTGCTGCTTTATTTTCCCTCTGCCCCACACATATCCCCATCCTTATTAGCCAGCCAGCTGAGGCTCAGGGAAAGGGAGACTGGAAACTTCTCTCCCTCTCCACCTCCATTCCCACATCCTTGGCATTTCCGCAAAACTGCCCCGACAGAGATCAGACCCACATTGAAGGACGTCTTCCACATGCAAGGTTAGCTGGGAGACTCTCAATAGATGAGCCCCAATTCTCTGTTTGGGGTTTCCTGAGGAAATTAGAGCCCCTCGTCTTTATTAAACCAAGATGGGAAATCCTGAACTTCCATCAAGGCACTGCTTGGGTACCATCTTCTACAGGAAGCCTTCTCTGCTAGGTGCTAATGCTCTATCCCAACTCATATTACACACCTAGAATACATATATATGTATATGTATATATATATATATGTATGTATATATATATGTATGTATATATATATATGTATTATGCACACCCTCGAACATGTGTGACATAACTAACATTTATATAGCACCTAAGGCAGCTAGGGGGCGCCATAGTGCATAGAGCCCCTGAGTTCAAATGTGGTCTCAAGACGCTTCCTAGCTGTGTGATCCTGGGCAACTCACTTCGCCCAGTTTGCCTCGGTTTCCTCACCTGTAAAATGAGCTGGAGAAGGAAATGGCACACCACTCCAGTATCTTTGCCAAGAAAACCCCACATAGGGTCAAAAAGAAACAGACACAACTAAAAAATGATTAAATTGAACATAACACCCACTATATGCCAGGCAGTGGGCTAAGCACTTTACAATTATTCTTTCATTTGACCTCACAAGAGCCCTGTAAAGCAGGTACTGTTATAACTCCCATTTTACAAATAAGGAAACTGAGGCAGGTAGAGGTGCCCAGGGTCACACAGCTAGGAAGTATTTAGGGTCAGATTTGAACTTGGGTCTTCCTGACTCCGGACCTAGGGCTCTGTCCACTGAACCGCCTGGTTGTCTACATAATATGTATATAATACCAATATATAAACCTATGAGTAATGTGCATATTGTGTGTACCACACCATTTAAAGACTAGTAGGACAGGGTAAGTCTAGACAAAGCGTGGCCCTGCCCATCCTCTTGGAGCTCAGTCTACTAAGGGTGTAGGAAGGGTGTCTGGGAATATCACTTCTGTATCACACTTCAGGGTGATATATAGCTGCTGGACTACTATTGTAAGCTGTGGGCTGTTGACAAGAAAATGTGGGAAATGGGAGATGTAACTAGGGCAGACTCACGTGGGGAAATCAGATGCTCCGGATAGACTATAAACCCTGCGTTACGTAGCCAGCGGGGAAGCAGGAGGGAACAGCGATTCGGGCCTAGGAATGAAAGCTTTGCTCTCCCTTCTGTAAGATGTGCCAACATATGGGACACCCGGCCTTGCTAGGTCATTAATAAAAAGGTTTTTTTCTGGTTCACCAATGGCTCTGTGGAACTTTTGTTGCTAACAAGGGGATGTACAACTGTAGAGAACTTCCTTCCTCAGTGCAGATTATAATGTGATGATAACCTGGTATACAAGTCTTAAAGAGTTAGCCTGAGTCACAGAGAGGTTGAGTGATTTCACCAGCATCACCCAGCTAGTGAATGTCAAAAGTAAGGTTTGAACCCAGGTCTTCCTGACTCTAAGCCCAACATTTCATCCAGTCTGTCACACTTGCCTCTACTATAACTGATAACTATGATACAAAATAGCACATGAGACCAACAGTGCCTCAGAAAAGTGCAAAGTTCTTCCTGGGCTCTAAGTGGGAAAAATCGCACTCTACTGGGGAGTGGATGGGGGAATCAAAAATGGTGTCCTGGAGGAGGTCCATACCCCTCTGTCTCCCATGTCACTCCCTTCTTTTGCTCTACCAACATCTCCAATCTTTAACCTCTTTCTATCTACTCTCTCCTTTTCTGCGGTCTATAAACATACCCACATCTCCCACGGACTTCAAAATCCCTCACTGGATCTGAGCATCTTAGATAACTGGCATCCTCTTTCTCCCCTCATTCCTCTCATCCCTGTTTCTCTTCTCCTCTACAAAGCCTCCACTTTCTTCTCACTCTCTTCTAAGCCCCTGCGTTCTGACTTCCACTGAACCTGCTCTCACCAAAGTTGCTAGTGAACTTTTACCTGCCAAATCTAATGGCCTTTTCTCAGTCCTCAACCTTCTTGTCCTCTCTGCAGCCTTTGACACTATTGATCACCCTTTCCTCCTGAATACTCTCTCCTCTCTTGGTTTTTATGATGCGGCTCTCTCCTGATTCTCCTTCTACCTGTCTGACCACTCCTCAGTCTTTTGCTTGCTCTGCATCCAGGTTATATCCATTAACCACAGGTGTCCCCTAAGTTCTGTCCTGGGCGCTCCTCTCTTTTCCCTCCGCACTAATCTTATTTAGTGACATTAACTCCCGTGGATGCAACAGTCCCTCATCACCATCTGCCTTTTGGACATCTCAGAATGGAAGTATGCAGGCATCTCCAGCTCGACATGTCCACAACAGAAATCACTGCCTTTCTCTCCAAGCTCTCCCCTCTTCTGAACTTCCAGATTCTTGTCAAGGGCACTGCCATAGTCCCATTGACCCAGGCTGGCAACCTCAGCATCATCCTCACTCACCCTACATGTCTGCTCCACAGCCAAACCTTGTTTCTCTTTTTGCAGCATCTATCATCTTTGTCCCCTTCTCTCCACTCACAGAGCAATGACCCAAGTTCAGGTTTCTATCACCTTTTACCCAAATTATTACAACAGTCCCCCAATTAGTCCCACTTCATTAGCATTATCTCCACTCCAGCCCACGCAGGTCAGACCACTTCACCCCTTCTCAATAAACCCCAGAATTGATCACAGTCAGTCCACAAGCACTTACTAAACCTTTGCCATATTCTAGGCAGACAAAGGTTTTCCTTGTTGGTATTTACATAGTACTTCATCGCCTGCCACTTCCTATCTTTCCAGTCCTTCTATACTTGCTGTTTCTTGCAAATGACGCTCTGTCTTCTATCTCTGTGTCTTTGCATTGGCTGTCCCCCATGCCTGGAATGCTGTCCCTCCTCGGTCAGTTAATTAGCTTCTCTGGCTTCTTTCAAGACTATGTTCAAATTTTAGGTTCTCCAGGAGACATTTCCAGCCCCACCTCTACCACCCTCTACCCGCCCCATCCCCACCGGCTGCTGGTGCCTTCAGTTCTAAGGTCACTTTCATTCATGACTTTCCCTCTGCTCTGTATGTAGCATGTATGTACTTCATCGTTTATAAGCTGTCTCTCTCACTGAACTGTGAGCTCCTTGGGGACGAGCGCTTTTTTTTAACCCTTTTGTTATATCCTCAGCTCTTAGCACAGAACTTGTTGACTGACTGCCTGACTGGCTCCTGAAAGCAGTTTACCATTCCACAAATTGGGAGGGGCAGATCGAAGTCTGCTGCAGCCCAGCTGATGGATGACATCTTGGAAGGCTACAGGGAGAGGTCTGGAGATTGAAGTATTGAGTGCAGAAAAGTGGCAATGTTGAAAGCAACAGCTGTATCATTTCCAGCAATTTAATGTGACTCTCTTGGAGTCCATGGTGGATAAACTTTTGGTAACTGTGTTATATTTCTAATATACAAGCTATAGAGATATTATGTATGTGTATTTACATCCACACCCTCTAACTGTGTTATATTGATATAGAAGTAAATCTGCTGAGGAGTGAGGTTATAAATGTGGTGAGGGCTGGGAAGCAAACAGTTAAGGTCACTAACTCTAAATAGGATTAAGAATGTTTGCCATTTTTCATGGGTTTTGGATGCCCACATTATATAGTCACAGCAATTAGGGTTCTGTGAATTATAGCAGATTTAAGGAGGAAACAGGATTTCCTAAAAGGATGGGGGCTTAGAGTTTTCTGATTGGGTTAATGCACACCACAATGTCAGACATTCCTGAGTGTGGCTCAAACAAAATTAAAATGTAACTGGGAAATATGTTAATAGTGATTCTCTAAGTCAAAAATCTGGCCCACAGGAAGCTTTACGTACAGTTTAGTGGCCCCTATTTTCACTTGAGTTTGATACCACTGATTCACACTAACCCTACTTCTTAGGCTATGGAGATGAATTCTGTCCACCAAGAGAGATGTGGAACTGTGGGGAAGGTCATCTGCTCTATGAGAATCATAGAGCATTTGGCACCTTCCTGGAACCACCAGTATCTGGTAGAACTCATAACTAGCAGGGTGAGGGTGTGTGACTTCTCAGAACCTGGTTCTTTTGGCTGACAGGATCAGGTTGGTGGCTAGCAGTGCCACCTGGTGGTTAAATGTTAAATAGGGATAATAATTCTTGTACAAATAGTACCTACCTATTGTTGTTGCGAAGTTGTAAGGATCAAATTAGATGACTATTAATGTTTTGCAATCTTAAAGTGATATAAAATATCTACTATTATTATTTTGGCTCTTCAGGGAGAAAAGGAGCTTTGGTTTATAAAATATGCAGTATTTTGCTATTACTGTATGTACTTTTATATCAAATATTCTTAGAGCTGCATGTAGAACCTTTTTTATACTCATGAGTTTAGGTAAATATACCTGCAATGTTTTCAACTAAAAATAAATAACCAGAAGAAACATGATGTCATGGAAAGAACAGCAGATTCAGAGTAAAGAGAATACTAGCTCTATATATAATACTTAGGCAAGTCCATTCTGAATCTTCGGTTCTAGTCTTTCCTCAGTCAAATGGAGATACAGTAATAATATCTACATCATAGAATTACTGTAAAGCTCAAATGAGGTAATGCATATAAAAAGCAATTCATTCACCTTAAAATTCTATGTAATGTCAACCACTACCATTACTTATTTGTGCACATGTCACATTTCACCTTTTCCTCCATTAGACTGTTTGCCCCTTGAGGGTAGGACTCATGCTGCCTTACAATACTTAGCATTGAGAAAAGTGCCTTCCATGTGCTAAATACTTGATAAATATATGTGGAAATGAATCAAAGGCAGGATTCTATAAAGAAATTCATTACCATCAAGCTCAGTTCTGGATTCTTTTTCATGAAATAACATTTATTTCAATTTGACAGATAAGCCATAAATCAGCCTCACACCATATTCTTCTCTGTGTTTGCACTGTGTTCTGTACTGTTCCTTTAAAAAAAAAAAAAAAGCTCTGAGAGGTAATTCTCTTCCCAGAGCTAGATTAATGATGGCATGTCTCTATTACCGTAGGCGTGTAAGATCAGGATTGACAGCTGTTGCCGTGTTCCCGGCTGGGAATCATTTGTTTAACAAACACAGTAATGCATAGACATGGTCTCCTGGCTGCCTGCTCTCCTTTGCATAGACTGAGATGGCATGGTGCCCATGCACAGGCTGCTCCATCCCTGGCCCAAGGGCAGAGGTGCCAGGTAACTGTGGCTTTAAAATGACATCAGGTGCAGCATGGGAGATGCTGCTTCCTTTGCCTCAAGTTACTCTGTGCCAGCAGCAACACACTGGGGCCACGTGTTCTTCTTGCTACATGACACCGCCTGTGTTTCAGGAAAAGGCTCTGACAGAGGAGGAAACAGTTACATAGCAACCCTGAATGGGAGCAAGTTTTTATGAGCAGAGTGTCTGAGGAACTTATGGAGACCACCTGGTTGCCTGAATCCAGCAGCAGTGAAGCGAAGGAGACAGCTATGGTGGGCTGGACCAACTACTGGCTTCTGAGTCTTTGCTTACTTGCTGAGCCAAACAATGTATTTAAAATATCTCCTATTTATAGAGCTATTTGTGGTTTGCAAATCAATCAGTGATGGCATCTGAGCCTCCCAACAATCTCTCACCACCTTCATTTTTGGCACAAATATTATTACCCCCATTGTGCAGCTGAAGAAGCTAAGACTCACAGATGTTAAGTGACTTATCAGAGGTTAGTTAGTTACAGAGACTGGTTCATGTTGTAGTCAAGACACGAAACTAGGTCTGACTCCAACTCCAGGGTTCTTTCTTCTCTGCCTCTCTCTGAGTCTTTGTTTTCTCATCTGTTGAATGGAGATGTCATATTCATACTACCTGCCTCTTAGAGTTGTAAGCATTAAATGAGATCATGGATTTACAGCACTTCATAAACTATAAAGTGCTATGCAAATGTCTGCTCTGATCCTCATTTAAATTCTCCATCTAGATGAATAATTAATTATCAAAAGAATTAAAACTACATCTACAAAGTTATTACTGATGATGTCTGATTTTATGAGTCTTACAAAATGGAAACTAACTCATTAAAAGGAATGCTTCCGTCTCTTTAAAATGGGGTGTTTTCCTTCATTGATGGATTGACTAAACAAGTTATGGTACATGAATGTCATGGGATATTACTGTTTTGTAAGAAATGATGAATATAATGAATACAGAAAAGCATGGAAAGACACGGGAACAGATGCAAAGTGAAGTGAGTAGAATCAGGGAAATAATACTGAACACCCAACGACTAAAACAATGTAAATGGAAAGAACAGCAAAACATCTGAAATTGAGTGCTGTGAAATGATAATAACCAGCAGCTCCCACAGAAGAGATATCAGAAGACATCTCCCTTCCTTCTCCTCCCCCCACTTCTTCATGGAGGCAAAGGACTGTGGGCATGGACACTGAAAATCTTGCCCAATATGTTCATTACTTTTGCTGAACTTTTGTTTTTCCTTCCTCTTTTTTTTTTTCAGTGAGGCAGTAGGGTGGAGTGACTTACCCAGGGTCATATATATAGTAAGTGTCAAGTGTCTGAGGCCAGATTTGAGCTCTGGTCTTCCC
Source organism: Phascolarctos cinereus (assembly GCF_003287225.1). Classification (NCBI taxonomy): domain Eukaryota; kingdom Metazoa; phylum Chordata; class Mammalia; order Diprotodontia; family Phascolarctidae; genus Phascolarctos; species Phascolarctos cinereus. The sequence goes on from NW_027555736.1 coordinate 9,899,872, forward strand.
AAACCAGGGCTGGTGCTCTATTCACTGTGCCATCTAGCTGCCCCTTTCCTTCCTCTTTTAAAAGATTCTTTATGGTAAGACATGGCTCTCTGGGAAGGGTTAGGGATAAGGATAAAGTGAGAAGATGCAAATATAAAATATATCAATACAAGTTACTAGAAAGTTAAACAGCCCATTTTCAAAAGCAAATACTGAATTGGATTTTGAACAATGACCAGTAGCCCTAGATTTTGGGACTAATATCCCAGAACCTACCCAGGACAACTAAGGATATGGAAGAGGTCTCAGGACACAAAACCCTGCCAGGGAGGGATGCTAAGACATTGTTCTGTGGTGAGAGCCCAGAAACCCCAGGACACCATGAGGCCAGTGCCGGGGAGGCTGCCACAAATAGAGGAATGGGGGTGGCAGAATGAGAGAAAGAGAGCATCCCATTTTATTTTTTTTTCAGCCAAAGACAAGGTTTATTAGAACATCCATCATATTGGGCAGACTCTTAAGGAATCTGTAGCTTCCCATTTTAACTAGTTCCTCTTCCTAACTAGGTTTCTACTTGAGGAAGGATTACAAGAGTTTCTAGAATACTGGAACAAAGCTCAGATCACCCCATCATGGGTAGGGCTCTGATGGGAAGGAGTGCTAAGTATATGGACTGAATAACATAAACCCTTACGGAAGGGGGATGACAGTGTTTGCATTTCTTCATTTATCTGAGGAACATCCCTGATTGCTTCTCAAAGTGAGGAAAGGAAAAACAGAGCCTCAGATCTCTTGACTGTCAAACCCTGGACAGAAGGTGGTCAGAGCCTGGGTCTGTGGACATTTTGTCTCTACGGTTTTGCTGTGGCAACCTGTAATAGCAGACATGATGAAAAGGTTAGACATCACAGCCAGCCAGCCTGAGGGCATCAGCATTTGTCAGCGTGATTTCCTTCTCAAAACAGCCCTTAATTTATCCACTTCAGATGTTTATTTAAAATTGTAAAGATCACATTCCCTGGTAATAGCCCAAGTTAAAGTCACTTGGAGGGGGGCCACTGGGGAAGAATTTCTTGGGAGGGGAGGAGACATACTTGCTGAGGGAGAGCTGAACCAGCATCAGCCAGAGTGGCTCATTTGGATCTAAAAATGAGGCAGTCATTTCACAGGCTTTCTTAGGTAGGGCCACAGTATTTAGGTCTAGAAAGCAGAGTGTAGTAGATAGACCACTGTGCTTGAAGTCAGAAAGACTAGGGTTCAAATCCCACCTCAGATAATCACTAGCTGTATGACCCTGGTCATGCCACTTAATTCTCTATGCCTCAGTTTCCTCATCTGTAAAATGAGGAAGTTGGACTCTATCACCTCTAAGGTCCCTAAACCTATGATCCTATGACTTCAGGGATAATCTAATACAACACCCTCATTTTACAGAGGTAGAAACTGAGGTGCAGAGAGGTTACATGCCTTTCCCAGAGTTGCACAGGTAGCCAGGGTTGACTAGATTCTAGTCCAACCTGAGGCAGACCAGGCATCCCTTCTATGGGTCCCTAGCTAATGGTCATCCAGTCTTCACTTGAAGACCTCCAGTAAGGAGAAGTCACCTCCTCCTCCTGAAGCAGCCCATTCTGTTTCTAGACAGTAACAGTTTCTGTTAGAGAGTATTTTTTTTTTCTGATATCAAGCCTACATTTGCATCTTTGCAGTGTGGACACATCAGCTCCCTCTGGAAACAAGCAAAATCTCCTTTCCACAGGACAGTCTTTTCGATTGATACAATGGAAGTAGTAAGCAGAGACAATCCTCCCCCAAACCCTCCACTCAGGCCTTGTCTCTTCTCCAAGCAAAACTTGGCAAAGCTGTCCTAAAGAGTGTGTGATCAACCAATCAGAAGGTGGGAAGACAGATCATACCTCACCCTTGGCTGTGACAGCCAATCACGGGGCTCGTCTCCAACAGGATTCCTTCTCTCATTCATTATCTGCCAATACCTGCTCAGCCACTTCCCTCCTCTTGGCAAACTCCCAATCTCCCCCTCCTGAGCTCCATGTTGACCCCAGGATTCAGTTATAACTTCAACTAACAGCCACTCATGGCAGCTTCAGGGAGGCATCAGAAGAGAATTTAGCAGAGTGTTCTTTTAATGTCTCTAAATATTTATTAATTCCTCTCAATATCTACTTAATGTTAGTTAGTCAATAAACCTTTATTAAGTGCCTGCTATATGCCAGGCACTGTGGTAAGTCCTGGAGGTATGAAGAAAGTAAAGGACCATTTTTCTCTCTGGAGCTGCCAGGTTACATCATTTCCCCCTTATGTATGGAGCATGATAATTGACCAGTTTAAAATCAAGCCAAATTGAGAACAGGATTCAGACCAGGGGCCATTGGAAGTGAACTTCACGTGGAATAGAAAGTAAACTTCTTGAGGAAGAGAACCTTTTTTAGGTTTTGTGTCTTTGTATATTTAACTGACTAGCGGGTCTCTTTTTCAAACATTGTTCAGCTCAACCTTTAAAGCCCTCCCCAATCTGGCTCCCACCTGCGTTTCCAGTTTTATTTCATAATCTTCCCCTTCAGGCTCCCTCTCTTCTATCACCTGGGTCTGCTAGATGTCCCAGACATTCTATGTCCAGCTTTGGTACCTTGTTCGAAGCGGTCCCTGATCTGTACAATACGTTCCTACTTCTTAGAGACTCCAGCTTCCTTTACAGCTGATTACCCTAATTCTTTTCATGATCTCTTCAGCTCCTGTGGATTTAATTACCATCTGTAGCAGATGACTCCCAGACTGGTTTCTCTCCTGATCTCCAGCCCCATGTCACCAGCTGACCATTGGACATTTCCATCTGGATGTGCTGTAGACATCCCAAGCTCAACAAATTCCAAAAAGAATTCATTATCTTGCCCTCCAAACCCACTTCTCTTCCTGCCTTCTCTATTTCTGTCCAGGCTGTTATCATCTTTCCAATCATTCAGATTCACTACTTTGAAGTCATTCTCAATTCCTTACTCTCCCTCACCCCATAGTTCCAATGCCAAGTCATGTTGGTTCTACCTCTCTAGCATCTGTTCTCTTCTCTGCACTCTTATGGCCACCTCCCTCACTCAGTTCCTGGTCACCTCTTGTTTGGACTCTTGAAACATCCTCCTCATTAGACCTTGCCTCAGCCCCCTTGACTCCAATCCAACTTCCATGCAGCTGCCAAAGTGATTTCCTGACAGTGTTGACCTGACCACATCCCTCCCCTTGCTCAAGATGATTCAGTCGGTGGCTCTATGTTGCCTCAAGGATCACATGTAAACTCCTCTCTTTGGCATTTAAAGCCCTTCCTGTCTTATTGCACATCACCACCTTGCATGGTCCTGCCATGTTGGCCTTCTTGCTATCCTTCCCACTCAGGTCTCTGCCTTCTACTTCTGTACCTTGGCACTAGATATCCCCAATGCCCAGAACATACGCCTCCCTCACTGCTGCCTGGTAGAATCCCACCTCTTCCAAAACTTAAATCATGCATCACCATCTAGGTGAATCCTTATCTGTTTCCATGAAGCTGCTAGCACTCCCTTTCCAGATTATCTGCAAATGTATTATATATACACACAGACACAGACACAGACACACACACACACACACACACACACACACACACAGATACACACAGACACATACACACAGAGACACCCCCAGGAGATAGAGATGGAACACTCTCTGATCAAATTAAGGAATTCTCCTGCGGCCTGAGAACAAAATGAGAGGAAGTTCTTCAATCAGTCCGATGGGATTATAGGGTATTTGCCATTGAATGAAGACAGCCAAGGGACCAGGGAACTTGTAGCAACCACCTCCCTTGAACAGCCAGTCATCCGGGGAGGAAAGGCAGGAGACAGCTCCAGCTCCAGCTCCAGAGAGGGATGATGGCCCTCTTTTGGGAGCACTTTTAGTATCCCTGCCAAGGAAGGGATGAGGGCATTTTTCTCCCCATCCCATCAGCAGTGGCATCAGCTAGCAGAAGCCCATGGTTCTAGCAGTCCCATGGGGAAGGTGAGCTGTAGTTAGAGAGAGAAGCCAAGAGTTCTGGGCCTGGAGCTGGTCTCTTGTTTGGCCCCAAATGGAGATTCCTGCTGGTCTGAAAGTATGAGCCCCAGCCCCTTCCAAAGCTGTCAGCAGTGTCATGGGCCTGGATATTGGTTGAGCTCAAAGTTGGAGATAGCAGGACTCTATCCTAGCAGTACAGACACTATGTTCAGAAGAAGCAGGTGCAGGGAAATCAGTAAAGTGACTCTCCCAGAAGAGGTGCTATGCCTGGTGGGGAGCAGGCTGTGGACGTCACAAGAAGAGAAAAGACACAGAGACCTGGAGGCAAAGGACGTGTGAGATGACCTGGCCACACATGACAGCTCCACACGTACCAGGGTACTGCCGGACGCTCTTTTGGGATTCCAGCCTCCCCACTGGCTCTGCATGACTTGGTGGGAGACCCTGGCCAAGTGTTAGTGGGGAGCGTGCCTTGTTCCTACTGTTTGTGTGACGTTGTTTCAGTCAAACCTTTGCTCCTGAGTCTGAAGGCAAACCCTCACTGGGGACTTCCAAGCTACAGTTTTAGAAGAATGGATCCAGAGTATGGTGGACCTGGGGTAGTCATCCCTGGTGGCCCCAACTTGTAAGTGTGAAAAACCTTCCCAACATCCTGGGATGCCAGAAATTAGAGCTGGGAGGGACCTCAGAGATCCTCTGATTGGCCCTTTGCCTTTTACAGAGAAGGACACTGAGGTTCCAAGAGAAGTGCCGGTGCCTGGCATAGAGTCAGCATTTTACCAGCTTTTGCTCTGTCTGTCTAATCGAAGGTGTAAATATTCCTTCCTTCGGTGCAACTCCAGAAGAGATGAGCATTAAACCTCACTTTAACCACTAAGGTTAAATTGTGGACTGTTTGTCTTTTTAAATTCACTTGTAAGAATTCAGAGGGTCACAGGACCAACAACGGAATCTGGAAGGGACCTTAAAAGTCATTGAGTCCAATCCCTTATTTTACAGTTGAGGAAACTGAGGCCCGAGAGGTCAAGTGACTTGTCTACAATCACACAGCTGGTAAGTAGCAGAGCTGGCATTCAAACCCAGGTCCTGCAACTCTGAATTTAGCCTCATTTCTATGATGTCACACACCAGTTCAATTAGTCCTACCATTGATTCTGTTTTGTCCAATATCTCCCAGCACTTAGCATGGTGTCTGGAACGCAGTAGGTACTTCATGAATATTGATTGATTGACAAACATTGACTTCCAATGCCAGCGAGTCTGACTATGTGCTCATGTGAATGTCAACAATAAGAATGGGAACAGTGTTCAACCTAGACCCATTCTGATGGTGCTACCCAGAAGAAAGGGGCTAGGAGGAGGCCAGAGTAGCCTCAGGTGTGAAGTGCTCAGGAACCAATAAGGAACATTTACGTAGCTCTTTTATGTCTTCAAAGGGCATAATCATCACCTTTATTATTGTAGCTAAAACACAGCTAGCACTTTTTAAGGTTTGCCAAATGGTTTGTGTTCATTATTTCATTTAAGCCTTATATCACCCCTGCAGGTTGGTACCAGTATCATTCCTCCCATATTAACAGATGAGCAAAGTGTGGCTCAGAAAGGTAGGGTGACTGACCTGCAGTCACACATGTTTTAGCTGGGATTCAAACCCAGGCTGTCTAGCACTTTTCCTTCTGTTCCTAGACCTAACTTCTGCTCTGTAACCTACATTTTGAGTCATTTTCTTAGGGTTGTCTTTGGGAATTTTTACAGCCAGTTTATTCTGTATTATTCTGCTATTTCTTCAAAGGCAAATATGGAAATTTTTGAATTCTTCTATTTTTATTTTTAATTTTTATAAATATTTATATTTATTGGAAAGCCCCAGCTTTCCACATACTCCTTAAATATGCCTGCTTTCTTCCTTTCCTTCTCTCTTTCTTCCTTCCTCCATTCCTTTGTTCCTTCCTTCCTTTTTCCTTCCTTCCCTTACTCCTTCCCTTCCTTCCCCCTCCCTCCCTCCCTCCTTTCCTTCCTTTCCTTTTCCAAATGTGATTGGATTGGTCTAAGGCACTCCCAGTGGAGAAATATCCTCCACCGATTCAGATGGCCCAGTCTTCTATAACTTCTGGTCCTAGAAAAGGCTAGGCAGCACTGAGAGGTCAAAAACTGGACCGTGGTCTTGACCATTCAGGTCTTCCTGTTTCCAAGATTGGCCTTCCCTTTACTTTATCCCATCCAGCTTCTCATCAGTTTCATAGGATTTTCATTTCACTTTCAGCTTTTTGTCTTCTCGCTTGGACTCAACATGGGGAACCACGCCTGCAGCTCACATGGAGAGCTCTAAGTGATAACTGATTCCACCACTGTGTAATTCAGTGGTCAAGACCCGGACCTCTGAAGCTGGGAAGTCAGCCAGTGGTATAGATGAAAACCAAGCCACCTCTTTGGTTCAGACTTACAGACAGACCATCTTTTTGTATGCTTCAGTTTGGGGCGGGGGGGGGTGGAACAAAGGAATGAAAAACCCACCGCAACCATGACGTATGTTTGCAGGATCTAAAGTACCATTTAGTACAAAAACCATATCTGCTAATTAATTGGAATCAGAAACAACAGAAGGACTGAGAGTTTCATACTTTTGAAATGAGCAAAGGGTAAGTCCTTTTAAATGCCGGCAATTTTTGTGGTAACGCAATATGTTCACGGGGAAAGTTTGGACTGAGTTTGACACGATTGTATGGCGTGGATGTGAAGGAGCAGAGAAGCCGCAGGGCCCCGGCAGCACCTCCCCCAGCTGATGGGCACCAGCCGATTCCTCTTGATAGGAATGGTGCTGACACCTGCTTGACGCTCCTTTTCCTGTTTCCACGGCAACCGAGGAGCGAAGACTTGTCCACATACTTTCGGAACCTCATTAAATCAGGCAGCAGGACAGCAGCTGTGTTCTCAATGTGTTGCTCTGACAGCCGGGAACTAATTTTATGATGCTCAGGTGATTCAGGGCCCTTTCTAGGCCAAACTGCGGAGAAGGCAGTGATGGCGGGACAGATGGCGGAAGGAATAAATATTGCCAATATGTTTAATGCACACAAATTGTCTGAAAGGTGCAAACCAACAGCAGTCATCTCATTGGCTGGGGTGATCTCAAAGCGAGTCATAAATATGAGGGGAGGGGAGGCAGTGGACTCCCAACTGCTTCTTGTAAGATAAATAGCTCTTTGAATGCGTAACCCCCCCCCCCCCAGCTCTAAAGGCCTCGGTTCTGAGGCAGCTGGGAGCCCAGCTTGGTAGAGAATGAAGGCAGAAACCCCGCCCTCGTTAAGGTCTCCCAGCCCAGAAACAGTTTCTGTTTGCCAAGCTTGTGTTTACTTAAATTTAGATGTTTGGTAGGTAGACAGCCAGTCAAGTAGGAATACCCCGATTTTCAAAACATAAATCAAAATTTGGAAGTGGTGTGTTGCATCTTCCAACTGATAGCCCAGAGAATCAATAAATCAATTAATCGCCAAACCTTTATTAAACACCTACTATGTGCCAAGTGCTGGGCAGGCCAGCACAAAAAAATAAATAATCCTTATTCTCAAGGAGCTGTCATTCTATCGGAGGGGGTAACAAGAATACACATGAGTATAGGCAATTCAATTCATTAGATATTAAGTACTGACTGTGTGCAAGACCCAATATCAGGTGCCGGGGATGGGGGTGTCTTAGCTTAATGTATAGAGTTTTGGACTTGGAGTCAAGACTACTTGGGTTCAAATTCTATTTCCTTAGTTCTGTTTCTTTTTGTTTTTTTTTCTTAATTGTGTTTCTTAAGCAACTCCAGGCAAGTCACTTGAGTTCTGAGCCTCAATTTCCTTATCTGTAAAATGCATCTAATAATAGCACCTCCCTGCCAGGGTTGGTGTGAGGTTCAAATGGAGTGATGCTTTAAAGTGATTTGCCAACACTCAAGTGCAGCAGAAATGTGTGCAATTATTATCATTATTTCTATTATTATCATCCCGCCTGTGAGCCTTCCTCTCTATGTGAACATGAGTGAGCCTCAGTCAGTCTGAGCCTCAGCTTCCTCATTGGTAAACGAGGGGCACTGCTGCCTTTACTACACACATCACAGGGCTGCCAGGTGGAACAAGGCTCCGTTCTCAGTGCAAAGAGGACCAACAGTACCTTTGTGGTCCTCCAGGAGCTTCCATTTCCATATTTGCTTTGAAGAAATAGGGGAATAATCCAGAATAAATTGGCTGTAAAAATTCCCAAAGGCAACCCTAAGAAAATGACTCAAAATGTAGGTTACAGAGCAGAAGTTAGGTCTAGGAACAGAAGGAAAAGTGCTAGACAGCCTGGGTTTGAATCCCAGCTAAAGCATGTGTGACTGCAGGTCAGTCACCTACCTTTCTGAGCCACACTTTGCTCATCTGTAATATGGGAGGAATGATACTGGTACCAACCTGCAGGGGTGATATAAGGCTTATGAGATAACGAACACAAACCATTTAGCAAACCTCAAACAGAGTTAGCTGTGTTTTAGCTACAATAATAAAGGTGACAATTATGTCCTTTGCAAACATCAAAGAGCTAGTAAATGTTCCTTATTGGTTCCTGAGCACTTCACACCTGAGGCTACTCTGGCCTCCTCCTAGCCCCTTTCTTCTGGGTAGCACCATCAGAATGGGTCTAGGTTGAACACTGTTCCCATTCTTATTGTTGACATTCACATGAGCACATAGTCAGACTCGCTGGCATTGGAAGTCAATGTTTGTCAATCAATCAATATCCATGAAGCACCTACTGCGTTCCAGACACCATGCTAAGTGCTGGGGGATATTGGACAAAACAGAATCAATGGTGATCACTCCCATTTCAGTGTTGGCTTCAGTTTTTGCTTCAGTGTTTACAAAGGGCTCCTGATGATGGGAAGCTAGCAATATGGTAGAATGCTGGTTGGATTTGAGTTCTGAGAATCTGGGCTCAAATTCTGCTGGTGCTACTTATTTATTGTCTGTGTGACCTTGAGTAAGTCCCTTTACCTCTCTTAGGCCTCAGTTTCCTTCTCTGTAAACTGATGGGTCAGGATTATAGGAGCTCCAAGGTCCTTTCTAGCCCTGTTCTATGAATAGCCTGTGGAAGACTATTTCCTATCAGTGTGCAGGAAGTTATTGAATAGATCCTAGATTGTTCTTACAAATTTTAAAGTAGAAATTGACAGTGATAACTTCTTGAAAAAAAAAACATCCCATAAGTCTTTTTGCAAAGCTACATTCATCATGGATGGCATAGAAAACTGGGTCTGTATCTGTTAAATGGGTGGACTCTCCCTACCAAGTAGAAAAGGGTGAACCTAGAGAAAAAATCCTGGGATCAACAAAGAAAATTATGTTGTTGTTGTTATTGTTTTTATGAAGCCATCAGAACATAAATGGAATCATTGGTCCAAGTGGCTTTCCCATATGTCAAAACTGGGTCTTGTCTGCATCATGGGCTGAGCCTAGTCTGGCTCTGGGCTAGTACCAAGGCTGGGTTTTTAGGAGGACCCCACTGCCTTTGGGAGAGAACTAAATTGGGTGATTCCTTAACAACAAAACCAGCCCACCTGCTTGTGATACAATAATATTCTTTTATATTTAATCAGTCAATATTTATTAAGTGATGACTACTGTCTGCCAGGTGCTGTGCTAAGCACTGGGCATTCAAAAGGAGGCAAAAGATAATTCCTGCCCTCAAGGAGCTTACAATCTAATGAGGAGCTTACAGACTAATTTATTCTGTTGATTTCTTCCAAGGCTCTGTCTTGGGCCATCTTCTCTTTTCTTTTTGTGTTCTCTCATTAGACATCTTCTCAGCTTCCCTGGGGTCGATTATCATCTCTATTCAGATGATTCCTAGATCTCCATCTCTTGTCCTAGTCTCTCTTCTGAGCTCCAGTGCTGAACATCAGCAACATATTGGACATTTTTAACTGGATGTCCCACAGATATTTCGAATTCAACATGTCCAAAACAGAGCTTGCTATCTTCCCTTCAAACCTCAGACACTTACTAGCCATGTGACCCTGGGCAAGTCACTTAACACTGCCTCCATTTCCTCATCTGCTAAATGAGCTGGGGAAGGAAATGGCAAATCACTCCAGTACCTTTGCCAAGAAAACTCCAAATAGGGTCAAAAAGAAGTGGACATACTGAAAAATGACTAAGCAAAGACAAACCTTCACCTCTTCTGAATATCCTTATTTCTATTGAGAGCACCACCATCCTCCCAGATAGCCAGATTTTCAGCTTTGACATCATCTTTAACTCTTCATGCACTACTGACAAATCTTGTCACTTCTACCTCTACAACACTGCTTGGAAGATTGCAAATAGCCTCCTCTTTGGTTTTCCAGCCTCAAGTCTTTCTCCACTCCACTAGGTCCTACACAAGGCCTACTCTTCTGAGTTCATCTTCCATGCATTCTGCCCGTTCCTATTGTCTCTCCCATTAGAACAGAAGCTCCTTGTGGACAGTGACCATTTCATGGTTGTCTTTGTATCACAGTTCATAGTGAGCATTTAATAAATACTTGTAGAATTGAATCCCACACCTGAGCTGGACTCTTCTTACTCAGACATCCTTAAGAGAACAGACGCAGTCCAAGATAAAAAAAGGCATCTTCAGAAAAATAACAGCACATCCTGCCTCATTAGACATGGGCTGCATAGAATAGAATTCTTAGAAAATGAGTTTAATAATTTAAATATGAGGAAATACATCACTGCCTTTTTGGGCAGCTAAATGCCCAAAGGTGAAGCTGAGTGAATTTAATGCATCAGGAAGGGTAATTATCAGCTAATTTTGATCACTGGGGGACCATTTGGGCTCTACTGGAGACTACAGAAGGCAGACGGGTGCTCATGAGCAGTTGATAATTGGAGATTTATGTTGGTCATAAAAGATGATTTCAAGTGAGCAGATCTGGGAGAACAATTTCTATAACAACAACAACAACCACCACACCGTTGGATAAAATTAGCAAGACTTAAAAACTCAGATCAGTGCCACAACAAACAGCAACTTCAGGGGACTGATGATAAGACATGCTGTTCATCAAACACCTGACAGGGGCATGAATTCAAGATGCTAAATTAGATACAGACTCTTGTGTGGTAATGCAGGACTTTGCTGCACTTGATTATGCATATTTGTTACACAAGTTTTGTGCTGCTTTTTTCTCTTTTAATTGTGGGGTGGGTGGGAGGAAAGAGAAATAAATTGTTAATTGAAAAAAAGATGATTTCAATCGCCTTGTTGGTTTGGAATTCTGAGAGTTTTGAAAAGATTCTGTTTGGGCAATGAAGGATTGGGCTCTTTGGTACCATGATTTATTTTTAACTTCCTTCCCTTTTGTTGTTTTTACTTTCTTTTTGCTTCTTTGATAAATAATGAGATCGTCTGATGGACATCCCTGTCCTGGGAACTACAAATCCCTTCCTGGTAACAGGGGTTTCTGAAACTAGAGCTTGGGACAGACGGGCTTCTGCAAGCTTTCTCTTCTTAGTGGGTTGCTCTTATTTAGAATTTAGTTCCTTAAGAAATGCCTCTAAAGGAAAAAAAAAAGCTGCACCCCCACTTTCTTTTCTGTCTGAAAATGTTGCCGCCAAACGGGAGATCCGAACTCCCTTGACAGTGGAGGGTGTTCTTATCCTTAGAGCCTGCTCGACAGAGTTTGAACTAAACAGAGACAATGCTAATACTCCTAAAGATCGGCGATCTAATCAACATACAGTCATCTAGGGGATGCTGTGGAAAGGGTGCTGGACCTGGAGTCAAAAAGACCTGAATTCAAAGTCTGCCTCAGACATTTACTAGTTGTATGACTCTGGGCGAAACACTTAATCTCTTCTGCCGCGGTTCTCTCATCCGTAAAATGGGGATAATAACAGCACTTACTTTCCAGAATTGTTGTGAGAATAAAATGAGACAATATATGTTTTTTAAAAACCAATTTTCAATGTGTTTTACTTTTGCTTCCATTATTTGTGTTTTTTTCTTCAAAATTTGACATTGAGTTTATAAGATTTTAACATATTCTTTAATTCTTTATCATAGAACCACACTTTTATCACATTGGCTATTAAGTATATCTTCAGCAATCAGTCTATTTTCCCAAGTCTACCCTTGATTATATTCCAAAGGTTTTCAATGGATTTGAAATTAGGTAAGTTCTCGGGCCAGTGAAGCAGATTTATCTCAGTCTATGGTTCTATCTCTGAAATAAATTGCTTAACCTTTCATGACATGTGGGATGGCATAAGGTCATGTTACAGTATTCCATTTCCCTATGGGAATTCTATAATCTCTAACGATTCTGGTTTTTTTTGAATTATATCAAGGAATATACCAGAGGTCACCATTGCCTCAGTGAGGGTGAGACTCCCAGGAGCACCGGAAGCAGGCGGGTGCTGGAGCTAGCTTCACCTGGCTCTGGAAAGCAAATTGTGGGATTTTCAGTGCGAATGTTTACATCTCAGGGAGCAGCAAACACTGCAATCGGGGCTTGATCTATTGCTTTGGTGATTGTCTAGACTTAAAAAAGTGATGGAAAATGTGTTAATAATGCAGATTAAAATATGCACTCTGCCCACCCCCCCCTGCAACCTTCCCCACCCCCAGCCAATTTTAAACATGGAGAGCATATCCTTGTCTAGAAGTAAGAAATGCCTAAAACATTTTTAGGGATATCTGATGAAGATGCTCAGATTTTTCAGGCCCACGTGGACTTCTGACAATGGTTTTGGTATAGCTTTGAATGAAAAGGATGAATTTTAGGAGTAAAATTACCTTTTTATTTTTCAGCACTCTAGTCTTTGTATTATTCGCCCATGTCTAAGATTTTTTCTTCATAGCAATCATTACTTATTTTTTTTTACTTAAATTGTTTCTGCTTAAATTGGTCTCACTGTTTTCCCATCTTTAACAAGCCTTTCTCTCCTTGCTCCTCCCTTCCTTTATCTTTCCTCCTTCCCTTTCCCCTCCCTCTATCCTTTTATCTCTTCCTCTCTTCCTCCTTTCTTTCCTTTCCCTATCATGCATCTATCTTCTATAGATTTTTTTTCTCCAGGTGGAATATAACCTTGGGGGCAGGAACTCGTTTATCTTGTTCTTTTAATCTCCAGTGCCTGGGAAGGTCCTTGCACCCAGTAAGAACTTAATAGCTGCATGTAAATGAATAACATAGGAAAGAAGTGCCTACAAATGGAGTTAATCAAAATATTTATTAATGTGGGCTCTATAAATGGATTAACTTGGAGGCTTCTCAAGTGGAATTTCTAAAATTACATGTGCTGAGTGTTTGAAACAATGTAAGTAGAAAGAAAAAGACTAAGCACCGTGCAATTACAAGAACTAAGGTTTGCCCTGATGAAGCATCAAGAACCTCACCCCCCCATCTTTGAAGTGGTGAAGGACTAGGGGGGAGGAATATCACATATGCTGTCAGACACCATTGATGCATTGATGGTTTTTTCTCCTTCCTACCTCTTCTTGCCTTACTAGAGAATGAAGCTGATATAAAGGTGAAAAGTATCGCTAAAATACTACATCTATTGAACTGTAATCATCACAGATGAATGCTTCAAGAACTAAGACCAACGAAAAGGCTTTTAATGGTGTCCATTTCCTTGGCTTCCTGTGGTGGTTGCATTTGCTGTCTCTGGGAGCTGTCCAACACTCACTCTTCTGGTTTCTGAAGTCATGGAGTAGAATGGGCCACCAGATAGCTCTCTCTCTCTCTCTCTCTCTGTGTCTCTGTCTCTCTCTCTGTTTCTCTGTCTCTGTCTGTCTGTCTGTCTCTGCCTCCTCTCTCTCTCTCTCTCTTCCTCCTAAAACTTCTTTGGGTAAGAGACTTCCCAGACCATTGGAGTTGACAACCAACTCATTCCCACAAGGCAACAGGTGAAGAGTGAGTCTGGTTCCATTTATGGCCTGATTTGTTTTTTATTTTTGGTGAGGCAATTGGGGTTAAGTGACTTGCCCAGGGTCACACAGCTGATAAGTGTCTGAGTCAGATTTGAACTCAGGTCCTCCTGACTCCAGGGCTGGTGCTCTATCCACTGTGCCACCTAGCTGCCCCACAGGTTCCATTTAGAAAGTGCGATTTCAGATGTTAAAAAATAAGCATCCCCTGCAAATTAATTACTTCAGATAGATTCTCCATCTGTAATGAATGTAAATGAAAGGCACAAACCCCCCGAACCGAGCACTGTGCCATTATGTTGGCCAAGAAAATGCCCCTCTGTTATTGTGGGAAACATAGCTGAAATGGTGCATTGCATGCTTCAGATTTTCAAATGTTCTGCCCCTGAGCTGGCTGCATAGATCAGTTTGCTTCACGAGCCGAGTTCCCCAAGTCCTGCTCTGATGCTGCATCATGGTAGGTGAGAGATCCCAGGTTCTCCGAAGCTCTACCAGGAGATGACAACCTCTCCTAGGCTCCACCGAGTAAGACTTTGATTCTGAGATTGGCTCCTCTCTAAGGACCAGCCTCAGTCAGGTGGGAGACTGAGGCTCGTCCAGTCAATCAATCAATAAACATGTATTAAGTGCCCGCTGTGCCAGGGACTGTGCTAAGCACTACAAGTGGGCTGTAGGTTGACAAAGCTCTCAGCCACAGCTTCTGTTGAAGGGTGAAGGGGCCGCAATCTGGGTCAGTGAAGGCCAAAATTCTTAGATGTCCAAGTTACAAGGCAGCTGTTATATTTCTCTAAGAGAGCCTCCAGAAACTCAAAACTGCAGCTGGTTGCAATCATGAAACAAAGAGGAACACTCTTGGCCGAGGACCAGTAAATAGCAACTTTTCAAGTTATTCTTTGTAAACAAAAATTAAAGAATAAATCACTCAGCTGAAGGTCAGCCCTGGTGCTCATTCTCCTTTGTGGACTTACATTCAGTTAAAACTGGAATAAAGGAAGACAATATTTCCCCTGGCCTCTCCTTGAGAGGGGTGGGGAATTGGCTAATGTTGGTTTAATTAAACAGATGTCCATGTCAAATCCTCTTCTGTCTTAAATCATAAGAAAGACAGTGTAGAAAGAGATTAACCTTGGAGCCAGGAAGACCAGAGCTCAGACCCTGTCCCTGGCACAGAATAACCTCTCAATGCCCTAGGCATGTCAGGTTGTAAGTTTCAAAGAAGGTGCTGACTTGCTTTGGGGGAAGTTTGCTTCACACCAGTGAAATCCTAGTTCTATTCTCTATCCCTAAAGCATAAAAGGGAATGATGACAGGGGTAGAAGAGTTTAGCCTCTCCCCAATGAAGGAAGCATCAACCAACGTGGTAAAGAAAAGGAATCGCCCCTCAGGAGGATTTTAAACAACACAAATAGGAGGGTAAAATACGAAAACCATTTTAAAGGGAACATTGCTTTGACAGTCTCCTTTTAGCTTTCTAGAAACAAATACAAAATAACTTTTTGGAAGACAGGATCCTGATTCCTGGCAGGACACCCTGTTGAGCTCAGACTTCATGCCGACTTCTGAGCAGTGAACTATTGGACAAAAATGCTTATGCCCAACTGGCATCACAGGAGAGTCAGGCTGCTTCGACCAGCCCAGCAAGTTAAATAGAGAGGTGATGACCCCAAAGAAGCCAAAAATGGTTCTTCCCCCAGTGAGGTTTCTCCAGACAGCCTCATCTCCAGGTACTCAAGAACAGGAACCTGATGGCAGGTTAAATGTTCCAGTGGAAAGAGTTGAGGACAAAGGATTAGAGTTGTCAAGGACCTGAAAAGTCCATCACCTAACCCAACTGTCTTGGTTTACAAATGAGAAAATATTGGTCCATCTCCCACCCAGGATCCTTTGAGTAGGGTGTGCTCCATGCGCAGTGCGTTCCTTCCTCACTCCTGCCTCTCAGAACCCTTAGCTTCTTTTAAGACTCAGCTCAGCTGTCAACCCCCTAGTTTAGTGTTCACACTCTCTTGGAATTACCTTTCTTACATGTCAGATTCCTCCATGTTTGGTCTTTACACTCTGACTACCTCAGCTTTGCACTCAGTCAGAGGAGATGCTTCATGGATGAGTGTTGAACTGGATCAGATTAAATGACAAGGTCGTACTGGTAAAAGGTCCAGGACTGAACATTTTTAGGTGAAACCCTTTTTTTAGATTTAACAGGCTAAGGTTAATATCTCCTTCCTCTACCCCTTCCCCCCAATCCCATGGTTCACCATAAGAAATATGCTCAGTGACCATGAGGAAAATGTTTATTCAATGACAATTGCCTGACTCTCTTCCTTGCCTGAGTCACGAGAGAGTGAGCTCCTCATCACTGGGCATGTTCAAGCTGGAGTCGGAAGCCTGGTGCGGGGACTGTTTTGTTAGAGTATATGTATATATTGGAGGCTGAATGAGATGACCCCTCAGGTCCTTTCTACATCATAGAGTCTCATAAACCAACAACAAGCATCGATGAAACACGTACTGCATGCAGAACTCTGTGGCAAGTACTGCAGCAAGCTTAGATAAGGCCCAATCTTAACCCATATCCTTGTGAAGCTCTAAGTCTGGTTGAGGGGAAAGGCACAAAGCACAGCTGACAGTGATACTCAATGGTACCAGGAAATCTCACTAGAGAATTACGAATCCAAGTACTAGATGAGAGTAGAAGACAAAGGATATTGACCAGTTGGGTTGGAAAGGAATCAAGGAAATCTTCCCAGAAGGGGTGGCATTTGAGTTGGGCTATATATTAAGATCATTCCATACTGGGCATGCTGGAGAGGCCTGGAATCCCAGCTACCAGTGAGGCTGAGGCTGGGGAATCTTTTGACCTCAGGAGTTCTGAGCAACAGTAGGGCAAGTCAATCTTAAATCCAGCACCAATCTGGTGAGCCTACAGGATTGGAGGGGGAGGGGTACTAGGTCACTTAAGATTGAGCAAACCAGTCCAGGCTGTAAATGGAGCAGATAAAGGTTCCCATACTGATCAGAGTAAGGCTGAGCCTGTCAGTGGCCCCTGCATTTTGAAGGGGAAACCCCAGAGAGGGAGATCCAGTCTTTAAAAAAAAAACCCATTCAATCTGTGAATATGTACTTCTGAGTATGGTCTTATTTTTATTTTCCATGTGTTAGAACCAATGATATTTTTAAGGTGCTGGAAACATTATTTTATATGATGAGTATAGAGCTTGGTACAGGAATGCAACCCTCCAGGAGCCACTGGTAAATCAGAGGCCAGAGCAAATGTTGAGCTCCTGAAGGGGTCAGGCCAAATGCCTAATGCTAACCCAGAAATGGTTTCTGGGGTGCCCCCCCTCTGCCCTCTACATCAGTAAAGCTATTATTCAGCCTTTAGGTTTCCTGGATGGGGAGAAAGCCTTAAAGGCCACTGAGTACTAATTTCTCATTCTCCAGGTGAAAAGGGGTGAATTAGGATGAAACACATGTCCTTCAGCCTTAGGGCTTAGGGAGGAGGTGGTCTGAAAAGCTCACTATTGCAACTTGCTGGAGAGCTGCCAGGGTGAGGGCTCGCTCCCAGACCACTTGTGGCAAGGGAAAAGTCACAAAAACAAATGAGAATTGTAGACTCTGAGATTTGGGAGAGAGCTCAGAGACTATCTGGTTGAGATTTCTTGACTTTTGTTTGTGTCCTGGACCCCTGTGGCAGTCCAGTAAAGCTGATGGACCCCTTCTCAGAATCATATTTGTAGATGCATAAAATGCATAGGACTATAAAGGAAATGAATTATTTTAAAACAGTTATCCAAATATGTATAAAAATGTCCCTGGCTCCCAGGTAAAGACCTTCCTGACTTAGTACAACTAATAGCTCGATCAGAATCCCTGCTATCACGCACCTGGCCAGTGGTCACTCAGCCTCTGCTTGAACACCTCTAGGAAAGTGAGACCTGTGACCTTCCAAAGCTTCCCATTCCACTTTGGGATAGCTCTGGTTGTCAGAAAGCTCTTTCTGAATTAGATGTGGGTTTGCCCCTTTACTGTTGCTTCAGGTTCTGCCCACTGGGGACAAGCAGAACAAGGCTAGCCCCTTTTCCATTAAGTACTTGAAGACATCTAATATACTCCTCCCTCTCCTTCCCGCAGGCTAACCAATCCCAGTTCCTTCAGCAGATCTTCCTATAGCACGATCTTATGCTCTTCATCCCTCTTGTTTCCATCCTCCAATGGTGCTGATCATTCCCAAAGATGACCAGTCCCTAGCTGCTATCGATTTACCATTGTGCACCTAAATCTGATGGGGCAAGATTTGTTTTCACCCAGCCATTCTGATTTTCCTTGAAGCCTTCACCATCTGCTGCCATCACGGCAAGAGGAGTCTCCTGATAGGTTAGAAAGGTGAGCAGCAGTGGAGTGGGTCAAATGAGACCAACTGAATCTTCTAAGAACAACATGAATCTTCCCAGACATCTGTTTTAGCTAACGCTGGCCTCGGGCAATAGCAAATTTTCTATTCAGCTTTTAAACTATCACAGATTCAATCCTTGAGAATATAATTGTGAGAAAATATTTTGCTACTCAAAGGAACAGGACTGGTTGGCTCATCTAGCATAAAACAAAGCAGTTAGTACAATGCGACGTTAATTCTTTGTTCTTTTACACATTAAGGGGCATCATGAGAGACTAAGCTCAGAACGTATAATTTTGGTATGTTTCTTTGAAATTAACTTTATGGTGAGAAGAGACAGAAAATTTACTCTTTTGTCCACTAGACAGTGAATTAGGCCCTAATAAATGATGATTAATGATACCTTGGAGGATCTTTGGATCATAGATTCAGAACTAGAATGGACCTTGGAGATCATCTAATCTGGCCTGCTCATTTTACAAATGGGGAAACTGAGGTCCAGAATGGAAACAGAACTTGCCTAAAGTCGCCCAGGTAAGGAGCAGAGGCAAGAGAGGAGCCAAGGTCTTCTGACCACCCTTCCAGTGGTCTTACTTATATGGAAGTGATCTCATAGAATCCCAGAGTGTCCAGGCTGCTGCAGGAATGTATCCATCATCTCTTTCAATACCAGCATTCTCCCAAAGTAGAAGTAATGAGAAAATGAGGTAGTATCAGGGTTCGAGGTGAAAAATATGAAAAATTGGTGTGGTTCACCAAGCCACAGCATGTGCAAGGGAAGGTGATGAGGATGAGGAAGGCCCTGGAGTCTGCCATGTGGAGATTTGAAGGAACTAATAGTATTTAGTTAAGAGTAGAAAAGAGAGGAGAGGGGAACGAGACTTGAGGATGTAACAGGTGCCTTCGAGTTGTCCTTTGGAGAATGGATTACATTTGTCTTGCTGAGCCTCGACAAAAAGTCCTACAGAGGTAGATTTGGGGCTTGTGGTCAGGAAGATCTGTGGGATAATGAGAGCTATTACAAAGTGAAATGGCCTAGCTTGGCTGGTAATGGCTCCCCAACACTAGAGGTCCTGTGTGAAGGGTGTTTGACAACTTGTCAGGTGTCATTGTGGGAATTCTTGCCAAAGGTGCAGTCTTTTCTTGAAGGCCTCCAGTGAGGGGGAACCCACTTTCACCTAGCTGCCCTGGCTGATTCTGTGCCTTCACAGAAGCTACCCCCCATTCCTTGAATTGGCCCCCTCCCTACTTCTACCAGCTGGAATCCTTAGTTCCCTTCAAAGCTCATCTCAAGGACATTCTTCTATGAAAGAAGAAAACTTTCCCTGATCTCCACTGAAATTACTTTGTATTTAACTCGTGTATACCTTACCTTTTCCTTATCTAGCCATGTATTTGTTGTTCCTATTCAGTAGAATGTAAGCTCCCTGAGAGTAAAAACGGTTTCCTTTTTGTCTATGTCTTTAGCACCCAACAAGCAGTCTTGCTAACAGTCGATGGTTAATAGTTAAGTGCCTAATGGATAGAACAATAATCTTGTTCCAAGATGCCCTGATCTCTGTGTAAGAAGGAATGCCATTCAAAGAGGAGGTCTAAGGTTCTACGTTGGCTTATTAAGGATTTGAAAATCAAAGAGCTTCTGATTCCTAAGCCTAAAGCCCTTGGAAAAGAAGGAAAACTTTGGGAAGAGTGTTATACTTTCTCAGTGGTCACTTGAGACCACACACTGAGCCCCTCTCAGAAGTGAGTAGAGTGACAAGCCCCATTCTATATGATACTTGGTTTCATCAAGCCCATCTGTATTAATGACCACAGCAAACTCCTTTGGCCAGCATGTGTCTCCCCATCTTATTCCTCGTTCGACATTAATCATCAAGGGAGCTTTGTTGTTGTACCTTTTGGGAAAATCCAGGATGATTTTGACATGGACATGAGAGATAGCTTGTGGAAGGAGATTCCTTAAGTCGGTCTTTTGCTTTATGGAATCAAATGCTATTTTTAGTCAAGGAATAATAAATAAACCTAGAATAAGGACGTTGAGTTTTTACACCTTCAGCCAATTATATAACTGTCAAGATTTGCTCTGTTTAAAAGAGCATTTGCTAAAACCTACTTGTTCCCTTCTCATATCTTCACCAAGACAAGCCTTGGCATGTTTTGATTCATTTCATGATGACTTTCTAGAAATGGGAAAATAGGTCCATGGGTCAGTATTGACTGATTCTGCCAAAAGTGCTCACCTCTGTCATGGAAGATGCCCAACGCAGACTCTAGGTGGAAGAGAGATTCCCTATAGCTGGTGGTCTCCTATTAATGGGTAACCTTGTGCTGATTACATCTATCCCTGGAGCATCATAGTGTCTTTTGTGTGAGACCTATAATCACTCAAATGAGTTTGGCAGAACCAACCACACAAAAAAATCAAGTGGATGAAAAATATCTACTGTCTAAACTATGATGTGCAGATAAATGGACAACCCCCAAAGCCGATCCATCAAAACACCTCTAGCTCTATCTAGATCTAGACCCGTATATACAGCCACCTACAGATAGTTAAGTCTCATACAGATTCTTTCTTTAAGACACAGTTCAATCACCATCTTCTACTTGGTTTTTCCTCATTCTCCCAACTTCTAATGCCCATCCTTCCTTGTACTTAACTACTTTTCATATATTTGTATTTATTTACTTTATGTTTATGCTATGCATACATATATATGCATATATATGTGCTTCTCTCCCTCATTCTAATGTAAACACATTGAAAAGAGGGATTGTTTCATTCATTGTATTTATACCCTCAGTGCTCATCAGTGTACCTGACACACGATAGGTGCTTAATAAATGTTTGTTGATTTATTGATTGACAGGGAGAGGAACTGGACCTGGGATTTCATTGGCAGAGAGATTGATAGCTTAAGAGAACCTTAAGGGCAAGCGTTATCTTTTGTCTCTTTTTGTATCTCCAACTCTTAGCACGGTTCCTGGCACATAGTAGGCACTTAATAAATGTTTATTGACTGACATAGGGAGAAGAACTGGTCCTGTGAATTTGTTGATATAGAGAAAATAAGAGAGATTGGAGTTGTTCTTTGGTATTTACGGATGATAAAGAAACTCTAACCCCCAATGCAGGTTGGCACCATGTCTATAACTTCTGGCCTTAGAAAGTTGCCTGGAGTATTGAGAAATTAAGTGATGTTCTTAGAATCACACAGTAGGGCTTGGGCTCCAATCTCCTTTATGTGGATGTCTAGTTCCAGATCTATAATGTAGCCCCAACTAGAATCATAATGGAGGATCGCATCATCCCTAAGGAATCTTACTTCCATTTGCATGAAGGTATGGATCTATCTCTGTCTATATTTGTATATACTAGGGGCAGCTAGTTGGCGCAGTGGATAGAGCACTGGCCTTGGATTCAGGAGGACCTGAGTTCAAATCCAGCCTCAGACACATAACACTTACTAGCTGTGTGACCCTGAGCAAGTCACTTAACCCCATTGCCTATCCTAAATATATATACATATATATATATGTATATATATTTGTATATACTATAAATAACATCTATAAATAACATCTACATCTAGTCTTCTATATTCTCTCTCTCTCTCTCTGCCAGACATTCTGAATATACAATGACCTGGCCTCAGAATCAGGGAGGAGGAGGAGGATATAAGGCTGAATTACCTTTGGAAAAATTGTGAAATGCTTTCAAGGACCTCAAGCTTCTTCATGAAATAAAGAAATAGCAGTGCTGTCTCATCGATGTTATGTGGTTGTGAGTCATGGAATACTACAGTCTCTGAAGAATTAAAGAAGCAGGTAGCCCAGCACTTAACATGATACCAGACACACGATAGGTGCTTAATAAATTCTAGTCCACTGATTGACCCAGAGGGTGATGGTGCTATGGATGGTGGTTGTGATTATGTTGTGACATATTTCCAATGAGCATTTGAGCAGAAGTCACATGAAGGACATCACTGGAGAAATATTGCCCAGGAGAGGAGTCTTGCTGATCAGGGAAGGAGAATGAGGGGTAAATGACGGGCAATCCATGGGTTCCTTTGGTAACCAAACATCATTGAGAGAACCAAAGGAGAACATGTTGGTAGGAAAAAAAGCAACTTTAAATTTAATATGAGGAAAAAATTCCTAACAATTCCTAATAATCCATACAATGGAAGGGGCTGCCTCAGAAGGCGATGAGTTCCTCCTTATTAGAAGTCTTTATACAAGGCTAGATGACTACTGGCTGCCATGTTGCAGTGGAAATTCCTTTCAGGTATGGGTTGGACTATCTAGAATATTTGAGGATCCATCCAACTTTAAAATTTTGCAATTCATTGGAAGATTTATGGGAGGAAACAGAATGAAAAGGGGTATATGAGAAGGGATAAGATCTGTACAATTGGAGGGCCTGTCCACATCAAGGACATCTCATCTCTATCAAAGTACCAACACAAAAATCTATGAATACAGAAGAACAACTTTTTAGTACTTTTGTTCATGAAGGTGCATCTTAACATCAAATCTAAACTGAAGATTGCAAGATATCCTTTTATCCTTACTTCTTATAGCATTTCACACTCAGCCACAAAACTGCAAAGAGACTGGAAGGTCCTGGCATAACAAAATTCTTTCCTACCCTTACCATGTTCCTGGGTACTATACTAATTAAACTAAAGAAGATTACAAGGGCCAGGTGGCCCCCCAGGTCCTGCCCTCATTCCTTGATTCATCGTTCCTGCCTTTGTGACCCATTCCTGCCAGCGACAAAATCCGACTTTTCAAAAGATTGGTGGGAGCTCATGGACATGAGTGCACCTTCCACCCTTGAAGGTTTTAAACCTTTAACACTTTCTCATTTTTTTTTCTTTTTGATGAGGCAATCAGGGTTAAGTGACCTGCCCAGGGTCACACAGCTAGTAAGTGTCAAGTGTCTGAGGCTGGATATGAACTCAGGTCCTCCTGACTCCAAGGCCAGAGCTTTATCTACTACACCACCTAGCTGCCCCACACTTTCTCATTTTTGCCCACTTGTTTCCGTGAATCTCTTCTAGAGCCTCTGTCCCACCTTCCTCTGCTGCTTCCATTATTTTCCAAGTACCAGCCCAACTCTCAATTGTCCCCATTCTTGCTGCACGACTGGCTCCCTTCTCCCAGTTAGACTGGTATTAGATGATGTCTTTTCCAGTCTCTTCAAGTGCGGGTCTCATTGCCTGCTCACAGGTACTATGTATCTTGCCATCACCCTCATGGTCATCTACCGTTGGAATCATTCTTGCTATTTTATTATTTGTAGGCATGCAGAGTTAGAAAAGGAATTGGCAAGCCATTCCAGCATCTTTGTCAAAAACAACCAAAAACCTTCTCAAATGGAGTTGTGAAGAGTCAGACATAATTAAACAATGACAACAAAAATGTCACTGGGAGGAAACGGGGAGCAGAAAGATGGGCTTCTTGCCCTTCTATATACCTGGTAAGACCTTATCTTTATTTCACAATGTGCTTCTGGATTTTTTTTTCAAACCGGTGTTTCAGAATGCTGAATTTTCAATCTTCCAAATTGTTTAAAAAATCTTGGGGGTATATAAACTATAGTAATTCCAAAGGTTTTAATGGTAAGGCACAAAGCTATTTGAGTGGAATCCAGGTTTCCAACCCAGCCTGGAACAGTTTTCATAAGATTTGAAAGAGAGAAGGCTGATCTAATGCTCCCTCAGGGATAGAGTTTGTGCTAGAGTTTTGGAGAAGAAAGGCATTCTTCATTTCTATTTTAAGAAAGGACATGCATGGTTCCAGATTCTCTAGGTGATCAACTTCAGATACATGGAAAGAGAGGGACAGACTTGGGAAGGCAGACATGTGGGTGCAGTCGGTGTCTCAACATATGCCTGATTTCCAGCTTGTTTCCCTAAAGACTTTGGGAAAATTTCACCTTAGGTGAGATTGGAGCTGCTCGCTCTCGCTCTCTCTCTCTCTCTCTCTCTCTCTCTCTCTCTCCTCTCTCTCTCTCTCTCTCTCTCTTTCTCTCTCTCTCTCTCTCTCTCTCTCTCTCCAGTTGAGTGAGATCTTAGCTTGCTCCAATTTAAAGAGGTCATTCTCCTTTGTGGTTTTTCTGGTCTGATCTGTACACCTCCATTTTCTATTTTCTATCTGCTTAGATAAATGGATTTACTCACTAGTCACTATTCATGATGTCCTTTTATGTAACAAGTGTTTAGTGGAAAGGGGCTAAGCTGGCTGTTGTAAGCTGGAGTACTTTCTCCCTTTAAGGGATAGCATCCAGGAAAGCAGCTTTTTAAGCCTAAAAATAGTGCCTCTAGACCAGCAATATTTAGGGCATAGATAGATTCAATTCTAGTACCAGAACAGATCAGTCAGCTTTGGGGTTCCTTCTCCTGCTCCCCTCAAAGCAGCAATGGCAGTTTTCCTTGAGAGAGTTGGGAAAAATTCTAGATATATCTCTCCATGCCTCCCTGTGATCCACATGTTTAGGTATGTTTAAAATAGAATTCATTGTCTTTCCCCTAAAATCCTCCATTCTTCTCAATGTCTGTCCAGGGTACCGTCGTTTGGAAGTCACCCATGTTTGTGGCCTTGGTGTTGTCCTCATCTTTTCACTCTTGTTCATTTCACATAGTTAACCCGTCACCATATCTTGTCATCTCTACTTTCCCATCTCTCATACATGCCACCTTTTTCACATTCACTCAGCCGCCACCCTACAGGCCCTCATTCCCTTTCAGTAGCCTCCTAATTGGCTTCCCTGCCTTAAGTTTCTCCTCACTCCAATCTACCCTCTCCATACCTGCCAAACTGATTTTTCTAACATTAGGAGCCAACCTGTGTAACCTTGGATAACTCACTTGTACTTCCTGGTTTACTCCTCACTATTCATGATATTCTTTTTTGTAACCAGTGTCTAGGAGAAAGGGGCTAAGCTGGCTGGTGTAAGCCTAGGGTACATTTTTCCTTTAAGCAATGGCATTCCTTCCTACCTCAGTTTTCTCATCTGTAAAATGACTGATCATAGCATCATCGATTTAGGATTGGGAAGGCCCTCAGAGGCCGCCTACTCTAACCCTTTTGTAGGAGGTGGGATTTGAAGCCAAGACTTCTTCCCTCCAAGCCTAGAACATTATAGGATGCTCCACACTGACTCTGTTGTGGTCTGGTTACCCCATGAGTCCTTTCACCTATAGAGATAGGAGCCTAAGCTCTTTGAGTCTATGAAGCAAATTAATTTCTGTGCATAATTCACCTGTTCACATAAAAGCTCTGATTTATTGTAAAGCAGGAAGGGACTTTAGAAGTCATTTAGTCATACCCCCTGATTTTTGATGGGGAAACTGAGGCCCAGAGAGTTCCAGTAAAGGCTATACAACTAATTAGCAGCAGAGACGGTTTCAAACCAAGGGCCTTGGACTCTAAATTCAGCTTTATATTTTCCCACTATGCCCTGTTGCCTTTTCTTCTGGAAACTCTCTAAAAAAATACTTTTTATTTCAAATTTGTGAAAAAATATTTATTCCCATTTGAGAAATACTAATTATATTCACCATTGGTAAGAGAAATTGTTTTTCTGTTTTTCATCTCAAGACAATGTAGCTCCTGGCTTTGTACAAACACTGCTAACTTCCCCTGAGCCTTAAGGGACTGGGTGGCAGTGACTGAGTTAACGCTCTTTGAACAAGGCATCTCACACCTGTACTGAGGTCCAGGAATGGATGCTACTGCTTGTGTTAGGTGCCATCCTTCCCCTGAAGTTCTGGGGCGCTTACAGGGAAACCTTCCCACGCTCCCGGAGAGCTCGCAGCAGCTGCAAAGCCCCGCTCCTGGGCCCCTCCAAGTGTCATTTGTGAGCAATCGCTCTCCCTCCTGACTGCTGCGGACTAAAATGCCATTCACTTGCAGTGTCATCTAGGCTCCATCTTCCTCCTGGGCCAGGCACTGGAATTACATCTCCAATCTGCCTGTAGGCATATTACATACAATTAAGAAATCTTCTTTAGTAGCTCAATTTGTCCAAATATGTAATTTTGGCCGAATGATATTGAGGGATTAAAAAAAGAGGATATCATTACATTAACTGAAATTATGATGATTTTAATTTGCCTTCATTTCAAGTCTTATAACTTGTAACTCAGTGGGTCTCATAATCCTGATAGAATTTTAGCTGCTTGATAACCAGAGACATTTCAGAGGGCTCATTCCCAACGGAAAGTAAATGAAGATAATGAGTACTTGGGGTGGGAGCTGCGAACAGCTCCTTTCCACATGCCTAAAGGACACAGGGGACAAATGCTTGGACTCCAGCCCTCTTTTAATGTAACACTTGGTGTTCCATTCCTCTCCCCTGACCCTACCAATAATCTCCATGTTGCCTCACCAATTTACATCAGGGAGCAGGATTATTGCAAGGCAGAAGATGAGAAGGCTGAGCTGGCTTCCTCACAAAGCGAATTTGAAGACCCACGTCCAGAAAGACCACCCACCCTAAGATATGGCACCGTGGAGGGAGCACTTGTCATTTTCAATGAGCCATCACAAAAGCATGTGCTAATTCAATATCTTTGTGCTGGGTGAGGAGTGTTATTTGTGAGAGAGAATGAAATCTTTAAGGTTGCTCAGAAGAAGTCACCGATAGCCATGGTGACGTCTAGGTACATATTTCTTCCTACCAATCTTATCATTCAAAAGTATAAGACTTTACTCCATGCGGGATTTGGTGAGCATATTTAAAGATGCATAATAATAATGGTAATGATGATGATGATGATGATGATAACAGCAATAATGTTTTAATAGAAGTCATCATCCCAAATACTCATGATCTCCAAGCCACATGGAACAAAATGCTTTCAAGATATGGAATCTGACCCAGAAGACGGAACTCACATGGAAATAGGATAAGGCACACATCTCATCTTCTATCCGCTGCTGGAACTAAGGTGAGGATACTTTCAGTGGGCCTACAGAGCAACTGAACAAATGAATGAAAAAAGCATTTATTAGAAGTCTGTACTATGTGACAGGAAATATGCCAAGTACTGGAGATGCTTTTTTTTTTTAAAGACACAATCCCTGACTTCAAGAAGCTTACATTCTCATAGAAGAAGACAGCATCTATAGGGCATTCATTGGTGGCCAGGGGAGGATGCTTTGCTCTGGGGTGTAGAGAATTGGAAAGTGGCAGAGGCAGATGGTGAGGGGGCCTGTGTTGGAGGGTAGTGAGACTGAGGCATAATCTGACATTCTTAGACAGCTACGAAAGCTGCCTTATTTGACGTGCCTGTGCCCTCATCCATAGAACATTAAATACAAAAGAACACAGACAGGCTGATGTGTCCCAGGACCGTTTCTATCATTGGAAAAGATGAGAATGAGGTGATGACAATCACAACACCTGCAATGACAAAAGGGAGTTTTTAATTTCTACAGTATTTGCCATAGATTCTCTTATCAGAGTTTCATGACAGCTCTATGAAATAGATAGGCACTACGGTTGTTAATGATTATCCCTGTTTTCCAGACGAGGAAACTGAGGACCAGAGAAGCCATTGAATTGCAGGTCAGTACAGGTCTGATGAAAATTAGACTTACAAGATTTCCCTTGAAAAGATATAGGGCATAAAAAAGACTTACTTAGTCTGAGACTAATAGAATAGTAGGCTCAGAGCTGGGGAGAACCCACTGAAACTAACTCTTATTTGACAGATGAGAAAACTGAGGTAGGCAGAGGTTAAATGACTTATTCTTGGTCACACAGCTAGTAAGTGTCAGAGATGAGATTTGAAGTGACTCTTGCTGACCCCAAGCCAGCCATCTATCTGCGCGGAGGAGAGAAATACCCGAATGTCTCAGATGTTGGATGGGATCACATCACTTGTGGCTTCTGGATAGAATTTGGTGGGCCACAATCATCTTCCCACTTGATGGCTTCAAGTTAGAGAGTTCTTGGCACCCCCCCCAACTTTAGAACATTCACCACTACTTAGAGAGTCAATGAAGGCTTTTACAAAGTTGAAAATCAGTCCCTATTCATGTGGGAAAGGAGATAAAAATGACTGTTCAAGGAAATATCAAGATTTTGATTTTATAGTGAAAACTAGTAAAAGGCAGCTAATGGATAGCAGACATGGGCAAAAACACTGGAAAAGAAACCATCTGAGAGCATCAAATAATGTACATCCTGGTGAGAAAGGGTAAGTTCATTAATCTCACATAGAATAATACCAGTACTTGACATTTATTTAGTGTTTTAAGGTTTACAGGTGAATGAATGAATGAATGGATGAATGAATGAATGAATGAATGAATGAATGAATGGAAAGCATTTCTCAAACCCTTACTATATTCCATTTACTGTGCTAAATGCTGGAGAAAGAAATTATAAAAGTGAGACATTTCCTGTTCTCAAGGAGCTTACATTCTAATGGGAAAGACAATACACATAGAGATGGTTGGTGGCCAGAGAAGGGAATTATGGTCTGGGAAGCCATGAATCTGAGGAGTAGAACAATAGGGCTTTCTAGTGAGACCCCCCACCCCTGCGCTTTCCAGAGGCAATGGTGGTGGTGATCTGATTATTGCTCTTAGAGGAGGGGGAGGAGAAGGGGATGAAGGCAGCAGACAAGGAAAACACTCGCTGTGACCCAGGGAATGCAGGGCAGAGTGGCTTAACCCCTCTGAAACATGGACTTTGGTGTTGGTTGTAAACATCAGAATAACTTATAGCATCTTATTATAAGATCCTAGAACTAAAAGCTAAAAAGGATCCTTTGAAATCAAAACTCATGGTCTTTTCCCACAATCCTCTCCTCTTCCTAACTTCCCTATTTAAATGGAGATCAACCCCACCCTTCAAGTCGTCCTGCTTGTGACCTGAGTCATCCCCCCCTCCCCAATAGAGTAAGTCCAACTAGTCTTCCATGAAATTTCCCTTAAGATAGTCAAACGCCAGCTGTCCTGTTCCCTCCCTCTTCTCCCTGAGGTTTACCATCTTGAATTTCCTCAACGGTCCTCATAGGATGTAGATTCAATGCCCCTCACTCCTCTCATTGTTCTTATCTGGACCATCCTTCCTAGTTTGTGTCCTTTCTAGAAGTGGCATCCAGAATGACTCACCGAGCTTCAGATGAGCACCCACATGGGCAGCTGCCGGGGACTCACCTCCTTCCTTATTCTTAGAGGCTCCATCTCCCTTCATGTGACTCAAAGTTGCATTAGCTTCATTTTGGTTGCTTTATCATGATGCTGACTCATCTTGAGCTGGCAGGCCACTAAAGCCCCTGGATGTTTTTTCCCCAGACCAGCTGATGTCTAGCCACACTCTTTCCAACCAGGTAATTGTTTCTCAAGAAAACCACATGTTGTCTTTAATGCCAACAATATGCATGATATAATAGGAGGTCCTGATGAACTTGTGCAAACAATAGCAGAAGCAAAAATATATGTATGTGTGTGTGTGTGTGTGTGTGTACATATACTTGTGTATGAAAATCTGAAGTAGGAGATGAGCAGCCCAGTGACATCACTTTCTCAAGGGTGAAATGTGACAGGTAGGACTCTAAATATTTCTTCAGCTAGCAGAGCTGTCAGCCATCTCTAATGATCCTCAGTACGTCCTCATTCATAGGTGACAATGTGCATCTTGAGGCATCACGTCAGGCAAGTCACTTGATGCTACTGATAAAATGAGATGCCAGGTGGATGACATACCTGTTTTCTGACTTCCTGCCCCAGTCTGATTGCCTTCTACAATAGAAAAACAGGGCTTTGCCGCTCTCTCCGGTTTTTGGAGATTCTGATCTCAGATACATACTATAACTTGAGTTGAGTTTAGTACCCCCTGGATAGCAATAGCAGAAATTTCCTTTCCAGCAGGCAGTCCAAACTTATCCTGCTGGGTGAAGAATCAGAGAGTAAGAGATAAGTATGTGTAAGCACGAAAAAATCAAAATACAGGAGAGTATCTAGTTGGCCAACTGCCGCCAGCCACTCCAACACTTACATCTTCCCAGTTCCTCAAACACAGCGTTGTTAAAAAGGAGAATAAATCATTTGACATGACCAGGTTTTAGGGAAATACGTGAAAATCACTCAGGCAAAAAATCAGCTTGAAACGTATGAAATTTTCCACCTGAGTGGTTCTACCAGGAGAAAATATTTCTAGGAGTGCAGTATTTTTAATCTTGTTTTAAAATAAATAGTTTGATGTATAAATCACTCAATTGTAAAGACCCTGCAACTTCATTTCCTTTAGTTTTGAGGCCCTGTATGGTTCTAGGGAAAGGCGTCAAAATGCCTGGGCCAGACTGCTGTCACAACTATGCAACTTCAGCCATCAATTTATACAGCATTCAAGCTGTTAGGAGTTGGCAAAATTTGCTAATTATAGGCAGAAGTGAGGCTTTCATGGGACATGGGCTGACTCAGGCAGAGCAAGGACATCCCGGTGCAGGAAGAAGAAGGAAAAATCAGTGCATGGCTAATCTTTTGTGGACTGGGACAGTTTGCTAAAATCTTTGAAACCATATTGGATATCTCATTGATGCTGGGATTTTGCTTGTTTGCTTTGTTTTGCTGACTATCACTTCCTACTCAGCCTTCCTGTCCCACCGCTGAACCCTTCTTAGTAACAACGAGAATCATTAAGCCAAACAAATGAAATGGTTGCATCATCCATATCTGCTGGTGCATGCAGTATTCCACCACTGTAGTCCACCACTTCTCTATGGAGAGGCAGGAAGTCCTCTGGAATAGAAGTCAATCATTGTATTGATTTGAATGTGGATTCCCCTTCCAATAGTGATCACCAAAAAGTCCAGGCTCTAAGCTCCTTCTAAAGGGTGGGTGTGCTGGTTCACCAGCCCAGGCACACAGAACATTTTGGTGCAGCGGTATTCAGAGCGCTGCTAATGATACAAAATGATCTTAAGCAGCAGCATATTAATCAAATTCCTTTAAGTACTTTCATTAATTTGTGTGTATAACAGCTAAGACAGAAACTGGGAGTTTGCTGATTTTGCACAAAATGAGGATGTTAATGAATGTTAAAACATCAAAATGAGTAATTGCTTTTCAAATATGTTCATAAAGCAAAAGTATAAAGAATCAAGCTCAGAGCTGTTGTTTTACTTGATAGAGCTGCTTCCATGTCATAGAAAAATGGGAAGACCTTGGGGACCAAAGGCATGCTGAAGGGGATGTGGAGAAGAGAAAAGCACAGGACAGGCTGCACGAGACCCTCTCATGCCCCCTCCCCCTGCCCGGATACCAGGCCCTGCCTTCTAATGACTTAATCTTAAAACTGAGACTACATCACACAAACAGAGGCATGGGAGTGTTCCCCAGCTCTAACAGTTTTCAAGAGACACTTGAGGCTCAGAGATGTTGAACGACTTATCTATGATCACACAGCTAAACATGTCAGAGATGGGATTTGAGCCTAGGGCCTTCTGACTCCAAGCCCAGGATTCTATCTATTAAATCAGGCTTGCTGACTCTCTTGGATGGACATACATATGAAACATAATCATGGGCACAGATGGCATACTTTCAGGGAGTCCCAGTTCCAGAGTGAGTACTCCTCACCAGTGCAGGTGGCAATCCATCTTCTGGGGCTCCGTGGTCAAACTCTTGGTTACCATATAGTCCACTAGCTGTTCTTGCCTAGGCTGACCTTCAAACAGCAAACACCGTCCCATCACCCACCTGGTTCTTGTAGCCGCCCCAGACAGCAGGACGTGACGGAGCTAGCCCTGTGAGGGATGCTCCTCAAAGACCAAAGATTCCTCCTTGGCCAAGATAAGGCGTGGGAGCCAGTGCGCCATCTGTCCACATCTGGTTTGAGAAGCAGACCAGCTGAGTCCAGCCTCCCACAGAGGAATGAGCTTTGGGACCACAGAAGATCTCAGAAGTCACTGGATGAAGGGGCTAAATCTGTGTCAGCAGGGCAGCAATCAACAAACACCACACACTTATCAAATTCCTGTGAGCGCCAGGAACTGAGGACAGCAGTGAAATGGACCCTGGCCTCAAGCAGCTTCCAGTCTATTGCGAGAGAACACTTGAAAGAATGAGTGAATGAGTGAAAACACATTCACGGAGAAATGATCAGGTGCCAAGAACTGTGTTCTGTGTGTGTGGATACAAATACAAAAAGTAAAGATAGTTTCTGCCCTCAAGAAGTGTATATTCTATTGGTAAAGACAACATACCTAAGGTGGCCAGGACGGCATGTCTGGTGGGGCCAGAAAGGAGTAAATTGATAGGCACGTGTATAAGGGTACTCCAAATATATCCAAAATACATAAGGATAATTTCAAAGGGAAAGAACCTGGCAGCTGAGGAGTGAGGAGTGTAACGTTATGTTCAATCATTCATTCACTGTTGTCCTTCATGCCTGAAGAAAACCAAAATAATATCACCATGCTGAGGTCAATGTACAGTGTGTCTGACTATGGCTGATTAAGCCGATATGGGCTAGGAAGGCTCTACCACAGGTCGGACACAAATATTCCATATGAACATTTGGGATGGAGACATCTCTAAATCTGCCGATCTCATGTTTCTTTTGGGCTACTGCAATTCTGCTTTGCTCATAGAGCACAGCAACTTTGGTGTGGACATGCCATGCTGGATGGTCCTGTGCCAGTGCCTCCTGTGACTCACAATCAAGAGACCTCGAGAGTGTCTTTGTATCACTTCTTCTCACCTCCACGTGAGCACTTGCCTTGTGTGAGTTCTCCATAAAATAGTCTTTTAGGCAGACATATGTTTGGCATTGTCACATTGTTCAAATGCCAAATGATGTCATGTAGAAGAGGGAGAGAGAGGGAGAGAGAGAGAGAGAGAGAGAGAGAGAGAGAGAGAGAGAGAGAGAGAGAGAGAGAGAGAGAGAGAGAGAGAGAGAGAGAGAGAGAGAGAGAGAGAGAGAGATGACAGATGACTAAATAGATAAATAGAGAAATGATAGATATATGGATAGATA
The DNA here is from genome assembly GCF_003287225.1 of Phascolarctos cinereus. Taxonomy (NCBI): domain Eukaryota; kingdom Metazoa; phylum Chordata; class Mammalia; order Diprotodontia; family Phascolarctidae; genus Phascolarctos; species Phascolarctos cinereus. The sequence continues at coordinate 9,933,222 of NW_027555736.1, forward strand.
GATGATAGAAATGTGGAAATAAAGAAGGCAGATAGATGATGGATAGAGAGAAAAATAGAGTAAGCTTATTATGTGTTCAGGCACTGTGCTAAGTCTTAGAATTACAAACACAAACAAGCAAGACAGGCCCTGCCCTCAATGATATTACCTTCTACTAGAGAAAGACTAGAAACAGCCCATCAAGGGGATCTGGAAAGCTAGAGTAGGCTTATGGGCAAATGATGGCCAGGAAGTGAGGCAGAAGCCTGGATCTAGGCAAAACAAAACAAAAAAATCTCCCCAATCAGAACATGGTGGTTCCAGGGATAGAGTCCGAGATTCCAGTGGGAAGTAGGTGGAAGTGATGGCCAGAGTGGAGAAGGCATGGCATGTAAATGGATGCCTGGGAAGTGAGCTGGGAAGGGAAGCCAGGAATTCTAAGAGATGAAGATGAGGAGGGGAAGCAGTCCAAGCATGCAGGATGGTCAGTGCAAAGATTTGTTCTTCTTCGATCCAGAGGGCAGGACTCAGAACAATGGGTGGGAGTAGGAAAGAGGACAATCTGGGCTTGATACCAAGAAAAACTCTTTAATAATTGGCCCTTTAAAAAAGTGGAATGGGTCGCCTTCGAAGGCGGTGCATTTCCTCCTGGGCAGCTGTCTCTTAGCAAAGAGTGCTGAGGATGGTGTAGAGGGGATTCTTGGGGTTGGGACGAGATGCCCCTGAGGTCTCTTCCATCTCTAGGGTGGGGTGATTCACACATGTGATGTCTCCAGTGTGTGGCCATAGGCAAAGAGGCAGTGAGTGCTAGGGCCAGGCATCCAGAGGCAGTGGCAGCAGGAAATCAAAAGCAACAAATGCAGCATGACCCCTGACCCCTGACCCCAAAGAACAAAGGCGGCTCTGAGTGACCCTGGAGGACGAAGGGCTGCATCTCTCCAGCCACGGAATCAGAGATCTGGGAACACTACAAGCTGGTTAGGAAAGAAGCCTCGGGTCAAGGGGATGGTCCTCTGGATGAGGTGCAGTCATTGGTCACAAGTGCCCAGAGCTGACCTTTTCATTGACCACTGGTTTCCTCGAAGGTTCAGCTGCTCAATCACCCCCTTCTACAGGAAGCCTTGTCCCAGACCCCGAGTCACTCCTGTCCTCTTATCCAAACCTACCTTGTATAACGAACACATGCGTTTGTCATTGTTCTTGGTAGAATGGAAACTCCTGGAGGGCAGGAAGGGCTTTCCTTTCATCTTTCTATCGCCAGCATTTAACCTAGTGTCTGGCATACAGTAGGCACTTAATAAATGTTCATGAATCCATTGCTTGATTGATCCGCTAGCCTGAGCCAGAACACATATTTATCATTTCTGTTCCACCCAAGCTCACTCTCCAACAGGGAGATTGCCCTCTGGAATTAGCATTCAGCAATATTTATCAAGCCCCCCTTGGTGTCTACTAGCATTCTGTTTACAGCTGCGGGGTGTGAAATGAGGGAGGAGGATATACAGGACATGGAAGATGCAGGAACTTCTACAGAGCCAATCATGTTAGGCGCACCACACCGGTGAATTTCTTAGTGTAGAGGTGGGAAAAAATCCTGGTGAGAAAATTCCCTCCACCAGTGTAGGTTGGCACATTCTCTGCAACTTGGAATGGGAGTGTGTTGCCTAGGGGAGAGGTTAAGGAATTACCCAGGATCACACAGACAGCGCATGTCAGAGGCAGGTCTTGAATCCAGATTTCCCTTTGCCTCTATACGAGTAAAACAGAGAGAAGCATATTATGTAGGTACTAAGGTAGGTACATAATATGTAGCACTGAGCAGGCATTAAGTGAAGATGCAGGAAGCAGATCCTAAGTGAGTCTGTAAGGAGATACTGGATTCACCTGAGTCAACATTTATCATGTGCTTAATAGGTGTAAGGTCTTGTGTACAACACTAGGGAATATAAAGAGGGAAAAAATGACAGAGTCCCTGCCCACGGGAAGCCTACAGTCAGGTTGGGGGAGGTGAGCTGGGTGTATCAACAGCTATGAAATGGATAGAAAAGGAAGAGGAGGAGGAGGAGGAGGAGGTGGAAGAGGAAGAAGAGGAGAGGGAGAAGGAGGAGGAAGAGGAGCAAGAAGGAGGAGCAGGAGGAGGAAGAAGAGGAGGAGGAGGAAGAGGAGAAGGAGGAGGAGGAGGAAGAAGGAAGAAGAGGAGGTAAAAGAGAAGAAAGGAAAAGAAGTAAGCACTCGGAGAGTCAAATAAAGTGGCTTCAAAGACTCCAGAATTCAATTCTAATTGGAATTTGTGGTCACCATAGACACCACCTGACCTTTCTGAGCCTCATTTCCTTGTCCACAAAATGAACAGATTGGACTTCCAGGGTCCTCCATGATCTAAGTCTGGGATCCAGGACTAGTTGTGAGATTCCCAGGTAAGGTTATGGCCCTTGGTTAAACATTCTTCTAGTCACTGCAGTTCTTAGAAAAACACGTAGACATCGTGGAGTCTGAGAACCATCGTTGTGGAAAAGCTCAGAAACCTCATGCCGTACATTCATTTGATTTCAGGAATACATACAAACTATTTGAGACAAATGAGAATTTGTTCTGTTTTTAATGATATCTAGAGAGCTAGGTTCTGTCACCTTACTCAGTCATCCACCCAAGTGTTTGAAAAGCCACATGGGAAGAAAATCCTTCCTTACATCTTATCTACATGTCTCACGCTCAGCTTGAAAGAACAGAAAATCACCAGTTCCAACCCTTTCATAATAATTTGTCATTTTCCTGAAAACCACGCATTTAACTCTCAGTTTTTGACTAAACAATTCCAGTTCCTTTTGACTTTTTCTTATGGGCATGATTAGCCAACTTTTATTATTATTATTTTTAATAATAGCAGGTAATAATATCAATAATGGTTGAAATTTATAAAGTACTTCTTCCTGACAAAGTATTATGCACCTGCCTCATTTTAATCCTTGGGTAGGTGAACAAATATTATTATTACCATTTGATAGATGAGGAAAGGGAGGCCCAGAGTGGGGGGAGTGATTGCCTAAGGTTCACAACTAACAGGGCCCAGAGCCAGGATGCAAACCTAGATCTCCCTTATGCCCAGCCTGACATGCTTTTGATGATAATGATGATAATAATGAGGGCCACCTAGCAATTCCAGATCTTCAATTGTATTATAAAGCAGCAATCATCAAAACTGCCTGGTACTGGCTAAGAAATAGGGAGGTGGATCAGTGGAATAGGTTAAATATGCAAGACACAGTAGTCAATGACTATAGTAATCTATTATTTGATAAGCCCAAAGACCCCAGCTTCTGGGATAAGAGCCCACTCTTTGAAAAAAACTGCTGGGAAAACTAAAGAGTATGGCAGAAACTAGGCATAGACCCAAATCTCACACCATATACCAAAATAAAGTCAAAATGGGTTCAGGACTTAGATATAAAGGCTGATGCCAGAAGTAAACTGGGAGAACAAGGAATAGTTCACCTATCAGATCTATGGAGAACAGAAGAATTCATGACCAAACAGGAGATAGAGAACATTATGAAAAGCAAAATGGATCATTTTGATTACATTAAATTGAAAAGTTTTTGCACAAACAAAGCTAATGCAACTAAGATTAGAAGGAAGGTAGAAAATTGAGAAAGAATTTTTACAACCAGTCTCTCCGGTAAAGGCCTCATTTCTAAAATATGTAGAGAGTTAAGACAAATTTATAAGAACACAAGCCATTCCCCAATTGATAAATGGTCAAAGGATATGAACAGACAGCTCTCAGATGAAGAAATTAAAGCCATCTATAGTCATATGAAAAAATGCTCTAAATCGTTATTGATTAGAGAAATGCAAATCAAAACAACTCTGAGGTACCATATCACACCTGTCAGATTGGCCAACATGACAAAACAGGAAAATGACAAATGTTGGAGAAGATGTGGGAAAATTAGAATACTAATACATTGTTGGTGGAGTTGTGAAATGATCCAACCATTTTGGAGAACAATTTGGAACTATGCCCAAAGGGCTACAAAAATGTGCATACCCTTTGATCCAGCAATAGCACTTCTAGGGCTATATCCCAAAGAGACCAAACAAATGGGAAAAGGACCCACATGTACAAAAATATTCACAGAAGCTGTTTTTGTGGTGGCAAAGAATTGGAAATTGAGAGGATGCCCATCCATTGGGGAATGACTGAGCAAGTTGTGGTATATGAATGTAATGGAATACTATTGTGCTATAAGAAATGATGAACAGGCTGACTTCAGAAAAACCTGGAAAGACTTGTATGGTCTGATGTGGAGTGAAGTGAGCAGAACCAAGAGGACTTTGTACACAATAACAGCCACGTTATGCAATGACTAAGATTGTTAAACTGAACCCTTCTCAGCATTACGAGGATCTAAGATATCTCCAGAGGCCTCAGGATGGAAAATGCTGTCCACATCCAAAGAAAGAGCTATGGAAGTCGAATTGCTATCACTTATTTTTACCTTCTGTTGAATTTTGTTTCATCTTTCTGATGGTTCCTCCTATTGGTTTTAATTTTTACTTACAAATTCATTAACGTGAAAATATGTTTAATAGGAATGTAAATGTAAAGCCTATATCAGATTGTGCGCTGTCTTGGGGAGGGTGGGAGGAGGAAGGGGGAGAAAAGTTTTCAACTCAAAAGCATACCAAAGTGATTGTTGATAAATCAAAATAAATTAATAAAATTTAAAAAAATAATAATAATGAGGGCCACAAAGACAATGACAATGAAATCTCCAGGTCCACTCCTATTTTCTCCATTTTTTAATTAAAAAAAAATTCAAGGAACAAAAATAAAATTTCTCTTTCTCCTACTCTCCCCACAATGGAAAAAAGAAAGAAAAACAAAACTCTTGCAAAAAAAAAAACATGCTCAAGAAAAACAGATTCCCATATTGGCCATGTCCCAAAAATACTTGTGTCCATCTGCACCATAAATACATCACCTCTGTCACAAGAGAGGGGTAGCAGACTTCATCATGGCTCCTCTGGAGTCATGGTTGGTCGTGGTGTCTCCTACCACATTAATCAGTCTTTGTAGCCCCCCTATCTAGATTCCTTTAGCTGAGCACAGGCCAGACCAGTCTTAAAACCCTGATATAATCGCCATGTGGACTTCAGAGCATGCTCCAGAATTATTTCTAGCCTCCTTACCATGTGAAGAAGAGGAGCTTTTGGATTGGTTACTGAGCCAGAGCTGAGATGGTCACCAATGGCATTGACGAATGATTCTGTCTCTGTTTCCTCGGTGGATTCCAGTATAGAAGCAACGAACTTTGTAAGCCTCCAGGTGAAGGGAGACCTTGGACCTCTAGCCTCTCTTAGGTGACAGAGTCTTAATGGCCAGTGTTGAATTAGGATTGCCGGGTGCTGTCCGACTCCTAGTAACTCCTGTTATTCTCAAGATTTGGGGCTTTTATCTGCCATTCCTGTGCTGCTTAGTGACTGACTCACTTCCAGACGTCCACTCTGATCTCTAGATCATCTTCAACTACATTGACAAGCGTCCCATTTTGACAGGATCCTAGGAGCCTCAATTAGAGTGGGAAGGGCCTTGAGAGGCCATTAAGTTCAACTGCTCATTTTACAAATGAGGACACTGAGAACTCGAGAGTTGAAGTGTCCTCTTAAGTTCACAAATGCAGAGATGGCATTCAAACTCAGATCTTAGGACTTGGAATTCAGCACACTTTTCACTGAATCACACTTCTGAATTCTCCTCCTTTGGTCCTAGATCATCGCTCATTTTACATGTTAACACAGTCTTCGAGCTTCTGACTGACCGCCAACTCCACATCCTGGACTTGGGTTCAAATTCCCTTACTGAAGGTGTGGCTGGGGGAAATGCCCTTCATTTCCCCAAGCCTCAGTTTTGTCATCTGTGAAATGAAGCGTTTGGACTCGGTGGCCTCTGAGCTTCCATCTTGCCCTAAACCCATGATCCTATGACCCTCGCGCATCCCTAACATGACCTTCATTTTCCAGCTTACACTCTTGTGTAGACTAAATAAGTGTGCTTTCTAGTCAGACCATAGCTAAAATATTCACGGTCCAATGGCCCAATACAGACCTTTGCAACTATACGTTTTACAACCATAGAATCACAGTCGGAGGGGACCCTCCCTGCCAAGGCCATCTGGTCCAACCCATATCCAAAATGAATTCCTTCAGAAACATGCCTAGAAAGTGGTCATACAGCCTTTCCTTGAAGACCTCCACATAGGAGAGCCTACTGCCTCCCAGCTCTGGCACAGCTCTCATTATTAGGAAGTTTTTCTTGGCTTCAACCTCAATTTATCTCTTTGACTTTTCTACTCATTAATCCTGGTTCTGCCTTTTGGGGGTCAAGTGGGATGAGCCCAATCCCTCTTCTTAATGATTGTCCTTCAATACTTGCAGGTAGATATCATGTCTCCCCTAAACTTTTTCTTTTCCAGGTTAAACAGTTACTCGATAAGCATTTATTAAGCACCTACTGTGCTATCGGCTACTATGCTAAGCACTGGGCTTACAAAGAGAGGCCAAGCTCATTTTCACATGGCTAGAATGGGATGTCTTTTGACATTCTTGGTCACCCTTTCCTGGACTCTAGAGTTTATCAACATCCTTCTGGGCACTCTTGTGCCCAGAACTGAACACGATAGTCCAGATGAGATCTAACTAGTGCCCATGATCAACTTCATAGAACTCTTCAATATTTTGTTTGCCAGATTTTTTGTAGAAATAGATGCTTTAATCATGGCTCTCAGAAAGTGTGTTCTACATTGTCTTAATTTAATTACTTTGTCTTGATGTCTGAAAATACACATATACATATACATATGTGCATGTATATATATATATAATATATATTATATAATATATACCTCTGTATCTCCTTCCCTTCAAAAATACAAATATAATATTAATTATATATAATATATTATAACATAATACATTATATATATGTATATTGCTGAGCAAGTTCAGTAAAATTCATGATACGAAATGATACTATCATACCCCATACACATAGCCAGCATGGCCAACTATTTCACCACGTGACACACATGCTCTTAATTATGAACTGTCATATTGAGATTAAATGGGGCATTAAATGAACTTTAGAGAGAGATTATATTGTGACATGAGGTGTGGTAAAGACACAATAAACTTTGAGAAGAAAAGGCAATTAGACAGAACAGAGTCCCAGCATTGGGGACTTCAATACTTGCCAGTTTTCAAATTCAAGGGACTGGGAAAGGCCCCCAGGAGAAGGTGAGATCTGACCTGAGACTTGGAGGAAACCAGGGAAGCTGAGAAGCAGGGTGAGGAGAGAGAGCATTCTGGGAGTGGGAGATGGCTTGTGCAAAATCACAGAGGCAGGAAATGGAAGGTCAGGTTTGGGAAACAGCAAGTTTGGTTGACATGTAAAGTGTGTTAAGGAGAGGAATGTGAAGTAAGCCTGGAACCATAGAAGAGAGGCAGATGATGAAGAGATTTAAATGCTAAGCAGAGGAGGCTGTATGTTATCCTAGAGACAGGACAGAGACCTTGAAGGTTCTTGGGTAGGGGAGTAACAGTCAGACATGTTTTAGAGATATTATTTTGGTAGCTGTCTGGAAGATGGATTGGAGAGGGGAGAAACTAGAAGTTGAAAATGCAGTTAGGATGCTGTTGCGATAGTCCAGGCAATAGAGGATAAAGTCCTCTCAGTCAGTTAGACAACAAGCATTTATTAAGTACTTACTGTTTGCTAAGCACTGTGTTAAATATTGGTGACATAAAAGCATTTGATAATATGTGAATAGCCTGAACTACGTGGTCACCAAGTGGGTGGAGAGATGATGGGTACAAGAAAATATTGTAGAGATGGAACCAGTAAGACTGGACTACTGTTTGGATATGGGAGGTGAGGAAGGGGAAGGATACAACCAGGCCTCTGAAGTTGCAAGCCTGGAATGGTGGACGTCAAGATTGTGAGCTTGACAAAAATAAGGATGTTTGGAGAAGAGTCTGGTGGAAGATAAGGTCTTCCATTTTGGCCTTTGACATTTATAATGCTAGAGGGACATCCAGCTGAAGGTGTCCATTAGGCAATTGGTGATGTGGCATTGGAATTTAGGAGAGATTAGGGATATAGCTTTATCTGTGTCTGTCTATATCTGTATATCTATCCATCCATCTACCCACCTACCATCCAGCCGTCCATCTATCTGTCTATCCATCCACCCACAATCTATCCATCCATCTATCCATCTATCCATCCACCCACTATCTATCTATCTATCTATCTATCTATCTATCTAGGAATCACCTACATCAAGATGATCATTGAACTGGTAGGAGATAAAGAGGACACCAAGTAAGAGTAAAAAGTTCGAGACTAGTCAATGTCATATAGAAAACTCTATTTTGGATATAATCTGATCCAAAAAAAGCACGTGTCCAGTGAGAAAAGAAGATCACTATGGCCTCCTCACTCCTCTTCTCTCCTCTCCATAATAATGACAAAAATCCCAACATATTTTGGGAAGATTAATATATTAGAATATGTCAGAGGTCCCAGCATGCCTGGGCTTCCATGTTTGTGATCAGAAGCAAGCTCTCCCAAAAGAGCAAACATTCCCAAACTTACAGACTGAAAGAGACAGACTAGAACATGATCATGTGACTCAGCAAGGAGCCCAGCTAGAGAACTCTCCCAGAAGGGCTGGGGCATCTCGCTCTTCTGCATTTTGTGTGGTCTTCCCTTGGCGGTCTCAGACAGTTGGTTACTCATTCTTTCCTTGGAGCCATCTCCATCAGTGTCCAAATGATCTTTGCAAACAAACTGCCATTTGTAAAATCCCAAAGAAAAGAGTGACCACTTTTGAGCAAAACTCCCACTTTCTCCTGGCACTGGCAGATGGATGAAGTGCAAGGCTGACCTGAAGGAGGTCATGAAGCTGTCCTAATTATGGGGGCCAGTATTTGTCAGCCTCCCCATCTCCTTGATCTGTTCTCCTGTTTCCTGCACTCTCTCTTTTCTCTTCTTCTAGTCATGGCTCAGTCTGTATTGATCACATCTGGTGGGGTCTTCACCTTTGTTATTGCCTGGGTGGTGTGCAGGGCTCATCCCCTTGTTCCCAGGCCCTTTGACAGAGATGAAATGTTTCTCTTCCTTTCTCTGAAGAAGCTGCCATTATCACCTCACAGAGGGCACCTATGTTAAGAAGGATATTGATTTCTCTCCCTCCTTCCTTCTGGAGGCTGAGGAAACTTTCCCTCCCTATTTCCTTAACGCACACAAAAAAAGAAAAGTTTGTCTCCCTGGGCTCTTTAGCGGATTGTAGATGCAGGCCCCCCTGCCGCATGGCGCTAAGTTACCGTCCACTCCTGCGGCTGAGGATCCTTCTAGACGCAGCTCTTTATAGAATGGACAGGACGCTGTCGTCTGCTTTCCTTTCTCGCTCAGGGCTGTTTAGCATGCAAATAAAGCTGTACTTTGGTCCCCACCACACAGTGCCCTACCTAGGATGATATGCCAGGACCTCTCTTCTGGACAAAGAAGGTCTCAAGCCCTGCTTTGTGCCTGCCTCGGTTCGTCGCAGGAAAGGTGATCTGGGCTGTAATTTCATTAGCACATTAGCTCCCTTCCATCTTGAGGCTGGTCCCTCTCTCCCCGGCGCAGCTTCCTGGAAGGCAGCATTCCCCATCAAGGAGGGGGAATCGTGTGAGCAGCCTCTGGAAGGAGTTCTCTTCAGTCAGACTTTGCTCCTGGAGTGGATGGGAAATGAAGGCTGGAGCCCAGGCATTTAAACAGAGGGAGCGGGCACATGCTTTTGCATTTAGATTTCAATGCTGCCGAGGTTGGCCGTTCTGCGCTCAATGCCCCAGCACGTCTGTACTGGGCTTTAAAGGAGCTGGTGCATTCAGCCAAAGGATGATTGGCATTCACTGTAACTTGATGCAATGTTACACAATTTTAATTCTTTCAGAGGCTGTGTTATCTTTGATCACTTCCTATTCACTGAGGGGGAAAAACCCCACACAATCGCAATCCCACATTATGTTTCAGGGATGATGCCAAATGCTCTCCGGAACACGGCTATTCAAGACGCCGGGGCCAGCCTCTGGCTGCTCGTTAAGGGAGAGGCGGCTTCGGAGTTCAATGAATAAGGTAGGGCACGCATTCCACTCTTCATTCATGGCATTTCAATGGTGAGAAGGAGTGTTTTCTCTTGCCAGGGTCTTTGTTTTCTGGGAAATTGCGTGCACTCCTCCCCAGCCGTGGACACAACTCAGTATGCAAAGTGTCTCCTCTGCCGGTTTCCTTTATTTGAGACCCAAGTGTGAGTTTCATCAAAGGATTTCATGGAAACCTCTGCATCTCCTTCCCTCCAAAAATACAAATACCTCTGCCTTTGCGCAGTGTTGAAATTGTAATCTACTATGTGGCGAGAGGAATTCTCATCTCCCTCACTTAAAATTTTATTTTTTCCTCAGGGCACACTTTTCTTTTTCCTCTTTCGGTTTTAATTTGTTTTTCTAACCCTCGCCAGCTTGGGGCAACTCCAAGGCTTTCTGACACATTTAAGAAGAGAAGGCCAAGAACAAAAGAAAGAGAAGGAGCCGTGTGGAAGAAACGCCACTTTCTTCCTAAGATGGAGCAGCGTGAGCCTGGCCCCAGGCCGGAGTTTGCACCCTTTGTGGCAGCCTCATCCTCTCCTGCTTCTTCTGTCCTTTCCTCCTACTTCTCTCCCTTCTAGTTCTTTCTTCCTCTACTTCTTTCTCTTCTCATTCTCTTCCTCTCCTCCTTCCTCTCACCTGTCCTCATTTTCTCTTCCTCTGCTTCTCCCCTTCCTGCTCTTCCTCTCCTCTTCCTTCTCCCCCACTTCATATATATTTATAATATATATCTTTTCATATATATACATATACATTTTAATACATCCTGTCATACACATATATGACATTATGTGTTATACTATATATAGATAGTATATAGTACAGACTATATATATGTATGTACGTATGTATGTATGTATACACACAGAGATATAGATATGTAGTATATCCATAGGCACTATAATGTCATCTGCTGTTTTATCACCCAAACATCTTCAGAAAACTGAATTTTGACTCAACCACAAAGAGATCAGGGATTAACCATAGATAAATATAAATTCAAAATTAGGCAGAGAGACTATGCTCTGCCCAAGTGTGAGCAATTTTCCTAACTGGGGGCTTAGAGCATTTATATTGAACTCATAACCTTTTACCTAAAATAAATTCCTTAAAGCTGAAGAGAAGAGAAACAAGTATATCACCCCAAGCTTAAAACAAACTAATCATTTTCACAGGTCTGACATGTATATTGTTAACTTACTCTTGATTCATTCTGCATCAATTAACATCTTCTCAAGTTTTTCTGAATTCTTTATATTCATTGTTTCTTATGACATGGTAATATTACATTACGTCCATTTGTTTAGCCATTTCTTAGTTGATGAGTATCTATTTATTTTTCAGGATTTTTTTTTCTGCTGTAAGAAGTGGTGCTATGAATACTTTACTGTATATGAAAAAAAAATTGTGTTTTTTTAACCTCTTTGGAATATATGCTGAGCAACAGAGCCCAGTTGTTTTGTGGGTTCTCCCTCTCCTTCTCTCTCTCTCTCTCTCCACACACACACGTTTATATGTATATATAAATATAAACAGACCCACAGAATATTAGAACTGGGGGGTATCTTTCCACTGAATTCCTTGTGGTGAATGTTTCACAACTTGCAGAGGAGTTGATGCCGACGATTTAACATGGCCTCGGTACCCGCTTGGAGCACACACCAGAGCACCGTCAGAAGTGGGACTTATAAAAATTATGACATCTTCACTAGCTGAGGCCAAGTCCAGGTTGTTACAATGTATCCATGGTAGGTGTAGAACAATGGAAGCTGTGTTCCCCAGGCTTGTTGCCCTCTCTATGGAATGTCCTTTGGCTTTGAAGACGGTAGAGCTGTCTATACTTGTTGGGGGCATCGTGGGTATGAACATAGCTTCATGTTCTCTGTCGGGCTGGTTCAAGGCAGCTTTGCACAGTCCTACATCTCTTTGGCCTTTGGCATGTTACCACTGAGAACAAAGAGATAAATGGTCAATTCATTTCTTAGTTTGAACTGCATACTGGGACCTGAGTTTCTTTCTTTCTTTTAAAAAATTTTTGTTGATGCCTTTTATTTTTTATACCACAGACATTTTCCAATACTGTGTCTGTCTCCCTCCTTCCCTCTCTCTCCCTCTCTCACTCACATACACACACACACACACACACAACACACACACATCCTTGCCATTAAAGAATAAACAAGCAAAATTGACTGACAAAACAACTACGTTTGACAATTTATGCAATATCCTGCCACCATAGGCCCCTAGCTTTCTCTTGAAAAGAGGGAAGTGTGTTTCATTATCTGCTTTCTGGGACTCAGAATGGTCACTGTAATTCATGTAAGTCTAGCTGCCTTTGAAGGCTGTTTTTATTTTTATTGTCATCATTATGTAAATTGTTCTCCTGGCTCCGCCTCCTTCACTCTGTATGGGCTTATAAGAGTTTTCACATAATTCTCATAATTTCCCTTATTTGTCATTTCTGACAATGTAACATTTCATTCCATTCCCCCATTTGATGGGCACTCACTTTATTTCTAGATTTTCACTACCACAAAAATTGCCTTTATATATTGTGCAGTGTTTATGAGACTTTTCTTTCTGTCTAATCAGTGGTCAGACTTTGCTACTTCTACCTTTCTGACATCCCTCATATCTCATCCCTTCACTTTACTTACACAGTTACTCACACAGGCTGTCATCATCTCTCATCTGCAACAGCCTCCTAACTGGTCTCCCTGCCTCATCTCCCCTTTCCAGTCTATCTAACACACTGATGCCAAAGTGACTTTCTTTTTTAAAATAATATTTTTATTTTCCCCTGACTACATGTAAAAACAATTTTAATACACTTTTTAAAAAAAGTTTTAAGTTCTAAATTCTATCCTTTCCCTCTACCTTCTTGAGATGGTAAACAACCTGAAATAGGTTATACATGTGCAGTCATGTAAAACATTTTACATTAGTCATTTTGTGGAAGAAAACAAAGAGAGAGAGAGAGAGAGAGAGAGAGAGAGAGAGAGAGAGAGAGAGAAGAGAGAGAGAGAGAGAGAATAGCGTGCTTTGGTTTTTATTCAGACGCCATCAGTTTTTTCTCTGGAGGCAAATAGCGTTTTCCATCATGAGCATTTCACCATCATCGTTGTCTTGGATCATTGTATTGCTGAGAACACCTACGTCATTCACAGGTGACCGCTGTATAATATTGCTGTTACTGGTTACTGCGTACAATGTTCTCCTGGTTCTGCTCACTTCACTTTGCATCAGTTCGTGTAAATCTTTTCTTTTCAGTTCATGTAAGTCTTTCTAGGTTTTTCTGAAACCATTATTTCTTACAGTACAATAGTATTACATTACAATCATATACCACAACTTGTTCAGCCATTCCCCAAATGATTCAGCCATCCCCTCAATTTCCAATTTCAAATCTTCTGATTTTTCCAGTTTTTGTACACATATGTCCTTTTCCTTTTCCTTTGATCTCTTTGAGATATAGACTTAATAGTGATATTGTTGGGTTAAAGGGTATGCATGGTTTTATAGCCCTTTGGGTATAGTTCCAAATTGCTCTCCATAATGGTTAGATCAGTTCACAACTCCACCAAAAGTGCATTAGTGTCTCAATTTTTCCACATTCCCTCCATTTATCATTTTCCTTTTCTGTCACATTGGCCAAGCTGATAGGTGTGAAATGATACCTCAGAGCTGTTTTAATTTGCATTTCTCTAAGCAATAGTGATTTAGAGCATTATTTCATCTGGCTATGGCTAACTCTGATTTCTTTGTCTGAAAATTGTCTATTCATATCCTTTGACTACTTATCAATTGGGGAATGACTTGTATTCTTATCATTTTGATTCAGTTCTCTATATCAGGGCTTCTTAAACATTTTCCAACTTGTGACGGGGTGATGACCCACAGTTTAAGAAGTGCTGTGTATATTTGAGAAATGAGGCCTTTATCAGAGATACTTGCTATAAAATTTTCTCCCAGTTTTCTGCTTTCTTTCTAACTTTGGCTGCATCGGCATTGTTTGTGCAAAAGCTTTTCAATTTAATATAGTCCAAATTAGTCGTTTTACATTTTGTAATACTTTCTATGTCTTGTTTGGTCCCAAATTCTTCCCTTATCCATAGACCTGACAGGTAAACTATTCCATGCCCTCCTAATTTGCTTATGGTATCATCTTTTATGTCTAAATCATGCATCCATTCTGACCTCATCTGGGTGTACAGCAGGAGATGTTGGTCTATACTTAGTTTCTGCCATTTTGTTACCAGTTTTCCCAGCAGTTTTTGTCCCCAAAGCCTGGATCTTTGGGTTTATCAAATACTAAGTTACTGTGGTCGTTTGCTGTAGTACATCACGTTCCTAATCTGTTGCACTGACCCGCCGCTCTGTTTCTCCGCCAGCACCCCATGGTTTTGATGATTGCCACTTCACAATACGGTTTTCCATCTCATAAAGCTTTGGCCGCATTGCTCCTCTGCCCAACCCACTACACGGGTTTCCTATTGTTTCTAAGATAAAACAAACAGCTCCTCTGTTTAGCTCTTGAAGCTTCATTCAACCTGCAGCCAGCCCGTCTCCTCAGCCTCACTGGACATTCCTGTCCCACCATCCTGCGCTCTGCCATCCGACCACACTGACCTCCTGTCTGCTCCTCAGTGATAGCACTCCCACTCCCAACTTCACGCCTTTGCATTGGTTGTTCCTTGCAGCTGGAAGGCACTTTTTCAATAACGATAATTAAGAATAATCATGTTGTTGTTCAGTTGTTTTTCAGTTATGTTCAATCCTTGTGATCCCATTTGGGGTTTTCTTGGCAGAGATACTGGAGTGGTTTGCCATTTCCTTCTCCAGCTCATTTTACAGATGAGGAAACTGAGGCAAACAGAGTTAAGTGACTTGCCCAGGGTCACATAGTAAGTATCTGAGACCAGATTTGAGCTCAGGTCTTCCTGACTCCAGGCCTGGCACTCTACCCACTGTGCCACCTGGCTGCCCATAAGAATAATCATAACAGCGAGCATTTACATAACAATTTAAGGTTTGCAAAGTGCTTTATAGTGATTTCCCCATTTGATCCTCACAACAACCCTTGGAAGAGGTAACTATTATTATCCCATTTTACAGATGAGGAAACTGAGGTACAAAAGGTTTTGATTTGTTCTGGGTCACACAGCTAGCAACTGTCTGAGGCAGGATTTGAACTCAGGGCTTCTTGACTCCAAGTTTAATGTTCTATGCACTGGGCCACCTAGCTGCTTCATACCTGTGCTTTCCAGAGTCCCTCTCTTCCTTTGGGATACAGTTCAAGCATCTTCTGCATAAAGCTTTTCCTGTCCCCCCCCAACCCTCCCATTTCAAACTGCCTTGAATATATACTTTGTATATATGTGTATTTAGTCACTTTATATTTATGTTGTAAGTAGGCAATACGAACTCTGAAGAGCCTTGTTCCAACTTCTCTCAGATGAGAGAGGTCCCTGAACAAGGTCATGTCTCCCCCTCAGTTTCTAGGGGTGCTCCTGAGGAGTTGGAAGGTGACTCTCTGACACCATTGGCTAGCACTAGTGTGCTCCCCTACTTCAACCTTCACAGTTGAGAGTCTCTTCAGTGATCTTGCTTTGAGTATTTACTGAGGTGGTACAATGGGCACAGTTCATAACAACTGCCACCCCAACCCACAAAAATCTGTGATACAATCTCTACAATGTCCAGGGGACAGTAGGCTCCAACTTAGTAGGTATGGCACAGGTCCTGATTGCTGGAAACCTTTTTATCTTATTTGTGGGGGCCTCAAGAATTTGCCCTTAGATAGTTGAGTCTCTGCTGGGCTCTTTTTGGAGACAATCTTCATTTGGTCTGTTCTGGGCTTCCAATGCAGACTCTGCCATCAGCTGATCCAGGAATCCTACTAGGACACAGATGAGAATACGCGAAGGCTGACAAGACCCTTTGAAGCTTGCAAGGTCCTCTTCTGGCCAAAGGGGAAGGGAGTAGGAAAGACCTGGGCCAAGACTGAAAATAAGATCTCACCTTCTCTCCCAGCTCATTCCTCCTCAGGGGTTTTACTGGAACAAGACACCTGTTCCAGCTTCCCAAATGACAGTAATTCTAAACGAGCTTGATAACTTACTGATGAATTTCCTCAGCCTCTCTTAATACTATTTTCTTGTTTTAATTAGTGATCTAGAGCATTTTTTCATACTGATAATTTGAATTTCTTCTTTTGAGAATTGTTTCTACAGTGACTGAAGGTTCTATTACCATGCTTCAACCTCACTTCATAAGGAGTTCTCAGCTGATGGCAAACTCTCCAATTGCTAATTGAATCAATGCTAGGGACAGCTGACTGTGTCCATGGAGTTGATACTTGCCTGATAGACATTTACAGAGATTTACCTGTGTGCCCAGAGGTCCCTACTCCAAGGATGATGCCAGAACTTTCCTTCCCAATTAAGTTACTTGGGTGGACTGAAAATGACTTTGGAACATGACGGATAGTTGTAGCCCATGGCAACTAATGGTCTCTCTCAGTTTTTAAAAATGTGATGCACATAACTGTGCTTTGTGAACAACAGCCAATGAGACTTGACCAAAATCCCTTTGGCATATATCTGGTCATTTCTCTGCTCAAAACCCTTGAATGGCTTCCAGTACCACATAGCCAAAAATTCCAGTTTTGTGTTACCCTCAGAAATCCCCTTCACTTCCCTGGGCCTCAGTTTCTTCAACTGTTAAATCAGGAAGTTAGACTAGAAAATCACTAAGAATACCTATGTTTGAGTTTGAGAGCTATAAGGCTTTGACCTCTCTTATCCTCGGTTTGCCCATCTGTAAGATGGGAATATTATACTGCCTACCTTACAGGAGTGTTACAGAAACATTTGGCAAAGCTTAAAGTGCCAGGGTTTTTTGTTTAGTGGTGAATTGGACTAGATAGCCTTTAGGATTACTTCCAATCCTGAGATTCTGAGCTTCTGATGATCATGGAAACCACAGAAATTATGGGAGAATTCAAATTAGCATTTAGTAAGTGCCTACTAGGTTTCAGGCACTGTTTAGCACTGGGGATACAGAGACAAAATTGGAATAGACCCTCCCCTCAGGAAGCTTACATTGAGAGACAGAGAGAGAGAGAGAGAGAGAGAGAGAGAGAGAGAGAGAGAGAGAGAGAGAGAGAGAGAGAGAGAGAGAGATTCAGCACACTTTAAAGGAATCACAGGTCCTTCTGACACACCAGCTTTGTGACCTCTCAGCACTCCAGGCAACAAGAAGACTGCTCAATTCAGAAAGGGTGCTAACTTGCATTGGTGAAGGGAGTTTCCTCATCTGGAATTTCCCTACATCCATGAAATCACAGGTTTTGTCCCTATTCCTTCAGAAGGCTTTTTTTTTAATGAAAATTTCCTTTTTTTCCCCTTCTGCGTTTTTTGTTTCCAAACTATATTGGAAAACGAAATGAAATGTTTTGTAGGTGGGAAAACAGGGATGCATATTCAAACTTAAATCATGTCAGTAGTAATAATCGTACATTTGTGTTAAGGAGAAAATGCCTTGAACATCAGCTCCATTTGCACGCACTTCTCTGACGAGCAGCCGGGAGAGCTTCATCTCTGTCCAAGCAGCCCGCGGTGGGATTGGGCCATTTACTTATCACGCCCATAGATTTGTCTCCCCTTGAGAGCGCTCGGGGGATGCCGAGGCTGGGAAGAGAAGGAAGGAACTCCAGCCTTTCCACTGTTGAGTAAAAGCTCTGTTGGTTAATTTCCTTTTAAAGAGCAACCTGCTTCTTTGGGAGCAGCCGCTGGCCAAAGGGGACTGATGTTTTCCTCTTTATTTATTGAGCCCTGGAATTCCATCCCTGCGGGTTTCGTCCTTCCTAATAACGGACATTTCTATCACTTCTTAAGATTCGCGCGACACTCAGCAGACAGTATTTCACCAGATCATTATTACCACCCTGTGAGGAGAGCACTATTGTTGTCACCATCTTACAGATGAGGAAACTGAAGCTGAGGCAAAATGATTGGCCCAGAATCCAGCTAGCAAGAGTATGAGGAGAGATTCCAACCCAGATCTCTCTAAAAGAAGGTTTTCCTGAAACTCTGCAGACAGTCTGAGAACTAAGTGAGGATTGGTCAGAATATTTCAAAAAGAAAATCCCAGTTGATCTAATAATAGAAGCTTATATTTGCATAAGGCTATTGGATTTTCAATGTCCTTTGTGGATATTTGTTCATTTAAATCTTGTTGTCATCCCTCTATTCTTATCATCCCTCTTTCACAGATAAAGAGACTGAGGGTCAAAGAAGGGAAGGGAGCTGGCCTGG